>NC_044314.2:50869572-51602072 GCF_007474595.2 Lynx canadensis
GAGGTCCTGGATCAGCCCATTGGGCAGGCAGCCTTGGCTGTCTGGAGCACTGGCCAAGGGTGACTGAAATTAGAATGGGTGGTAGAGGAGGGAAATAGAGTCTTTGTCCCACGATCTACTTCCCAGGGAACTCAAGAAGAAAGATCCCTAGCACCTGGCACAGGATCTGGAACAAAGCAGGGAGGCCCCGTGTGGTTGACCATATGAACGTCTTTGGTGAATGCATGATTGTGCAACTGCCTTGTGCTCTATGGTAAAGGTCCTCAAGTTAATTCACATTTGAGATGTGCTTAGGGATCTTGGGGCAAAGTCTGTATTGTGGCACGTGGCACTCCCAGCCAGTTTCAGCAAGGTTCGCTAACTGCCCCTCCCGCAGAACCAGGGTCTCATGGTGAAGGCTCACACACAGCTTTGGAAATGCACCAAACCACCTCTCTGCTTGCCTCCCCAAGCCACTGTGTCACCAGCAGGAACTCATTATTCCTTCAGAGTCGGAGCGACAGAGAGAAATACAATCCTTCAGGCTTAACCATTTTCTTTCCCCCAAGTGAAAAAGCCAAGTCACACATGGCTACAATTTGGATGCTGTGTCACTTTCCCACTTTATTGCTCCACACATAAACTAGTTGAATGTTTTTGTAAGTGACTGAATGAATTTAGTTTTTCAATTACCCCATGTACCTTACCCTGATAAATTACCAAAATAAACTGCAAGCGTAGTATAATTACAGTGTTGACAGTGGTCTGAGGCTTAGCTGGATGAAAAATTGCTTTCCCTCCACCCCTTCATTTCTCTCTCCTGGGATCGGTTGGTGGGAGATGAATTCTCCAACATATGAGCCATCTTCTGAAATGTAATCATAAGCCTGGGTGGACCTGGAAGTGTTTTGCCTAATTGTGGAAGACTTTGAATAAGGTCAGAAATCTATCAGCTTTTCACCCTCTTCCCCACTTTTTTTTGCTTTTTTTTTTTCCAAAACGTTTTGACATTTTGGAATCTGGTTCATGACTCTCAACTCTTAATGTTTCTAGACCATTCTCCTATTTGAGAATTTTGGTGGCATACTTGAAGAGATTGAAATGCTCAGCAGTAAACAAGCAATAAATTCCCATGTGATCACTGCTAGGTATAATGCTTTCTTGTGGTGTCTACAAAGCATCCACAATTATTACTTCATTCAGCTGGCAGTTTTTCAGGCCTATGTTGTTGTTTGAGGTGACCTTTTCACTGCCCTGGCCTTTCGTTCACATGTTTAAGTTATTGTAAAATTTGCTTTTAGTACTGGATTGGTAAAAATCTACATTTTATTGCCTTCCTGTAAGTTTCACACTGCTGGTCATTACTTTTCACAACCTTCTCACCTCTGTGTTTCATCTTTTGGATAGCTCTGTAACAGGAAGTACTCTAGTTGTGCCCCAAATAAAATTTATACCTTGTGAAATATTTGGCTGTGTGTTAGCAATGGGTTTGTGAGATGCCACAGTCCTATATGTGACCTACCAGTTAGAACCATGGATCTAGCTGGTAGTGGTGATTTCTGTGAAGAAAACAGTCTGTGTTACTTTTGTTAAGAGAAAATTATCCAAAACTCGGAAATAAAGTAGAAGGATTACATGTATATATACGTGTAAATGTCATCTGTCAAATTGACCAACAAACCCATCTAAGGGCCATCAAGACCTCTAGGAGAATGACACTGGGACAATATGTCAAGTATGGGTCAGACCTGTAAAGCTAGATGTTAATGAAGATAATTGATAAGCTGCCAATGATTTTTAGAACAGTTTTAGATTTACAGGAAAATTGAGAAGAGAGTACAGAGGGTTGGTTTCCTTATGCCCTGACCCATTTTCCTTATTTTTTTTTAATTTTATTTTTAATTTTTTAAAATTTACATCCAAGTTAGTTAGCATATAGTGCAACAATGATTTCAGGAGTAGATTCCTTAATGCCCCTTACCAATTTAACACATCCCCCCCTCCCACAACCCCTCCAGCAACCCTCAGTTTGTTCTCCATATTTGAGTCTCTTCTGTTTTGTCCCCCTCCCTGTTTTTATATTATTTTTGTTTCCGTTTCCTTATATTCATCTGTTTTGTCTCTTAAAGTCCTCATATGAATGAAGTCATATGATTTTTGTCTTTCTCTGACTAATTTCACTTAGCATAGTACCCTCCAGTTCTACCCACGTAGATGCAAATGGCAAGATTTCATTCTTTTTGATTGCTGAGTAATACTCCATTGTATATAGATACCACATCTTTATCCATTCATTCATTGAGGGACATTTGGGCTCTTTCCATACTTTGGCTGTTATTGATAGTGCTGCTATAAACATGGGGGTGCATGTGTCCCTTTGAAACAGCACACCTGTGTCCTGTGGATAAATACCTAGTAGTGCAATTGCTGGGTGGTAGGGTAGTTCTATTTTTAGTTTTTTGAGGAACCTCCATACTGTTTTCCAGAGTGGCTGCAAATAGTCCAGTGAAGAAATGGGCGAAAGATATGAATAGACACTTCTCCAAGGAAGACATCCAGATGGCCAACCGACACATGAAAAAATGCTCCATATCACTCATCATCAGGGAAATACAAATCAAAACCACAATGAGATACCACCTTACACCTGTCAGAATGGCTAACATTAACAACTCAGGCAACAACAGATGTTGGCGAGGATGCGGAGAAAGAGGATCTCTTTTGCACTTTTCCTTTTTTTTAACATCTTATATTAATGTGGTACATGTGTTTTACGTAGTGAACCAGTATCAATACATTATTATTAGACTCCATACTTGACTCAGATTCCCTTAGTTTTGACCTGATATCCTTTTCTGTCCTAGGATCCCACCAGGATACCGCATTACATGTAGTGGTCAGGTCTGCATGGGCTCTTCTTGGCTATGGCAGTTTCTATGTTTTTGATTGCTTTTGATGACCTTGATAGCTTTGAGGAGTACTGCTCAGATATTTTATAGGATGTTCCTCTGTGGGAATGTGTCCAGTGTTTTCTCATGATTAGACTGTTTTTATGGGCTTTTGGGAAAAAGACCATGGAGATAAAGTGCCATTTTCATTACATCATATCACAGGTATATACCATATATATAACATATATATAACATATATATATATATATATATATATATATATGACACACATAACATATATATATATATATATATGTATATATATATATATATATATATATATGACACACATTGATATAACATATATCAATATGGTATATGACTACTCAGGTTGGCCCGGAGCACCTGGCAGAGGTAGTGTTTGTCACGTTTCTCTACTGTGCATGTACTCTTTTCTTCCCCTATTCCACTCTGTCCTCTCTCTGGAAGGAAGCCACTGTATGCAGTTCATTCCTACAGATTGGAGAGTTTTGCTCTACCTCCTTGAGGGTGGAAGATCTACATAAATTGCTTGGAATTCTTCTTCATGGGATATTTGTTTCTTCTCCCCCACTTATTAACTTATTGAATCATGTATTTATATCATATTTATATGTATTCCTGGCTACTGGGCACTGGGTATACTTGTTGCTGATGGGGTGTTGTTCCTCCTGGGCCCTGTCAGCTGCAGCAGGGAAATCTGTGTATGATATTAATCTGTGTGTACATACATGTCTGTGGCTATTTCTATATGTAGCTGTCTGTAGCTATCGTAAGCTACACATGAGTTCTTACTGATGTCTCCAACTCCAACTACATGCATCATTCTAGCCTCCTTCCCTGGCTTCCCTGTAATTTTCACTTCAGGAGTAAGAAGGCTGATTTTTACCACCCACCATCCATTCACTTAATTGTTCAATTCCAGGATTCGTGTAAAGCACTGTAATAACTGTTAATCTATGCCCCCCTGGGAAACCACTTTATCTGCTGGGGGACAGTGCTTATGCCCAGCTCCTTCTGCCTTTAGTCTGTAGACTCCACTCATCTCCAGAGTTACTGAGGTCAGCACCCACCCCCTCCCTCTCCAGTAAGGTCGTTTCATACATTTGTGATACGGCCAGATTCTCATATCACAGTTAGCATTGCATCCTGGGATCCCTCAAGCTCTAAATGATTTAAAATGTTTCCCCCACACATTAGGGTGTTGGAAAGTTCTATGGGCTTTAATAAATGTATAATGTCAAGCATCATACAGTTTTACTGTCCTAAAAAAATCCTTTGTGCTCTGCCTATCCACCTCTCTCTTCTCTCTCCCCTCCCTCCTGGCAACTGCTGATCTTTTACTATTTCCATAGTTCTGCCTTCTCCAGAATGCCAAATAATTGGAGTCATACAGTATGTAGCCTCTTACTTAGCAATGAGCATTTAAGTTTTCTTCATGTTTTTTTTTTTTGTTTTTGTTTTTTTGTTTTTTTTTTTTTTTTTTTTTTTTTGTGGCTTGATAGCTCATCTCTTTTTGTCACTAATATTCCATTGCACAATGTACCACAGTTTGTTTATCCGTTCACTTATTGAAGGACATCTTGGTTGCTTCCGGTTTTTAGCATTATGAATAAAACTGCTATATTTCTGCTAGCAACCCCTTTTTTTTTCACTGACTATATATATTCACTTCTTGTGTATGCCTTTGAATGAGTTTTTCTGTCTTGCCAGTTCCCTCATTAACGTGTGCCCACTCCATTATTTGCATGAGAATTGTTTTTACTCTCTTGGCAATCATATGCTGACATGCTATTTTTATAAAATGCCTCTGGGATGATGTAAATATTCCTTCTGTGGCTTGGGGGACATGCTGTAGGACCTCAAGACTGGCCACCCACCTCATTTCCATAGGCATGGACCTTGATGTGGCCTTGGGATGGGTGAGCACTTCTAAGGGTGAGCCAAGGGGAGCATTTCTGATGAGTGGTGCTATGTGGTTATATACAAGAGAGTCTGTTGAAAGTACTACTTTGCTTTTAAAGCTCCTTAAGATGATTCTGTGTGCCCTTAAGACTTTCATCAGGTCATATTAAGGACATTATTAGTGTAAGGAGCATGGTGATAGAGTGGGATGGAAACTGCACTGGGTCTGAGGACCACTCTGTTAATCAGCACCAAGTCCATTAACACCTTAAGCCTCAGCTTCCTCATTTTTGTAAGGTAGGAAACATACAGCAACACAGTGATATTATGATGGAGAAAATATCCTAATCCACTGAGATGTTTGCTTAAAATAAATGAAATTATATGTGTGAAATACTTTCTAAGCTCTATAAAAGGATAAGTTATTACTGTCTAGCATAGGTGTTGACAAACTTTTTCTGTAAAGGAACAGATAGTAACTATTTTCAACTTTGCAGGCTAAATGGTTTCTGTTGCAACTACTCAACTCTCCCTGTGCAGTTCAAAAGCAGCCATAGACAGCAAATAAACCAATAAGCATAGCTGTGTTCCAATAAAATTTTATTTATAAAAACAGACAATGATCTGTATTTGGCCCACTGTAGTATGCTGTAGTATGCTGACTCCTTGTCTAGAGTAAGTGTGGAAAGACACAAACCACTCTCTGCCTCTTTCCTTCTGAAGTCTCTTCCAAATATAGTGCTGAGGAGGACATCCACTCATTTCCTGAAAGTCTTAACTCACAGACTACAAAGTCTCTAGGTGGGTTGAGCCTAACTTGTCAGCCTAACTATTTAGAAAACACAACTGCTTCCCTGCTTTCTACCTGGGGTCCCATCTTCTCTGTGGGTGGAGCTTAACCTGCTACGGGAGGAACTGCCACACTTGTCTATCCATAAAACTGCTCACCCACTCACTGGGCCATATTATTAAGTGTCTGGGATGACTGAAACCCTGTTATTTCTTTAGCTGCACCAGAGACTAGAAGAGTACCGCAGGAAGGAAAAAGACCAAGATCTTTGCCTGTGTCATATGAACCAGACACTGTGCTAGGAGCTTTTTGTCCTTGAACTCACTTAAAGCTTGCAATAATTCTGTGAGGGTAGGTATTGGCACACTTATTTCACATTTGACAAGCTTAAATTTTATAGTTAGTTCATTCAATTTTCCGTGTATAAACATTTCTTCTGAAGTCATGACATCTCAGTTTCCAGAGAGCAGGAAATTTCATGTTGTCAACTCAAGGTAACACAGTCACTTCTAGATTTAAATGTAGTTAATACGTTTTTACAGTTTAGTGTAGTTTTTACTCAATTAGTGCAGGTTCCCCCCTCCACTCCTTCACTCCTTGTCTGGGGGTGGGGTGAGCTATGTTTCTGGGGTGTTGGTTTATATAACATCCTGGTGGGGAGAGGTGATTACCAGCCTCTGTCTCCTGTATTCTCCTAAAAACTGTGTCTTTTCTAGTCCATGCGGTCCTCATGGTTTCTTATCATGTCTGTGAGGATCACACACTCCTCCCTCTTCTTGTCCCAAACCCTGGCTCCTTTTTGACTGTGGCTTGTGCTCAGTCACTTTCCTTTTTGTGCAGCAACTCACAGGAACCTTTTGCTTATGGTTCTATGAGGCTGCCCTGAAGTTCATCTGACCTGGAAATATCCTTAGTCATTGTCAGGCTACCCCTCTGGGGCCATTTTGGATGTGAGGCTTTTCCTCAAGACCTGAATTCCTCCGAGTTACTTCCTGGGAAGCCAGACAATGGTCTCTTTGGCTCTGGAGATGCTTTAAGGTTATCTGGGATTTCTCTCTCCCCTTCTGTCCAAGGTTTTGGGTCCATAGAGGGGACCATTGTTCAGGGCACTTCTATTTTTTTTTTTTTTTATGTTTATTTATTTATTTTTGAGAGAGAGGGGAGTTGAGGGGCAGAGAGATGGAGACAGAAAATCCGAAGCAGGCTCTGTATTGACAGTGACACGGGGCTCAAACCCCTGAGCTGTGAGATCATGACCTGAACCAAAGTCGGGAGCTTAACTGACTGAGCCACCCAGGTGCCCCAGGGTGCTTCTTAGGGATCCAAACATTGGCTATAGCCCTATTTACTCTTGAAATTTTTTTTAATGTTTTATTTTTTTTTATTTTAGAGAGAGAGAGTGTGTGAGCAGGGAGGGGCAGAGAGAGAGAGAGAGAGAGGGAGAGAGAGAGAGAGACAGAATCTGAAGCAGGCTCCGGGCTCTGAGCTGTGAGCTCTGAGCTGTTGGCACAGAGCCTGACATGGGGCTCAAACTCATGAACCATGAGATCATGATCTGAGCCGAAGTCAGTCGTTTAGCCGACTAAGCCACCCAGGCGCCCCTGCCCTGCTTACTCTTTATCCCACAGTCACTGAATCCATCTTTGGTCTTTTCAAGTAGAGAGAAATGTTTTAATGTCACCCTACGTTTTTTCTGTTCTTTAGTTCATAGTATACAATACGCAGAATCCTCAAGGATCCTAGTTCCTTAGTTCAACATTTTCTGTCACAAACATTTTTCTCTCTCAAACCCCCTGCCTGCTGCAGCAAAAAAGCTTTGTTTTCAAGATACTATCTCTGCACTAGGCTCTAACGAGTCTAATTCAGAACTCACAGGTTAACAATTATTTCTTTGAGTTTAGCACATTTGCCTTCCCCCTAAGAATAGTATGCATAGAGAACTGCTTTCATTTTGTTTGTTTTTTCCTGGAAACAAACATGAAAAGCTTAAGAACCGACTGAATACAGATAAGTTTAGGATTCTGTTTCTTTGTCTAAATGAGGAAGCCAAGGGAAGGGCACAAGGAGGGAGGAGGAGGAGCAACCTAGGATAGCATCTCAAAATATCATCCACGCATCCTCACCCGTGAGGAAACGGAGGCCCCCAGAGGCTAGACCACTCGCCCAGGGCACACCAGAGAGAGTGGAAGATGTGGAGGTCCAATCCAGGTCAGCAGCCAGCCCTGCCTGATTCCAAAACAAACCCAAAGTGGGGGGAGGGGAGAGTTATTAAAGGAAGGAGTTTTCAGTTTCAGCAGGTCCAAATGCTGCAGAGAGGCCCAGAGAGGTAAGAATGAAGACTGAGATTTTTCAAATGAGATAGATGTTCAGATAACCACTGAGAGGTTTGCTCTATGCCAGACTCTGTTCCCCAACACAAGACTGCAGACTCAGAAGTCTTGTTCCTGAGGCCAGGTGCTCCACTGAGGTATTGCTGACTGTGAGGAGCTCCCAAGGAGTGTGCGTCCTTAAAATGTTTTATTCTGGGTGTCCAGGAGGGGGAGGTTCTAAAGACTAGAATGTCAGCAAGGATGTAGGGTACTTGACCATTATACAAGATACGTGGGTAGAGGAAGGTGCTGATTTGAAGAACATAGAAAAAGGTGTTGAAGGGAGTAGATAAAAGGGTTTGAGTGAGGACATGAGGGTGCCCCCAAATTTTCCACAAAAGAGAAGAGGCCAAAGGGCTGCCCCTCCAAAGATAGGCTAACAATTGCCATCCACAATAGAATTTTTTTTTTTCCTGGAGCTGGCATTGTCTTTTCTTTCTTTTTTTCTTTTCTTCTTCTTTTTTTAAATTTAAATCAAATTAGTTAACATATAGTGTAGTGGGTTTCAGGAGTAGAATTTAGTGATTCATCTCTTACATGTAACACTGAGTGCTCATCCCAACAAGTGTCCTCCTTAATGTCCATCACCGATTTAGCCCATCTCCTCCCCTACCTCCTGACCAGCAGCCCTCAGTTTGTTCTCTGTATTTAAAAACTTTTTGCAAACTCTTCTAAGTAAATGATGTCAGTTTGCGCACCCCCCCCAACTGTCTGTGTGCTAAGCGTGTGGAGTCTTTGTCATCTTACCTCGGTAGGGTTGGCTGCTACCTGAATCTTAGAGGACAGATTTTAATTCTCTCTTTTTTCTTCTCTGAACCTGCCTTCTAAATGCCTTGTGACAGCCAAGTTTCCAAGGCAAATGGCCTCACAGAGACCTGTCCCCTCCAGGACCTCAGACGAGGTGCCTTGCTTCACTTGTGCAGTTTCAATGGGCTTTGTGGTCTTGTGCTAGATTAGGAGTGGAGACAGGCTGGGGGAGAGGGGATGGCGTGTGCCTGGCGGGAAGAGGCAGCCTGTGGGGGAAGGCTGGCCTCTGCTGTGAGGACAAACCCTTGGCTGCTTGTTTCATTTCTTCTAGAAACAAACATTATGGAAAACTGAAGTTCAGATTAAATAGAGCTCAATTAGGATCCTGTTCATTTCATTTTTTTTTTTTAAACCGTTTCTTTTTGAATCTTATTGTGGGGAAGAACTCTTAACAGGAGATCTACCATCTAAACATTTTTTTATTGAGATATAATTGACATATAGCATTGTGTTAGTTTTAGGTGGACAACATAATGATTTAATATTGTAAAATGGTTACCATAATGGTATACTTAATACCTATCACCACTTCTTAACCTTTTTTAAGTGCATAGCATAGTATTGTTGACTTTTGGCTTGATGTCGGCCAGCAGATCTCCAGAACTTACTTATCTGGCTTAAGTGAAACTTTATGCCTATTGATTAGTAACTCCCACTTCCCCTCCTCCCATGTTCCTATCTTAATTCAGTTTGACTCTGGTGTATCCAGTGCCTCCTATGTACAAGGCACTGTAGCAGGTGGCTGTAGAAAGGTGAAATGAAGTCCCAGCTCCTGCCTCAAGAGGTGTCTGTCACCTATGGGGTAGGAAGGTAGACAAATATTCAGGTAACTGGCAGAAAGTCAGTGCCTTAAGAGAGGAAGAAAGAGGCACGAGAGAGTTAAACAAATTATTTCTGGTTGGGGTCTTCATGGAGGACATAGCATCTGAGGCAGAATTTGTAAGGAGAGCCTGAGTTCATTGGGTGGATAGATGTGTGGCTAAAAAGTATTTGACCCAGGGAAGCTGGCCATGGATATAGAAACTGTGGGCTTTTGCTCCTCTGTGGACCCGAGGCCACCTGATATAAAGCAGATCCCAGTTTGTTTCTCTGCCTTTTTTCCCAGGACTGCCTGAGACTTGAGTATTGTATAAAGTTCCCAGCTACCTTGATTATGGAAATAAACCAAAAGTGCTTTCCTGGAAAGATGGGAATTAATATTGAGAAAAAGGATAAAAAATAGGTCTTGGAAGGGAAGAGAAGAGGGGGCAGAACAAACTTCACAAGAAAGAGGTGACAAGGGGAGCCTGGGTGCCTCAGTTAAGCACCCAACTCTTGGTATTGGCTCAGGTCATGATCTCACAGTTTGTGGGATCAAGCCCTGTGTTGGGCTCCACATTGATAGCATGGAGCCTGCTTGGGATTCTCTCTCTTCCCTCTGTTCCTCCCCCACCTGTGCTCTCTCTCTCTTTCAAAATAAGCAAATAAACTTTAAAAAATATTTAAAAATCGGGGAGCCTGGGTGGCTCTGTCCATCCGTTAAGTGCCCAACCTCGGCTCAGGTCATGATTTCATGGTTCATGGGTTCAAGCCCCGTGTTGGGTTCTGTGCTGACAGCTCAGAGCCTGGAGCCTGCTTCAGATTCTGTGTCTCCCTCTCTCTCTCCCCTTCCCCTGCTTGCAATTTGTCTCACTCTCTCTCAAAAATAAATAAACGTTAAATATCTCTGTAGCTATGTGCCTCTGCCTCTTGGCCTAACAACTGTCTCATCAATCAGTGGGCCCATAGGTGAAGGGCCATTTGGCACATACATTGAATCCTGAGGAGCTCAGGCCTGGACAGTTGGGTTCTTTGTACAATTAGAGGTGGCCCTGTCACTGGGAGTATCTCCACAGGTGGAGGCACAAAAATGAGGTTAGTGTGACAGGAGGGAAGCGCACTGGGGCAGGTTGGTGCATGAGTAATAACAACCAGGAACACTCACATGGGCCAGATTCTGGGCTCTAAAGTCCTAACCTGTATTTTCTAACTTTATCCCCCCCCCCCAAACTGAGGCAGTCACTAGTGACCTTGGAGAGCATTTTTTCCAGAAGGCAGTGGGAGTGGGAGCCAGGTCTGCAAGGGGTAAAGGAGTGAGAATATGGAAGGGAAGTGGAGTCTGCAGGTCTAAGTCATTCTAAGCAATGTCTTTAACAGGAAGTGAGGGAGAAAGGGAAGCAGTTTAAGAAAGAGGAAGAAAGTCACTTTTGATATTTTTCCTTTCATTAAAAAAAATTAGGTGTGTGTGGTGGGGGGGATAGGAGATAGAGAAGAGAGGAAGGGACATGTAGGCTGAAGATACAAGAGAAGGGTTTCTTGAGTGATGTATTCTTGGGGTAGGCAATGTGATGTGCCTCCCAGTGGTGTGGTGAGTTGGTTCTGGAAATAGGTGTGGATGAAGTCAGGGGGCACAGGGAGACAGGAGGGCTGTGGCCCAGGTGAGAGGGACTTCCTCCTCAACAAAGGGAATGAAAAGGTGAAGGCAGAGAGAGATATTAAAATGGGCAGGAAGGAATTAAAGACATAAACATGACACCTTAAGCCATAAAATTTCTAAAAGAAACATAGGCAATAATTTCTTTGACATTGTTTCTAGAAATGTTTTTCTAGATATGTCCCCTCAGGCAAGGGAAACAAAAGCAAATATAAACTATTGGGACTACATCAAAGTAAAAAGTGTTTGCACAGCAAAGGAAACAAGCAACAAAATGAAAAGTCAACCAACTGAATGGGAGAAATTAATATTTGCAAATGATATATCTGATAAGGGGTTAATATCTAAAATATGTAAAGAATTTATACAACTCAACACCAAAAAGAAAACATCCCGCAAATAATCCAGTTAAAAATGGGCAGAGAACCTGAATAGACATTTTTCTAAAGAAGACCGACAGATGGCCAACAGATGAATGAAAAGATACTCAACATCACTAATCGTAAGGGAAATGCAAATCAAAACCATAAGACATCACCTTATACCAGTCAGAATGGCTAGAATCAAAGACACCAGAAATACAAATGTGTTGGTAAGAATGTGGAGAAAAAGTAACCTTCATACACTGTTGATTGGAATGTAAATTGGTACAGCCACTGTGGAAAACAGTATGGAGCTTCCTCAAAAAATTAAGCACAGAATTACCACATGATCCAGTAATTCCACTACTGGGTATTTACCCAAAGAAAATGAAAACACTAATTCAAAAAGATATATGCACCTCTGTGCTTATTGTAGCATTATTTGCAATAGCCAAATTATGGAAGCAACTCAAGTGGCCACTGATAGACAAATGGATAAAGAAGATGATATATATGCATACATGTGCACACACATACAATGGAATATTACTCAGCCATGAAAAAGAATGAGATCTTGCCATTTGCAACAGCATGGATAGACATAGAGGGTATAATCCGAAATGAAATAAGACAGAGAAAGACAATATGGCTTCACTCACATGTGGAATTTAAGAAATGAAACAAAAAAAGTGACAACCCCACAGACTTTTAACTGTTTTAACAGAGAACAAACTTGTGGTTGCCAGAGAAGTAGTGGCCAGGGGGATGGGTGAAATCTATAAAGGGAATTTAAATGGGCATGAGGAAGCTAGAAGAGTGTACTTTGGCCTCAACATTTTAATAAAGAGGCAGAAACAGCCATTTACTAAGAGTGAAGGAGGCATGGAGAGTGTTACAGGGCTGTATTGTGTCCCCCAGAATTCCTATGTTGAACTCCTAACCCCCTAATACCTCAGAAGGTGGTTATATGGAAGATAGGGTCCTTAAAGAAGTGATTAAGGTAAAATGAGGTCATTAAGGTGGACCCTACTATGACAAGTGCCGTTCTAAGAAGAGAAGAGGACCCAGGCACACAGAGGGAAGATCATGGGAGCTCACAACCATCTCCAAGCCAAGGAGAGAGGCCTCAGGTGAAACCTGTCAGTACCTCCATCTTAGACATCCAGCCTCCAGAATTGTGAGAAAATTCATTTCTGCTGTTTAAGCCACCCAGTTGTACTTTGTTATGGCTGCCCTAGCAGACTAGCACAGGGAGGAACTGGAGGCTAAAACACACAGGAGAAATTTCTAACAGTCAATGCAGGGAGTATCATAGAGAGTGAAGACCAGATGTTGAGGGGTGATGGTGTGCAGGTGAGTTCAGATGCCACTGTAGGTAGGCATGGGAATCCTCAGCTGGGTTTCGTGTATGAGTGTGTGTGCACGTTCATAAACACACTAGTGTGTTTCAAGTGTTCGCTCATCCTCCTTTTGCAAAGATGTGATATGAACATGTCTGATTTGAGAACTTGTCTGGTGATTAATATGTAGGATATGTGATTAATCTGAAAGCTTTGGAAAGTATTACAGCAGGGCCCCAGAATCCTAGCTCAAAGGCAAAAAAAAAAAAGAGGGCGCTCTTCTCTCCCCTCAGCTCTCAACCACTCCTTCTAATCTGTTCTGTTTACACCAGCTTGGTATGCAGCCTTCCCGTGGTAAAAGGCAGATCCTTAAAGAAAACCACCATATGATGATACAAAATGTGAAAAATCTTTGCTTCCTTGTTTCATGGTGATCTTTTGCAGAGTTGTCTGATCTTGGGAGAGAAATAAAAAGTTGGTGGCTTCTTTTGCTTCTCTGCCCCCAGGGGCTTCTCTTCCCTGCCCAGCGCCCCTGAGACAGTGATATGCTAGCTGGACCCTCCAAGGGCCGGCTTTAAGTGTGGGGAGGGGCTCTCGAGCTACCACGCAGGCCTGAACTTTCCTTGAGAGTTTAGGGTTTGTGTGATGTCAGTCTCCCGAGTAAAAAGGGAATTCAAATGACCAAATGTGATTTTTGAGGAGGAGAAATGGGGGATCTTTTTAAGCTTTTTTTTTTTTTTTCAAATGCACATTCACTTCACAGATTTTAGCAAAACGCTTTGTCAGATACCCTATTCTGATATTTTGTTCATCAAACATGGTTCACTTATAGGGAAAGCACAGGGGATTTTTAGGGCAGTGGAACTTCTGTATGATCCAGTGATGATGGATACCTGTTGTGAGAAGGAAGTGAGATGATTCGTTTTCATAAATACCAAATAAAAGCTGTGCTGTCTAGTTAACAATAGGTTTACAGCCTATTGGAAATATATACACACCCCCTTAATGGAGTCCCAAACCCATAGACACTTCATTTCGCAGGCTTTTCAGGGGCTTTGCAATGAGCATGCGCCAAAGAACTGAAGTCTCTGCATCACATCAGGAATGAGCATTTGTTCTAATCAGACCTTTTTTCTTCCATGGGCATAGGCAACTTCCGAATAAGGCTGTAACCTCTGTAGTACTCAGCCAATGAGGAATCAGGGGAGGGACTTGCACTCTAGGAGATAAATTGCCTGCTGTAGCTGCCCTGAGTGTGCCTGTCCATTAGACACCCGCTTTTGCAAGAAAGTTGATTAAAAGCCTCTCTTCACTGTGCTCCGAGTCTCTGCATCCCTGCTTTAACTGGGTCAGTGGGCTTATTTCTCACACCTGTCATTGTACTTTCTATGGATTTTGACAACTATAAAACACAAAAAATGAAACTTAATGTAAACTACTTAGTTAACAATAATGCATCCGTATTGGTTCATCATCTGTAACAAAGGTACCACACCAATACAAAATGCATGGTGAGAACAGGGAGCAAGGGGGGATATGTACTTGCTGTATTTTCTGATCCATTTTTCTGTAAGTCTATAACTGCCTCATAGAAGTAATACCTATAGAGATTAAAAAAAAATAAAGGTCCATGTATAAATGTCAGCTGCTACCCTCCACCCCCACCCACTGTTTTTATTTCCTATTCCCAGATTCCTCTACACAATAACTGAGTCCACCTTTGGAGACATGATTCTTTGGGTGAAGTGCTCCCTTCCCAGACTTTTTTTTTTTTCTAATTTTATTTTTTTAATTTACATTCAAATTAGCATATAGTGCAACAGTGATTTCAGGAGTAGATTCCTTAATGCCTCTTACCCATTTAGCCCATCCCCCCTCCCACAACCCCTCCAGTAACCCTCTGTTTGTTCTCCATATTTAAGAGTCTCTTCTGTTTTGTCCCCCTCCCTGTTTTTATATTATTTTTGCTTCCCTTCCCTTATGTTCATCTGTTCTGTGTCTTAAAGTCCTCATATAAGTGATGTCATATGATATTTATTTTTATCTGACTAATTTCGCTTAGCATAATACCCTCTTGTTCCACCCACGTAGTTGCAAATGGCAGGATTGCATTCTTTTTGATTGTCAAGTAATACTCCATCATATATATATACCACATCTTCTTTATCCATTCATCCATCGATGGACATTTGGGCTCTTTCCATATTTTGGCTATTGTTGATAGTGCTGCTATAAACACTGGGGTGCATGTGCCCCTTCGAAACAGCACACCTGTATACCTTGGATAAATACCTAGTAGTGCAATTGCTGGGTCATAGGGTAGTTCTATTTTTAATTTGATGAGGAACCCCCATACTGTTTTCCAGAGTGGCTGCACCAGTTTGCATTCCCACCAGCAGTGCAAAAGAGATCCTTTTTCTCCACATCCTCGCCAACATCTGTTGTTGCCTGAGTTAATGTTAGCCATTCTGACAGATGTGAGGTGGTATCTCATTGTGGTTTTGATTTGTATTTCCCTGATGGTGAGTGGTGTGGAGCATTTTTTCATGTGTCGGTTGGCCATCTGGATGTCTTCTTTGGAGAAGTATCTATTCATGTCTTTTGCCCATTTCTTCACTGGATTATTTGTTTTTTTGGGTGTTGAGTTTGATAAGTTCTTTATAGATTTTGGATCCTAACCCTTTATCTAATATGTCATTTGCAAATATCTCCTCCCATAATGTCTCTTCGTTTTGCTGATTATTTCCTTTGTTGTGCAGAAGCTTTTTATCTTGATGAGGTCCCAATAGTTCATTTTTGCTTTTGTTTCCCTTGCCTCTGGAGACGTGTTGAGTAAGAAGTTGCTGTGGCCAAGATCAAAGAGGTTTTGCCTGCTTTCTCCTCAAGGATTTTGATGGCTTCCTATCTTACATTTAGGTCTTTCATCATTTTGAGTCTTATTTTTGTGTATGGTGTAAGAAAGTAGTCCAGGTTCATTCTTCTGCATGTTGCTGTCCAGTTTTCCCAGCACCACTTGCTGAAGAGACTGTTTTTATTCCATTGGATATTCTTCCCTGCTTTGTCAAAGATTAGTTGGCCATACATTTGTGGGTCCATTTCTGGGTTCTCTATTCTGTTCCATTGATCTGTGTGTCTGTTTTTGTGCCATCCTTCCTAGACTTTTTACCAAGGTTTGCCTTTCCCTCCCTACTCCTTCTTCTGTTTCTTGTACTAATGGTTTGAGTGGTTTATTGGGAGGTTGTTTATTCTGGTGCAGATGGCTATAGAGAAAGGCTGAAATCTTGCCTGAAGGCTGAGGTCTGCCTTTGTGTTAACAGTCTGAGACTAGTGGATGGATGGGTCTGTGAAAGTAGGAGAAAAGCACTTCAGGGGGCTGGATGCCTACAAGGTGCTCTTGGATGGAAGGTTTTAAAGGTGATGCCTGGAGGCAAGCTGGAGCTAAGACAGGAGGAGTCTAGGTGAGACTTCTTTGCCCTGGAATCTTCTGTGGACTGTGAACTCTGGTAGTCTAACAATTGGTTGTTCTTTGTGACTGCTTCTTATTGTGTGCTAGCTTTTATTGCAAAGCCTTCTGCAGATCTTCCACTTTGGGAATTTGAAAGGAAGAGATTTGGTCCATTTTTGGGTGTGAAGGGGCAACACTCCCCTCCCCGCTATGATGACTGTAGGGATTAGTGTGGGCCTGAGGGGAATGTGAAGTTTGGGGACACATTAGGCTGTGTGGTCTGAGACATTATCCTTCTAATCTTGGGGAATTGATTTATTTTTTTATGAGAAGTGGTATTTTCTTTCTTATATAATCTCTAGTACTAAGTATAAGATTATTACTCAGAAATAGCAAAGGGGCTGGACCAGAAAGGATGAAACTCTGGAGTTCATTTAAAGGTTTACACAGTAGAGGTGACAGCAGATGATCAACCTTGCCTGCTTTTCATTGGTGCCAGGCACCTTCCCACGAGGGTTTTAGGTTGTTGGGACCAGTCTGCCCCTGGTGCATCTGCTCCCGGGGAGGTTCATTTTCTACCTGTATTTGGATAACACACTGTGTTCCTGGCTTCTCCTGCTTTGGTCTCCCTATGTGCCTGTTGTTCCACAGTACAACTAACTGAGCTGAATTACAGAGGGAGGTAAATTGTCCTTGCAGGAGGAGGGATGTAGCAATCCCAAATGCCAGGGCCAGTTGACCAAGGCACCAATTCTTACTGCAAACTGGAGAATGCAATGCATGTAGTTTTGTTGCCTGTTATGAAAACGGGGAAAGGTAATTTCTGAGGGGTGGGGAGGTCTGTAAATAACTGCCAAATATTATAGCTATAGAGTATTGAAAAGTAAGCAAAAATGATTTGGGGCACATGATTTTTTCATGCCTTCAGCAAGGTATATGCAGTAGAGCCAGCTTTTCCTTATCTATTATAATTTATTTTTTTTTAATTTTTTTAACGTTTATTTATTTTTGAGACAGAGAGAGACAGAGCATGAACAGGGGAGGAGCAGAGAGAGAGGGAGACACAGAATCTGAAACAGGCTCCAGGCTCTTGAGCTGTCAGCACAGAGCCCGACGCGGGGCTCGAACTCACGGACCGTGAGATCATGACCTGAGCCGAAGTCGGACGCTTAACCGACCAAGCCACCCAGGCACCCCTATCTATTATAATTTAAAACTCAGGCATGGAAGCAGGAGACGGACTTCAATGGACTGGAGGGCTGTGCTTTTCCCACTGAAAGAACTCTTTCAAATGGACTCTGGGTTAAAAACTAACCACTTTTTTCTAGCCAACCCTCAATCTCTCTCTCTTTCTCTCTCCCTTCCATTCTATGTATGTATGTACGTATGTATGTATGTATGTATGTATGTATGTATCTTCCTATCCATCCATCTATCATCTAATTCTAGGTGTTTTGTTTTTTTTTTTCTCCTATTTGAGAAATGTCAGGGGGGCGCCTGGGTGGCGCAGTCGGTTAAGCGTCCGACTTCAGCCAGGTCACGATCTCGCGGTCTGTGAGTTCGAGCCCCGCGTCGGGCTCTGGGCTGATGGCTCAGAGCCTGGAGCCTGTTTCCGATTCTGTGTCTCCCTCTCTCTCTGCCCCTCGCCCGTTCATGCTCTGTCTCTCTCTGTCCCAAAAATAAATAAACGTTGAAAAAAAAAAAATTAAAAAAAAAAAAAAATGTCAGGATCTGTATGAAGATGCTGGTCACTATTCCTTGTGACTGTTGATTCAGGACTTTTGGTACATTTCATCCTGTGAAGCTGTAGGTATAAGGTTGAAATAAGTGAAGTTACAGTATAAAATGATTTATCGCTTTGCAGAGTGTCTATTAGGTGGCATCTTATAGAACCTGAAATCCAGACTATTATATAAAATGGGCCTCAGACTATACCTTTGGAGAAAAAAAAAAAAAAAAAGCAGTTTCTTCTCACATGGTAGTGTCCTAATGGAGGCATAGCAAATAGTTATTTAGAAACAAGTAATTGTCACCATAAAAAAACAAGGTAGTATGAGTGGTACAACACATATGACCATTGTATATGCTGATTAAGCAAAAGAAAAATGATTTCTTTATTCATTTAACTACTTAAGAGCATCATGATAGAGTAGATTTGCCAGTCTACTGGGGGCACTTACTTTTAATATGTGTGAGCAGGAGTTCCCATAGCCTCAGGCTTCTATGCCATTCTTCTAGCATCACTTTCCCCCCAGGTCTCCATCAGTGCAATCTGGAGCTGCTTAGTGAAGCTGAGTTCAGCCAGCCTTGCCCATTGCACATATCCTTTAAGCTCCTCTTTAGTTGTGACCTCTTGGAGTTTGAAGTTGCAGGAGAGATACTTCCAGGGGGACTTGTGTAGGAGCAAAAAGCCATGTTCCTATAGATTATGAGCAATGGGTAGAGCCTGTGAAGAAACTGCTTATGTTGGGGGCCAGAGCCTTCTTTATCTATCTATCTATCTATCTATCTATCTATCTATCTATCATCTATGCATGCATTCGTGCATCCATTCATCCATCCATGTATCCACTCATTCATCCATCCATGTATCCACTCATTCATCCATCCATGTATCCAGTCATTCATCCATGCCGTTTATCTATGCATCTGTCCATCCATGCATCCATCTATGCTTCCAACCTTCTATCAGTACATCATCCATTTCTCCATCATCCATCTGCCCCTATAGCCAAGGGGGAACACAAATTCCTTGATTTTGGAGATATTTGAATTGATTTTGTTCCTTTTGGGGAGATATAATTCAGTTGAATAAAAAGTTAAAGGCTAGTGTACTGCATCAAAGTTTTCAAACTTTTTTTTAAACAGTGAATCTCGAGGCACCTGGGTGGTTCAGTCAGTTGAGCATCCAACCCTTGATTTCAGCTCAGGTCATGATCTCATGGTTCATGGGTTTGAGCCCCACATCAGGTTCTGGGCTGACAGAGTGGAGCCTGCTTGGGATTCTCTGTCTCCCTCTCTCTCTTTCTGCCCCTCCCCCACTCACGTGCACACACTCTCTCAAAAATAAATAAGTAAACACTAAAAAAAAAAGTGAACCTCAAAAGAAACCTCATATATGAGATAAATACATAGCCATCTGAAAAGTGATCTGGAGTTCCATTTGCTCTGCAAATACCCACCTCCCAACTACTGTGACAACTTCACAAGATCCCTTCGCTCCCCAGAGCACAGTTTACAGACTGCTGTGCGTTGGTATAAAGCAAAGTATTGATGATGTGGTTTGGGTGGTGGATCTTGTGGGGGATTAAGGGAAGGGAGAGTTCACTGGGGCTGGAGACTTTGGAGGAAGTGTTTTGAAGATGGGTATGTCTTGAAAGGGAGTCATGTTTGAACCAGGAGAGTTGGGGGACACACTTCTTGGCAAGGTAAAGGACAGAGATAGGATGAGTAAAGGCCCTGGAGGGGGAGATGGGGTAGAGGCAGAAAGGGTGTCAGTCAGGGTCCAATAAGGAAAAGGTGGCATAGTCAAGCTGGGTATTGAGGAGAGTGTAATGATGGGGTGATTGAGAAAGCTGCAGCAGGTTTAAGGAAATCAATAAAAGTGTGGAATCTTGGAGCTAGTGTATCAGCAAGCCATTACTAGGGGTAAGAGGAAGTTGCTATTCCTGGACCCAGGGACAGAACTGGACCACCTAACAGGAGGTGTGGCCTTTGGTAGAGAGGTCCCACCTATTCCTGGTGACCTTCAAGGAAGAGATGAGGGAAATAAATACCCCACTTAGCTCTTTCTCTTCTCCTAGTGCGTCTCATTGTCCAAACCAATTGGAAGCCAGGGAGGCCCTCTTCAAGGTGATGACAGATGTACAAGAGGGCAGACCATTACTTTAACACTTCTCAAGCCGTTGGTCATGTCACATCTGCCAATATTGGCCAAAGCAAGTCATGTGGCTGAGCCCAAGTCAAGGAGCAAGAAGGTCCCCTCCTCTCAGAGAGATGGGGAAATTGCCAGGTTGCGTGTGAAGAAGTGGAACCAGTAATTCAGCCTATCAAAATTTCCCTTAAGAGGATGAGGTGGAAAATGGATTGTGCAGGAGGGGGATTAGTGTGAACAGCTTTGGGTGGTACAACTTCTATTTGTACTCCCACCCCCACCATATCCGTCGTCCCTTCCTTTTATCATAATAGAATTTTTAGCTTGACACGTGACTGTATTTCACAGCTGAAGACAGTTTTCCCTAGCATTCCTTGCAAGTAAGTAAGGCTATTTGACTAAGTTCTGGGTGAAGAGATGTGAGTAGAAGTGGTATATACGGTTTCTGCCATTAAAGGGATTAATTAACTTCTTTTCCCACCCTCTCCCCCAAGCCTGCTTCCTGGAATGTGGATGTATTGCTGAGCCCTCTTAGATCATGCTTGCTTCAGGATGGCAGAGCAAGAAGACTGCAGGGGGCGGCTCCCTGGGCTGCTTATGTACCTATAGTCAGGTGCAAGGGAAAGAAGCCTCCAACTTTTTAAGGCTGCTGCTATTTTGGGTCTTTATTTCATCAGCCAAATCTGTAATTAATACAAATTCACAAAACCTCTATTCCTTTGATACCCAATGGAAGGGATAACACAGAAAGAGGTACAAGTTTTGTTTTTGTTTTTATTTTTTTCAGTCTTACTGGTATAAGGGAGAAGAGATCTCATAATTTTAGTTTTTCACCATGTTATCCCTATCTAGTATTTTGAAAGGATGCATTATCAGTGAGCTAGTTGCTGATGCAGTTTCCCTAATGATATTGGGACAGGTAGTGACAGGTCTGAACCAGTTCTGGACAATGCTGGTTCTATATGTGAGTGGAGGGCATGGCAGGCAAAGAGAGAAATGAGGGGAGAGAGCTCTTTGCCACTTGAGTATGTGTCATAACCAGGAAGTAGAGAGCAAGATTCCAACTTGGGCCCATTTGGCTCCAAAGCCCATCTCTCTTCATTTGGCACTAATTATATCAGAAAACTGGGAGAGGTCCAGCTACTCTAGAATCTAGAGTGGGTTCTTCAAACTAGCCTCTTTGGACATCCATGGCATTGGGGGCCTCTTTGCTAATTGACGTTGAAGGCAATGGTCTAGCACTTTTATCTAAACTGTGCAAATCAGGATTCCTACATTCTCTCTCTGGTCCTGTTAGAGAGAGGTAATCTTGGTGGTTTGAGATTTCTTGTGGCAAAGAACAAAATACAATGGGAAAAGCCTAGGCTCTCAGGAAGGTCCTGGTTGGGAGTATAGAAGACAGTATGGAGGGGTGGAAGCTAGGCAGCCATGAGTTCAAATCCCAGTTCTTGGAAGATTATTTAATCAGTCCAATCTTTAGTTTTCTTGCATAAGGATTGGAAATAGTATATGTCAACTTCCTAACCTATAGTAGGTGCTACTATAGAGCCAGCACTTTGTGCTTGTTAATGTCAGGCCTGGCCTGGCTCCTGCTTCATGGCACAGGAATTAATTTTAAGAAGCTTGTAACTCCCTGCAGCTTCCAGCCATGATTTGGTGGGTCTTGGCAATTAGTGACATGTAAAGAATACACAAAACTCTGGTGCCAAAGGTTAGGAGACTGGTCAAAGGGCAATTCTCCATACCTGGCCAAGAAGACTAAATTGAGACCCTTGGTTATGCCCATTTTATGACCTGTCTGAATGAGGTGTTAGCAGAAGTCTCTACACTGGCAGCTTCCTCCTGCTCAAGTTGCACAGGTGACCTTGCTTTGCAAACTGAGGGCTAATGTCCTTGGACGGAGTTTGGAGGCTGGGACACAATCCCGACTATGGCAGGCTGGAGTGGACTGAGATAGTTTATTCATAGACCATTCATTGAAAAATATGAAAACCAGGAGTCCTGTCTCTGGGGAATTAATGTTAGTTTTCTTAAGCCTGCTTTTTTCTGGACTTTTGCTCAACTGGGCATGCTATATACTTATTTGAACAAGGATATCTTGGAGGAGAGGAAAAAGGATGAACAGGTGAAGCAAAATCTTTTCAACATCTGCTATGTGACTTATCAAATAAATATGACACCATGCCATTAAGGGATTCTTCTCAGGAAAATGGAACTGTTGTACAGAGAAACACCTCAAAAAGACTGAAAAGTCTATCTGTACTTGTAAAATTGTTGAGTATAATGGTAAGAAAAGAGATGCTCCATCACACTACCATTTAGAAAAGGTTTCTAAAGTTTTTTCCCTGACTCAGGACCATACTTGGGTAATAGAATGAATCTGTTTTATCATCTGATTCTTTCCACTCTATCTTCCATTCACGTTGATAGACTGATACAAATATAATAAGCATACATCCAATATACTGGATGTACAATAACCAACTTTTAGCAACATGAATCCCTTCATTTCTCTTGCTTGGCTTCTTCTACTCTTCAGTTCTTTTAAGATTTCATAACTGACTGGCCACATTCACCTTTCTCTCTTCTCAATTCAGTAATTTTTAGGTCTCTCATCTAATCTGTAGATCATCTAACACATTGAAGGAGTTTTCTTCTGTTTCATCCAGATCACTTGTGCACAGTATTTGGCATGGAAAGAGGGATCTGCTCTACATTTTTTGGGAAAGGATTCAGACAAGAAGTGATGCTTGGGCTGAATCTTAAAGAAGGTACTCTCCAGGTATAAAATACAGGGAAGGAATCCAGGTAGAGTATGGGGGTGAGAAAGAGCATGGGAGAAAGTACAGGTGGCTTGGAAGGCTGTTTTGGTGCATGGGTGAGGGAGGGTAGGGTTGCAGCTGGAGGGAAGGCTGGACATGTGGTTGGGAACCTGGGATCCTTTTGAAGATTTTAGGCTAGGGATATGGGGTAGGATAGAGTTGGATTTTAAATTAAGAATGAGGAACCTGATCAGATTTGCATTTTTGAAGGCAACTATGACAGCAGTGTGGGCTAGGGACAAGTCTTCCAATCATCCTGTTTCCTCAGTTTTGCATGAAGATTAGAGGAGATAATGTATGTGAAAATGCTAAACATTTAAACAATTATTCTTGTGTGACTTCTCTGAGTCATGAGTTAATATGCTTACTTTTTCAAGAAGAGACCAGCTTTGTCATCTGAGGCAAAAAACACATGCTTGGCATTGTTACCTGATTGATATAGCTCTCTACTTCCTTAAATATCTGGTTTTTAAAATGGGAGTGGCTATTACCATTTGTTGTCTACTTTAGCTTACATTTTAACTCCTACAAATTGGAAGGGTGAGAGGAGATTCATAATAGAAGGTAATAGAAAAGAAAGGGTTTTTTCCCCTCCTGGTTGTGCATTCATTCTTTTAAGAACCATTAGAAAGAAAAATGTGGGGTGCCTGGGTGGCTCAGTTGGTTAAGTGTCCAACTCTTGATTTCAGATCAGGTCATGATCTCTTGGTTCTTGAGTTAGAGCCCCGCACCAAGCTCTGTGCTGACAGTGTGGAATCTGCTTGGGATTCTCTCTCCTGCTGTCTCTGTTCTTCCCTGCTGCATGCGCATTTTCTCTCAAAATAAATACACTTAAAAAAAAGAAAAATCATTCTCCTTCTCCTAGTGTGTATCAGGTTACGTGCCTGAACAGACTTTATCATATCTCATTAAAACTCTCCTCCCAAAAGAGCATCAGTTGTGAGTAGGTGAACAGAAACCTGTTGTATAAAGAGCTAAATGCACAGAGAAGTACATAAGGTATCTTATAATGTGTGATATTCATCTGATTTTATTCAGTGTGTTATTAAGAAGGACCCCTGTTCCTCAAAAACAGAATTTTCAGAGCTCAAGTCAGAATCCTATCTCCTTAGTGATGGTGGGACCTAGGAAGTGGTGTCACCTCCTTGAGACCCTCCCCTTTTCTGTCAATGGGGAGGGTAGCAAGGCCTGCTCGATGGGGCTGTTAGGAGGATGACGTGAGATGGTCTGACTGAAGTACTTCCCATAGTACCTGACAAATGACAGCACTGTAAGTTATGATTAGGGCTGGAGAGAACCATCTCAACTGAGAGAGCTAGCACTGTTCCCTTCTGATGATGGCATCACACATTTAAGTTGCTTCTGGGCATGAATATGAATTGACACTTAAAAAACAGGAAGAGGATGAAAAAGCAGATTGGGTTTAATCTATAAAAGGTCTTGAGGGATTGGGTTTAATCTGTGGAAGGCCTTGACCTGAGAAAATACTGGAGTCCAGTGCTTGCCTTGTGTCACAGGGCCCAGATGACGGTGAGTGCTGGCAACCTGACCAGGCCACGTGAACAGGACAGCAGGGCATAAAGGTGCAAGGAGATGGTCGTTTTCAGCTACAGAGATGGCATGAATGGTGACCAGGGGTTAAGACAACATAGTCCACACGGCTGCAGGTGTGAAAGTCAAACTCTGTCTTTATTCTTTTACCATTTTATTTGGGATAGGTAGCAGCACTGCCTGGGGAGCTCCTTGGAAGGGGAGGAGAGGGAATCTGTTGGTTGGAAATCTTACCTTTGAGCATCAATTATATCTAATGCCTATTTTCAGCACATTTCATGTTAGACTTTTTGATGGCAAGTCAAGGTGTAGAAGGTAGATGGGCTCAGAGGAAAGGTTCTTTGCAACAGTTCAATGTAGTGGCCAAAAGTTTACCCTTGCATTTCATCATACGTGTACCTTGGAGTTATGTTTTTTGGAACCTGCCTTAAGAAAACACAAACTTTCCAGGTAGCATATAGCTGTCCCCATCTTGCTTGCATCTCTGCCTTGGTTGATGAGATGCCATACTTTGCTGACAGTCACTAGTGGCTCTGCTGTTGGTCTGATATGAAGCACATTCATAACTCAGCCATAAAATAGGGCTTTCTAGATAGCCAGATTCTTTCCCAACAGATACCTCTCCACCACCCCTAACTCCACCAAAATGAAGTAGAAGCACATCCTGAGTTGACCACTTTCTCTGGGCCTGGCCAGGCACATAATAAGAATGTTGGCTGGTGATGGGCTCAAAACACAGCCCACTTGACTGAGCCACATATATGCTCAGGCTTGACCTATCCTGGCAAAATCTGCAAGGATATTTTTAGACATTTCAAGTGATTGACTCCTCTGAGGAAATGATACATTAAAAAATATATATATATACACACATATTTAATTTTTTAAAACCACAACTGAAAAATTTCTTTGCCAATGGGTAGAATTAAGTCTGACAAGAAACCCTAAGAGTTTTTTTTTATTAGTACCATTATTGTTTTCTTTGGCTCCATGTATTATATTGGTAAGATGACAAAAAAAAAAGAAGAAAAGGAAAAAATTATAAAAAGGCAAATATTTTGTACAAAAATACAAAGTTTTAAAAGCTCTTTAAGTATATTTCATATCATTACTAAGAGTTGGCCTATATATCTGTGTGTCTGCATATTTTTCTTACATTTGGGATTTTAGAAATGTACGGTACGTTTACACAGTATAGTTCTCCCTAAAGCTCAACAACCAATGATAGTCTTTTTTCTGATTGGAGCAGTCCATACTTTGGAAGATGTGATTTGCATAACTGTGCAGTTACTGGCTGAAAAAAATCTATGTGATTCAGTCCATTTGCATACTGAAAATCAATACATCATACTGGGGGGAACATTTTAGTTCTGAAATCCTTGAGTAAAGGAAGATGGTAAAGATAACTAGCTGTCAATTTTTTCAGTAATTTGTTTTCAGTGCTTTTTTTTCAATCTGGTGAGAAGATGATGCAATCAGAAAGAAGTATCCTTTGCCCTTGAGAACCATCTGAAAATCTGCTCTTGTTATTACATCACAGTCCATTATAATGCAGATGGTGGTACTACAAAAGAGGAAAAATAATGGGCGTTAGTTTTTCTTAAAGAATAACTATGTACAATTCAAAAAAAGGAGCACATATTTTTATAGGAAAGATTCCAAAATACATCAATTATTTTTTTCAAGAAATGCCTATAAGTTCATATCCAGATTAACTAAAAGGTAAATGTCTCCTTTAAGGAGTCCATTCTGGGCTCAACTTAAATCTCAAGTGGCCAAACAAGGCAAACAAATGACAAACCTGGGTCACTTCTCACCCTCTACTGTAATTTTTTTTTTAATTGAATATAACTGACATACAATATTAGTTTCGGGTGTGTAATATGATTTGATATTTCTATACATTGTGAAATGATCACCATAATAAGTCTAGTTAACATTTGTCATCACACACAGGAAAAAAAAATTACCTTTTCATTTATATCCAAATTAGTTAGCATATAGTGCCATAATGATTTCAGGAGTGGAATCCAGTGATTCATCCCAACGAGTGTTCTCCTTAAGGCCCCTTGCCCATTTAGCACATCCCCCCACCCACAACCCCTCCAGCAACCCTCAGTTTGTTCTCTGTATTTAAGAGTCTCTTGCGTTTTGTGCCCCTCCCTGTTTTTATATTATTTTTGCTTCTCTTCCCTTATGTTCATCTGTTTTGTATCTTAAATTCCATGTATGAGTGAAGTCATAAGTATCTTTCTCTAATTTCACTTCGCATAATATACTCTAGTTCCATTCATGTTGTTGCAAATGGCAAGATTTCATTCTTTTTGACTGCTAATACTCCATTTTGTAATATATATATACACACACACACACACACACACATATATATACATATATATATATACATACATACATACCACATCTTCTTTATCCATTCATCTGTTGATGGACATTTGGGTTCTTTCCATACTTTGGCTATTGTTGATAGTGCCGCTATAAACATTGGGGTGCATGTGTCCCTTTGAAACAGCATACCTGTATCCTTTGGATAAATACCTAGTAGTGCAATAGCTGTGTCATAGGGTAGTTCTATTTTTTTTTTAATCTAAAAAAATTTTTTTAATGTTTATTTATTTTTGAGAGAGAGAGAGAGAGAGTGTGAGTGGGGGAGGAGCAGAGAGAGAGGGAAACACAGAATCTAAAGCAGGCTCCAGGCTCTGAGCTGTCAGCCCAGAGCTTGATGCAGGGCTCAAACTCACGAACCGTGAGATCATGACCAGAGCTGAAGTCGGACACTTACCGACTGAGCCACTCAGGTGGCCCAGGGTAGTTCTATTTTTCATTTGCTGAGGAACCTCCATACCATTTTTCAGAGTGGCTGCACCCCACCAGCAGTGCAAAAGAGATCCTCTTTCTCCACATCCTCACCAACATCTGTTGTTGCCTGAGTTGTTAATGTTAGCCATTCTGACAGGTGTGAGGTGGTATCTCAGTTTGTATTTCCCTGATGATGAGTGATGTGGAGCATTTTTTCATGTGTCGGTTGGCCATCTGGATGTCTTCTTTGGAGAAGACATATTCATGTCTTTTGCTCATTTCTTCACTGGATTGTTTTTGGGTGTTGAGTTTGATAAGTTCTTTATAGATTTTGGATCCTAACCCTTTATCTGATATGTCGTTTGCAAATATCTTCTCCCATTCTGTTAGTGGTTTTATCTTTTGCTAATTAAACAGCTTTGCTGTGCAGAAGCTTTTTATCTTGATGAAGTCCCAATAGTTCATTTTTGCTTTTGTTTCCCTTGCCTCCAGAGACATGTTGAGTAAGAAGTTGCTGTGGCCAAGATCAAAGAGGTTTTGCCTGCTTTCTCCTCGAGGATTTTGATGGCTTCTTGTCTTACATTTAGGTCTTTTATCCATTTTGAGCTTATTTTTGTGTATCGTGTAAGAAAGTGGTCCAGGTTCATTCTTCTGCATGTCACCTGCCCAGTTTTCCCAACACCATTTGCTGAAGAGACTGTCTTTATTCCATTGGATAGTCTTTCCTGCTTTGGTCAAAGATTAGTTGGCCATATGTTTGTGGGTCCATTTCTGGGTTCTCTATTCTGTTCCATTGATCTGTGTGTCTGTTTTTGTGCCAGTACCATACTGTCTTGGTGATTACAGCTTTGTAAAACATCTTAAAGTCTGGAATTGTGATGCCTCCAGCCTTTGTTTTCTTTTGCAGGATTGCTTTGGCTATTGGGGTCTTTTCTGGTTCCATACAAATTTTAGGTTTTGTTTTTTTTTTTAAGCTCTGTGAGGAATGCTGATGTTATTTTGATAGGGATTGCATTGAATATGTACATTGCTTTGGGTAGTATCGACATTAACAATATTTGTTCTTCCAGTCCATGAGCATGGACAATTTTGCATTTTTTTGTCTTCTTCAATTTCTTTCATGAGCTTTCTATAGTTTTCAATGTATAGATTTTCACCACTTTGGTTAGGTTTATTCCTAGGTATATTATGGTTTTTGGTGGGAAAAAAAATTTTTATGATGGCTTTTTTATTTTTTTATGTTTGTTTATTTATTTATTTTGAGAGAGAGAGAGAGTGAGCACAAGCCGGAGGGGGGGGGGGGGAGAAAGAGGGAAAGAGAGAATCCCAAGCAGTCCTTTGCACTGTCAGTGCAGAGCCCAATATGGGGCTCAAACTCCTGTAGCGTGAGATCATGACCTGTGCCGAAATCAGGAGTCCAATGCTTAACCAACCGAGCTACTCAGGTGCCCTAAGTTTTTATTTTAATTCCAGTTAACATATAGTATTACATTAGTTGCAGGTGTATAGATAGTGATTCAACAATTCTGTACATCACCCAGAGCCCATCATGAGAAGTCCACTCTTTAATCCCCATCACCTGTTTCCACCCTCCCACCACCAACTTTCCCTCTGGTAACCATCAGTTCTCTATAGTTCAGAATCTGTTTCTTGCTTTCTCTCTCTCTCTCTTTCCCTTTGTTCATTTGTTTCTTAAATTTCACATATGAGTTCAATCATATGGTATTCTTCTCTGACTTATTTCTCTGAGCATTATATCCTCTAGCTCCAGCCATATCATTGCAAATGGCAATATTTCAGTGTTTTTAATGGCTGAATAATATTCCTTTGTATTTATATATTACTGCACATTTATCCATTCATTAATCAATGGACACTTGGGCTGCTGTTGTAAATAATGCTGCAATAAACATAGAGGTGCATATGGTATTTCTGAGGTAGTGTTTTCATTTTTTTCAGATAAGTGGCCAGAAGTGGAATTATTGGATATATGGTAATTGTATTTTTAATTTTTTAGGAACCTCTATGCTGTTTCCCATAGTGGCTGGTATATTCCTACCAACAGTGTACATGGATTTCCTGTTTTCCACATCCTTGCCAGCACTTGTTTATTTCTTTCTGAGCACAGCCATTCTAACAGGTGTGAAGTGATAGCTCATTGTGGTTTTGATTGCATTCCCTGATGATTGTGATGTTGAGCACCTTTTCATGTACCTGTTGGCCATTTGTATATCTTCTTTGGAAAAATATCTTATTCAGGTCCTTTGACCACTTTTAAATTGGGTTATTTGGCTTTTTGCTAATGAGTTGTTTGAATTCCCTTATGTATATTGGGTATTGACAACTTGTCAGATATATGATTTGAAAATATCTTCTACCATTCCACAGGTGGCCTTTTTTTATCCTCATGGTTTTTATTCAAATCTTTTTAAAAAAATTATTTTTATCCCCGTATAGTTAACATATAATGTTATATTAGTTTCAGGTGTACAATATAGTGATTCAATAATGCTATACATTGCCCAGGGCTCACCATGATAAATATACTCTGTAATCCCCATCTTCTATTTACCCATCCCCCAACCCATCTCCCTTGTGGTAACCATCAGTTTGTTCTCTATAATTAAAAGAGTCTGTTCCTTGGTTTGTCTCTCTCTTTTCCCTTTGTTCATTTGTTTTGTTTCTTAAATTCCACATGAGTATAATCATATAGTATTTGTCTTCACTTACTTCACTAAGCATTACATTTTCTTGCTCCATGCATGTTACTGCAAATGGCAAGGCTTCATTCTTTTTTTATGGCAGAATCGTAAATATACACCACATCTTTTTATCCATTCATCTATCAATGGACGCTTGGGCTGCCTTTCCTTTTTTTGATGGTTTTCTTTGCTGTGCAGAAGCTATTTAGTTTGCTGTAGTCCCATTTGTTTATTTTTGCCTCTGTTGCCTTTGCTTTTGGTGTTAGATTCAAAAAAGTCATTACCAACTGATGCCAAGGAGATTACTATGTTTTCTTCTAGGGGTTTTATGGTTTCAGGTCTTAATTCTTAATCCATTTTGAGTTAACTTTTGTGTATTGTGTACATTGCATTCTTTTGCACATGGCTGACCAGTCTGCTTAACACTATTAAAGAGACTGTCCTTTTGCTGTTGTATATTGTTGGCTTTTTGTCAGTTAATTAATGATATATGTGTAGGTTTATCTGTGGGCTGTCTATTCTGTTACATTGATCTATGTGTCTGTTCTTATGCCAACACCATACTCCTTACTATTAACTCAATCTGACTACTAATCTGTCAGTTCACATATTCTGTTTTCTTTGTTATTCAGTCTTGGTAGGTTTATGTTTCTAAGAATTTATCCATTTTTTCTGACTTTTTCTTGTTTATGGAGGTGGGCATTTATTGCTATGAACTTTTCCCTTAGAACTCCTTTTGTTGCATCCTATAACTTTTGGTATGTTCTATTTCCATTTTCATTTGTCTCAAAGAATTTTTGATCTTTCTTTGATTTCTTCTTTGAGTAATTGTAGTTTAGTAGCATGTTGTTTAATCTTCACATATTGGTGATATCCCAGTTTTCTTCTTACAACTGATTTCTAGTTTCATACCTTTATGGTCAGAAAGATGTCTGGTAGGATTGCAATCTCCTTAAATTTACTGAAATTTACTGTTTTGTGGCCTAATATGTGATCTATTCTGAAGAATGCTGCATGTTCAGTTGAGAAAAATATGTGTTCTGTTGCTTTAGGATGGAGTGTTCTGTATATGTAGGTTAAGTCCTTCTGATCTTAAGGCTGATGATTCCTCATGATTTTATTGTCTGGCTGATCCATCTATTTATGTAAGTGGGGTATTAAAGTCCCCTGCTATTATTGTATTGCTGCCTATTTCTCCCTTTAGGTCTGTTAATATGTGTTTCATATATTTAGGGGCTTCTATATTGGGTCCGTAAATATTTACAAATGTTATATCCATTTGTTGGATTGTCCCTTTGTTATTATCTAATGCCCTTCTTTGTCTCTTGTACAGTCTCTGTTAAAGTCTGTTTGGTCTGATATAAATACAGCAACCCCATCTTTTGGCTTGTTTCATGGTGTATCGTTTTCCATCCCTTCACTTTCAGTCTGTGTGTATCTTTATGTCTGAAGTGAGTCTCTTTTTGGCAGCATATACATGGGTCTTATTTTCTTATCCATTCAGCCACTTTGTGTCTTTTGATTGGAGAATTTAATCCATTTAAAGCAATTGTTGATAGGTGTGTACTTACTGCCATTTAAAAAGTTGCTTTTCAAAGGGAATTAAAAGCAAAAATGAACACCTGGGACCTTATGAAGATAAAAGCTTCTGCACAGCAAAGGAAACAACAAACAAAACTAAAGGCAACCAAACGGAATGGGAAAGATATGTGCAAATGACATATTGGACAAAGGGCTAGTATCCAAAATCTATAAGAGCTCACCAAACTCCCACACCCGAAAAACAAATAACCCAGTGAAGAAATGGGCAGAAAACATGAATAGACACTTCTCTAAAGAAGACATCCAGATGGCCAACAGACACATGAAAAGATGCTCATGTCCCTCCTCATCAGGGAAATACAAATCAAAACCACACTCAGATATCACCTCACGCCAGTCAGAGTGGCCAAAATGAACAAATCAGGAGACTATAGATGCTGGAGAGGATGTGGAGAAACGGGAACCCTCTTGCACTGTTGGTGGGAATGCAAACTGGTGCAGCCACTCTGGAAAACAGTGTGGAGGTTCCTCAAAAAGTAAAAACAGACCTACCCTATGACCCAGCAATAGCACTGCTAGGAATTTACCCAAGGAATACAGGAGTACTGATGCATAGGGGAACTTGTACCCCAATGTTTATAGCAGCACTCTCAACAATAGCCAAATTATGGAAAGAGCTGAAATGTCCATCAACTGATGAAGGGGTAAAGAAATTGTGGTTTATATACACAATGGAATACTATGTGGCAATGAAAAAGAATGAAATATGGCCCTTTGTAGCAACGTGGACGGAACTGGAGAGTGTTATGCTAAGTGAAATAAGCCATACAGAGAAGACAGATACCATATGGTTTCACTCTTATGTGGATCCTGAGAAACTTAACAGAAACCCATGGGGGAGGGGAAGGAAAAAAAAAAAAAAAGAGGTTAGAGTGGGAGAGAGCCAAAGCATAAGAGACTCTTAAAACTGAGAACTGAGGGTTGATGGGGGGGGGGGGGGGGGAGGGGGGGTGATGGGCATTGAGTAGGGCACCTTTTGGGATGAGCACTGGGTGTTGTATGGAAACCAATTTGACAATAAACTTCATATATTGAAAAAAATAAAATAAAAAATAAAAAGTTGCTTTTTAGTTGTTTTATAGTTCCTTTCTAGTCCTTTCTTCTCTTCCTTTGTGATTTTATGACCTCCCCTACTGGTGTGCTTAGATTCTTTATCTATCAACTATAGGTTTTTGCTTTGTGGTTACATGAGGCTTACATACAACTACTTATAGCAGTCTATTTTAACTTGGTAACAAGTTTGCTTTCTAAAGCTCTACAGTTTTATTCCACTTCCCACATTTTATTTTTTTGAGGTCACATTTCATATATTTTTATCTTGTGTATCCTTAATTATTGTATAGTTATTTTTATTACTTTTGTCTTTGAAATGACTAATCCACCACCTTACTATTTACCTTACCATTAAAGTTTATACTTTTGTGTGCTTTCTTGTTCCTAATTAGCACCCCTTTTTCAGCTTCAAGAAGTCCCTTTGACATTTCTTGTAAGGCTGGTTTAGTGGTGATGAACTCTGTTAGCTTTTGATTATCTGAGAAACTCTTTCTCTCCTTCAATTCTGAATAACTTTGCCAGGGTAGCGTATTCTTGGTTGGAAGTTCTGTTCTTGAGCATTTAAAAAAATATTCTTTGATATATAATGCCACTCCCTTCTGTCTTGCAAAGTTTCTGCTGAAATATCTGATAGTCCTATGGGGGTTCCCTTGTACATAACAAGTTTTTCTCTTGTTTCTTTTAAAATTGTCTCCTTGTCTTTAACTTTTGACATTTCAATTGTAATGTGTCTTGGTGTTGGTCTCTTTGGGTTCATCTTCTTTGGAACTCTCAAGGCATCCTGAATCTGAATGTCTATCTCCTTCCGTAGGTTAGAGAAGTTTTCTGCCCACCCCCTTTTCTCCTTCTACAACCCTTATAATGTGATGTTAGTATACTTGATGTCCTATAAATCCCTTAAGGTATCTTCACTTTTTTCCATTCTCTTTTTTGTTACTCTACTTTGGTGAGTTCCACTGTCCTGTGAATTCACTGATCCTTTCTTCTGCTTCATCTATTCTGCTGTTCAACCCCTCTAAGATATTTTTTCAGTTCTGTTGTTATATTCATCAGCTCTGTGACTTCTGTTTGGTATTTTCTATCTCTCTGGAAGTTCTCATCATGTTCATCCATTCTCCCAAGTTCAGTGAGCATCTTTTTAAATAATTATCACTGAGGTATAATTGACATACAAGGTTATATTAGTTTCAGGTATACAATATATTGATTTGGCAATTCTATACATTATTTAATGTTCTCTATGATAAGTATAATCATCTGTCACCATATGATGTTCTGACAATGTTACTGACTATATTCCCTATGCTGTACTTTTCATTTTGGTGACTTATTTACATTATAATTGTAAGTTTGTACCTCTTAATCTTCTTTATCTATTTTGCCCATCCCTCCAAACCACCAATTTGTTTTCTGTAATTAAGAGTGTTTTTCTTTGTTCATTTGCTTCGTCTTTTAGATTCCATATAAATGAAATCATATGGTATTGGTCCTTCTCTGAATTATTTCACTTAACGTAATGCCCTCTAAGTCCATCCATGTTGTTGCAAACAGCAAGATTTCATTCATTTTTTATGGCTGAGTAGTATTCCTCTGTGTGCATGTGTGTGTGTCTCTCTCTCTCTCACTATATATATATGCATGCACACACACACATCTTTATCTGTTTATCTATCAATGGACACGGAGTTGCTTCCATATTTTATCTATTATAAACAATGCTGCAGTAAACATAGAGAGTGCATATATTTTTTCAAGTCAGTGCTTTCTTTTTCTTTGGGTAAATAGTAGTGGAATTGCTGGATCATATGGTAATTCTATTTATCATTTCTTGAGGAATCTCCACACTGCTTTCCACAGTGGTTGCACCAATTTACATTCCCAACACTGCACAAGTGTTCCCTTCTCTCCACATTCTTACCAACACTTGTTATTTCTTATCTTTTTAATGTTTATTTTTGAGAGAGAATGAGAGCAGGGAGGGGCAGAGAGAGAGAGGGGGTTTGAGGATCTGAAGTGGGCTCTGTGCTGACAGTGGATGCTTAACCAACTGAGCCACCCAGGTGCCCCTATTTCTTGTCTTTTTGATACTAGCTGGCTATTCTGACTGGGGTGACGTGACATCTCCTGATGGTTTTGATTTGCATTTCCCTGATGATCAGTGATGTTGAACATCTTTTCATGTGTCTGCTGGCCATGTGCATGTCTTCTTTGGCAAAATGTCTATTCAGGTCCTCTATCCATTTCTTAGTCAAAAAAATTTTTTTTGGTGCTGAGTTGTATAAGTTCTTTATAGTTTTTGTATATTAACCCCTTAGATATATTATTTGCAAATATTTTCTCTCATTTACTAGGCTTTAGTTTTACTGATGGTTTCCTTTTCTGGCTCTTTAAAGGTGGGGATTCAGTTTCCTATTGCCCTCCAGCTTCCTGGGGTTTTAGCCCACTGATGTGATGTCCCTCCCATTTTCAGTTAGTCATAGTTGGGGTTTGGTTTCCAACTACATCTCTGTCCTTCCTACCTTTTATGATGTGGCCTCCTATGATTAGTTATGAAAAGTCTGTTTTGCCACTTTTCAGGTTGTTTCAGAGTTAAGTCACATGGTGGTAGCTGCTATCTTGGTGTGTCCTTGCAACAAGGTGAACTCAGGATCCTCCTACTCTGCATCTTCCCTGGTGTTCCAGTTAGCATCTTTATGACCATTACTATGAGCACTTTATCAGGTGTATTACTTATTTTCATTTTATGAAGGTTTTCTTTCCCCTGAAGTTTTATCTTGTTCTTTGTTAGGAATATTTTTCCTCTGTTTCTTCATTTTGCTTGACTCTCTCTGTTGGTTTCTATGTATTAGAGGAAACAACCACCTCTCCCAGTCTTTTTTTTTTTTTTTTAATTTAAAAAATTTTTTTAAAATTTAAATCCAAGTTAGTTCACATATAGTGTAATCATGATTTCAGGAACAGAATTTAGTGATTTATCATGAGCACACAGTGCTCATCCCAACAAGTGCCCTCCTTAATGTCCATCACCCATTTAGCTCATCCCCCCACCGAACTCCTCTCCAGCAACCCTGTTTGTTCTCTGTATTAAGAGTCTCTCACAGTTTGTCTCCCTCTCTGTTTTTATCTTGTTTTTGCCTCCCTTCCCCTATATTCATCTGCTTTCTTAAATTCCACATATGAGTGAAATCATATGATATTTGCTTTCTCTGGCTTATTTCGCTTAGCACAGTACACTCTAGTTCCATCTACATTGTTGCAAATGGTAAGATTTCACTTTTTTTGATCACCGAGTAATGTTACATTGTGTGTGTGTGTGTGTGTGTGTGTGTGTGTGTGTGTATGTATATATATGTAGCACATCTTTATCCATTCATCAGTGATGGACATTTGGGTTCTTTCCATACTTTGGCTTTGGTGACAGTGCTACTAGAAACCTTGGGGTGCATGTGCCCCTTCGAATCAGCATTTTTGTATCCTTTGGATAAATATCTAGTAGTGCAATGGTTGGGTCATAGGGTAGTTATGTTTTTAATTTTTTGAGGAACATCCATACTGTTTTCCAGAGTGACTGCACCAGTTTGTATTCCCACCAGCAGTGCAAAAAGAAAAGAAAATTTCCTTTTCTCTGCATCCTTGCCAACATCTGTGTTTCCTGAGTTGTTAATTTTAGCTATTCTGACAGGTGTGAGGTGTTGTCCTCATTGTGGTTTTGATTCCTATTTCCCTAAGAATGAGTGATGTGGAGCATCTTTTCATGTATCTGTTAGCCATCTGGATGTCTTCTTTGGAGAAGTGTCTATTCATGTCTTTTGCCCATTTCTTCACTGGATTATTGTTTTTGGGTGTTGAGTTTGATAAGTTCTTTATAGATTTTGGATACTAACCCTTTATCTGATACGTCGTTTGCAAATATCTTCTCCATTCCATCGGTTGCCTCTTCGTTTTGCTGATTGTTTCCTTTGCTGTGCAGAAGCTTTTTATCTTGATGAGGTCCCAATAGTTCATTTTGCTTTTGTTTCCCTTGCCTCCAGAAACATGTCTCGTAAGAAGTTGCTGCACCCAAGGTCAGAGGTTGTTGCCTGTTTTCTCCTCTAGGATTTTGTGGCTTCCTGTCTTACATTTAGGTCTTTCACCAATTTTGAGTTTATTTTTGTGTATGGTGTAAGAAAGTGGTCCAGGTTCATTCTTCTACATGTCACTGTCCAGTTTTCCCAACACCATTTGCTGAAAAGGACTGTCTTGATTCCATTGGATAGTCTTTCCTGCTTTGTCAAAGAATTGTTGGCCATATGTTTGTGGGTTCATTTCTGGGTTCTACTCTGTCCTATTGATCTATGTGTCTGTTTTTGTGCCAGTACCATACTGTCTTGGTGATTACAGCTTTGTAATACAGCTTGAAGTATGGAATTGTGATCCCTCCAGCTTTTTCTTTTTCAACATTTTTTCTGGTTCCATACAAATTTTAGGATTGTTGTTTCTAGCTCTGTGAAAAATGCTGGTGTTATTTTGATAGGGATTGCTTTGAATGCGTAGATTGTTTTGGGGTAGTATCAACTTTTAACAATAGTTGTTCTTCCAATCCATGAGCATGGAATGTTTTTCCATTTCTTTTTGTCTTCTTTAATTTCTTTCATAAGCTTTCTACCTTGTGTAGGCAGACACACATTGGAAGTCAGACATTCAGGCAATAGTGTTTAAAATATGCAAATATATACAGTCCTGTGGGACCATGAGTATAAGGTCTGCTGGCCACCAGAGCCAGGTGATCTGGAGGTGTACCCTCAGTGGCAGTTGCAAAAACCAAGTCTCTACATGAGTATACAAGCTCCTTTCTGGGAGATACCAGTGGGCTTTCATGAGGCACAGGGAGAGTACAAAGTATCCCCCAGCCTCTGTTCCTAGGAGCACCTCAGATGTGTGCCAAACCTGATAGGTTCCCTAGCCACCACACATGTGTAAGAGCTGTCCTGGGTACCTAGCCCACCAGGAGATTCTGGTGCTCTGGAGCACAGCAGAGAGCATGGAGATAGTGACTGCCCTCTGAGGAGAGGTCTCTGGAAATGCTTACAATCAGTCCTTAGATACGTGCTTAATTATAAGCCTGTGCCTCCAGCTGCAGCCATGATGATAAGCTAACAGGCATCTTTCACAGATAGACTGAGCTTCTGGGACTGTTACCTGTTGCTGTGCCCTGGGGGTGGTCGCTGTTTAACAACTCTTTCTCTGTTGGTATAGTCCTGTGGGACCCATGTCCACTGATACCAAGTCATGTAGAACTGTCCCCTGGTGGCAGCTGCCAAAAATTAGGGCACCAGACAAGGGTCTAAGCTCCTCTTTGGGAGACACCGATGAATCTGAGGGACTCTGAGGGAGAGGGCAAAGACTGAATCCACCAGCCTCTGTTCCTGAAGCACATATGTATAGGCTCCTAGATGTGTGCCAAACCAGAGGCTGTTCCTTAGGCTCCTGGACAAGCAATAGGCTTCTTTCATGGAATGACTGAGGGTGTCTTGCAGCCTGCTGTCTGTGCAGTGTCCTGGGGCAGTAGTCTGTCAAGAATGGTCTGATTGCTACAGTCCCATAGAACCAGGAACCCAAGTCTCCCCGGCCTCCAGAGCTGGGTGATCAAGGGCAGTGTCATGGGCAAAAACCAAGGCACCAGACATTTATCTAGGAGATACTGGTGCCGTGGAGCAAGGCCGAGGGAGAGAGTAGGATGGTGCCTGTCAGGTCTCAGACAGTATTCCACCAGGCTCCTAGATACAAATGTTAAGTTAGATGCCTGCCCCCAGGCCTATGCTTTAATATAAGCAAATGAGCTTCTTCATGTAAATTCTGGGTGCAGTTGACTGCCTGTGAGTTGGGCCGTGGGGTGGGTGAGTCCAAGTGTGCAGGCCCTTAAGACCCCATTCTCAGTTTGCTATAGCCTTGTGGGTCTCATGGATGCAAGCCCCTTTGGTTTTCAAAGCTTGAGGTTTTGGGGGCTTGTCTCTCTGGTGCAAGTCTTAAAACTTGGGGTACGGATGTAGGGTTCTCCTCCGGAAGAAGCTCTGGGTTTTTTTTTTTTTTTTTTAATTTTTTTTTTTTCAACGTTTATTATTTTTGGGACAGAGAGAGACAGAGCATGAACGGGGGATGGGCAGAGAGAGAGGGAGACACAGAATCGGAAACAGGCTCCAGGCTCTGAGCCATCAGCCCAGAGCCTGACGCAGGGCTCGAACTCACGGAGCGCGAGATGGTGACCTGGCTGAAGTCGGATGCTTAACCTGACTGCGCCACCCAGGCGCCCCAGAAGCTCTGGGTTTTTGAGCTCCCCTCTGACTGAGGTGGTCACTGTGCAGGAGGGGTGGATTTATGGCAAGATTGTGTCCCCACCTCTCCTACCCGCTTCGATGTGGTTTTTGTTCTTGTTTGCCTCATGTGTAGCAGTTGCTCGGCCAGGCTTTAAGTTTTTTTCAGAGGCAGTTATTCCATATGTAGCTGTAGACTTGGTGTGTTTGTGGGACATGCCATCATGAATTGGAAGGGGTCATTTCTTGTTTAGATATTTGTAGTTGTCCCCTGTAACTGACCAGGCTGGGAGTTCTTTGTGAATCTCAAGACCTGTGGCACTGGAGACTAGTGCCTGGTATTCAATAAATGTTGAATGGATGTATGGATAACTTGTGTCCTGGTTACTGTCAATAATGGTTTGAGCAAATGTATTTGAGGTTTTTGTTTACCACCACCGTTTTTATAAAGGCTTTATGAGATGTAATTCACATATAAATTTTACCCATCTAAAGTATACAATTCAGTGGCTTTTAGTATATTCAAAGATGTGTAAAATTTAGAAATATCTCATTTTAGAACATATCATCACCCCCAAAAGAAATCCATACTCATGAGGATTCACTCCTCATTCCCTCCTTCCCCCACCATAAATGTTTAAATCTAGGTCTGATGAAGAAAACTAAGGCACCCATTCTGAAAAGGGTCATGTATTAATGAAACTTTAGATAGGTATCTTTTGTAATTAAAAAAAAAACAAACAACGTATACACAAAAGGCTCTTAGTCTATACCCCCGAAAAGCTTCTAAGCTGATCTCCCTCTATTATCAGGCATAGCATCTGGCTCATAGTAGATGCTCAGTAAATACGCATGGAATTGAATGCTTAGTCACCTAAATTGTCCACGTATGAAACTATAAAACCGATGATAACACTGGTACCATATTTATTAACTGACAATATTATGAGATAGTGACCTAGAACAGTTAATCTGATATTTACTTCCTAGAAGTTAGGCACATTTATTAACTTGTTTAAACTCTCATGAAAACCCCACGAGAGGATACTATTATTATTTCCCTAAGGTTAACGAGCTGCCCCACCGGTAAGAGGCAGAACCACAGGCTGTAGAACCTGACTGCAGAGTCCGCATTCAGAGCCCTTCTACTCCTCCACATCTCACCCTTTGACAGAATATAAGCTGTGCAGCTCGCTCTTCAGTCCCCTTTCCTGCTTACCTGTCTCTCTGTCTTTTTCGCAAATGAAGTTATTGATGTCTTCACACTGGAAGTCATTCCACTGCCCAGCGTTAAATCAGCCCAGCACAGTCTTCTCCTGGCCCATGGCCATGACCCCAGTTATCTGGCTGTCCAGCTTTCCAATTTCTTTTAACAAAACAGAAATGGAGTGTTATTTGCAAGTCATGCAGAAGTTTTTTTTACCCAAGAGCAGCATATAAATATAAAAAACATAACTGAAGCCATGTCATTTGTCCTGGAATAAAAATACACTGTTTAAAGCTGTGCCTGCTCTTAGAATAAAAAGCAGCTGTTTTGCAGAGTGGTGTGTGATGCAGCATCTCCCTGTGGGCTTGTTATCTTTGAATGAAATCAACTCATTGAGCTGCTTCATCACAATGCTGAGGGAGGTAAAAGTTAGATGAGTAACTTTCCAGCGTGTACTGGAATACTGACTTCTGGGCGTGTGTGAATATGTCTGTGTGTGAATATATATGCACGCTGAGGACATGGTACACACATACACAGTCTCTCTCACTCTTATGGGAGCCCAGAGGGATCCTTGTGCATCTTGATTCCTTGCCTCTGACAAGTCAAAACATCACACAGAGAAAGTGAGGGACCGCCAATATACACATTTACGAGATTTACAATTACAAACCCTTGGTTATGGGTTGTCTGGCTAAGCTGCAGATAGTTGACTGCTGTAGAAAGAAGTAGTAATTGAATCTTACTGAAAATGACTCAGACATTTCACTGCCTTTTTGGGGAGGGAAATTCTCAAAAACATATTTTCTTCAGGAGTTCACTGGGGCTTGTTAACTTGGATGCCACAGCTTAAAATACCACTTTGTCAGAGTTCACTGTTCTTGATTGTCTTTCTGTGCAATAAATTAGTTGTGCTTCCAGGACTCAAAACTTGAGAGCTCAATTTTCTCTAAGAAGCAGGTTCTTGCACAGAAATTTGTGGTTACTGCCTGAGAAGACAAGCTTGCCTTGCGTGGAGGGTTCTAAAAAAACATGTGCAGCAGAAGGCTCTTCCCATAAATGACTCACTACCCCATCAGCCACAGGGTTGTCCTAGGGTAATCTGAGGATAGAGCCCATATTGCTCTACATCTTTTCACAATAGGATCAGTAAGACTAGAGAGCAGTGGGAAATGACAGGTGAAATTTACAATTAAAAGGTGGGGAAACAAGGCAGAATTGACTCCCCACACCATATAATTCATATATATGTAAAGGTATATAATATATAATATAAATATATATAAAATATATATATGTACACAGACATATATATGGATCCATATATATATATATATATATATGGATTTTTAAAAAATGTAAAGTGACCTCACTTAAATCTAGTAATAAACAGATAATTTAGACAAAACCATCAACTAAAAGAATAAAAATGGGATGATACTTAGGAGGGAGTATTAGAATATTCATTCACACATTCACTCAACAGATATCCAGACAGTACCTACTATGTGCCAGGGATGATGCTACATGATGGCAGCACAGCATGTGGGTAGGGTTGGGTTAGGGTTAGGGAGAATTCCCTCCCTCGGAGAACTTATGTAATAGGCAACAAACAAGTGAATTAAAATCTCAGACTGCTGCGGTGATTGGGCCAAAGACAGACGAAGTTAGAAGGAAAAATAGTTTACTTTCACGTCTGCTTTTTTTTGTATATTTCCATCCACCCTGTAGGACCCTTCAGCAATGTCAACAATGCCTGAGCAGTTTGATCCTGTTGGTGTACATTTGGTTAATTTCTGTCAGTAACATGAAGGGGTTTTATTCCAATTTTGTTTATAGAATTTGAGGTCTGTAATTCCTGAATGTATAATGATGGGACATTTGATATTCTTTATCTCAGTTAATTGGGAAGTTGTTATAAATAGGAGTTCTGAAAGAAGACCTGCTTAGTATTTTTCCCCTGCATTTACTTCAAGTTAAATAGATAAAAGGTTGGGGCGCCTGGGTGGCGCAGTCGGTTAAGCGTCCGACTTCAGCCAGGTCACGATCTCGCGGTCCGGGAGTTCGAGCCCCGCGTCGGGCTCTGGGCTGATGGCTCAGAGCCTGGAGCCTGTTTCCGATTCTGTGTCTCCCTCTCTCTCTGCCCCTCCCCCGTTCATGCTCTGTCTCTCTCTGTCCCAAAATAATAAAAACGTTGAAAAAAAAATTAAAAAAAAATAATAAATAGATAAAAGGGATTTATAGACTAGACCAAAAGATAAGTTAAAGATAAGAGACAGCCTTTATCAGGGTGCCTGGGTGGCACAGTTGGTTGAGCCTCTGACTCTTGATCTTGGCTCAGGTCATGATCTCATGGTTTGGTTCCTGAGTTCAAGCCCCACATCAGGCTCTGTGCCGATGGTGCCTGATTGGGATGCCCTCTCTCCTCTCTGCCCCTCCCCCGCTTGTGTGCTCGCTCACACTCTCTCTCAAAATAAACAAACTTAAAAAAATTACAAAAAAGAGATAACCTTTATCACCATTCTCCATATTTTTTAAGTCATTGGAATTCTCTGCATATGGTACTCAAGTTTTTCCTTTGGGACTAGAAGTAGAATGCAGTTCTGTGGGTATGAGTGTGTGACTTAGGTGATACTAGTGTGGATGGGTGGTGGGGTAACCTGAAGCCAGGCTCCAGGGGGCAATTTGTCTTTCACCCAGTCTCAAAACATATCTTTGGAAAAGCCAATCACATGGAGTGATTTGTAGCAAAACGCCCAAGCCTGCATGCTTGTCATTAAACAGAATAGAACATGTCAGATAAGAGAGTGTATATAGTTTATGAGAAGAATTTCAGGTTACACCGCGCCTTAACTTCCTTTACAGGTAGATTCTGGAAAGAAGATGGCTGAAGGATGGGCCCCAAGTCCCTGAATCCCATATTATAATACATATCCCAACACACATTTGTACCTGGACAGCATTCTCTAAGTACTCCAGGGACCTTGGAAGCACTTGGACTCACTGCTCTTGTCGCTGGAACACACAAGCACATCAGCTAGTGGGTGTGAACTCCCTCACCCAGGGTTTTGGTTTCTCCTAATGGTGCAGAGCACAAAGTCTCAATCTTGGGAAATAGCGCCTTCCAACCTCACGACTTTGTACTTTCTCATCAACCACAAGACTGAGGCCTCATGGCCAAGAAACTTCTGCTGGTAAGAGCCTGGCCTCAAAACAGGAAAATCTTAGTAGTGAGAAGTATACTTTGCTGTAGAATGTTCTCCCGATACCAGGGTCTATATAGGTTTCTCTCTGGTGGCCTAAGCCAATGCCACTCTGACAGAAACATGAAGTGTCAACCAGAGTGAGTTTTTAGTGAATTAGATGACTCTGAAGGTTCCCTTCTGGTCTCCACCATTCTATGGCTCTACGGTCTAAAAGCACAATACGTAATATTATAACGGAACAGTCTACATGGACAGAGGCAACCCAGGTTTTATCTTTGCAATGCAGAGATGAGAGTGTTACACATAACAGCATATTCCCACCAAATGAGGTTCTGCTCAGGGGACTAAGAAGTGGACAAGAGGAATAGAGGACTTCAAGTGTGTTTGGGAAACCCTCAGGAAGATACTCACATCTTTGGTGATCTAAGTAAGGTGGGCAACAGCAGCAGAGCGCGCTGGAAAAGGCCTTATAAGGCTCCCTTTTGGTTGTGCTCTGGGCCAAGTCAGTGGGCAGAACCTACATGCCACTTGTGTCTGATTCCTGCACTTGTACCAGGCAGCCTCTGTAAACGGTGATGATCTCTGCCAAACAACGTACTTGCATGTATTACATCCAGAGTAGAAAGATCAGCTTTGATGTGTTCCTAGGCTCACTGATCCTTTCTTTCATGTGTCTGTGTTCTGATTCACTGCTTTCCAGTCATTATTGTTTCCTTCCTTCTACTTATTTTGGGATTGACTTGCTTTTCTTCTACCCACATAAAGTGGAAGCTTAGATCATGGATTTTCAACTTAAAAACTTTTTTCAAGGGCTCCTGGGTGGCTCAGTTGATTACGACCTGGCTCAGCTCAGGTCATGATCTCATGGTTGGTGAGTTTGAGCCCCACATCAGGCTGTCTGCTTTCAGAGCAGACCCCGCTTTGGATCCTGACTCCCTCTCTCTGCTCTAACACAGCTCACGCACATGCTCCTTCTCTCTCAAAAATAAACATTAAAAAAAATAAAAAACTTTTTAAAAAAACATGAGTACTTTAGAGGAGTCTAAACACTGTTTTAACTGTATAAATTTTGATATGTTATATTTTCATTTTCTTTGAAACATTTGCAAGTTTCCTCTCTGATTTCTTCTTTGATCCATGGGTTATTAAGATGTGTGTTCTTTAATTTATAAATATTTGACAATATTGCAGATATCTTTTTTGCTGTGATTTCTAATTTAATTTTGGTCAGAGAACATACTCTGTATAATTTCAGTTCTTTTTAAATGTATTGAGACTTGTGTGATGGCCCAGCATATAGTTTATCTTGGTGAATGTACCGAATGTGCTTGAGAAGAGTGCATTTACAGCTCTTGGGTGAAACAGTCCATAAACATCAATTAAGTCAAGTTAGTTAATAGTGTCCATCATATCCCTACTGATTTTTCTACTTATTTGCTCTGTCAATTACTATAAGGAGAATGTTGAAATCTCCTTTGAAGCCCCACTCTTTGCTGTGTCCACATTTAGGGTTGGTGTGTCTATTTTCTGGATTGTGACATGGTCCTGGAAATCAGACTTTTTTTTACATGAGCAGCAACATGTCTCACTCATTGTTGCCTCTGTACTCTGGAAAAGATCCTCTAGGCCAGCACAGAGGCTGGCTCACAGTGGACTCACCAGGATAATTCACTGAATGTTGACATAGGACTATGGCCCTGGATTCCAATCTCCAGTCAGGGTTTGATGCTGGCCAGGAAAGAAGTTTTCACAGTTCTGTGGTGAAATGAAAGGACAACTGTGTGTATGTGTGTGTGTGTGTGTGTGTGTGTGTGTGTGAGAGAGAGAGAGAGAGAGAGAGAGAGAGAGAGAGAGAGAGAGAGATGGCCAAGTGTCTTCTTGGAAAGGACTATAGACTTGGTTTTTTTAATACCAAGATTTGTTGATAGGCAATTTTTAAAAAACATGTCCTTAAGTGGCAATAAAATGTTGGCAACGTATTTCAGCCCTCCATTCTTTCCCTTGGAATTATATATGAGTGTGGACCCAAAGCATCTGGGAAACTGTCCTGGGCAGCATCCTGAGCCACCACAGATTGAGGCAGGTCATATATTTTATTAGAAATAAATCTTAGTGCAGGTGTGTGTATGACCCAACCCTTTAGCATCTAGCATCCATTCCATGTTATTACCCTTGCTTTTTGTCCTTTTTTTTTTTTTTTTTCCAGCAGTCTTTGTCAACTAGGTCTCAGCATAAAAATGGAGGTGGGGCGGGGGTGGGTAGGCAACAGGCAGGGAGAACCTTTTATCTCTTGTCTATTTCCACTTCAACAGTACCACAAACACCTGAAACAATTTCAAAAGGGCTGTGAGAGTGAGGGTGTGGGTCGGTGTGAAGCTGTGTGTGTTGGAGGAAAATGGTAAGAGGACATCTAGGAGACATGATTGATTCTTCTGCAGCCTGGGCAAGGCACAAGGTTGTGCCTTCACAACCCTGGTGTGGGATCTGAGTGAGATAACTATGTGTGACATCTGAGTAAGGGTACGGTAAAATACATAAATGCTAGGTAGTGTTATTCTGCAATTACTGACTAGTATGAAGATAGTTGAAATTATGACAATAATAGTGATAATACTGATACTAGTAGGTGACATTTCTTGAGCACTTCCCATGAACCAAGTACTGAACTAAACGCTTTATATACATAATCTCATTTAATTTTCACAATACCAACATAGGTCCTTCTGTAATACTCACTGCCAGGTGAAGACATGAGATTTCACATGGTGGAGTAACTGGCAGCTACGAATGCCACGTCAAACCCTGGAACCCAGACCTCACTGCATTGGCTCTTTTTCTAGTTTGAGCAGTGTTTATTATTCTATGTCAAATTAAATTAGCCTTCCATTATTGAGGCCTCATAATATGTCTGCCTAATTTATTCTTGCTTTTAAAACTTGATCCTGGGGACTTTTCACGTACTGCATATGTGTTCCTCTGGGTGGAAAACGAGAAGTGCAGTGTGTGCTGTGGTTAGGGTCAGAAGCCAAGGCTCTCAGGAGGCTCCAGGGTGGCTGTGGCTGGGGAGGAGTTCCCAGCAAGGTGTCTGATCATCTAATCCCTCTCAGGTCCCAGGTACTGACACTGGTGCTCTCCTCCCAGTCACCAAATTCCTGCTGGAGCCCAGGGAAGAGGAGAAAAGTTCCCCTTTGGGAGAGTTGGCACAGACAATAATGCTTCAGCTCAATCCATCCCATATGGGCCAATCTAGTTTTTTTCTTGGAGGAAGGCTTAAGATTGAATTTCTCAGTGAGTCTAACCCAGACCTTTTATGCACTTATAGCTGTGAGGAAAGTGGAGAAGGCTGATTTTTTTAAAGCTTGCCCCACCCTTTGTAATGTTTATTTATTTTTGAGAGAGAGAGAGTGTGAGCAGGGGAGGGACAGAGAGAGAGGGAGACACAGAATCTGAAGCAGGCTCCAGGCTCCAAGCTGTCAGCACAGAGCTCAATGTGGGGCTCAAACTCACGAACCCCAAGATCATGACCTGAGCTGAGGTCGGATGCTTAACTGACTGAGCCACCCAGGTGCCCCTAACTTTGCCCACCCTTAAAAAAAAAAAAGATCCTGGCACTCCTGTCTGTTGAAGACAAGACTTATGCTTTATCCTCTAAAGGGAGATGCCTTCCATCTCCACCGCCAACCCTCCCAACTGTTTCGCGTCTCCTGAGTACATCTCTGCCACGCTGGGTGCTCAGGGTGGCTGTCAGCCAATTCCCCGAGCGCCAGGGTGTGGCATAGCTTCCTCTCCCCCAAGGACAGGTGCAGAGGGAGCCGACAGGATATCTGTCAGGCCAGCAGGCAGAAAGCCATTTGCCCTGTGGGCACTGTGAGGCTCGCCTTCGGAGCAGACCTAAAACCTTCTCATGTTCCATCTTAATGTTTGGTCACTGTTTTGTAAAGAAATGGCCTTACTCAGGTTTCTACCTATATCCTCTAATCCTGGTCCCATGGAAGATTTAAAAGTACAAAGCGAAGCTGCCTGTCTGTCTACCTGTGCACAGGCACACAGAAACATTTTAAAAACTCTCACTGGCTTCTCCACCGCCTCTGGCCCCTGCTTCTCCTCCTTGACAGCTACAGGCTCGGCCTCAATACCTCCGACACCATCTTAGTCCTGAAACACCTCACTGTCTCCTTCCTGGGTGCCGTGGTCACTGCTGTCTCCAAACCACGCCTGCTTGAGCCTCTGCAGGTCTGCCTTCTCTTCTCCAGCACAGGAAAGGCTGGTTATTTGGAGGTGAGTTTGCATAAATTCTGCTCCATGTGGTGCAGCTTGTTGCCTATTTTCACATCCATTAGAGGCAAGACAGGAGTTGGAAGAAGTGAAATTCAGATTGGTACAATTCAGCCACCATATGACCCTTGGGCAGGATTAGGGAAGGAGCTGACATGACAGCCCCGGGATTGAATTAGGGGCACAGAAGTCCCCATGAGCCTGGGAGTCTGAGCAGGTTTTATAAAGGGCTTCCATTCTTTGTCGCTGCCTTTACAGAACTCAGGTCACACTGGACTTAAAACACACACCTTTGTTCACGGTGCACCTGTCATAAACTTGTAGTTCATAATCATACTCTGGTCAGAAGCCCCGCTGGGGTCAGGGGCAGTGATGGTGTTATCCTTAAGGGAACTCCCAGCTCTTGTCAGGAACAGGGCTGGGGCAAGTTCTGATCGTGCCTGAAGTAGTCTGGGCTTCCTTATCCTTCAGAGCACCATTTAGGGAGAACACCTCAGTCCAAGTACCATACTGTGAGCTTTTATGAGTCTCTGATTTTTTTTCCCCATATAAATGAAAAAAATTCACTCCATGAAAAGAAAAAGGAACCTTATGTTATAGCACAGTGATTCTCAAGCACACGTGGAAATACACAACACTTGTACCAGAGCCTCAGTGGAGGGGCATCTAGGGCATCGGTGGTTAAAGAAGAAACTGCAGGGGGTCAGGCAAAGGTGAAAAACAAGAGCAGCCCAAGTCTTCCCAGGGATCTGGAAGGCTCTGAGCACTCACTTGTACTCTGGAGACGTCCCATCCAGCCACTTCCATTCATTTTCGTGCTCCGAGTCTGTGAGACCGATCCAGTGGCTGTCTCTTCCTACTATCTGCTTTTTTATCCATTGCTGAAAAACAAAACAGTGACAATGTGTTATTATTTTGGGGTCACACATACCTGGGGGAATTCCCCTGTCCCCTGCAGCATTTGGGGGGAAAAAAGGACATTTAAAAGAGGATGTTTGTTAGAGCACACACATGCTTCTGCTCTCTTTTTTACTGCACCTGTTTTGTTTGCAGTGCTTTGGGGCTTTGACACTTTCTCCTCTTATAAGTTTGTAAGTTAACATTTATGGGACGCTTTTTCTCTTGTAAATCACCCAGACACTCAATGAATCCCACCAGGCTCCATCCCTCTCCATCAGCCGTCGCTCCCATGTTCTAATACTACTAACAACCGTGGCATTATTGAGCTCTTCCTTTGGCCACGTCCCACGTCCAGTGTGTCACATGCCACATGTCTTTAAGCCTTCACAGCAACCTATGTAAACCAAGATAGTAAGTGGCTGGGCTGAGATTAGACCCAAGTCTACACAGTCTAAAGCCCAGGCACCTGACTGGATGCTCATCCGGGCCAGTTATTGCAGGAAACATCTGTTTTCAGGGTTGTGTCTGCTGGAGATACTTAGGGAAAAGGAAGGAGGCCACTGGAACAGTGTGCACCAAAGCCCATGGCATGGTTGCTAGAGGGACCTCAGTTTCAGTCTCAGCTCTGCATTACTTTTAATCCCATAAATAAAGCCATTAAACCTTGTGGGGCCTCAGTTTTCTTATCTGTAAAAAGGGGATAATAATACCCCTAGGTTCTAAGGTTGTTGTGAGGTGTAAAGGAGAAATGCCTTGTACTGTGCCTGGCACACAGTAGGGGCTAGGGAGTAGTCAACATCGTTATGTATGGGCTCTACCCCGTGGTCTTCTCTGCTCTTCCTGACCCTGCTGAAGCCACAGATATGGTCCCTTGCACCTGCCCCTACAGTGTTCATGCCCCTTTGTTTCTCTCTCCACAGGTGTTTGATGCCAGCCTGCAGGCTTCTATTCCACATTACGGCTCTTTTGACAGCCACCAGAGGCGGGGTTTGGGGGGAGCCACAGATCTCCGGCTTAATAACGCAGTATCTTCCAGGTATGAAGCAAGAGGACAGAATTCCCGTGCCATGAATGTTTCTTGTCACTGGATAAAGCCCAAATCTCCAGAATGCAGCCTTCTGTGTTTATGTGACTATAGATTCTTGATATCTTCGAATCCCCAGTAAGCATGCAATTTCCAGATGTAAACTATCCTTAAATTATAGTTTTCTCCAAGTATGCTGCAAACATACCTGTTCCTCTCTTGTGTTTATGAAAACAAGATGTGAAGACTTGTCTTCACAGAAAAGTTTTGCAATCCTCGAAAATGTCTTTCTCAACCGAAAATAGTAGCATTTGTCTGTGAAGTTCTTCCAGTGAGGGTGGGCAGCCTAGGAATGCAAATGTTTAAGATTATTAATTAGGGGCGCCTGGGTGGCTCAGTCAGTTAAGTGGCCGACTTCAGCTTGGGTCATGATCTTGCAGGTCATGAGTTCAAGCCCGCTTTGGGCTCTGTGCTGACAGCTCAGAGCCTGGAGCCTGCTTTGGATTCTGTGTCTCCCTCCCCCTCTGCCCCTCCCTGGCTCATGCTCTGTCTGTGTCTCTCAAAAATGAATGAACATTAAAAAAAAATTTTAAAAATATTAATGAAAACCCAAACACACACACGAAGCACTATGCCTTTCTTCAGTTATATGTCAGAGGCCATGGCTTTGGCCTCACTTCCCTCACAGGCCAGGAGGTGAGCAGTTCCAGCGTCTGTGTGTGAGCCTGTGACTGCCCTTGGACAGACACCTTGGGAGCTAAGACTTGTCCAGGAGGGCAGGCCACAGAGCACAACAGTAGTAAACCTACGTAGCCTGGAAAATTATTTTTGCTGGGTCTTAGTTCCTCTGTGTCTGGATTAGTATTTACAGTGACAGAAACAACAACAAAAGGCAATGCAGATGTTCCACATCAGTCTGGAGTCACATGGAACTAACCAGCAACTAGATGGAGCACCCAGAACCAAAACTGGGCTTGTGGAGCTACAAGGATGACCAGAGTCATGCTTAAGGAAATCAGGTGGAACTGGGTGTTATTCAAAGGAGAGGAAAAATAGGCTTGGTTGATAACCAAACACTGAGGGTTTTGCCAAGTTAGCAAAATTTAGTAAGCAAATTTAATAATTATAAAAAAACTAGAAGCACCATAACACCTTCTCGAAACAATGAAATCTGGGCTTTAGTAACAAAATTCCATCTACGTAGTTACTGAGGAATGTCTATCCCCCAGATTGAAGGGCATAAAATGAGAACAAAATGGGTGGGGGGTAGCCAGCCTCAGACTGTCACAAAGGAAATGTCTGGGGACGCATTTGTCCCTGAGGGCTTGACTTAGCTAAACAAACAAGTGCTAGAGAACCTGATAGTGTTTAGAGAGAAACACATATGCCTGAGTGACACTGCCTGGTGCAGAGGCCTGTGAGAGCAACGGGGTCCATGCCTGCCCACGTGGTGCCTTCATGCCAAGAGAAGTGGGGTGTGGGTGGCATACGGGCTGCATGCTGGGGGCTGGGCACAACCCCACACAGTGCCCTTGACCCTGGTTGTGAGGGAGGGCTCAGACTTACCATTGGCCTCAGGTGCAGAGGTTGGCTCATTCTGTAGGGCCAGGGGCATCGCTGCCCCTGATGGGCCTGGGGGGCCAGGGGGACCCTTCGGGCCTGGCATGCCTGGCACCCCAGGCAAGCCTGGCAGCCCCCGAGGTCCAGGCACCCCCGGCTCTCCCACGGTGCCCTGCAATCCCTGGAAGCCAGGAGGGCCCTGAGGGCCAGGGAGTCCATCCTTGCCTGGTGGGCCTGCGGGGCCTGGGTCTCCGCTGGGGCCCTGAGGGCCAGGCTTCCCAGGGGATCCACGGGAGCCTTTGGGGCCCTGCAAGCCTTTGGAGCCTTTGCCTCCACGCTCTCCAGGGGGGCCAACTGGCCCAATTGGGCCCCTCTCACCAGCGGGGCCGGGTGGACCAGGCTCTCCCTTCTCTCCTTTTTGTCCTTTGTTGCCAGTGGGACCAGGGGGTCCCTGCTGTCCTCTGTCGCCTTTTGGACCCCTGGGGCCAGGAGGACCTAAAACATAAAAAAATGTACATGGCATGAACAAAAATCCATTGTGAGTGATAGTGAAGAATTTATCTTATAAAATATCTAATTAAAAAAAATCTAGACATATAAAATATATTCATTAAAGGACTGCTTCTTGTTTCACTCTACTGTTGTCGATGATATTTTTTTCAAACAAAAAGGTTTCTTAACTAAGCTCACCCTTTCTGCTCCAAGCATTTAAAATATATTTTTTTTAATTTTTTTTTTTTTCCTGTTTTTGAGAGAGAGCAAGCAAGCGCACAGAGGAGGGGCAGAGAGACAGGGAGAGAGAGAGAATCCCAAGCAAGCTCCATGCTGTCAGCCCAGAGCCCGACGCGGGGCTCAAACCCATGAACCATGAGATCATGACCTGAGCTAAAGTCAGATGCCCGAACGACTGAGCCACCCAAGCGCCCGGCATTTAGAATATATCTTAACGGCACACAACCCTCCGGTATCCACTGATGTTTTAGGGGGAGGCACAGCTCCACGCCAACAATCACAGCAGTGACTCACACCATTCACCTGGGCCCCCCTTAGTCGTCTGGGACTGTTCCATCACCAGGAGAAAAGCAGTGCAAGTTGGGATGGGGATTCTCTCCTACTATTTCCTCTTCTTTTCATAGAGTTGAATGAAATATCCCATCCAATGTTGAGAGGCACCATTCTGCTAATTCATCCTCACCAAGTGGCAGCCTCTCCTCTGACACCTCACTCCCGCCCTCCTGGCCCCTCTGCCAGTGCTGTAGGGATGCTGCTGCCCTTGAGGCTGAGCCTTGCTCACCTGTGGAACAGCTCAGAGGGTCTCTGGGGGAAAGTGTTCTACAAGCTGGGCTAAGTGTCATTTTCCCCAGTTTGTTAGTCTAATAATGCAAATAGGGCTGTGGGCTACAGAAAAAAATAGGCGACCATCTAATTAGGCAAGGGAGAGGAAAAACAACAACAACATTTTTCCCCCAAAGGAAGAAGGCAAATACCTGCTCATCCCTTGTCATCCTAGAGATGCTCACACAACCTGGGATTGTTTTGTTTTCTGTAAATTCTTAGAGGTGACAGGGAACTGCACACAAACATACCACAACCAGGATTCATATGGTGACTTGACAGTTTTTGAGCTAGTTTCACATACATTATGTCATCTGAACTGTATCTATGAGATTATATTCCCAGAGCACATTGAGGACGTGTAGGGCCAGAGACACCAAGCTCTTATTCCATGCTAGCTCCTCAAGACAGATCTATCCAGGAGAATGAGACATGAACAGTTACAGTCTAGTGGTGGAGCTGGGATGGTAATTCCTGTCTTCTCCTTGCAATGACTGTATCTAGGAGGACACTATTCTCAAATATTCTACTCCCTGGAACTTTTGAGTGTCTGAGATCTCACTGTTCTCTATGTGAATAAGTAAAAGAGATCCACACTCATTCTTTCCATAGAAATGGAAAGCCTTTCAGGCTGGATGGGCAGAAGTGCTGGGGAGAGGGAGAGTAGATAGGCCTCCCACCCTATGTTTTTCTTGATCCCCTTACCCCACTCCTCCCCCACCAGCTGGTCAGGACAGAACACTGAAGCAGGCCTCCCCACCTCAAGGGGGAGGGGGCGTCTCTCTGCCCCACTCCCCTCTCTAGGCCTTGATGGATGTCCACTGTACCCTCATATTATCCATGGCCCTAACTAGCCCACCCATCTCTGTTCTCCCTTAGCAAGAACCTTGGCTCTGGACTCAGCTTTCCTCATTTAAGGTACTCATGATGTTGCCCTGGATTGACTGGCAGACCTACTACCAAGCTGTAAGAGAGTTCATGCTAATGGTTAGGACTAGCTTCAGTGTGTTTTTTTTGAGAACCCTTTCTAGGGGTCTTTCTCATCTGCTTGAGAAGACTTTGTAATGAAGAATTTTCTCTCCGAACCCAACTCACTGACTTTTGCCCACCAGCTCCTATTGGCTGCTCTCCATCACTAGCTCTCCTGGCCCTTATTTCCATCTCGTAGTTGGACAGTCCATTATCTCTGGGATGTCCTGCCAGCACCTCCAACCTGACATGTCTAAAACTGACCTTATCACCTCTTTATTGTTTATGCCCTTCTTCCATCATCCCTCATCCTACATCATCACAACCACCTCTTCCCTCTGTCCTTCATCATGACCCAGTGTGGGGGTTCTCTTTTTGGCAGATTTTTATAGTATCCTCTATAGTAACTGCTCTTCCTACCTTTGATTCCTCTCCATTCATTCCACTCTGTATCTTTCCCACATTTGTCCCACAGCTCTGATCTCCACTTGCCCTAAAATATTTTGTCCCCACTACCTGGTCATGTGGTATTAAATCAGGGTTTTCATGACCTGGTCTAACATGTCTTTAGTCCATCCTCCTCTGCACTTCTGCATATCTCTTCTCTTAAAATTGCCTCTGCTCATATCCATCTGGAGAACTGTCATCCACCTACCACGTAATCCTCCCAGGTGGAAGTTTTTCCTCTTTCTCTAATCTTTTAGTACTTGTTTGTTCTTTGAGAACACTTCTCCGTCTAGCAGCTAGCAGTGTCTGGTGTATGGTCCTTATTCAGACAGTGTTTATCAAACCAATGTGCATCACAGATCTAAATGCCTAGCATGCTGATGCCAACAGTTTGGGCCCCAGGAGAGACCAGAAGGGAGAGATTTTGGGGGAGTAGCGATTTGCTTGGTGCCCCTTACCTTTCTAAGAAGTAAAGCTCCACTCAGTCTATGTATCAGGATGCTCCTGGCTGCTGCTACGGAATGGTCCTGGGGAGATCTTTCTTGACTCTACACACATTTAAGAATTGATCCAGTAGTCTCTTCATCTGCAATCTGAGGGTTTTTTTTTTTTTCTTTTTAAGCTGAGGAGGCTCTTGGAATGTATTAGTAAAGATAGAGAAGGTGGATTTTCATTGTCAAATCGATCTTCTGTAAAAAAGTATCTTAGTTCCTTTGTGTGGTTGAGAAATAGTGCCCTAGAGATTAATAGTGGGGATGGTGGTGTGTGCATTCATTCCTCCATAATGGATGTAGTATTATGGAAGGTTCTAGCGGAACAATACTGACAAATAGGCCAAGACAACAACAACAAAATTCTAATTTAGTTAGAATAATAGCAAAAATAAAAGTAGCTTTTCTTCTCACCTGTTTCTTTTTATGGTCTATGTTTAGACTTTAGAAATCCAAATAATGAAGAGATTTTTTTGGGGGGAAATTCAAGTGCTTTAGATTCTCTATTCTTTATTCCTTATTCTCCTTATGGGTTTTGCCAACAATTAGTGTTTCTCAATCACTCACAACTGGGTTTGGTACTATACTTGCAGGTTATGGGAAATGGGTTTACCCATGCCCATGGAATAGTGACTATTCTGGGACTTGTCTTCCTGACATGACAGGGAGTTATATTTCTTCCAGAACACCTTCCTCTTGTTTCTAACAGAACTCCGAAGACACACAACTCTCTACTCCTCTCCGGGTATGAATCCGAGACCTTCCTTATGTAGGATGACAGCTTTTCATTAATCTTATTTCTCTCTGAGGTTGGGTGGGTTTATTATGGTGTTTAGCTATTTCCCTCTGAAGTGCTTCTCAAATGTCCCCACTCACTCCACACAAAAGTTGTGGCTTATTTTAAGAATGGCATCAAACATGGATCCCACAGTCAGTGCAAAATATCAGCAGGTGCTAACTTCTAGATCTTGGGAAGAAAGGGAAAAGATGTGAATATGCAAGGTTTTGCCTCTGATATAAAGGTCGAAAATCTCTTTTTTAAAAATATTTATTTTTGAGAGAGACAGAGCATGAATGGGGGAGGGGCAGAGAGAGAGAGGAAGCCACAGAATCTGAAACAGGCTCCAGGCTCCGAGCTGTCAGCAAAGAGTCTGACATGGGGCTTGAACCCGTGAACCTTGAGATCATGACCTGAGCTAAAGTCGGATGCTCAACCAACTGAAGCACCCAGGCAAATTTTTTAATTTTATTTTTAATTTATTTGAGAGAGAGAGTGGGGGAGGGGCAGAGAGAGAGGGAGAGAGAGTCCCAAGCAGGCTCCGTGCTGTCAGCGCAGAGCCTGATGTGGAGCTTGACCTCATGAAACCGTGAGAACATGACCTGAGCCAAGATCAAGAGTTGGATGCTTAACTAACTGAGCCACCGAGGCACCTTGAAAATCTTATTTGTGATGCATTTCCCAGCTGGATTAGAATGAAAACTGAATTTTTTACAGGAATTGCTACATTTCTCTTTATAAGACAAGGTTGAATATCAATGACTGTGGATAAACTCCTGACAAGCACAGTGTTATCGATTTCTTCATCCATAGCTGCCCCAGCCTTGGGAGAAAACCATCATGACACTAGAGCAGGAAGCTGGCACTCTACCTTCCAATGCTGGGCTAAGTAAAAAATGTACTCTATGTGTTCCATATGTAAGAGGATTCATTCATATACTTAAGTATTCAGTAAGACCATACTTTGCTCACTAAGAACTAAAATTTCCAACTTGTTTCTTTTCAAAAATTACTGAGGAAAAAAAGCTAAAACCACTGGCTACCTGTAAAATAGCCATACTGGCTACCCGTAAAAAATAGATTATTAATGCCAGGGGTATATCTTCTAGGACCCGGGATGCTAGCATCAAATATTAGTATCTGGACGATCCCAAGCTTTTAGGTCTTACTTGAATCTTTAATTGGGCAGCTGCTGAAATGAAAAGAAGATGAAATAAAAGACAAGTCACCCCTAGTGCCTTAAAACCGCAACAGTGAGATAAATGACCCAGGATTATTTATGAGCTTGGGCAGTAACAACTTGTGTTCAGAGTCGAGAATGTGGTAAATGCTACATGTGGAAGCAGATGTGATGTCCCCCTTCAGAAGCAAATTTGAGATTTGCTTTCAAGACCAAGTGAGTGGGTCCCTGGCTCAAGATTCTGAAATGCCGGAATACCCAGGTTGCTGGTAAAGCCATTGCAAAGCTCCAGAAATGCCTGAATATGACCTAGACCAGATCTTTGAGCAGCCTGTGTTTTACTGCCAGCAAAACATCCTCCCTGTTCCCCACCCTCCAGAATTGGGAGCCTTGAACACCTGAATCCTCTAAACAGTTTAAATGTTTTTTTTTTTTTTTTTAACGTTTATTCATTTTTGAGACAGAGAGAGACAGAGCATGAACGGGGGAGGGTCAGAGAGAGGGAGACACAGAATCCGAAGCGGGCTCCAGGCTCTGAGCTGTCAGCACAGGGCCTGACACGGGGCTTGAACTCACGGACCGCGAGATCATGACCTGAGCCGAAGTCGGACGCCCAACTGACTGAGCCACCCAGGCCCCCAAAACAGTTTAAAGAGGACAGAGTAAATTTACATCACTTTGCTGTTTCTGCTTTGGAAACCAAACTGCAGGCCCTGAGGAGAACCAGCCCTGTGTCCTACCCTTGAGAGAAGTTTCCAATTTGTTTTCCAATAAAGCAGAAAGTAGAGAAACCACTTCAATTCTTACTGTCCTACAAGATTTTGGAGATTTCATTTTAGAACCTCTAGTGGTAAGGTTAGAAGATAGAGGAAACTAGTCGTATAATCTGAGACATTTTTTCTTCTCATTTTTTTAAAATATGAAATTTATTTTCCAGTTGGTTTCCATACAACACCCAGTGCTCATCCCAATAGGTGCCCTCCTCAATGCCCATCACCCACTTTCCCCCACCCCCCATCAACCCTCAGTTTGTTCTCACTGACGTGCTTTAAAAGTACTTGTTTGAGGAAATTTAAAAGATATTATTTGGCAATAATTTTGAAAAATAATTTGATTCTTAACCTCATGTTTAAGACAGGCTTCTGGAAAGCCACAGAAGCTCCCTCTCCACAAATATACCCTTGTCCACAGGGTATATTTAAACCACCATTTCTCACCAACTGGCCACAGTTCTGTTTCTATGCCCTCAAATGCCTGCTCTCAAAGGTCCTCAGACAAGCAGTCTTCTTTGAGGAAGCATGACAAGAATGGCAGTTGGCAATGAGAGAAATTGAGGCCTCCTGCCTGATCCATTCAGCCTTCCTACGTATCTGTCAAGGTCCAGCTCAAATGTCAATCTCTTACACCTCAACCGACTGTTCTACTGAAAACAAACTCTTCCACATTTCAACTTCCCAAACATGCCATCTTTTCTCTTACATCGTTGCATAGCAGCAGGGGCTCATGTAGAAGCATCAGTTTGGGAATTAGATCCAGGGTTAGTACTCTCTGACATTACTAGCTCCTTGACCTTGGATAAGTTACTCAGGTTCTGTGCCATGGTTCCCAGCCCTGCAAATGCGGAATGCTGGTAATTCCTACCTTAAAGAGATGGAACAAGGAAAACAGACAAATTAACCAAGTGCTCAGCAGTATGACTGGCACACTGCAGACAATGGACTGGAAAGTGAGCGAAAGCTAGCTGTCAGCAGCACCTGACTCTGAGTCCTCTCCAAGGCTAGGCACTGGGCTGCCAGCAGCAAGTACTTTTGGAACCAAATCAACACTGATCCCATCTGTACAATTTTATTCCTTGAGCACACGAAGCTGTTGTTTGGCACTGTGATATAGCAGCTGGGGCTGCAGCAGAAATCCTGGGTAGGCACTGAACTTACTCACATTTGAGTATGAATATTAGCCAACTGCCTGCTAGGCACTGTACGAAGAGCTTTATTGACATTATCTCATGAAGTTCTCATAACTCGAAAGGTAGATGCAGAATAGGAAACTGAGGCAGGGAGAGGATGAGGAACTTGGTATTTGTGTTCAGGTCTATTTCCAGAGCTCTTGTTCTTACCCACTAAATCTGTTGCCTCTTTCACAAGAACAGAGGAAGGGAGCCCTCTGATTGTGCTAGGAAGGTGCACCTTGCATTCTTTGCTTCCTACCCAAGAGTGCACTGTGACGTTATGACGAGTGAAGTCCTCCACATACACAACGAGCATAAAGATATTTACATTATTTGTAACAAAAACAAGGCTTTTCCAATAAGTATTTTGGTTTATGGATAAAGAGATAATTGTTGCTGGGATTCAACATGGGGTTTAAAATCTATTTCCAGTTATCACCTAGCTTCAGTGCAAGCAGGGAGCTTCAGCTTCTACTTCGAAATGAGGCCAATGTCTCCTGCGACTGAACGGCATGCACCATATGCGTGAGGGCTCATTAAGTGCGAGTCCAAAGGATTTCCCTGGAAGCATCAGGGTATTCTGAATCTTGCAGAGGCAAGCCCAACATAACCCAAAGTTAATCCAATCCTGCTCCATCCTACTTTATCTCATCTTTCCCTCATCCTCAGGAACCAGATTTGCTGGGAGGGACAGAGGAAAGGCACTGGAGAAGTGCAAGGGGAAATGGAGCTCTGCCCCCAGTCTCTTCTTCAATGGCAACACCTCGTGAACATTCCTGTTCTGGAGGAAGTTGAACAGATGGAATAGAATGGGGGCAGTTTGTTTGGCCTGAGAAGTTTCATTTACCTCACAGAAAGTGCAGGTAATAAAAAGACCAAGGATAAAAGTAATATAGGAAAGGCATATGTGAAAAGGGAAAAATCATTCAGAAACCAGGATCTCAGGTGTTTCAGAAGCACGGAGTCAGAAACCTCATTCTAACAGATATGTTCCACTTAATATGTCTAAACGGGCCTCTCAACATGAACCTCCCCAGTCTGTCCATCTACCTACTTGCTTCAGCTAAAAACTAAGGAGACATCCTGCTCCTCTCTTTCCCTCACCCTCACAGCCAATCCACCCATCAGCCTCATCTAGCCACATACACTGGCCCCTGACCCTGTGTTCAGTTTCTGTCCACACCCCTCCACCACCACCCCTACAACACACCATGCCTCACGGCTGATCCTCTGGGCTTCGGACACTTTGCGTAGGAAATTCTAGAGTCTTGGGCATCAAATGGGGTCAAGAACAGGTTGATGTGAGCTCTGAATACTCGCAGCCCCTTGAACCTGTAGACTCCTCCCCCTCGGCAGAGTACAGCCAGAGGAAGCCAGTCAGGGCTTCTACAGCAGGGCCCTGTTGACCACGGAAGGGTAAGGCTGCCCTTGAGCCTGCCTACAAGACTCCTCCTCAATGATGAGACCCATTTCTCTTATATCCACGTCACTTATATCTGGCCCATAGCTCCTCACTGGACCCCCATCACCCTGCTTGCTCCCCTGTAATCTATTCTTCTCCCACCTCACCCCCTGACCCTGCACCCAGAATGACCTTTTAAAAATATAAATCAGACCATGTCACCACCTTGCTTAAAACCTCCCTGTCGCACTTAGAACGAAATCCCAGCTCCCTGCCCTCACAGACTACTTCAGGGGCAGCTGGGGACTGTAGAGGAGGGTCACTCACTTTCAGCAATTACTGACGGGGTTGGCAGCATGGGCTCTGGCACCAGGAAGCCTGGACTTGATACTATTTAGCTATTTACCATCTCTGTAAATTTGAGCAGTTTCCTTAAACACCTCTCTAAACCTTAGTTTCCTCATCTGTAAACTGGTTATGATCTTACAAGTTCCTATCCTACAGAGTTTGTGTAAAGCACTCAGTATACTCACATTCAACATTAGCCAATAAAAATAATCACAATAATGGAAACATTAATTTAAAGCCAGGGTCTGAATGTTCAACTATAAGCTTTTCACACACTTCCCTAGCTGACAAGTCACACTGTCTATACACACTAAATATGTCAGAAGTTTACTTGTAGAAGACAAGCTAGCAATTGGACTAATAGAATAATAAAACCATAAAACTTATAGCTGGAAAATGGCCAGAAAACTACAATAGGATTTTCTAAGGTTTTACAATGCCCAGAGAAATTTAGCAAGCTCTTATTTCATGTGGTTGCATTATCTATTGAGATATGCTCTCATTCTGAATTTGAGAAAAAACAGGGAAAAACTAGTCCCCTAATACCTTTTTTATCATTTGAAAACCTGTCCCTTATTCAGAGTATGACTTACACCCACAGTGTCCCTGCAACTGTCCATCCCCCAGTTGGGACACCCATATTTCTCAGGGAAGCCATTATATTTACGGGCAACGCCAATTTTTATAAGCAACATCATATAAAACCAAAATGTTTTCTATTAATGAATAGTCATTAGTCTTTGTTTCACCCTCCTCAGATGTCATTTAAAATCTCTTCCATGTGACAGTCTTTAAATAGCTATAGATAGCAGCCTTATCTCCCACTAAGCAGTCTCTCCTACAGGTTAAAGTTCCCAGGTCCTTCAATCTTTCCTTGAGCACATCTAGACTGCATAATCCTGGGCAAATTTTTCTGAACATGCTGCTCTGTGAACGTCCCTCTTGAAAGGGACCCCTCCAAAGTACACACTATCCTCCAGGGGTAGTCTTGCCACACTGAATGGAGTAAGATATCACCTCCTTCATTTTGGACATATTTCTATTGATATAGTCAAAGATCACATTAGATTCACTGGCAGACACAGTGACTTGCTTACAATCAACTAAAACCACCATGCTTTTCATGCATACTTCTTTAAGCCATGCTCTCCCATCAACATTGTTCTATTTGTTTTTTTCCACCTACCAGCAGGATTTTACATGTATTCCCTATCTCCTTCATTTGTTGGTATCTTTTTATTATTCTAGCCTCTCCAGGTCATTTTGGATTATGATTCTGTCATCCATGGGCTAGTATATATAGTTTCATGTCATACAAGTATTGGATTACCAGGTCATCCATATCCTCATGCTAGTCACGGACAAAGCTGTTGAATGGGCCCCTGCCATCTGCCATCCAGACTTGCTGCCAGCCTCACAGGGGCTCATTAACTACCATTCTTTAGACCCATTCTGTGGTAGACACACCCTAGGGTCATCTCCAATGACTCACACCCTCGTGTAATCCCTTCCCCTTGAGTGTAGAACCTGTGACTTGCTTCTAACCAACAGAACATGGCAAAGATGATGGCATGTCACCCCCTTGACTTACATTAGATGAGATGACGTTACATAACACAGTCTCAGCAGACTGGAGCGAGAGACTCCCTTGCCAGCTCTGAAGAAGCTGCAGTGTTGTCAGATGGTCACATGGCAAGGAACTGTAGGTGGTCTCTAGGCCAGTACCCCTTACTCCCCTGAAATCCCCCAGGAACCTCAATCTCACATTTGCAAGGACATGAATTCTGTCAAGCACCTGAGGGAGCGTGGAAATGGATCTTTCCCCAGTCAAGCCTCTGATGAAACCTCAGCCCCTCAGTGACACTGCACCCTGGTGAGAGACCCTAAGCAGAGGACCCAAGCCTTGCCCAGACTCCTAACCCACAGATATTGTGAGATAAGAAATGGGTGTCACCTGGGTGGCTCAGTCAGTTAAGCATCCAACTCTTGATTTCAGCTCAGTTCACGATCTCATAGTTTGTGAGTTCAAACCCTTGTCAGGTTCTTTGCTGACAGCATGGAGCCCGCTTCAGATTCTATCTCTCCCTCCGCCCCTGCCCTGCTTGCTCTCTCTCAAAATAAAAAATAAACTAAAAAAAAGAAAAATGGGTGTTGTCTTAAGCTGCTGAGTTTGTAATTTGTTACATAGCACAGAAAACCAACGTAACCCATAAACCCATCTAACTGTGCTATAATCCAGTAGCTATTTTTACCATCTTGTTCTTAACAGCATTAGTGACAAATGCCTTGGTAAAATCCAGATATGCTATTTTTCATTCTCCTAGTTTAAACAATCGAATAACTCTGTTAATATGCAGAAATAAGTTTAGGTTCACCTGCTTTTTTTTTTTTTTTTTTAATGTTTATTTTTACTTTTGAGACAGAGAGAGACAGAGCGTGAAGAGGTGAGGGGCAGAGAGAGAGGGAGACACAGAATCTGAAACAGGCTCCAGGCTCTGAGCTGTAAGTACAGAGCCCGACACAGGGCTCGAACTCACAGACCGTGAGATCATGACCTAAGCCGAAGTCGGACGCTCAACCGACTGAGCCACCCAGGCGCCCCATCACCTGCTTTCTTAATGAACTCCTTGTGATGACTGCTGCTTTCCTGAAGGTTCACAAATTATCCTCTTCTCAGGCTTGAAGACAAATTCCCATTCTACACAGTGTGTAGAATCCACCTAGATCCTCTTTTTGAAAATCAGGATTATTTTGCTTAACAGGTAGTCTCCTGATACTCTAAATCTCTTGATTTTTTTTTTTAAAGGTTTACTTATTTTTGAGAGAGCGAGCATGAGTGAGGGAGGGGCAGAGACAGAGGGAGATAGAGGATCAGAAATGGACTCCACACTGTCAGCAGAAAGCCTGATGCGGGGCTTGAAGTCTCGAACCGTGAGACTGTGACTTGAGCCAAAGTTGGACACTTAACCGACCAGCTGCCCAGGCGCCCCTGACCTTCTATTGATTTGAGCTACCTGAGGGCAGAGACCACCTGGGCTTCTCTGCATACCTCAGAGGGCTCAGCACAGCATCTTTCACATAGTACTTTCAACTTAAAACCTGTGAAGATAGTTTATGACTAAAAAATACTATTATTACATGGTTGCTGCAAATCTCAGAAGGAGACTTAATTTGAGCCAAATATTTTCAATTTACATGGATGACCTGGATGAAACTAAAACTCAGATTTTATATGCAAGTTACATTCTTTTCTCTCCTCTGTGGCCTTACGGTTACTGGGATGGCCATCCATCCATCTGCTCATGACACTTAGGAATAGGAATCTCTGAGGTGCCTGGGTGGCTCAGTCATTTAAGCATCTGACTCTTGATTTTGGGTCAGGTCATGATCTCATAGTTCATGAGATACAGCCCCGCAACAAGCTCTGCAATGACAGCACAGAGCCCGCTTGGGATTCTCTGCCCCTCCCCTGTCATGTTTGTGTGTGCACGCACACACACACTCTCTCTCTCTCTAAAAATAAATAAACTTAAAAAAATTAGGAATATCTGTGACCTAAAAAAATTAATCTTGCTTTCAAAGGAGCCCAATTTATAAAGACTTGAAAGAGCTAGGCACTGACAAAGTCCAAATTCAACAAATATTTAATGGACTGTCTTTGACCACTGACCACAAATTCATAGTTAAAACTCTTTTCAAGATGTAGAGCTTAATCTCCCCGGGTTGGACTTAGTGATTTATCAGATTATGGTGGAAGTGACGGTATGTGACTTCTGAGGCTAGGTCATAAAAGGCATGTGACTCCTCTTTGTGCTTTCTCTTGGATCACCTGCTCTGGAGGCAGCCAGCTGCCATATTGTGAGAACACTCAAGCAACTTCACGTTGTGAGGAACTGAGGCCTCCTGCAAAAACCGTGTACATGAGTCATCTTGAAAGCAGATTCTCAGCCCCAGTTAAGGTTTTGAGATGACTGCAGCCCTTGCCAATATTTTGACACAACCTTATGAAAGATACTGAGTGAGAATCACCCAGCTAAGCCACTCCTGAATTCCTAACCTACAGAAATGGTGAGATAGCAAGTGTTTATTGTTTTAAGTTGCCAGCTTTTAGGGTCGTTTGTTATACAGCAATCAATAACTAACACAAATAAATTCGGAATTTTCACTTACCTTGTAGTATTGTAAAATTCTTGATGAGCTGACCATGCTTGGAGTCTACCAGCTTCATTTCTTCCATAATTACTGATAAGTTGGCTACTTCAGTATCTAACCTTGACCTCATCATGTCTTGTTGCATCCTGAGAGAAACAGAATCCAAACGGATGTTGGCCAGTGTGTTATTCAAGGAGGTCAGGTCGTCTGTGTGTTTGGTCAGCGTATCTGTGCAAGTCGTCCTGACTTCATTCAGATTGCTGGTCAGCGTCCGCAGGTAGTGGGCAGTGTAACTGATGTTGCTAATGATGTTCACAATATCCGTCTCAAAGAGCTGGAAGCGTTCCTCCAACTGGCTGAACTTGATGGCTGTTCTGTTCTCCGCATCCTTGTGTACGTCCTGCAGGTCTTTCAGGTTCTGCTCATTAGCTTGTGAGGCTGTGGTGATGTTGTCCATCTGACCTGTGAATGAACTGAGCTGGCTGTTCATATCCTCCAGGGTGTCGTTGTTAGCTTTGGCCAAGGCAGAGTTATTGGCAGCCAGCGTCTGTAAACTCTGCACTTTCTCCTTCAGCCAATCAGTGTCCTTCTTGGCTTGAAGGAAAACCTGCTGCAGATTTTGGAAGTCGTTCTTGATTCGCTGGATGGCCTGGCTCGTGTCATCCACAGACCGCTGCAAATTAGTGATGAGGTTCCTCTGCTGCACCTGGGTCAGGTTCAGGTTGTTGAGGTTCATAATAACCACGTTATGAGAGTACATTTGGCTCTGCAGATTGCCCTGCAGCACGCTGGTGTCTTGCTGTAGATTGGTGACATAGCCATTATACGCTTGGAGGGTTTTGTTTACAGTGGTGATGAGGAAAGAGTTATTCTCCAAAGTTTCCTTCAGGTGACTCTGCCTGTCCACCAGCGCATCCCCACTTGCCTGTAACTTCTCCAGTGTGTCTTTGTTCTTGCTGGTTTTCTCTGTAATCTCACGAAGCTGCTGACGAAGATCCAGTATGTCTGATCTGAAGGTAGAGAGTTCTGAGTTGGTGCTTATAGCTTTCTTCCCAGTTTGGTCCCCTGGAATAAGACATGTTTTGTTACTTAGTGATATGAAGAAATGTTCACGTGAGGTCAAAGATCTCAAAGAGACTTAACTGGTATGCACTGCGTATTTCAGATATAAAATCTGTGATATATGCAGAATGGTCTATGTTAGTAAAACCCACGTGTCTATTAAAACTGGGTCCTGGAAAAGTGGAAAGGGTACTAACTTTGTAAGTGCTTTTCTCAAAGAAGGAGGGAATTCTACCAGATTCTAGAGCACTGGGCAGGGTGTCAAGAAGGCAATAAACTTTATTAAATTTACCATTAATTCCTTCCAAAAAAAATGGAAACAAAAATTCAAGGATAGAACTGGAATCTTTCATTTAAAAAAATTAATTTTCATAATTCTTCAATGCAGTTTAGAATATTTCAAATAGGAATTGACTGGAAATTTTATAAAAGAGCTTTTATTAAAGTGTATTTGTGGTACTTTTTGATCAGGATTGGTCTTCAGATCTTTATAAGCATTTTTTTTAAAGTTTATTTATTTTTGAGAGAGAGGGAGAGACAGACAGAGCACGAGCAGGGGACCGGCAGAGCGAGAGAGGGACACAGAATCCAAAGCAGGCTCCAGGCTCCATGATGTCGGCACAGAGCCCGATACGGGGCTTGAACTCACGAGCTGTGAGGTCATGACCTGAGCTGAAGTAGGACGCTTAACTGACTGAGCCACCCCGGCGCCCCAGTCTTCAGATTTTCAAATGCTTATTTATTTTTGAGAGAGAGAGAGAGAGAGAGAGCGCGCAAGTGAGCACAAGCAGGGGAGGAGCAGAGAGAGAGAGGGAAACACGAAATCCAAAGCAGACTCCAGGCTCTTAGCTGTCAGCACAGAGCCTGACGTGGGCCCTGAACTCATGAACTGTGAGATCATGACCTGAGCTGATCTTGGATGCTTAGCTGACTGAGCCACCCAGGCGTGCCTGGTGTTCAGATTTTAACTGGCATATGGAGTAGTTTTTGGGGGTGGGGAGAATCCAACTCTAAGATTGCTCTTTAACTTTAAAACGTAGACGCCTTTAAATTAAATTGTGAGGAAAAACTCAACACACAACACAAAAATTAATGTCCTTCTGGGTGGATGTGAGTTTATAGCAAAGTCATTCTAAAGAGCTATGGTCTTTTAATGTAGAATTAGAGGATTTAGTTTAGTGGGTCATTCTTGTTGCAGATTACCTAATTTTTTCAGGTCGCTTTCCACTGCTGTGAGCTTGTCATCATAGGTTTGGCGAGATGTCTCCATGCCACCTGTAACATTGTCCATTTTTTCTACAACTAAGATTTGGAAACTAAAGATTAGTACACACACCTGCTCATAATTTATTTTTCAGTTTCAACAAAAGACCATTTCATTACAGAATACAGGAAACAGATTGACACAAAAAGAGTATAAATGAAATCAAATATGAGGAATAAGCCATTCTCGTAGAAAAATAACTTGTCACAAAACCCAGTGATAGTTTATTTGGTTGAGAACTGTATGTTCTTATGATTCTGTATTGCCTCAGATGTTCCAGACCTTGTTTGAAACTAATTTTTAATTTTTATGTATTATATAAGCTTTTGATCTGTATTATTTTCTATAGGAACTTCCATAGGTAGATCATTTACAAAATCTCATCATTCATCAGACTCCCTACTATTCCTGGAAGGTGGTACTCACTTATCTGGAAGCAGAGTCCATAGCAAAGAACACCTAGCTTAATTCTATAAACAGTCTTCGTGAAAGGGAAACAGTGTTTGCCGTTCTCTTTCAGGAGGCCTGAAAAATTTGGTTCTCCTTAGTGACAAGTGAATATGTAGTTTATCAGTTCCCAAGGAGATGCCTAAGTAGGTTTCCAAACAATGATCTACGAAGACTTTTCCTTTTTTTTTTTTTTTCTTAGCATTTTCTTGATTGCACGCGATAGGGAAAGAGTTACTGATACAATGTTAAGTAAAAGCTTCTGTTCTCTTTGTTCTCAGAAGGCAGTCATTCTCTATGGTTGTGAATATGGTTTCTTTCTAAAATATCTATTAAGAGTGTATTTCTCCAGAAGTGACTCCTGTGAGATCCAGCCTCCAGCAGCTTGAGATGCAGTCTTTCTTGGTATCAACGGCTTTCTGAAAATACGGACTTTATTTTTTTTTAAGCATGAATATGTTTTGTATGTTAATTGTGAGGTAATGGAGCCAGTTTGTTTTTATTTATCAAGTGTCCCACCCATGCAAGACCGTGTGAGAAGATTCCCCTGGCTCCTATCAGGAAGCAGAAGTATGCTCCCATGTGTCTGTATGACCTAAACTGACCCAGCCCTGTGGTGCCTAGCACCTTCCCTGGAGAACCTTGCCATGCTGTCACTGTACCAAATACTTTCCCACCCAAGCCCTTCCATGTGTTCTTTCTACCTAGAATGTTCTTCCCTGGACTCTTCACCACGCTAAGCCCTACTTGCTCTTCAAGACTCAGCTCATTACTTCCTGTGGGAAATCTTTGCTGCCGGGCATCTTGCAGAATTCTTTTGGCAAGTAGTCCTTTCCCTACTGTAGGACTTCCTTCAATGTGTTATCATGGCTTGTTTACTATTAGATCCTTTAAGGCAGGAAAATGTGTACCCAGTTTTATCCGTACCTCTTAGTGTGTGGCACTTAGTAGGCATTCAACACATATTTGTTTATAATGCTATTTATTTAAATAAATGAGAGTCTGCCTGCTGGCTACTGAGGCCTGTGAAAAACTGGCTGGGCTAGATAGAGGTCATGCAAACAAACATACAAACCAGACGCCCCAGGGAAGCCTCAGCACTGGCAAGGAGTACAACATCCAGTTGAATGATGATTGTTTTTTTGGTAAGTGACTATATAGACAAGAGAGGTACAGTTACAGTAATCTGTACCTTAGGATTGTTAGATAGGCATGCACATTCATAAATCTCTGAAACTGAACAAAATGTTTCATCTGCATTTAAGCAAAATTAAACTTTTAAAAAATAAAGTATAAAATGTTTATGAGTTAAGATTCAGTTTTGATCCTCAAATCAAAACACATGCCTCAGTCTGTCCTCAAACCACACACAGGATTTTAAGTCCTGCCCTTTTTTCCCCCGGAAGCCGAAAAAACCTCTAAATATGCTGACAGGCAGTCATTTTTCTACCCTCTCTAATTTTTCTTCCATTTTAGTTTAAAAAAACACAGAACTTTCATGGACAGATAATTCAGGTTTGCGCAAAGGGAATGAATACATTTGTTACAAACAAATAACAAACCTGTTAGGTTTCTCTTCCGCTCAGCAAGGAAGCTATTTGCCCCGACCACAAATGCTAATGAACTGCTTACATGCACTGGGGTGTGTGCGTCTGTGTTTAAAAATAGGATCTGGGTATAAAGCTGCAAACTTCAGGGCTGCAAAGCTGGCAGCTTGGTATTACATAAAAATACCCAGCTGATGGACATCCAGAACCAACACTTGCTGTAATAGCACACAGCATTTTCGTCAATTTTTACTCTTATCAGCACAAGTTGTTAACCAGGAAAACGGTGGCAGAGCCATCCTCTCTTAGACTAGAAACTCAGTCTATCAATGCAGACCTCTGTCTGTAGATCCCTCTCCTGTGAGGAAAATGAACATGAAACAGAAGAGTTCCTAGCAGTCTGTTTTCTTCATGGGCTCCACTTTACTAGAAACTGTTTAACAGAGAATTTTTCTTTAGAATATTGCTGCTTCAGATATTATAGCTAAAGGGTCAGCCCTCTTCAAGTACCCAAAGCCTAATTCCCTTGGATAATCTGACAATAATCCCTTTTCTACAAAAGCATTTTGGTACCATCCCTTGGCCTGGACCATCAACCTCCTTCTCTCTTAATGCCACCCATCCTTCAGGGTCCACTCCAAGATGACCACCCCAACTATGCTCAGCCTTCCCAGATGATCGGATTCCACACCACACCAATGATAACACCAGTAACAGCCTCTCTTTATTGAGGGCCTACTCTTTGAGAGGTGCACTGTGCCATCACTGCAGTTAATCCTTAAAACTGCTATTTTACAGATGAAGAAATTGAGGCTCAGAGATGTTCAGTAGCTTGCCCAAAATTACACAGCTTGTAAATGACTAGGGGGCTTGCAGGCCAGGAGATCTAATTCCAAACCCCATGCCTTCTCTATAACTTCACATTGCTTCTAATTTACTATTTCTTTTTCCTAAATATGGTTTCCTCCCACAAGAGGCATAGCTCATGGTCCAGTCCCTGAGGAAAGGAACAGCAGCAAGGCACAGAGCTCCTGCTTGGTGCTCATGAGTGTCTGTCCCAGGCTGAATGGGGGATTGGGTGAGGGTGGAGATACCCCTGCATTGGTACCTGGGACTTCTGGGAATACCAGCTGCACTCCCCTGGAATGCAATAAAGACATTTCTACCTTGAACACTATTTCAGGTTTCATTACAACACTTAGGAGATATGGTTGTATGGTGTTACCCTGGCTTCTAACGTAGCCAACTCAGTGTGATTTGATGGACGTAACTGCTAGGTTAGGAGAGCTTAGCAGCAAGGTAGACCTTCTGTGACTAGGAATGTTGAGTTATAGGAGATTCTTCTTGAGAAATATTCAGACTTCTGTCTTTCTTCTTTATCCTCATTACCTTAAGATGGATGACTGCTGGGAAGGACAACTGAGTACAATTTCCCCGTTCAGGGAATGTTCTGGAGGAAACACAACTCATTGAAATTAAAAGATGGCTTCTGCCACGGAAGCTCCATGACTGAGGATAAAAAACCCAAGCAGAGAATGACCCAAGCTGAAACTGTCCAGGAACACGTTTTCTATAAAGTAGCTCATGAGTGTCATGGTCACAGCCACTGTACAGACCTGTGTGGGTGACTCAGCAGTTCCCTGACTTGTGCAGCAAATTCTCTAGAAGGAACTAAGTTATATCCCAACTTGTAGCTGTCTGAGTGACATAAAAGGAGAAGTAAAAACACAATTTTGAGAAAAACAGTATGGAGTTGCCTTTGCTAACTCTGATACATAAAGCAGTTTCTATTTTCTTTCCTTTCTAACTTCTCCTTCAGAGAAACATCTTCTTTGTCTGAATATTTCTTTTTCTTCCTTTCTTTTTTGCAATGGACAGAGTTTCTCTAGACTTCAAAGGGAGACATGGGAGGGGAGAACTAGGTCTTATCTTTCTGCCTCTTACAATGTGCGGTTACTAGAATCTTATTAGCAAGAAAGAAGAATCACTGTACAAGAGAAAACACACCTGGAAAATATCCACACTTTAGTTTATGAAGACTGTGTTTGGAAACCAAAACTGCATGTTGTATTATCTTATATTTCTAAGTAGATGCCTGAGAGATGGGGGCCCCTGAAGGAGGAAAAGGGGGCAAGACTATCATCTTGTGTCCACTTGTACTTGGTTCCCTCAACCTCTCCCCACTTCATCCTGGACAGAGGACACCCACGGAGAAGGCCATGCTGATCTTCAGGATTTTAGGCTTACAGGTAGGGATCTGAGTGGTAGCAATGCCTTAAGTGCAGAATGGTTTTAGAGTCCCTGGGCACCACCTGATTGTCTTTACAGAAGTCAGCCCTGATCTACAATCCATCCATCCATCCATCCATCCATCCATCCATCCATCCATTCTCTCATTAATTTATTCAGTAACTTCACTTGGTGCCTAATAAGTACCATGAGGCTAGATGCTAGATGGGAGATATAACAAACTAAAGATAGGAGTCTCTTGTCTTCATGGAACTTATAGTTTGGGTGGTAAGACAGACAAGCCCACTTGTCATAATGATACAGTGTGACAGGGGCACCTAACTCAGCCTTCAGGGGGTTCTTGCAGGATGTATGTCTGAGTGAAACATGAAGGGAAAGAAGGTGTCATTTGAGGTAGAGAGCAGAGAAAAGGTGTTCCAGGCAAATGGACCAGCACACGCAAAACATGCCAGAGCTGAGAAGGGCTTTCAAATGTCATAAAAATGGAGGAAACATCTGTACTTTAAAAACAAAGAAAAAAAAACCCTCCTCTGAATTTGGATCTTTCTGTATCATTCTAAAGGCATCAAGATCCAGATCTTACTTCTTTGCAGTGGTAAGAATTACAAAATCCCATATGGTGGTATGCTCTTCAAACCTTTGTCATCTGTCTTTCAGTAGTAAATGTTTGCTTTCATGCTATCACATAGTACTAAGCCCTAAAGGTACTTATTAAATGGCCATTTGTCAAGTTTCTCCTTTATCTGAGTTTGCTGGAAACAGTCAAGGAGAAGTGAGCAGTGACCTAAATAACTTGGTAAAGGAGGAGAGCCAGTCTGAATTACCTGGGACATAAAAGACCCTCCTTTTCCTCACTAGGATCCCTCCCTACTCCTTGTCCTGCCTTACCACAGTTTAATAACCTTTCTTAACACTTACTTTGTTAATACTAAGTTGGATTAACTAATCACAAATGGATAAAATTACATGGTAATTTTCCGAATTTCCACTGTGCTCAAATTCATCAGTCAACACACTATAGGACACACATAATTTTCTCCGTGTGTGACCTCAGAGATGAGACTTCCAAGCCTCACCTATATTGAGTATTTTTAACATTTTGCCATTCTAATGGCTATAGCTGTATAAATGCAGTTATGAAGAGGAAACACAGAAATATGGCCACTATCTAGTAGGACTAGATGGACAGGTGGTTCAATGACATCATCTTTGCTCATCTCAATCACCTTGAAAAATGGCATTATTAATTGCCATTTTAAGAAACAGTAAACTCAAAGAAGTTATGCTTCATACCCAGGTTACACAACCATGCAGAGGACTTAGCATGATGCCTAGAATATCAACAAGCACTTAATAAACATTAATTGTATTACAAACAGCAGAATCAAGAATGAACTTGACCATCTGGCTCCAAAGCCCATTCTCATTTCAACACATTGGGTTTCCTCAGGAAGCTTCTAGACACTGGGAGAGAGGAGACAGAAGTTACAGCTTGGGGGGAATTCACTTTGAATCTTTCTCTCCCCAAGGAGAGTAAATCTATGAACCAAGAACCCGTGGGAATTCTCCACTGTTAATCTGTCAGTTCTGAGGGAAGGCAGCTGAGATGACTGCTGAGTGAAGGTTTTGAAGATTAGCAGACCCCACGTCTGCCTCTTGCTAAAACCAGATGACATGCCTGTCTCACATATCTTTGATGGAAAGGCTTCTACGGCTTTTTTCTGTAAAAAGGTTTATGTAGCTTGTGATTCTGAATCATGACACCTTTTACCTATAGTATCTAGAATGGGTGTGGTGGTGATGGTGGTGAACCCGCTTTGTTTGCAAGTCTGAGGCAATAATTCTCCACTGACCTGAAACCAGACACATTGAAAGAATACCTAACATCCTATAAAGTATTGTTGAGGTGGCAGTGCTCCCTCTGTGTTTAACTTCTGCAGGGCAATATTTTTATGGAGCTATATAAACAACAGTGGTCACAGTAAATGTGCTGAAGAGGAAAAAAGGGAACTGGCTGCCCAGTCCCTGAGTAAAGTAAGTCGTATCTCTGGAGACTGTGTTTGGCTTACCCTGTGTCAGTACAATTTTCCTGCGTGCTGACTCAGGGTTTCCATAGCACCTCTTAGAGAGAAGATGAAAAAAGAGGGTGGAACTAGAAACAGGTAGGAAAATGCAACAGTGAGAAAAATTTTTATAAGTCATAGAGGACCTTTCTTATTGTTGAAATGAGTCAAAAGGACTCTGATCCCACAGCTACAAGAGGCTCAAGACACAAAGTTTATCATGTTGCTTACTTGTGCGTTTGAGCTGAATTAATGAAATACTTCATACTTGCAAACAGGGGTGTCTTTTTTTTTTTTTCATGTTTAAAGTCATAAAGAGAAACCTGCCATTTGGAAGGAAAAAGGAAAGAGTACTTACCTTTGTATCCCAAAATGGCTACTGTGATTGTTAGCAAGGCACACAAAATATATAATAATATGATAGAAAACTTCAGTGCCCAGTTATTTTTACATTTGGTACACTGCGTTCCTTCCTGGATACCTGTAAGAGAAGTCAAATTTTAATAATAGTAACCAGAGATCTCATTTTGAAAACTATCTTTCTGCATGTTGCTTCAAACACTATGATTAGGAATAATTTTTCTAGGGCGCCTGGCTGGCTCTCAGTTGGTTAAGCATCCAACTCGTGATCTCAGCTTAGGTCTTGATCTCAGGGTCTTGAGTTGAGTTCAAGCCCTGGGTTGGGCTCCATGCTGGGTATGGAGCCTACTTTAAAAAAAAAAAAGTAATTTTTCCACATGCCTTACTATAGGATGAGTGGTATTTTTTTTAAGTTTATTTATTTTGAGAGAGAGAGAGAGAGAGAGAGAGAAAACGCATGCATGCAGGGGAGGGGCAGAGAGAGAGAATCCTAAGCACACTCTGCACTGGCAGTGCAGAGCCCAACATGGGGCTCGAACTCATAACCCGCATGACCATAAAAGATCATGACCTGAGCCGAAACCAAGAGTTGGATGCTTAACTGACTGAGCCACCCAGGCGCCCCAGAATGAATAGTATTTTAAAATTAGACATACCACTTTAGCAACACAAAGACTTTGAATAATGCCATTATGTTGTAATTTAATGTTGTTGTATTTAATGAGATTGGGCATTTGCATATAACTTTGTCTCAGAATAATTTCAGATCAAATTCCATAATTATAATAAAAATCTCTACATGACAAAAAAATAATTATAATTTCAATAAAAATCTCTACATGACAGAAGATTTTAAACACCCAAATCTACTTGTTTCAGCTATTATTGGACCTATCACAATTCAAACACACCAATCAAAAAAACTGTGGCCTGTCCCTTAATGTTTGTTCAGTGGTATACTCGAGCTAGTTCCTACTGGCTTTACAAGAGTCAGCTGTTAAGTGTGTGGGAATCTGGGTAGCTGGTTGTTTAACTGTTGGTAGCTTGAAGTCGGCCCAGGAGGGAGTGTTTACACCATGGAAATTAGCAACCACCATAAACTGTGACACGCATTCATCCCCCCCACCCTCCCGACACCTAACTGGTTTACTATGCCACTGGCTATAATGTACTATAACCTGCAGCAGAAAATATAGGTAACTTCATGATTAAAATGCTCAATATATAACTATTGTTGTACATTATATGTATACAGAAAACAGACACTGACCCTTATTTACGTTATCACAGTGACTTGAATAACGACTAGGAAACTAGGAAAACCAGACATTTTTGATGAAAGGAGGTAAATTTTTACTGCTTACAGTTCAACTTTTTGAAGAGCATTCTAGTCTAAGTGGTAAACCACCATCACTTCTGCAAGTGACTCCAGAAACTAACCTATAAAAAGGGAACTTTCCATTAAATTGATTAGAATCACAGAAGACAAAAACGGTGGACATTTAAATGTGAAAATCACATTGTAAGAAATATTGGGAGATTCCTTGTTTTCCTATGTGTGTCTTACTAATAGTGTCCCACAGGAGCAACAGCACATAAAGTACTGATCTCCTATAATTGTGCTCAATAACTTTTGATGGGTAAGTCGTGAGGATTAAGCTTCAACCAAAGCTCCCCCCTTCTGGTTTGCAATTTTACGCATAGTGCCCTTCTTCAGTGAAAAGAGTTCTTCAGCTGTGTTTAATGCAAAATGATGAGAGAAACAGCATAGAACAATGACTCCATTTTAACTTTCAGGGTTTAACCAATCCCTGTGGTGTTCTGTGCTACAGACCCAAGGGGAGGGGGTTCAATCCATCTGTTCCATGACTTAGAGCGGTGATTCTCAAGCTCTAGGGTACATCGGAGTCGTCAAAATACAGCCTTTCTAATTCAGGAGGCCTGAGAAGGTGCCTGAGAATTTGGATTTCTAACAAGTTCCCAGGGGATGCTGACACTGCTAGTCTGGCCACCTGCTTTACAACAGTGCTTCTCAAACTATAAAGTGCTTACAAAACACACTGTCAAATGCAGATTCTGATTTAGCAGGTCTGAAGTAGGAGCTAAGATTCTGCATTTCTAACAAGGTCTAGAAGATGCTTAGTTGGAGACACACACTATGAGGAGCTAAGGTTTACTGAGAAGATGATGATGCCGGATCAACCTTTGGGTAGCCAATCCCTTGAAAGTGAAGCTGTAAAGTCAGACTCAATGGTCAAACAGACCTAGAGAAAATCAACTTCTTTGTTATCAGTTTTCCTATTTCTTTCACTCTGTTTCCTTTTCATCCTCCTTCTTTAATTGCCACCTGTATGTCTCCGCACCACCTCTCCTGTCCAAAACTACCTCGGTACCATCTTCACCAAACCAGATCTCTAACTTCCACCAATGTCCATATTTCCATCCAACCTAAATAGTACCACTATCTGAGTCCCTCACTCAAAGACACACTCAAGTCTTCTTTTGTACTTATTCTTTAATTCACTCAGTTGCCAGGCTCTGCGAATCCTCCCTGGGGATATTTTTATCACTATTATCTCATCTATAGTTTCTTGCTGTTCATTTACTGCCTACACTGTACCAGGTTCTGAGCTAGGTACTTTCCACACAGCACCTTTATTTGTAATCACCCTTCAAGGAGGCATGGCAGTGAGAGCTGAAATGACATCCCATAGACATCACAGCCAGGATTCAAACCTGGGTCTGCCCAACTTCAAATGCCATGATCTCACTTTGCCATGGTGACTCTCTCTGGTCATCCCTTCATCTCGATTTCACTGGCCCTTCATCTCAGTGGGAGCTTCTACTTCCATTCCCACTGGAATCCAGCCTCACCCTGTACTCAGATGCTGTTGTCCTCATGACAATGCCAAAGAGAAAAAAACAAAAACACTTCAATAGCTCATCCTTGAATAAAGGATGAACACACACACACACACACACACACACACACACACACCCCTCAGCTCTTAGATTCTCTACAATTTGGCAGCTTAAAACAAAACAAAGAGCCCTTACATCAGTCAGAATGAAAATATTTTTGGAATTGGGAGAGGGGGGAAGTGTAAATAGACCCACAAACATGCCACATCTCATGTTCAGAAACCATAAACTTGCTTTGGTGGCAACTATAAACACAGAAAGATGATAGACACAGCAATGCTGGACCAACCTCCCTTGGAAAGACTGGATGACATTTTTATGACTGATGGGGGAGGGGGTTCATTCCTTTTGGATTTTAGGACTGTGGTGGGTGAGCTCTTTATGTCTCTCCAGGGCTATTTCTTGCATTCCATTAGCAGAGCCTCAGAAGAGTTGGTCACCAGAGAGGTTAGGATAGATAACAGAATCTAGGGCGAGGAAGTTGCTTAGGGGTCATCTGGTCAAGTGTCATTGTGTTATTGATGGGGAAAGTGAGGCCGGCGAGGTAAAGCAAATCAGGAGCCACGTGTCCTCACTCTCAGGGAAAGGGTCTTTCCCTCCCATTCTGGCCATGTGTGCTAGGACTGTGTTTACCACCGGACATCTTGTGCATGTGGTATTCATGCAGGCCTGCTCCCAGACCGCTGTCACTGGTTCATATTCTGAAGAGCAGGGTCATTTCCTCGTGATGTGCCTTTCTCCCTGCTGGCCTAATCAAGCATTTAATCAATATCAGATGGCACCGCCTGGCCTCCCTTTCCACTTGACACACTTTCTGTGTCTTGTTTTTTCTCTCCCCAGAGACTTATTTTTAATAAGAATTCTGTTTTATCTTTCCCTCTCTGCCCTCTGCTGGGAGGACACCTGGCCAAACATACAGATGCCTACTACAAAGAGATCCTGCTGGCTCACGTAGCTGGGGGACCCCTCCTCCTTGAACCTAGATGGTCACAAAAAACATTCGAGAGAGATATCCCCCTGTTACCAGCCTTTGTACTGTTTGTTTTCTCAGCATTACTTTCCAGAGACTGGGGACTTTGTTCCTGTTGGAGGGGCTGGGGGTGGAAGGAAGGGCAAGGGAATCAGTCTGCAGAGCGCTGGAGATAAGGCATTCTAGTTCAGGAAATGAAGCAGTTTTGCCCCTGTACCACCAGGACACTCAGCGGATCAAAAAACCTGGCCCAAATAGCACATTTGTGATTCAGCAGGCCACAGACAGAACGTGCCTGAAGGATCCATGCTTTTCTGTTGGTTATCCCTCTTAAGCTAGCTCCCACTGAACTTGATTCTTGGCTCATGTTTTAAATGTGTTTTCCAGGGTCCTAGTCTTTCTTATGCAAAAGTAAGTTTGGGGGCCCAGTGAAATCAGAATCACTCCCAGTTAAGTCCTTGGGTATCGCACGGAAGTTCACAATAGACTGACAATATGATCCCCAGGGCCCAAACTCAAAGTTCCTCGTGTTGCCCTGTTTCCAATAACACATGTTTAAAGTAAGAAGGATGGGGGGCGGGTGAGGCCGCTGATCAGGGGGCTGGCGGTTAGCTGGTTGGAGAGAATAACTGCAACACTGCAGGAATGACAGTGCAAAGGGCCAGAATTCTCCAGCAGAGAATTCCTTTCTGCTGTGGTTCTCCATAAAGAGCCCTCCCAAGTGCTGCGGTCCAAGCTCCAATCCAGTCTGTTTTCCCAATCTGTTTGGAGAACAAAAGGGTCTCCTTCATTCACTATCATACTTTTCTGCCATCACAAGGATGGCTTGTCTTTTGAAACAGACTTGTGCTGATCAATGTCCTTCCTCAGGTGAAGAAGCCTGGCACTGTGGGCAAGTGTGGAGTACTCCTGGTCTGTCCTAATTATCACAAGTGTCTATAAAAGCTCTGTGGTGTTGTCATAAAAATCATATTACCAGAGAGGAGCTTCAAAAAGCTGGTGGGTTGCAAAATCCAGAAAACCACAGGTTTTGATCCCAGATTTGCAGTGACCTTTTCATGTGGTTTTTTTATAGTTATTAATCTACCGCCTGGTGGCATATATTCCCATAAGCCCATGAGAATGATTTGGCTCTAACAGTAAAACTGATGATTCAAATAAACTCCTACAATTAAAATGCCCTCAAAAACAACAAAACAGTAAGAGTTAACATCCTGGTTAGTTATTTGGATATTATGCAATATCATTAGAACAAAAGTTAAATACATGAAACACTTTATCCCACAAATAGTTTTTTTGCTTATTATAAAGGCCATTTACTAAATGGTGGAATATGGATTTAGTTAGCAAAAATTTTTTTTATTAATGAGTAATTTAGTTCCCCAAATATAAATCCCAGCCCTGGACAACTTATTATGCCAAGTTTCCTAAACGATGTGGAGAATCATGAAAACGGAAGCAGGACAAGACTTGGGAATGAAATAACTTTCCACACAAAATAAATGAAGCCTTACAGCATTTCTGCATTCATAAAAGTATATTCAAACCAGGAAAATTATTTAGAGGAGAGTTTGAAATCTTCAGTACTCCTTCTGAGCTTATATTAATATTCTGCACATTTAACAAGGGTATAGTTTTTTCATTAAAACAATTATATATATATATATATATATATATATCAGAACTGACTGCCATATATATAAAAATATATATATATTTATATACATAAATATATATATTTATAAATAAGTATATATATTTATATATATATGGCAGTCAGTTCTGGTTTGGGTTTAATGTTTTAAAAAAGAGTATGTGTTATTTGTTTAAAATTTATCATTAGTGCCCTGCCTACTAAAAAAGAACTGCTGTAGGAAAAAGCCAGATGAAATGAGCCACTCAGAGTATATAGTGTCTGCCAGAATATATACTGTCTCGACAAAACACCATTATTTTCTCTTTGTGGCTTTTAAAATAAGAAATCCTTTATTATATGAACCGTACACAAATGCTTTCGATTCTGAGGAACGGAATCCGGGCTCATCAGGGAGCTCAACCATCACATCTCCCTGCATTTGTCCCTCCTCGCTGGCCCCCCTCCTCTTGGCTCCAGTCCTGTTCATTTTATCCTATGGACACAGAGTGAGCTGTCAACAATCCTGTTGATACATTTCAGCAGCCCTGACTACTTCATTATCTGGCACTACCAAACAATGTCCTTCTGTGATTAGGCACTGAATCTTTTAATGAAAAGGACTTATGAAAATGCAGCTCCAGCTCAGGCCATCAGAGTCTGTTGTATAACTGAGCCAGACACATACACTGCACAGGTATCTGGAGGAAGGCCACTGAACATTTGTTTAGTGGGTGAGAGTCTGCCATTGCTGCTAAGGCAAAGAGGCACTGCTGAGGACGGCTGCTCTTCCTGAGGCCCTGATATGTGCCAGGCACCCTCTCCTAGTTACTTACGATCCCTTTCACAATTCTGCAAAGTAGGAATTCTGACCCTGATGTTACAGAGTTTGGGAAAGTGGGCATCAAAGAGTTTGACTATCCAAGCCAGTGAGCGGCTGAACTGTGAGCTGAACTCATAGTTATCATATGCTGCTTCTCCAAGCTCACTGACTTCCAGAAGTGGAAAGCAAAACAAAGTGAGATTAAGGATGCCTAACAAGATAAACTGTAGAAAACTGACAGGTTAGACTCCTAGAAGCACTCTGTCAAAATAAAGTGGTGTAGAAACATCTTTTCAAACGTTGATAGATAAGCCTTTCTCAGAAATGAGCAGTAAAATTCAGTCTCCAGTAAGTTAACTATTACAGGCCTGGGGCTTCTACTGACTGTAATTTCTCTCTGACTCTTCTGTGGTGACATACTGAAAAGCAAGTTAATTCCACCCTAAATAAATGCTCATTATCTCTGTGAGAGGTCAGGACTGTCTTGAAGGTTGGCTGGTAAGGTCTATTGGCCTTTCAGGGGAATCATCCACCAATGGTGATGGAATTTTTGGAATGGGGTGGGCCAGGAAGAGAAGGCAGCTTTATAATTTCAAGGCAAACTATGAGACGTGCAGGGGGCTTGCACAGTTTAAGCTTGGAACCAAAGCAAGTTGGTTGCTCCTAAGGAGTTTTCTTCTGAACTTCTAGTACATGACACAGTAGCCACAAAAGCCGGTCTCCAATGGACCATTTAACAGGAGGTTCACACCTGCAGAAGTTGGGTGAGATAAGTTAGTGGAAAGAAGGAGGTGCAAGAAGGATTAACTAAATGGTGATAAAAAAAATAATTTATCTGTAGCCTCTTAACCAGCCCTCAAACAAAAAATCTGCTTGAGTATATTGGGAAAACCTTTTCACAAATACCAGCTTGACCCAATGCTTCAGAAACCCATGGTGTTCTCCACTGCCATAGTAAGTTCCAGGTGGCTCAAAGTAGATTCCAAGATGCACGCCAGCTAGCCTCCTCTAACCACACAGGTCTGAAGAACCTCAGGGCCAGGAGGAGAATCAGTTGTCATCTAGGCCAACATCCGTCTTACAATGAGGAAACTACAGCCCAGTGAACTCCACTATCTGCCCCATTCCACGGGCCAGCCCTGTCTTTAGGATTCAGGTTTCCCGATTCTCTGCCAGAATTCTAATCTAGACCCCCAAACCCTGCCCACCTCCTTATGCTTCTTTCTTGTTACATCCCATTTATTCATTTATTCAAGAAATAAATATGGAGCACCAACTATGTACCAGGCACTGGGTATAATGGTCAACAAAACAGACAACAAATCTTGGCTCTTATGGAACTTACACACCAGTAGGAAGATACAGTAAGGTGTCGGAAGGTGAAAAACACTATGGAGAAAAATCAAGCCAGGAATGGGCAAAGGGCTTGTGGGAGAGGAGATGGATGGCAATTTATTTTTTTTTATTTTTTATTTAAAAAAAAAATTTTTTTTTTAACGTTTATTTATTTTTGAGACAGAGAAAGACAGAGCATGAAGGGGGGAGGGTCAGAGAGAGGGAGACACAGAATCTGAAACAGGCTCCAGGCTCTGAGCTGTCAGCACAGAGTCTGACGCGGGGCTCGAACTCACGGGCCGCGAGATCATGACCTGAGCTGAAGTCGGCCGCTCAACCGACTGAGCCACCCAGGCGCCCCTGGATGGCAATTTAAATAGCGTGGTCAGAGAAGGCTTCAGAGAGTAACACTGAAGCAAAAGTTTGGGGGAATGTGGGAAAGAGCACCAGGGTACCTGTGTGGAGCTCACACTGCACTCCCCAAACATTCCCCAAACATGTGCTCATTCCTTCTCCAGGTCTTGAGATCTGTCCTCCTTCTCCCTGCAAAACGTTTCCTCTCCATCAAATGACTTCTTTTAAAACTTTACTCACACATTTGTGAATCCTTTCGTAAAATTAGCCCCACCCCATGCCCAGCTGGGCCTGAACCCCTTTAGTACCTGTGTGGTTTACAGTGTATAAATCTATACTCATTTGGGTTTTTGAAGGCCATATGTATGGCTACCACCTCTTGTAGGTGTGGGAATTTTCTCTGCATGATTGCTTTTGGATATCTCTAAACAAACCAGTTATTTCTCTCTAGAACCCTACACATCAAGCCGTTTAACAAAGTGAGAAGAGCAGTCTCTGTCACTCCCTCAGTGAAGGTCTCTCACACAAACCGGAAGTGGCCACTTCCCTCAGCTCTCAGGTGCTGGGATTTCACAACCTTTTCTCCCATCTTGCCTTCTACCTGATGAGTGACATGCTGATCTCACTTGCGGGCCAGGATGTAGGCAGTCATCCTGGGAGAGGCATTCAGCTCAGAGGCCTGACAGTCAAAATGCAGACATTCATAACAACACTGCCTGGAACAATCAGGAGCCCACAGCCTGAAAGGAAGAGTTTTCTTTTTCACCACGGGAGGTGGGGAGTGCAGTGGGGTTTACTGACCAAAGAAACTCAAGGCATTCTTTAGACCCCAGCCCAGCCTGAAATGAATCCCAAGATCTAATGTGGGGCATGCAGCAGCATTTCTATGTTTTTTGTCCCTCAGTACTCACAAAACTAAATCCAGTAGGGCAAAGATGAGAAAAGTGAACACGCAATCCAACATCTGCCTTGAGTGTTGTTGCTTTATTTTTTTTAAAGATTTATTTATTTAAAAGTTTATTTATTTTTGAGACAGAGAGTGTTCTCACACAAGTGGGGGAGGAACAGAGAGAGAGGGGGAGACAGAGAATCCCAAGCAGGCTCCGCAATTTGAGTGCAGAGCCCGACATGGGGCTTGAACCCAGGAACCGTGAGATCATGACCTGAGCTGAAATCAAGAGGTAGACCCTTAACTGAGCCACCCAGGTGCCCCAGAGTGCTTTTGCTTTAAAAAGTGTTATTTGGGGGGCAGCAGAGGAGCTAATATGATGATGGGAACCCTGCTGAGCCAAGGGGGAGTGAGTCTCAGCTAATGATAGTGTATTTGCTGTTTATCACTGAAACAGTGTTGGGACATGTGGAAATTATGCTGTGGAGCAGGTGCTGGCATAAAAAAGAGACTAATCCACTCTCTCACATACCTACTTGATTTTTTCAAACCAACAGAACTAGTGTTTTGATGGGAAAAAAGGGGCCTTGATGTAAATGAAAATATCAATCAGCCTGACAGACATTCCTCATTCCTTTATGAATATGTGTTTTTTACTTTCTTCAAGTGAACACTGTAGTTGAGGACACTTAAATTAAGGGAAAAGTGAGCCAAGACAGAGCAACAAATTTTACTGTTGGTGTTTTAAAGTAATTATCTACTCTGCATTGAATGTAGCCCCAGTTCTGAACCCTGATGAGAAAGGAGTCAATCAACTTGAAATGACCCAAATGAGGAAGAGTTGGCAAATAAATAATGAGGGAAATGGGGGGGGGGATCTATTTTACAGACTATGGCCCAGCGGTGAGAAGAATGAGGTCCCCAGATTCGGTGAAGAGCATCCCATTCACCAGCCTGTTATTCTTACTTGTTATTAAGGGCGGACAAAGGACAGAGAGAGGAAGAAATGTTTCCACGGGGCAGGCAGCTATGGTTGTAGAGGTCAAAAGAATATAAAAATGGAAACCCACTACACAAGAGAGTCAGAAGGCATGCAATGAATTACAATTGAACATAAAATAAATGGGAAGATGTATGCTTATTAAATTTTCCATGACTTTGTAAAGAGCTCGCAGAGTTAAATTTAGGAAATTATCTAAAACTGAAATAACTACATAAAAAAAATGGATAAGTGCACACACTTGTATACATATGCACACACACACAAAGTGATTTTCTTGACAGTAGAAATGTTTTAAAAATGGATCTCTAAGTCAAAAATCCAAATTCACAATTTCCCATGGATTCCTCAGGTGTGTGCCTGAGCCAGCTGACACTGACTGGTGAGAACCAAGTATTTGTATCTCTTCACAACTCTACGTTCAGTGACTTTACATTGGCAGCTTGGAACTGGTCACACTGGGAGTATTTACACCAAAAAAAATCAGCAAATGCTACAAATCAGGGCTTTTGTCCCCTGGAAAGCTGGTTGTTAAACATCTGCCAGCACACTACTCAGCCTGGTTCAATTGACCCATCACATTTAAACAAATCAAACTGCTCTGTCCATCTGGAGTAATCACTTGAGAAGTTCGGGATCGTTGGACAGAGTGAAGATAACACTGGACCTTTGTTTCTTCTCTCCCCCTCCAGGTTATAGAGATCAGATGGGTAATCTTATTAGTGATATTTGTGCACATGAGATGTTTTGAATTCAAAATTTCCAGGGATACTTAATACATTTCAAATTCATAATCTCTATGGGGTACAATAACCTTCAATTCCTAGTGAAACTGACAATGTTTAGGATTCAATTCCCACATGTCTGTTAACTTCATACTATGGATACAAGTTTGACTTAATTCTGACCAACCAGCCTGAAAGTGAATTTTCCTCTCGCTTCGGAGATGATGTACAGAAGGGCTGGCCTAGTCTGTCACCTACATGAAGTTAGTGCAGCAAAGTTAAGAGGTGGAGCATAGATGAATCAGTCTAAGGACAGAGAGTTGTGGAGGGCACATCAAATGAAAAGCCTCAGTCTGGAAGACATTCTCTTTGCCTCCTAAAATTCTGAAGGAATTAAAACACCATCTGCTAGGCCAAATAATAATAATAATAGTAATAATAATAATAATAATAATAATAAATTTTAAAAATTAAAAATGTCCAAGAGTCCAAAGGAGCATAAGATCTCTATACATTCATGAGATGCACAAATATCTGTGACAGCATCCATCAGACGCAGAGACAGACAGAAACAGGAAAACATCAGAAATACACCAGCTGAGCTGCAAACAGTGGAGGCAGAATACCTTTTGAACTTGACCTCTTGTAGCAGAAAATTGCATAATTTGGTCAGGGCCACATTAGCTCTGGTTCATTATTCAATGGAGATCAGAGATGCAGACAGTATACACACAATTTCACCAATATGAACTTCTTAGGGTCAAATCACTTAATTCTACTCCATGCTCAACAAAATGCATTTTATTGCCCAAATGGCCAAACAGCTTTTAATTACATCAGTAAACTGGTTAAACAGGTGGAAAGAAGAGGTTTAGGACAAGTTCTTAACAATGCTGTCTAACCCTCACCTAAGTCAGGGTTTTCTCCACTATGCCAGTGAATGTGGAATTTGAAATTTGTATCAGAATCACCCACTAGTGAGTCATTCATGTATTTCATTTCTAATTTGTAGCACATATTTATTTACATTAATTCCTAGTAAGCTAGATATAGTTTGGAATATAGTGTGAGTTTATTGCTTATTATTCTTTAAAATATCCTCTGGTCCCTTCCAGTAAAGAAGTACTTGTCTTGAGTGGTCACTGCACAGTGGGATGCGAGGGACAGGCCTGGCTTGGCTCAGCAGACCAAGGACACACACCCCTTCTGGAACAGGGCGTGGGGCACCTGGGTGGCTCAGTTGGTTAAATGCCCGACTCTTGATTTTGGTTCAGGTACTGATCTCACAGTTTGTGGGTCTGAGTTTCACACTGGGCTCTGTGCTGACAATGTGGAGCCTGCTTGGGGATTCTTTGCCCACTGCCCCCCTGCCCCCGTCTCAAAATAAATAAATAAACAAACAAACAAACTTAAAAACAACAACAACAAACCAGGGCCTAAGCCGGGATCTTCCTTCCTTGAGCGGCAAGACTTCCCCATGAAGTCTTGGAAGTGTTGGAAAAGCTCTCATCCTATTGCTAACAGTCCGGCAGTGTGATCCTACAATCAAAAGACAGTGCTATTTCATTACTTTGACGTCATGGATGGCCCTGAAGAGGAACTAAACAAGGATTCAGTGATTCACAGAACATCCATTCTTAAATGAGGAATAGAATAAAGTCTGGACTTAATAACTCCAGCTAGTATGTGATGTTCCCTCCTGCCAGAAAGCAGTTGTGTTGTAGCAGTAAAGCTAGTAAAGACAACCAACCACCTGTAAATACAGTCTACTGGTTGCCTTGAAACAATCTGTCACTTTATATAGCACTTAGGGGAAACAACACCTAATAAACAACACCTAGTAAAGCACAGGAACATATACTACAGTAAAAGGAAAAATCCTACTTACAACTGTGGTTATGACAGTCCTTATAAAATTAGAAGCACTAATTTACTAGAGTATACAGAGCCCCCCAATGACTATGTGATTGTAGATTTACTCAATTGTATCTATGGGACTAACGTGTAGAAGTAAATCTTCTTGGCTTTGAGCTGGGTGGGAAGATCTGTCGGTTTCCATCTACTCTTGCTTACTTCCCAGGCACACGAAACAAGTGGGCACAAATCACCTAATGGAAATGTTTGTTCAAGTGGGGCTGGGAGAGTCAGGGGCTCAGGGAGCACTCCTCTCAAGGGCTTCAGCTGTACAGGCTTAGAGTAGGAAGGAAAGGATCTCAGAGTAGGAGACAGAAATAACCAAAAAAAAGTTTTTTAGAAGAGCAAAGATTTGTGAGTATCTAGAAATAACAAAAGAAAGGGGAGAGCTGTAGCAACAGAGGAATGAAAATAAGCAACAAAAGGCCTTGAAAGACACTATAAGAAAGGTTGATATCACTGAGTCATTTGTGTCCCAACAAGCAGGGAAATCCTGAGGTGGAATGTCTGTGCTCCATGCACTGGAACATAGAGATGATATAGATTATTTCTGTTAGTAATGAAGAGTGGGTTCTAGAAAGTAAAGAGAAAACAAACTAGAGCATGATACATGAATCTGCACAAGTCATAGAAAATTACTTGGACATCTAGGGCATAATCAAGTAAGTCTGTTAGGTAAAGAAATGAGTACCAATGGAGCTCCTGCTGTTAAAATGCAGTGATTCTTAAGTTCCCAAATGGCCAATACTAAGGTTTTATAGCTGCACACCTGGTCCTCAGAGTAGGGTGAGACTTCGGCTTCCACTCAACCCTCACCACTCCTCCCACCACGGACATCATGGCCAGGTGCTATTGTGTGGCCCCCACTGGGACCCAAACACCGTGGCTCAGCACACAGGTCGGGTGCTCCCTACTTGGGGTGCTATGTCTAGACAATGAAAGCATTCTTTTTTAGTAGACCCATTTCAGAGTTCTTCCTCAACCCACCCTCATGAAACAGGTAATCAACTGAAGAGACCAAACTGACTCTATTTTTACTGCACTATCTCATTTCTAGTAAGTCAAGTACTACAGTTCTGAAGTCTCTGAGCCACAGCTGGGAGCAAACTAGTCCAACCCTTAAGATGGTGCAGAAGTGGGAGCAAAATAATTTCCCAGCTCTATCATCTTGTAGGGTATACCTATAAGTATTATTTACTGACACTGGGCAGCACTTTTGGCAAAGCACTTTCTGACAAGTGGACATGTAACGTGACACAGGAAGTGTACTGATACCTCCCAAATAGGGGATCCAGTTTTTGGTCTGATCTTCCAGCAGAAAAAAGGTTCCGGCCAAAGAGGTTAAACCTCCTCCCATCTTTCCAGGAAACAGAGATTACAGCTTTGTAGCAAAAGATAATGAATCTTTTTGAGAGACTGGTATTGTTAAATTAATTAAATCAGGAGGCCATTAGACTGAGGTGGCTCTCATGCCCTGGCAGCCTACATAAGCAAACCAAAGCCTAAGTCTGTAAATGCCTTAAGGTTACAAAATCCCAACCCAAGAGTAGCCAATCACAAACAGCCAACTAGGCCTAAGCATTAGCCAATCAAATATTTTCCTTTCCTTGCTTCCACACCTTCTCTTTAAGTCTTTCCCTTGCTCCTAACCACTTCCGGTTTGCCTGCTCCAATTTGAACAGATGTTTGCTTAAACTCTTAAAATTCTTAACATGCCTCACTTTATCTTCTGACAGGATTTTCAAGTTAGAGAGGAACAGAGACTAGGGCTCCCTGTGGCCAGGATAAAACTGAAATGTTGCTCATGTTGGTGGACAGAAACACAGACTGAACCGGTAGCAAACGTTTTCATAGTTTTCCTTTTTAAAGTTCTCATCTCAATAAAAAATGTGAAATTTCTATGCAATTGAAGAACAAAATAAACAGGCTTCTGTTTCATAATGTGTATCATGGATCTTCTCCAGTTATCAAATACAAGCTTAATCATATTTGACCATGTTTCTGATGGTCCTAGTTTTTCCCCTCCACAGAAAAAAATAGGAAGGCTTATGGATGTTCCTGACCCTGACGTGAGAAGCAGACATCTCTTTAGTCAGTGAGACTAAACAGTGGGGGAAGAGCAGGGTGGACCTATGGAAGCAGATTCAGACAGGACCAGAACTATTTCCTTAGCCACAATGATGAAGGGTTTTTACCAGTTCCTTTAGTGAGGAGGAGCTGGAACCTGATATCAAAACCCACTGTATGTCCTTTATAGTTTATTGTATATAATTATGTACCATAAACTGTGCAGGGTTTGCATTCCAGGGCGTGGGATCAGTCATTCTCAACAAATCCTTTTGTTGACTTCTCTAAGTCCCAGCTAAGAACCCCTTGAGGGCTTCTCTGCACTGGGCCCCATGGACTAATGTGCCCAGGGGAAGCAGCAACCCACCAAATTCCGCCTGGTGTGCTTCGGGTACATCTGCAGATGAGTAGCAACCAATAGATATGCCAGGTGCATAGCCTGCCTCCAGTATAGGAACACGTCAGGATGTGCCAGCACGACTTTAGGAACGTCTGTTTCTATCACTGCACTGCTGCGAAGTCACTACGCTTCCCTATTAAATTTTCCTCTCTTTTCCTCTTTGCGGCTTAGACCTCATGTTGTGTGTGAGCTCTGTTCCACTAAGGACCCAAGGGGATGCGGGTGCTTCCAAATACCTAAGGCCTAGGTTGTTGTTTTAAACCATTTGGCTCATGTGCATGTCTGTAAAGCATTGCTAAAGTTGGAGGTGTTTCAAAGGCAATGAGGAGCATATGAGAATAAGTGATCTAATACAGCGGGTGAATTCCTAGCAGTTTAGTCACTGAGCATGGAGGCAAAACAGACCTTGTGTGGTAACACACCTTGATGTCCTCAAAAATACATTCCATGCCTTCCTAGAGACCATGATTTATCTTTCTATCTTAGAAATCCTACAAGTAATATTTGTTAAATAGAAATTTTACAGATTCTTAATATTAGGAAACTAAAAGATCCCTTTAAGCCCCTTTTTGAAATGTGTATATTGCCACATGCTGGCATATAGGTTAGTGCACTAGCATATCCATATGTAAGTATGGCCTGCAATTGTGATGAATCATTCAAGGAACAAGCAACATGAAAGTTATGACCTTGGGGCGCCTGGGTGGCGCAGTCGGTTAAGCGTCCGACATCAGCCAGGTCACCATCTCGCGGTCCGTGAGTTCGAGCCCCGCGTCGGGCTCTGGGCTGATGGCTCGGAGCCTGGAGCCTGTTTCCGATTCTGTGTCTCCCTCTCTCTCTGCCCCTCCCCCGTTCATGCTCTGTCTCTCTCTGTCCCAAAAATAAGTAAAAAAACGTTGAAAAAAAAATTAAAAAAAAAAAAAGGAAAGTTATGACCTCTCCCCAGAAAAATGTACCTGGATGTACACTGGACATTATTTCAGGAGATCTCTGGGATCTAGAAGCTCGCCATACCTAAGGCTCAGAGTTTGTGATGCCTGGCCCCTCACAGGAATATAAGGATATCATAATCTTTTCCCAAAGGAATTTATAGGTGCTAGTGAGTTCTCTGTCTGCCACACTACAGGGGGCAAGTTCATTGACAAACATGGCTTTCCACATCCTTGGTCTCCACTGGTTCTCTTGGTTGCCCAGCCAAAGCAATATTTATCTGTGAGTCCCCGGTCCCAATAACTAATGCAAACGCAGCAACACATTATGAATCACAAGTATAGACCACATTAGCAGTATCATCGAGACAATCCAGTGCAGAGAGGCAGCAAAGGACAGAATCATCCAGAAGGGAGGCTGGACCCAGATAGAGGGGAAGTTGGGGAAAGCTCATCTGCTGTCAAAATCAACAAGTACAATGTTGACAGTGGAGGCCCAGATGTCCTGTTAAGAAATTTCCTACTTAAACGGTCTCAAAAAGTTGGCAACTGTCCTTGTGGGAATCAACAGCAGGGGCAGCAGCTGTAGTGAATGAATCAGAAGTGTCCTTTCTACACATCTGGCTTCATCTTCATCATGCCCCTCCTCTGCTCAAGTTCTTCTGGTAGCTTCTCATCTCACAGAGACAAAGAGCTAAGGCCCGCAAAGCCCTACACAGTCTGTGCCCCAACCCTGACCTCTCTGACCTCATCTGCTCTTTCTACTCCAGCCACACTGGTCTCCTTGCTGCACCTTGGATACACTAGACATGTTTCTACAGGGCCTTTGCATTTGTCTTTTCCTCTACCCAGACTCTCTCTCTCTCTGGGATATCCTCATGGCTCCCTCTCTCCCTTAAGGTCTTTACTCAAATATCATCTTGTCAGAGAGGCTTTCCCTGATCATTCTTTTGAGAAATAACAACACTACCCATCCCTCACCATTCCCCATTCCTGTTTTATCTTTCTCCATAGCACTAAGCACCATTTAACATGCTACTTATTTTACTTATCTTTTGTCTTTCCTCAAAAAGAATGTAGGTTTCATGCAGGCAGAGATTTTTGTCAGTCACTTGCAACTCACTACTATATCCCCAAGGGCTAGAATATGGCTAGTATGGTGCCTACCCCACGGGGTTGTTGAGAAGATTAAATGAGTCATGTCAAACCTAACAGCACAGAGCATATAACAAGAATTATGTAAATGTTGGCTATTATTTGAATTTTGTTTTATTTTATTATTTTTAAAAAATGTTTATTTTTGAGAGAGAGAGTGTGAGCAGGGGGGTGGGGGGAGAGAGGGAGACACAGAATCCGAAGCAGGCTCCAGGCTCGAACACGCGAACCACGAGATCATGACCCGAGTCAAAGTTGGACGCTCAACTGACTGAGCCACCCAGGCGCCCCATTTTGAATTTTGTTTTAAACTTCATGACAACCTAATGAGTAATTACTACTATGCCATTTTACATATTAGGAGACTGAAGCTCAGAGTAACTCACTTGAGGTGACATATTAGCAACTGGCAGAACCAGGATTCAAACCCAGATCTGACTCTAAGTTCTATGTGCTCATTCCCCTCACTCTGCTTTGTAATTCCCAGCACAGAAGAGAGGCAGCAATCCATTCATTCTGGAACAAGCCCACAAAGCCTGAGAAGGCTCCAGCCCAAGGGAGTGGGGGGCAGGGAATAAAGTTTCTCGAATCCAGAGACCTTTGTATTGCGTGAATCTGAAATGGCATGTGGCATTCTGTTTACTTCCTAACTTCACCGAAAAATGTAGAAGAGCCTGCCAATTAAAAAATGTTTTCATGACCCCAGAAAATCCATGTATTGGAGACATTTACTTTAAACAGTCATTCTACCATAACAGGAAAAAGAGGTAGAGAGAGGAGTTTATTATAACAGCTGCTTTCATACCCAAAACAAGGTTTGGCTGTTTTTGGCAAGTTGTACCGTCCTAATGTTGGCAAGAAGCTGATGGACTGCGTGAGTTTCCTTTCAAAAGATCATTTTGCTTCCTTAGAGAAACCCATGACTGGACTATCTAGTGTGAATTGCAGATGTTTGTTCCTCCTTTGCTCCTCTGTCCTCCTGGGGCTTCCACCCTGCCCAGGCCTAACCAGGTCATGAGCTTGTAGAGCAGAAAGAGCGTAGGCTTTGGATTCACAAAGATCATGGTTAGAATCCACTGTTTCTTTTATTAGCTGTGCAGCACTCTGAGACTCAGGGTCCTCGTCCATAGGGCTATGTGAGGAGTAAGGAAGGCAGACGTCACTCCTAGCATGTTACCAGGCACCGCCAGCAGCTATTATTATAATATAGTTTTTATGATGATTTTTAGGTGGCTAGAGGCTTGAGTCCCTATTTCCTCTGAGGGTTCGTTTGAGACATTCCACTTTGCAAAATGCACATAGCAGAGGATGTAAAATGCAAATCCTCTCCTGAGGGCTTTTTAAAGAGTGACTTACCTGCACACCCCACCCCTTCAAACCTACAAGGTAGGCAAGAAATGACAGAAAGATAGATGTCAGAATCTCCCTGCAAATGTCGTTACTCTTGGGCTCCAAAAGGAGAGGAAAGGGAAGAGATAGAAGGGGACCTGATGATGGCCTGGAGGCTAGGGCTTCACTGGGTTTTAAACTGGAAATCCTACAGGAAGCAAAAGGCTCCTGGTTCCTAGAACTGAGGCTGTGCTGGGCTGCGCCTCCCGTGACACACCAAGTACACAGTGGCTGAAACCATTCCGATGCTAATGATTTCCAGATGGCGGGAGAACAACCAGCACATGATGCACTCAGCACAAGTGAGCCCAAGGGATATGATGCCCATCAGCAGGGCTGGTGGCCCACACTCATAAAGAACCTATATGAACTAGAAATGGACCCCCAGCAAACTTGGATCCCCTGGCTGGACTGTACTATTCCAGTACTGGATCAGTCAGCACAGAAGTCACCTCCCTCCCTCCTCCAGCAATGCTTGCTCCCCAGCATCCAAGTCTGAGGCTCACAGACAACACAGGTCTTGTTGCACAAAGGAAATGAGCTTCCCAAAGCATTTGGGAGATGTGTGCTGGGCTGGGTTTTTGGACCCATGCTATAGTGGAGGGAATCCTTGGCCACTGCTGGCAGCTTTGAAGACCTATTTTTGACTTCAAAAGCCTTTAATCCTCTGTCTATTCAGAGCCTGAACTTGGAGCATTTGCCTTTCAAAGAAAGATAGGGAAGCCAATGAGCAGCACGCGGAAAGAAGATTCAAGGAGCACCCCTCATTGGGCACCTTTAAGCCCTACTCTTTGGCTCTAGCCTGGCAAAAAGTGGGGTTTGGGGGGGGGGCTACATCCTTCCCCACTGAGAGGACTGAGGTTTAATTCAGACATTAAAACATCCCATATCCCAAATACCAGTTCAACCAAAAGGAAAATATGTGATTGTGCACGTCAGCCCCAACCCCATATCTAGGGGTGATTGTCCAAATATTTAAAAAATGCTTTGGCATGGGCACTGATCAATCAGACGGAATATACCATGGTGCTCCCTGCTGAGCATCAGCCCTACCTATATCCTGACAGAGATGTTTTAAAAATACCACAGCAATTACTTGTGGGTGGAATATCCCAGAGCAGCCAACACTTTCCACTGTTGACATGCAGCTCTCACTGCCTGGAACTTTGCCTGGAGGGCGCCCTGCTCCATGGTCACCTGGCCACACAGAGCTCAATGGTACATCAGAAGATGGACTGCGTGCCCCAGTTGTGAATTAAAAACAAGAACTGTTATAAAAGTAGACGATGAATGGCTATTTTAAGTTGCTCCACTGTTTTGGGAAAGGAGCTGTGAGGACAGGTGCCAGGGCTTGGAGAAAATTCTTCCATTCCTGTCAAATTGCGTAAAAACCCCAAGTGTATTGCTTTGTGAATGAAAAAACTCAGATGTGATTGCCACAGGTCCTTCAGCAGGAAGACCCACATCAAGTCCCGAAGGGCATGGCTAGGGAGGGAGAAAGAAAGAAGCAAACAGCACCCAGTGCCCAGCCTCCAGAAACTTACAATCGAAGTCTTTGCAATTACTGTCATAGTTGTAGATAACTAGGCTCCTTCCATGCAGCAGTCTGTCACTACTCAGCAGGGAAAGACTGTAAGTGCTAAAGGAGATACTGACAGAACCACAGTTTGTTTTGTCTGTCTTTATTTATTTATTTATTTATTTAATTTATTTATTTATTTTAAGAGACAGAGTAGGGGGGTGCAGTGAGAGAGGGAGGGAGGGAGGGAGGGAGGGAGGGAGGGAGGGAGGGAGAGAGATCCCAAGCAGGCCCCATACTATCAGCACAGAGCCCAATGTGAGGCTCGAACTCACGAACTATAATGATCAGGACCTGAGCCAAAATTAAGAGTCAGATGATTCAGGTGCCCCTGTTTTGTCCTTTCAGGACTCTTCTGACACAGTGTTTTTCTTCCCAATCTATTTTCCCTTCTCCTCCTCACTCCTAGTAGATCGCTACCTTCTCCATTCTCACCTTTCTTTTCCTTCTTTCCCTAGAACCAGTTCTCCATGGCAGTCTCTTTGATTCTTAGCAGCTCTATTTCTTTCTTTCCAACAGTGCCTTCAAGAACCTTACATCTGGACCACCAGAAAGAACCCCGAGTGCTTGTGACTGAGGATGGAGTGGGGCAAGGTAGAAATGTGAAGGATGGTTTCCAACAACATGCCTCCACCACCAACCCAGGATTCCTTCTGGTAGGCCAGAGCTGGATGGACTGTTCACTCTTTTATCACAAACTAGATCTTCACTAGGAGAAAAAGTTAGAACAGGTCACTTACTCCCAGCCCAGATCCATGCAGCCTAAAAATTCTGTTAAAGCAAAAAAGGAAAATTGGAGGATAAAAGGAAGAAATAAAAGGAATAAAGAGCAGAAGAGAGAGACTCAATTTCAGAGTGATCACACTGGATACAGGTCAAGGTTCAAAATACTAAAACTGTTTCTAATGTTCCACTAAGTAGCAGCCTCTCAGTGCCTCTGACAAGTGATTTAAGACAAGTGGTCTGCTCCCAAGGGGGCTCATGAATCTCCATGCATGACAGTTAGATCGAGAGAGTCTGGAGTCACACAGTTGGAAAGGTGGCAATGCAAAGGTCAGAAATACAAGGGAGGAGTCCATCCATCAACCCTGACAGGCGGGCATGCCCAGGACGGCAGAAGGGACAGGAGCCATCTGGTAGCTTTGCTTGCAAGACCAGATTAAGAAAGCACTAGCCCAGAAACCAAAAAGGAGAAGATGGAGCTGTATTTCCGGAGGAAAAAGCAAAGACTTCTACCCAAAGCTGAGGTAAGAGCTTTATTTTATTATTTTTTTTTCCAGTGATGAAGAAAGAATTCTACTTCCCTCTGATTTGAATTATTTTTAGTATACATGCCTCAGCTTTGATGCCCAACACGTCTGGCCATGTCTCTCTTCCCCTGCCTGAAATTTTTCAGTAGCTTCCCACTGCCTAGAGCGTAAAACGTAAACTCCACCGCATGGCACCAAAGGCCATCACGAAGAGACCTCTGCCTAACACTTCTTGTCTTCTTCCCGCATTCTCAGCTCAGACTTCAGAGGACTTGCACCTTCCAGAACACATTACACTGTCTCATGATTTTCCCTCTGCTTCGAACACTTTCTCCTGCTTGCTTGCCTTCCTGCCCAAATTTTACTCATCCGCTATAACCCATCTAAAACTCCAGCTCCTCTGTGAATCCTGACTTCTAAGGCGTTCCCTCTCCTGGATGCCCACAGAACTTGAATGTGTTTCCATTCTACTAATTATTTTTTTACCGTAATAGAGACTAGAACTGTATCTTTCCATCTTTTTGCAACCAGTGCCTAGCACACAGGCAGTGCCCCTAACATATTCAGAATATTCAGATATCATTGGTTTCAATTCGACATGTATACATATTTAATTACACAACACACACACACACACACACACACACACACACACACACACACACTGTCATCACCTCCTGTATCTCTAGGGTTGTGGGTTCTAGTTAGGACACTGGTTAGAAGTTTTTGACCAGGGCCCCAAGGTTGGGACAGATGTGATGTGATGAACAGAGTGAGTGGTCTATCTGAAATCAAGTTTGAAATGATCTTGAAGTGGTCTTGAAGTGGTCTATCTGAAATCAAGTGGTCTATCTGAAATCAAGTTTCCAGAAATGAATGGCTTCAAATGCTTAGAAGTATTTCCTATCCACAGTCCTTAGCCTTCAACTCAGAGTATAAATGTTTGCACGTGGGGGGTAGGGAGGTTGTAAATCAAAGTGAGTGAGAGCAGACAGAGGGGGTACAGGGTCTTGTGCAGAGTCTCACTCCTGGTCCCCCCCCTTCCAGCCTCCTGGGCAAATGGCCCCTGGCTAGTGGCTCTATATAAAGAGTCATTTATTATTTCCATCCATTTTAACTAGCCTTTTCCCAAGAACCACAGAATGTCAAAGACGCTGAGGTAAGCACTTGAGACTTTTGTAAATGTCAAAGGCAGTGGAGCCAGACTCCGAGAAAGTCAGGTAAATGCAGGAAGAGACCCCTTGCATTCCAAAGCATGTGCAGAAAAGTGTAGAAAAGTACAGAAGTGGGTATTTATGTACAAAGGAATTTTTGAAATAGTTCATTGTACAGAGATATAATTCTGCTCCAAAACCTCAATTTTCAAGAAGTCTGGCATGAAACTGACAGGAGAAGAAAGGGGTATCTAAATCTGGAATATTCTGCACTTCTGAAACTGGGTGTAGTTGGTAGTTTGTAGGTGTGCTCACCTCTCATCAGGAAATAAACTGCTGGATTTACAAATGTCAAGAACTCATTATTTGGGCACGTTAAACAAGCATACCAGGTCTGTGATCTTCTAGAGATCTAAAAACTGCTACTGCCACCACAGGGGAGACAGGAGTTTTACTAGGAATTAGGAATACACTGCTATAATAATCCATAATATATTCATGGTGGAGTTGGAATAGTATTTTCACTATACATACCAGGTACACAGTGGGTTAAACAGGCATTGCAGATGATCAGAAGGTAAAACATTATTTCTAGAGAGAAATGTATCTTTAAATGATCAAACATCTGCCTTACAAATTACTTTGCCTGTTCCAAGTTAGGAACTACCTGTATAAATCATTCAGACACACTGATGAAAAAAAAAATCCCCTCTTCTACTTTTCATGCAGAGTCAAGAATATAGGATCAATTAGTTTCACAAGTGTATAGTCTGACTTACTACTTTATACAGCAAGTTGCTCCAAGGAAGGTAGAGTATCTCCTACGTGTTCTGCATTTCATCACAGTGGAGCAGGTTTTTGTAACCTAGCAAATGTATGCCATGCAGAAATAGGACCCAGAAAGACTGACAGCCTGGAATTCTGGAGTGAACCCAATACAATGAAATTCAATACAGATGAAGTGCCTCCCTTACCTTAGCGGATGGTGTGGTGGAAAGGGCATGACACACATTTTGCTCCTGACACTCCACTTATTAGCACTCTGCCCCTCTGAGCACTAGCTTTCTTCTCTGTAATGTGGGCATAATTACATGCACATCACAAAATTATTGTACAGATTAAGTGAAATCATGCACTTACAATGAATATGGTAAATGTGGTACATGTTGGGCCAATGCATCATAGTTACCTCTTCTTTCCTTGTAAAATGTAATTCCCTTTTTGGGGTGTCTGCCTGCAGACAGAGAACACACTTTATGGTCTGTGCCTCCACGCAGTACGTTTTACAAGACAGTCCCCACATAAGAAGTCTGTGGTTTTCTAGTATTCCCTGTGGGAAAGTCCAGCTAATTCTAGAGTCCAGGATTGGGAAGCTCATTGCTGTGGTACACCTAAGCCACATCCTCCTACCTAGCCTTTATCAGTATTAAAGGTGAATTTTTTAATTAATAAAAAAAAGCATCTGCTGAAATATAAGATGGGGTAATGGCTTAGTAGTAGCATGAGGGAAAAAAGACTAGGAGTTTAGGTGAGTAGCAAATTCAATATAAGTTAGGGATCTGGTGTAGCTAATGTGTAATATGTAGTGTGATAGAGGTATGGAGGGGAGTGATACCTCAGGAGGGAGACCGTATGTCCCCATATCCCAACTTCCAAAATGCCTTGTCATAACATCCCATAGCAAAACAAAATACCTGCCAGAAACATGATAAAATGTGGAACATGAAAACATGAGCTTACCTAGCTCAGCTGTGAAACTTAAGTTATGATTATATTGGTTTTGTATTAATGCAACATAATTCAAGATTAAAACCTAAAAACCAAGTAACCTTAGTTCCATCTTAAGGAGAAACCTACCAATTCAACAACAGGTTATAGCTTCTCCTCCACCCTAACCACCCTCCCCATCCCTTCTCCACACTCAGCCCATGCACCCAGGAATGCCTTTGATCAGTAAAGACTCTACAGTAGTGGTTCTCAGCCTCAGTTGCATGATATACCCCAGAAGTCTGTACAAATCTTGAACCCAGGTCAGTAAAGTCCAGGTGATTCCAATGCACAGTCAAGGTCAAGAACCACTGCTCTAGAATGCTGGTCCCACTTGAACCCAGAGGATAGTACCAGTTCTGGTCCACAAACTTGAGGAAGATTGGAGAGAGTTGGGAGCCTGTTCAAATGAGAATGACCAGGATAGTGACAGAAGGACAACTGGCAAGGGACATGGAGATGAGGAGAATATACTCAGGGGGTGTATAATCGATACTTAACATACGTGGAGTTGATACTACCCAAAGCAATCTACATATTCAGTGCAATTCCTATCAAAATAACACCAGCATTATTCACAGAACTAGAACAAATAATCCTAAAATTTGTAGGGAACCAGAAAAGATCCCAAATAGCCAAAGAAATCTTGAAAAAGAAAACCAAAGCAGGAGGCATCATAACTCTGGATTTCAGGCTATACTACAAAGCTGTAATCATCAAGACAGTATGGTACTGGCACAAGAACAGACACACAGATCAATGGAACAGAATAGAGAACCCAGAAATGGACCCACAAACGTATGGTCAATTAATCTTTGACAAAGCAGGAAAGAATATCCATGGAATAAAGACAGTCTCTTCAGCAAGTGATGCTCGGAAAACTGGGCAGCGACATGCAGAAGAACGAACCTGGACCACCACTTTCTTACACCATACACAAAAATAAACTCAAAGTGGATGAAAGACCTAAATGTAAGACAGGAAGCCATCAAAATCCTCGAGGAGAAAGCAGGCAAAAACCTCTTTGATCTTAGCCGCAGCAGCTTCTTACTCAACACGTCTCAGGAGGCAAGGTAAACAAAAGCAAATATGAACTACTGGGACCTCATCAAAATAAAAAAGCTTCTGCACAGCAAAGGAAACAATCAGTAAAACTAAAAGGCAACCGACAGAATGGGAGAAGATATTTGCAAACGACATATCAGATAAAGGGTTAGGATCCAAAATCTATAAAGAACTTATCAAACTCAACACCCAAAAAACAAATAATCCAGTGAAGAAATGGGCGAAAGACATGAATATGTCTTCTCCAAAGAAGACATCTAGATGGCCAACCGACACATGAAAAAATGCTCCACATCACTCATCATCAGGGAAATACAAACTGAGATACCACCTCACACCTGTCAGAATGGCTAACATTAACAACTCAGGCAACAACAGATGTTGGTGAGGATGTGGAGAAAGAGGATCCCTTTTGCACTGCTGGTGGGAATGCAAGCTGGTGCAGCTACTCTGGAAAACGGTATGGAGGCTCTTCAAAAAACTAAAAATAGAACTACCCTATGACCCAGCAATTGCACTACTAGGTATTAATCCAAGGGATACAGGTGTGCTGTTTCGAAGGGACACATGCACCCCAATGTTTATAGCAGCACTATCGACAATAGCCAAAGTATGGAAAGACCCCAAATGTCCATCAATGGATGAATGGATAAAGAAGATGTGGTATATATATATATATATATATATATATATATATATATATATAATGGAGTATTACTCAGCAATCAAAAAGAATGAAATCTTGCCATTTGCAACTATGTGGATAGAACTGGAGGGTATTTTGCTAAGTGAAATTAGTCAGAGAAAGACAAATATCATATGACTTCACTCATAAGAGGACTTTAAGAGACAAAACAGATGAACATAAGGGAAGGGAAACAAAAATAATATAAAAACAGGGAGGGGAACAAAACATAAGAGACTCATAAATATGGAGAACAAACTGAGGGTTACTGGAAGGGGTGAGGGAGGGGGGATGGGCTAAATGGGTAAGGGGCAGTAAGGAATCTACTCCTGAAATCATTGTTGCACTATATGCTAACTAATTTGGATATAAATTAAAAATAAAAAATAAAATAAAATAGAATAAAATAAAATAAAAAGTGTTATGTGAAAACAGAGATGGGTCAGTTATAAATGTATATTTCAAACTTCAGGAAAAATTAAAAAAATTTTTTTTAATGAAAAAATAAATAAATAAAAATAAAATACCTGGAGCCCTGTCAAGTGTAGGAAAAAAATTGTTTTGTTCTCCCTGCATGACTATCAAAGGATGGAAACTAGAGGGAAATGATTTCAGTTCAATCTCAGGAAGAACTTTCTTAGAAGGAGAACTCTTCAAAGATGAAGAGGCCCTGAGGGAACGCACAACCCACAGCTGGACGTGAATGAGCGCAGACTGGTGTGAGGCCCCAGAGGCCAGAGATTCTATAATGGGAAATCAGGCATCAGATGGGGGATCAGACTGGACAGCTTTTCAGGTCTGGTGCAGCTCTGTGATTTCCGGGGCTTGATGCTAGTAATGGACTAAGTTATCAACTTTACATGATGAAGAAAAAAATTTCGTTTAACTCAGGAAAACAAATCCATTAATAACCCTTACCTAATGGGTAAACATGAGTGGGCTGGGATGTAGGAACAAACCCAAGAAGACTAAAATGCCCCAGACCTCTTTCCACAATACCATACAGTTCATTAGAACAATTCAAAATACAGCAGTGAAAGGCAGCTACGCTGAATGCCCTCTCTGCAGCAGCTCTCCAGGAGCTATCTGATTTGAGAAGGCAGACACTCTGGAGGAGCTCCCTGCTGTTTATATGGCTGTCCAAGTTAATTATCCCTATATTTTCAGATGAAGTGAATGGTAATCTGTTTATCTAGGTCAAATGTTTGGAGCTGCCTCTGTCCCTTGATAGTCATACAAAAATACATAGTGTTATCCTTCTGGGCATTATAAGAAAAGATCAGGTTAAAAAAATAGCATCTACTTCTTTATAGGTTCAACACAGTAAGCCCTTATTTGTAAAGTACTCTAATTAAACCTAACTCTAAACAAGTAGTTTATAATGGGATTTTTTTAAAAAAGAAAAGAAATTTTGAATTCATGCCATCTTGTTGTCCTGAGATTATGAATATGTTTCCCCATAGAGATAATGAAAAGCTGACTTCTGGTTTCTGCAACCATTCCTAAGAGTAGTCACTTCCACTGAACAAGGAAAAATGCATGGTACTACCATAGACAGCTAATAAAGTGCAGGTATTGATTACCAGAGCAAAGAGCGGTGTTGGACTGGAGGAAGAAACTTTATATGTAACAATGCATGTGGGGGAGGATGTGATTTTACATGCAAAATAAAATCTCTGGAAGGGTAGGTGTTTCCTAATGTCATCTACGATTAAGATGTACTTTAAGGTCATCTCATTTTGGATCAAGTCAGTCAGAGTGAACTGAGGATAGAGTTAGGGTAGGTATGCCCACCTGGGAGAAAGGATTAATAGGAAACCTGCTGTGGGTGGGGATGGGAATAAGGACAGTCTTGGTTTGGTCCTGGAAGAATGGAACCTTTAGAGGACTACAGAATCACTGAGCAGCTAAAGTTACAAACTCCCGTCCATCTATGTCCCTTTGAGCCACTTTTCTGTACTAACTAGATCCAACATGTCTAACGTTATTACATGCAAGGCATCTAACCAAACGTGAGCATACAGCAATGATGGGAAGACTAAGACATGCCTGCTGCCATCTTCGAGTCTCAGGAGGATAATGCTATTAAGACCTCCACACTCAGGGCGCCTGGGTGGCTCAGTCGGTTGAGCATCCGACTTCGGCTCAGGTCATGATCTCACAGTTCATGAGTTCAAGCCCCGCGTCAGGCTCTGTGCTGACAGCTCAGAGCCTGGAGCCTGCTTCGGATTCTGTGTCTCCCTCTCTCTGCCCCTTCCCTGCTCATGCTCTGTCGCTCTCTGTCTCTCAAAAATGAATAAAAGTTAAAAAAAAAATTAAAAAATAAAAGACCTCCACACTCAAAGTGCTATCTGTGCACCAGCAGCAATAGCATCACCTGGATGGAAGCTTCTCAGAAGCAGAACGTCAGGCCTCCCCCCAGACCTACTGAATCAGAACCCGCATTTTAACAAGATCCTTAAGTGATTCCTTTGGCTCATTAAAGCTGGAGAAGCACTTTGGTAAGAGACCTTAGAATTTCTATCCTCCCATTTAAAAATAAAAAAAAAAAAGACTATTTTTAAGGCAGTTTTAGGTTTGCAGCAAAATTGAGGGGAAAGTACAAGATTTCCCATGTACTTCCTGCCTACCCACTTGCACAGTCTCCCCCATTATCCACATCCCCCATCAGAGTGGCACATTTGTTATAGGTGACACATCTACATGGACACATCATGATCACCCAAAGTCCACAGTTCACATTAGAGTTCATTCCTGATGTTGCACATCTTGTGGGTTTAGATAAATGTATAATAACGTGTATTCACCATTATAGCATCACACACAGTAGATTCATTGCCCTAAAAAACTCTGTGCTCCATGTATTCATCCCTCCCTCCCCATTACGCCTGACAATCACTGACATTTTTACTGTCTCCATAGTTTTGCCTTTTCCAGAATGTCACACAGTTGGAATTATACAATATGTAGCCTTTTCAGACTGGCTTCCTTCACTTAGTAATATGCATTTATGTCTCTTCCATGTATTTTCATGGCCTGATAGCTTCTTTATTTCTAATGCTAAATTATGCTATATTCCATAATCTGGATGCATTATAGTTTATCCATTCACCTACTGAAGGACATCTTGGAGGCTTATAAGTTTTGGCAATTATGAATAAAGCTGCTATAAACATCTGTGCACAGGTTTTAGTGTAGACATAAGTTTTCATCTCCTTTGAGTAAATGTCAAAGAGTATGATCGCTGGATTGTATGGTAAGAGTATGTTTAGTTTTACAAGAATAACCTTTCATTTCTTAGCTACAGAGTCGAGGCCCAGAGAAGTTAAACGACTTGCCCAAAGTCACACCATAAATTCATGGAAGCCAGGCCCAGAACACACATTTCTTGCTGCTTCATCTGGAAACATATGTTGTTATGGGAAAATAATGAATTTGGAAGCCAGGGAGACCTGAATTTGGAAGCTCTGTGCCTCAGTTTCCTCACCTGTGGCCACTACGATGCTAATACTTGCCTAGTAGCATAATTGTGAAGATTTAGTGAAACACCTGAAAGAGCTCAAGGTCCACAAAAAATGTAACTTCCAAAAAGTTATTGTTCCTATTGGTACCTTCCAGAGGCACAGAACCTCTGAAAGGGGCCAGCTGCACTCCTCACTGAGGCTTCAGGGGCTCTCCACGTGGTGAGGAGTTTTGTTGGGCAAGAATGGAGAACTCTACTTCATCTGCTGAAGGGTGGGGTACCACACTGCTGCCCATGTTCTTTAAGACTGCTGTCCAAGCTTTATATAGATCCCTGGATGTTTCCAGTGCTGTTTTCTAACACAGTGACAAGCTCGCTTTTGGCAGATTAATTGGTAGAGTTGTCAGCACAGCTGCCTTTTATTGCCAATAAATGTGGGTCCCTCTGAGCTGTGGTCTTAATTATTTGTTATTTCTTTTTCCAAGGGGGGTAACATATGTCCTTCTTTAGCTGGTGTTTTCTTGCATCAGGGCAAGAAACTGAAGGGTGCACTGAGGCATTTATCATATGGCAGTGACTAGGAGCGTTAGAGAAAGCAATAAACTAGCAGAAGCTGGAATACCCTTCTACTAGCCTTTCTCCTTTTCTCGATCCTCTCACTCCCCCCCTTTCTCCTCCCCACCAAACCCGTGCTTAAAGGCAAGAGGCAGAAAAACTTCTGCATCCAGTTTAAGCCCCATGATAAAATTTCTACTGGTATAATACTGTGATTTCCCTCTCCCCATTTAAGAAATGTTTGAAGTGGGGCACCTGGGTGGCTCAGTCAGTTGAGCACTGACTTCAGCTCAGGTCATGATCTCACGGTTCGTGGGTTCAAGCCCTGCATTGGGCTCTGTGCTGATGGCTCGGAGCCTGGAGCCTGCTTTGGATTCTGTGTCTCCCTCTCTCTCTGTCCCTCCCTGCCCATGCTCTGTCTCTCTCTCAAAAGTAAAAATTAAAAAACAAAAACATAAGAAATGTTTGAAGGCTTCTAAGCCATAGGGCAATCCCTCGGTGATATTTTCTTATGCAATATTTGAGAACTATCAATCTCAGCACCATTGATTCAGATACAACTATAAATGACTGTATTTTTATAGCTCTTAAAAATAATGTACTCTAAGAAAATTCAGAAACTTTGTTGACAGTATTTACAGAATTAGGCAAAAACTGTTTTGATGAGTGTAATCACTGAACAAATCATGTGTAATTTGAAAATCTTCAAAATCCTGTTGGATTTATCACTGTTTTTCCTTACATGTAACAAAATTAATGCCATATAAAGCAGAATCCTGCTGAGTTTACTTTTTATCCTACCAAGAAATATTCAGTTCAGCCAATTGTTAGCTCGTTCCAACATTGGGGATCTAAGGGAATCAAAGGAAAATGTAATCCATGCGGGAACACATAGGTCTGTTTTCAGCCAATAGTTTCAGTATCTTCCCCACAAAATGTTTTACTAGATTTGCTGCTAGGCAGATAGATGTGAGCTTCACCTTCTTCATGTCTACCTTCTTGTCAAGGGGCTAGGGAACTGTAAAACAATCTCAGCTGGACAACAGGAGGGATAATGAGCAAAAAGAACTTGGTAATAAGCCATCTACATAATTGGTACATGAAAAAAATCAAGCTAAAATGGTAATTTTTAAGGCTGTTAGTAGCACTCAGCTTCCACAATGGCAAGACACAGTAAACTACTTATTATACTATTTTATTATAGTCAAATACCACCTCATTTTAAATGGAAGCCTTGTAAAATTGAACTAGATTGATGTCTTAACCAGAGTTATCTGTATAATCTCTAACTAAATCTGCCTAATTGGGTCATCAGCAATGGCTCTCTTGGCCATTAGTCTTAATTAGCATGGCGACATCAATACTGCACACACTCACATGCCTTCCAAGTAGCAGCTAGCATTAGCCACCTACCTTTTTTTTTTTTTTTGAGAGAGAGAGTGCATGTGTGGGGGTGCAGAGCAAGAGAGGGAGGGAGAGACACACAGAGAGAGAGAATCCCACTAGAGGCGGGGGGGGGGGAAGGGGGGAGGGAGAGAGAGAAGCAGGGATCACCCACAGTGGGACTCATGCTCACCTGAAGTGGGGCTTGAGCTCACCCAATGCGATACTCAAACTCATGAACCAAGAGGTCATGACCTGAACCAAAGTCAGATGCTTAACCGACTGAGCCACCCAGGTGCCCCCACCCGCCTTTTTATGAAGAGATTCACTCAAACATATGTATGTGGGTCTCCCCAAATGCCAAGCATACATCCAGTGAAGGTGGTAAACCTCAACTTTAACTTACTGAACTGATTAACTACTTGTGGCCAGCCAATGTCCAAGAGCCAGTATGTCACAGGGATGGACTAAATAGAGATAACACTGGAGAAACAATGGGAGGTATTCCTGGCAATGATGGGCTACCAACTAATTAATGTGACCCTGAAGCCAGCTTTTGTCACAAAATCAGAGTCCCAGGGACACTTGAAGAGGAGCAGGCACATCAGTACTTGTAATAACTGACTGTGCTTATAAAATTCTCACTCACCATTACTGCTCCCTTTCCTTCAGGCCAAGGAACACTTGGGAGATCACACACCTTTCGTCCCAAGCCAGGGTCTGCTTTACACTTTCAACATAGGGAGAAGTTTGGAGTCCTCCTGTCCCCATCACTTTGGAGTCCTCCTGTCCCCATCTCTGCATTGCTCTTCTTTCTCCCGAATGCCATCTACCTGTCTCCCGGCTCCCGGTGAACTCACTGTGCCTATCAGCTAGTGGCATTTCCTCACTTGCTGCCCTCTCCAATGCCCCTGGATTCTGATGACCTCTTCCTTCTATAACAAACATTTCCTCTCCTGGTGAGTATGTAAGCCAGGTGTTAGAAAGAAACAACTTGTCTGTATGATTCACAATTTATTGTGAAAATAGAACAACTAGCCACAACTCTCCCAAGGGTATTAACAATTGAAAGGATGAGCTTATTGACAATATTGAATTTATCACTGATAGACTTCCAACCAGTGTAACTTTGAAAAGGAAGCTGTTTCAGGCAGAATAAGGAAAGGATGTTTGAAAAGATACCTATATCCATTTCACACACACACAGCCATGCTGTACAATACTGTGCAGCAATTTTTTATTTTTTATTTATTTTTTATTTTTTTTTTTAATTTTTTTTTTCAACGTTTATTTACTTTTTGGGACAGAGAGAGACAGAGCATGAACGGGGGAGGGGCAGAGAGAGAGGGAGACACAGAATCCAAAGCAGGCTCCAGGCTCTGAGCCATCAGCCCAGAGCCTGATGCGGGGCTCGAACTCACAGACCGCGAGATCACGACCTGGTTGAAGTCGGACGCTTAACCGACTGTGCCACCCAGGCACCCCAAGTGCAGCAATTTTTTAAAATGACATAGTGTCATATATACTTAAGTGGAAACTCTCCAAGGTACTGTAACAGCAAGCCCCTTTGGGGATTCTTTAATCCAACCACAAGGTCAAAAATAAGGTCATCACTGGTCTTCTCCCACTATTTCAGAATAATCATCCCCTCTGCTCCACCTACTCCCCGAGAGAATCAAGCTCACTCAAAATGCCACCCACAGACTCAAGCCTGAAGAACAGAGCTGAAAACCTGGCACAGCACCTCTGAAAAATTGTTCAGCCCTGACCCTGGCCAATGGATGTGGAAATCTCATCTGTGGTCAAAATCACACTCACAGATCAGGCCACAGATGCAAATCCATTTTCTGCCATGGTATCCACAGACCTCATCTACAGCTTTCTGATGACTGGCTTTCATTCTAATTGAAAGGCCAACGATAAGATCCTGATGGAATTTTTCCTTAACATTAAAAGCACAAAGGGGCACCTGGGTGGCTCAGTCAGTTAAGTGCCTACCTTCGGCTCAGGTCATGATCTCACGGTTCATGGGTGCAAGCCCCATGTGGGGCTCTCTGCTGTCAGTGCACAGCCTGCTTCAGATCCTCTGCCCCTGCCCCTCTCTAAAGTAAGTAAACCTTTAAAAAACGCACAAATAAATAAAAACATACAGCAAACACAATGTCAGACTCTAATTTCACAGGATGCCATGTCAACCAGAGGCCTATCCCAGGATCCATAAGTGCTTTGCCCAGCAAGGGGCTAGAGTGCTCCAAATCACATCTGCATTTCCCAAGAGCAGGCCTCAGATGCTCTCAAAATCTGGGAAGGGAAGCCAGTCCTGCTGCACAAACGGTGGTTTGTTATGGAACAGGCCTACGCCTGTTGTCCTGTGAGCTATTTTTGAAAAAGAGGCAAGATGAGTAAGTTGAATTAGAATCTTTCAAAGCAGAAACTACTTTCCAGGACCCAGATATTTTCAGAAATGTTCCATTAACTATTTCAAGGCACAAAAGATCATTTAGCAAATGATCTTTACTGTACTTAAAGGTTAAAAAGATAACAAAGGCAAAGGCTCCTTTGGTGCATGAATTATAATCCTAAAGACTTAAGAAGGCCCTGTTTTCCTAATGCCCTGGTCACAGTACAGCAGCAGGTCACAAAGACACAAGGACAGTCCTTGCCTGCTACACTGGTGGGTCAGACATCATCCCCACAGCAGCAAACTGGGATCTGTTAGGAAGTAACCATGCAGGTGGCTGAGGGAAGCTGTGTGTTGATGGGGAACTGGTTCCACTCTTTCTCTCTTCCTTCCTTCCTTTCTTTCTCATGTGAATTTCCAGTTTTACTGCAGAGCCATTTAATGGCTTTTTCCAAACCAGTCTCAGGTTTGGATGTCACAGAGTCTTGTTTCCACCGACTTAACATGAACTCCATCTCTAACAACTTGGGAGGTTGGAGAGAAGAAAGCTCTTTGGGTATGTACCTACTTTCATCTTGTAGACTCCCAATTTTTTGAACTGAAAAAGACTTAGGAAATGATACATTCTCTCATTTGAAGAGTATGTACCAACTGGATGCCAAATGGAAAGGGGTGCGTGGTAATGTGTGTGCCCAAACAGAGAAGAGAATAGGGAAGGACGTTCTGGAATGTTTTACCCTGATTGATTTGGGGGAGGGGTTACTTTGGGGTATCTTTGGCAAGTAACTGCAGCAAAAGTGTCTCCATTTTTCAGCAAATACACAACATGTTATAAGTTAACAGGCAGTATGCCATATTAAGATCTGCCATCTCCTCTTGGGCAATAAACTGGAGATATTTAGTGCTATCTTGAGATCACCTTTTTGAGTGCCTGTGGCTCTCTTGTTGTAAGAACTCTTGTTGATCGGGAGGAGATTCTGTCTTTTGGGACAGTAGTTTATAATTAGTGCACTGTGCCATCGATGTCTGAATTTTACTTCCTATTTGTATTTTTGGGGGGGACCAAGAGAAAACAGCCTACAACCACAAATTCCCTGCTGCACACCAAAGTAACTAGATACAAGTTAGCTCTTTGGATGTTCAATGAAAAAGTAGGTAGGAGGCAGCAAGAGTTTATTTTTACTTAAGTAGAGTACTCAGAAAACCAATTATTACAATATACAGAGTTCAAGTTCATCCTTACATCTATAGTAAGTAAGTACCTTTGGGAAGATCTCGTCATTTAATATCAACAGATAAGATTACTTAAAGTTTATACAATGTTTTTGGAACTAATCTTACATTATACTGAGAACATGCACGTCCACACACTCATGTGTGGCAATAAACTTTGTATGTTTAGTAAATAGAAGACCGAAAGAACAAATCCTTGGATGGTCTCTGGCCCATGAGTACCTGGGACCATCCAGGGAGCACAGGAAATAGGAAGTACATGGCTTTAGCATTTCTGCCTAAGGAGTTGATATTTTTTTCTGGGTTAAACTGCAGGGAACCTTCCATCCCTACAGTGCATGGAATTTTTTCCAATTGGCAGTATATAGCCTGGTGGCTGCTGAGCACAGTTATCATAACCTACAATTCACTATTCTTTTGGATAAGTCAGATACATCTTGGAAGAAAGAAAAAAATAAAAGACCCAGGTTATGACCCTTGTTCTCCTCCCCCATGTCCATGTCAACTTGGTCAAGCCTTTAGTTTTCTCATCTGTATTATGGGATAATCATACCAGTCCTGCTCAAAGTTTTATGCAATTCAAATTAGATGCTGGGTCGGAATGATGGAAATCTACTTTACAAATTGTACAATGTTGCATAAATATGTGGAAAGTGTGTTTTATATGTGGTAAAATTTACACTCTTTTAGTTTACATGCTATTTGGTGAATGCCACACACACACCAGCCTGTTGGATCTATGTTTATGCTTCACACTATTGCTTCAGCTGCTAAGGAAAAGGGCTAATGTCAAAAGATGCTCAGCTCACAGCTTGACTTGTATAATGTAAGGGCTCTTTATACATCTACCTTCAACCTAGAGTTCACAGCAAGACACGTGCTGTCAGGTCAGGGAACTCACTTTAGCAACCCAGTCCTAATTCCAGGTCAGCTGGAGCTGAGCCATGGATTACACTATTAGTCCAGGATGACAGTTACTTTCCTTCTATGATTAAACATCTTTGGAAAGGATTTCTGTGTTACATAACCCAAGGTTCAAACTCTTTTGTTCTTGAGTTCTTTGACAATGAATAGAAGCTTAAGTTCACTGCCTGCTGTCCAATACTTTTTAAGAGTCCTGTTGTAAGAAATAATATTCATGGATGATTGCCTAAAAGATACGAAGAACTTCTATCCCTTTATATACCCAAAATTGTATCTGCACATCAAGCCAAACGATCAAAAAAGCAGCAGGCTTAGGCTGAACCGCTCTGGCCCTGTGTAGAGCTGCTTTTACTGAATTACACTTTGGCAGTATGCCATTGGCTTGCAGTGAGGGACATTATAAGAAACAATTCTATAAAAACTGCTAGTGTAAGAATGTTGTTGAAGATATTTCCACTGTATCTCCACATTGAGCATTTGATGAGAATCAGTGGAGAAATGTCCCTTGGGTCTTAGTTCCAGCACAAACCTGTTTCTCTGGCTTTCTTGATATGGGCACAGGAAAGTGCCTATTTCCCTTTTTGCTGTGGTTTTAGGAAGCACAGAGTCAAATTTTTGTGCTACCTCTAACAACTAACTGTACATAAACTGTATATGAACAACTAACTTTCATGGTCTTTTCCATCCTCATCCCTCATACTTTCTACTGTTTAATTTCTTCTTAATGTGTTTATTATGTGTATTTCTGTAAACTCTCCTAAATTTTTGGAGAACAAATGTGCATTTAACTTGTGGGCCCTGAAAAGGCTCTGCCAGATCACATCTGCCTTTCCAGCCTTGTCTTTTGCCATTTTCTACCATGACTCTGTGACCCAGTCACACTGACCTGCATCATGCCTTAACTATGCTGTGCCCTTCTGTGTTGTTCTCCATCTGTCTATGCAGATTCCTCTGCCTGGAAGACCCTTTGCCTGTTTCTTAGTCAAGTGAAATCCTGGCAGAACTCATAGTTTCTGTCTTTGTTCCTGTATGGCTTTTCATCCATGCCACCAGGATAGCATTTATATTATCTCCAGTACACTAGGTATACACCTGGGTCCTTTGCTAGATCATAAACTCCTTGAAGGCAATTTGCATTTATCTTTGTATCTCCAGCGCCTCACCACAGCTCCATACACACACACACACACACACACACACACACACACACACACACACATATGTGCTCAACAAATGTTTGTAAAAGTAACAAGTCAATGAATACTCCAGAACCAGAACTGGGACCCCTGGGAGACTCGTAACGAAGTTTGATAACAAGCTGCATTTCAGTATTCACATGGGCTTCACAGTGGTGGCTGCTGGAGGCACAGGTACACATGCTGGTATCTTCCAGAGTTTGAGATAACTGGCTACATCAGTCTTTCCTCAGAGCAAACCCCAATCCTCCAACTTTCTTCTGGAGACAGGAATACAGGGATGCTTTTTCCCCCCCATGACTCTTGCCTATGGCATCTGCTACCTGGTCAAATTCCAGCTGTTTGGCATTGGTGATGCTAACACCACAACATCAAACCCAAAATATAAAAAAAAAGCTACACCTGATTCTGCTTTTTGATTCCACGGGACAGAGAAGAGGGGCCCAGGTAAAGGGAGCAGGTAGGAAGCAGTCTGGTATACTGGGGGCCTCAAGGGTGCACGCCTGCATATGAATGTTGAGGAAAGCTAACACCAGCAACCAATGATTCAATCAATTTTCCAAACACTGGGATGGAAATGATGCTACCACAGCCTCCCCTGTCCTTCCAGTGCCAGCATAACTTCTCATTTGTTCAAGAATCCAAAATATCCACTGGATGATGAAACAGAACATGAAAATAGCATCACACTGTTTACAGAAGAGTCTTGCACCAAAACACATTCAAAGGGCACTGCAGAGCAATTTTAATATAGTAAGCAGTAACTTTCTGCCTTGGAGCTTTCCCATTTTTGCCTTTTGCTTGGTGTTTGCTTTCCTGGAAACCTCACAGTAAAACTAATAGGACTACTACAGTTTCAACAGGAAGACCACGGAGTCCAACACCTCCATTTTACAAGTGGGCAAGCCGAGGCCCTGTCAGATACACTAAGTTGTCCAATGCTACACAATGAACTGGGAGCAGAACCAATGCTTGATACTCAGACCATTGTTGCTCCCAGGATCTCATGCCAGCTGCCTCCTGGTAGTCCTCAGACAAAAATTAAGTACAAATAACCAGAAACTCCTGGGAGAATAAACCAACCCACTTGTTTCTACATTAACGCCAACTCAGTTAAAAGAAAAAAAAAAAGCCCTCTATTAAAGGGCTAACAGACTCAGTTAAACATCTGAGCAAGTGATTAATGTGTACAGGGACAGGGACAAGGTTGCAAAGAAATGTTCTATCTTCGAGCTTGGCATCTGGGACTGATTCTGTAAACACTTGGGGAGAGCCTAGCATCTGCTGACCCAAGTGTTGGAAGAAGGAGAGGAGGTGAATGAAAGCAGGGTGTGCAAGAATGCAGCAGAAATCTTGGTCTCAGATCTCCTACTCTGCTGACGAATGTGTTATGTATGTCACTTGGCAACTGGGACATGGCGTGCATCAGCAAAAAGACACTCAGGGTTTCTGCAGTTGAGCTGGGAGGGCACAGGGCTCTACAAACAGTTCACAATTCGTTGGAAGTGCCATAAGGAACACAAGAGTGCTGGTGCCTTCTGGTTTCAATTCTGGCACAATATCCCAATTTTAGGGGGCCACATGTGTCCACAATCCCTGGGCACGCACAGCACAAGGCAAAGGCTCATGTTAGGATGTACCGACTCAACCACGGGAAGGGCACTAGACTTTTTTGAGTTTCTGATTGCCTTTTTTAAACAATAAAAACATGGATCATAATCCTTCCCAGAAAAATGTGAGGTTAAAAGTTTAATCTGAGTTCACAGCACACACATTCCAAGGGGGCACTGTACTTGGGGAAATTACTCACCTAGAGTTTATATAAGTTCCGAGGCGATTAGAGTCAGCCGACAAATTGGAGCCAGGACACGTTTACATTTAAGGCTTAAAATGTAGATTCTTCTTACAGAAAGAAAGAATGAGGGGGGAAAATCACCCAATGTTTCTTGTTAAGGGACCAGACCCCATTAAGTGTCAGTCCATCATCTCAGAAAGTGTGGGAGATGCCAACACATGATCCCTCTCTGTCCCTCTTGAAAAGCACACGTCACATCTGCTTGCTATCAGTATTTATCTCACAGCGTGCGTCTGACTCATTTGGAAAACTCAAAGCACATGTTTATTCCTGCTGAGGAATCAGCCATTACTATGCAGTTTTACAGGTCTTCTGTAACCCAGAGCACACTGTGATGAAAAGAGCTGCCAGGGAGGCGGGCTGGGCTCTCAGTGCTGCTTGGTTTGATTACATGGCTCCCAGCTTTGAATGTGGAGAGAACACCTTCCCATCTTCCGGTGAGCTCTCTTTCACTTCTAGTCTGGGTCACAACTAACTCCCCTTCTTAGTCACACAGTGGGTGAAGACCTTAAAGCAAGTGTGTCTGGGAAAGAGTGGCAGCAGTTAATGAGAATGAGAAACACACAGCTTGTTAATTGTTGGAAACTAATGGCATTTGTGCAGCAACTCAAAAAGTCTTGGTCACAAAACAAAATCTACGTGCTCTTCCTTTTTTTTTTTTTTTTTTATCCCTGCTGTCTTTGGGGTGGCTCCTGGTGACTGCAATACAATTCTCACACTGGGCTTCTCTGCACCACCTAATCTGAATTCAAGTGGCTTCTCTAACAACACTGAAGATGATGGCAACGTGAACCTACGTTACCTGGGCCTACATAAAGCCACACTCTGGGATGAAGGATGAAAATTCGTTAGACTTAGAGTTTTGCCTGTTGGATCTTTTTTTCTGATTTTTGGCTCTATTCTGCCAAAATTGACTGCAAAGCCATGGCAGGACAACATAAGTGTCTTTGCATGACTTAGGAAAAGGTGCCCCTCCAGGCAGATCAGCCCTTCTGGAAACCCTTCTGCAGAGCCAAGCCTGCACAAGTGACTGCAGCAGCCCTGGCAAGAGCTTTTCCTAGGCCTTTTCTTTCCAGAGACCTTAAAAAGTGACAGAAACTCTGAAGTTTATTTGCTTTAACTGGAAAAGCCACACTAGGATGATTAAATGCAAGAGGTCAAAGGTTCTAATCAAAACCTACCATGGGGCATCTGGATGGCTCAGTTAAGCGACCACCTTTGGCTCAGGTCATGATCTCACGGTTCATGGGTTTCAGCCCTGAATCGGGCTCTGTGCTAACAGTGTGGAGTTTGCTTGGGATTTTCTCTCTCTCCGCCCCTCCCCTGCTCACACGCTCTGTCTCTCAAAAATAAGCATTAAAAACACACACACACACACACACACAAAACCCTACCATATACTTTTATTTGTGTTTGCTGAATGCTGAGTCCCACAGAGGGCTGGATGGCAAGGCTGGCATGAGTTAGCCATACCCGATGGGCCTCCATCTGGCCAGATGAGCTGATAATCCTCAGTTTGCCCAAGAACCAGCTGCCAGACAGAACTTGTTGCTTTGGTGAGTTTGTGTCCACTTTCTTAAGCTGCGTCCTTAGTTCTGCATACCTCTGGAATGACAGGGAGATTTCCTGTCCTCCTGGTTTGTATATGCCTTCCCACTTCTTGTCAGTGGCCTCTATCATCCCTCAGATTTTGCAGGCAGGCCTGTCCTCTGTGGCCACTCTATCTTTGAACAGACCACCAAACTGTGACCACCAACTTTAGTAGGTGCTATTTCCTAGTTCAGTGGGTTCCAAGCATTCGAACATAGAACCCCCAACTTCATTACTTTATTTATTCTTTGTTAACTGATAAATTATCGATGCAGGCTATCACATCACTACTTAATAGTTCAAAATACACTTAGAGTGAAAGCTATCGTAACAATTACACATGTAAATTTTCATCCATATCCCCCAGTGACATTTTAATAATTTTGATGATTTTCTGGCTAATGCTTGGCAAATCACAAGAGACTGTCACTGCGTCTACCCTGTAACACTGTCACCTTATAATGTGATTGGCAAACCATTTTTGGGAGGCATAGGAGAAGTGTTTCCTGTATTCAATTTTTGTCTATTTGGTTCTCTCAGGGATGTACTGATAGAATGCTATCTTTAATCCATGGTTCCTTTATAGGAGTCTTTTATTTTTATTTATTTTTTTAATGTTTATTTTTGAGAGAGAGAGAGAGCGAGAGCATGTGCAAGCATATGGGCAGGGGAGGAGTAGAGAGAGAGAAGGAGACACAGAATCCAAAGCAGGCTCCACATAACCTGTCAGCATAGAGCTTGACGTGGGCCCCAAACCCATGAACTGTGAGATCATGACCTGAGTCGAAGTCAGACACTTAACTGACTGAGCCACCCAGATGCCCCTACAGGGGTCTTTTAAAGTCATATGTTCATTTCGTGGAGGTTAAAACTAGACAATACAACTGTTAAACCCATTCAACTAGGTACCAGTAACCAAGCATGGAGTACTCTCTGCCTTTGAGGACTTGGAGACAAAAGTCTAAAGATTGGCCCACTCTTTCACTTAGGGTTAATACCATGTCACCTAGCCAGGAAAAAATGCAGTGGGTTTTATAGCCACCAGAAACATGAGAATTTCACAGCTGACTCCACATCTACATCATTTCTGGTTCAGAGCACTTCCTAGGAAGAGAAAGGAAGTTACAGATACCATGTATGTCCAAATGTCTTAAATGCCTCCAAAGGGAAGCAGGTAAAGTATACGACCTAACTTTCTAGGCTTAAAACAAACAAACAAAACAAAACAAAAAAACAGGGTCTGTCTTCACTCATCTTTCCTCCATGGGCACTTCAAAAAAAGCATGGGAGCTACAAGACAGCAGCAAAAGGCATGCTGTTCCTCCTTCCATTAGCCCACATTGCCTTACCTTCCGCAATAATAACACCTACAGTCTTAACACCTTCCGTAAATTGATTTTGTCACCCCATTCTAGGTTTGAAAAATTAGAGCTGCTATATACATTTTCAATCCAAAGGGTCGTGATTTCTAGTTTTTGAGGAATGTTGCTACTTTATCCAAGAAAAGCAACCACCAACAAGATGAAAGGAACTAGCCACAAATTCCCCTTTCCACCCACTTCTACGGTAAAAACACAAGATCAGCGCATTTCTCCAATGTTGCCAGTGAAGACTTTTCTCCAATGCTTGAATACTGGCCCTTCTGAGCCAGGTCTCCCCTCTGTGCACAAGCCTCTCTCTCTGACAGCAGAAGCATCTCTGTGCATTCAGTGGGCCTGATACAAGAGAGGGAGTCTGGGGGAAGGGTGGGGAAGCTGACTTAGCAACTTAGCAGGGTCAGTCACAGGAAAATTCTATCGATAGGAAAAGCAGATTCAAACTGTGCAAGAGTTAGAGAAGTTAGTTAACCATAAGTTAACTCTAAGTTAGCTTCTCCAATGAACTCTCTGATTCACTGGCATCTGTAATGAAGTTCAAAGAAGTCGGTTATTATAAAGAACAAGAAGAAAACCAGCACTGAAGCCAACTGAGGCTATGGATTGAGACATCCAGAATCTCTAGTCTTTTCTGGAATGGGGGGAACATGTAAGCTGACAGCTTTGACCTCAAGTTCTACGTGCTGCCTCTTTTTGCACTAGGGGATTCTAAGTGCCCATGGACTTAATACAAGAAGAAAAGAAGGAATTAAAAGCTGGCCTATATGTAGTATCCAGACCTAAATCCTAACCCAAACATATCCAAATTCTTCTGATCTTGTTAAGATCAATGTAAGCAAACAAAGCAGGTCCAAATAATGCCAAGCAGTTGAGGGCCACCCATGTTTACCAGGCTACTTTATCAGCAGCTCGAGGCACTATTTATAAAAAAGCAAAACCAACCAAATAAACCAACAAAAGACAACACACAAAAACAAACCCAAAATGCCATCCCAGAAAATGCACAATGGAGTCTGAGGTTGAGGACACTTTCCACCCTGTCTCAGGACTGAATTTCAGATGACTGGGGTGGGGACCACCAGCACTAGAGACCTGGGGTGTATGACAGGGAAATGAGCCAGGACAGCAACTTAGTTGAAAAGATACTTCTCGGGGGACCCGGGTGGCTCAGGCGGTTAAGCATCCGACTTCAGCTCAGGTCATGATCTCGTGGTCCGTGAGTTGGGGCCCTGCGTCAGGCTCTGTGTGGACAGCTCAGAGCCTGGAGACTGCTTCAGATTCTGTGTCTCCCTCTCTCTCTGCCCCTCCCCCACTCATGCTCACTCACTCACTCTCTCTCAAAAATAAACATTAGGAAGGAAGGAAGGAAGGAAGGAAGGAAGGAAGGAAGGAAGGAAGGAAGGAAGGGAGGGAGGGAGGAAGGAAAGGTACTTCTCAGTCCCAGGTGGGCAGCTCTATGTCCTTGTAGCTGTTCCTACTAGTTGGGAATCCTTTCTGTCAAACTCTCCCCAATGGCAGGCCATGCTCTGCCATCCATGTCATGTCATTTACTAATTTATTTGTCCATTTAGCAAATATTTATTCAATTCCTCCTAAGGGTCAAGTCCTGGGGATATACACATGAATGGAACACACATGGCCTCTACCTTCATTTGGAGCTTTCTCTAAGTCTCTCTGGCAGGCTGTTTGCTTGAGTTTTAATCCTGGTTAACATGTAGACACTGTGGGGCAGAATTAGACTTGGCTGTTGCCAGTTGTTAGTTAAGCAGGATTTTGAAATTCAGACTGATACTGAGTACCTGGAAGGAAGCACTGGGGCAGATGTGTGGTGGGAACCATGGTAGAGCACGTGGGAAATTAATTTTCATCTGTTTCACAGTTTGCTTGGGACTAGCCCAACCTATAACAGACCCCGGTTCTTGGCTCAGTCCTCAGACAACCCTTGTTAAAGGGTGTACATGGGGGGGGGGGCAATGACTGGAGAGGCTATATTTATTCAGAGTCTATAGAAAGTCCCAAGACACAGTTTTAGCTAGACTTTCAGCTCTCTCTTTGTGTAAGTGGTTAACCCTTTTCATCTCCATCTGCGTCCTCAGTGCAGACTGAGGTAGTGCTTGGTAGTGCTTGGGAGGAGTAAAACTGCAAAAAGACAGTGGCAAGTGGATATCTAGAAGCTGGAAAGGGCACACATAAAGTCTAATCTGGATAATCTCTGGGTACTGGATAATGAAGCACTGGTGTGCTCTACGAGTGGAGCAACTTTCAGTTTAAATCACGCCAACTGAATGTTCAACAGTTTCTAGAATGAATAGATCCTTCTGATCTGTCATAAGTTCGTGCACTTGGAATAACCAATAATGTATAGTTAAACATGTAATAAAACTTAAGGGAAAAGAGAGTCCAGGGCGTGCAGGGGAAATGAGCTATTACTCCTCTGGCATGGAAAGGCCATTGTGTTTCATGTATGATTTGACCATGCTTCAGGAAAGCAATTTTAGCTTTAAATGGCACATTTCCTTTCTTCTTTTATTAGGCTTCCTGAAGGGTTATTTCACCCCAGGTACTTTCTTATTCTGAGTAGTATTTCAGCTGTTTCGTGCAAACCCAGATATCTTGCAGAGATCTCAGTAATATTTGGTATGTCACTAACGGTCAACAACTGGCAGACTGTGGTTCTGGAATCCTGAGCTGCATACTTGAATCTGTGATGGATGTTTATAACTGTCGGAATGTGTCTTCAATCATCACAGAAATGCCTGAGCACATGGCTGTCTGTTGCGCAATGGAAGATGTGACTGACCATGTTTCTTAAGATGGGCATTTGTGCCATTATTTATTATTGTTCTGGTAACATTTACTATTTTTGAGGGCTTGTTGTTCTGTTTTAAGAAATAACAATTTGAGTGTTCCCCCTCCCCCCGCCCAAAGAAATAGCCTCAACCTTCTTTCCCCAAGTTTTGTAGCAAGGCAGCATCTGGGAACATATGGTTTCAGCTTCCTGAAAAATAAACTTTCCTTTCTTATTTTGTTAAGATGAATTCTTTATTCCTAGTGAAACCAAGACTAGATTAGTTAATGGAATTTTATTTCCTTGGAATTTATCTACATGGGAACATCAATCTCATTAGAGCCTCTGGAGGTAGGGGCTAATGGAATGTAGACTATCTTGCACAAGAATGTCTTCTAATCATGAAACAACAATTCTTACCTAGGAGCCACAAACATGTGCTTTTTTTCAATACTATCTGCACTCAGGCTTGCTTCAACCTTCTTAGTATTTAGGTATCTAAAATTAGTTATTCATGAGTGAAATAAAATATTTGTATTTGCATTATAGTTCTTCAGATCTGTAACCAGCTGACACCAGCTGGCCTTTTAAATAATTCCTCTGTAAAATCTCCAGTAACTCTGCCACTCAAAGCAATGCAGTTACCTTTGGCTTCCTTACAGGGATTCAACCCCTATTCCAAGGGAAACAGACCAGGTTTTCAAAAAGCCAAATGGTCCTTGGCGCCTTAGCTGCTCATGAAAGTACAATTATTATCAACAGAAAAGATACTTTCTAATTGTCACCAAGGACTTGTCCTCAGTGTTTTGTGATCTCAGATCAAAAGTCTCCAGGTGTCGTGGGTGGGGCCAATGCTAGCACTTGGCTTAGCTCCACTGTGCATCCTCTTGGCATCTCAATGTTCTTGTTTATGAAGCTGGGCCATCTTATCCTTTACAGATACTCCACAAAGTACCTCAAAGGAATACGCTCAAATACTTGCTTCTGTATAATTCCTGGAGGCAAGGCACTGGCCACATCATATTGCATAAGACTTCACAGCAGGCTTCAAACCTTCTTTCTTCAGGGTCCAGGGACAGGAAGGCTGAAAACTAGCTGTGTTACATGATGGTCTGGAACTCAGAGGACCCGAGGTGGCCTGAAAGGGATGGGTGGCTTCTTGAAAGACTCAACACTTAGCTCTGACAAAGTCCTCCTCTACGTTACACCAGCAGAAAGAACTAAACACTGGAAAGCACAGTTAATACATTCTGAGTCCAACTGCTGCTTTACCACACTTCATGGTTTCCTCACCTATACAATGAGAGTTGGATATTCAACAACCTTCAGGACACCTTCAGATTTGTTGCGTGATTCTGTAATTCCATTCTAGTCAGAATCATGTCCTAGCAGACTGTGGTGGAGCAAAGCTGCAATGTAACTGTATGAAAGAGGGAACTTATGATAGCCTGGCCAGATGACACAAAGATGAACCAGAAGTGAGGTATAGAAGATGCCCATGTCTCGGGGCGCCTGGGTGGCTTGGTCGGTTAGGTGTCCGACTTCAGCTCAGGTCATGATCTCACGGTCCGTGAGTTCGAGCCCAGCGTCGGGCTCTGTGCTGACAGCTCGGAGCCTGGAGCCTGTTTCGGATTCTGTGTCTCCCTCTCTCTCTGCCCCTCCCCTGTTCATGCTCTGTCTCTCTCTGTCTCAAAAATAAATAAACGTTAAAAAAATTAAAAAAAAAAAAAGAAGATGCCCATGTCTCGTCTCCTGTCTAATCTAAAAGATCCAGAACTTCTACTTTCACATAATAAAGTAGTTGCCGTCTTAGCAGTAGTTGAATTAGGGCTATTTCCATGGCTGACACAATTCCACTGCCACCCCCATCCCCCACCACAGGCAGCAGTGAACGTTTGTTCCTTGCTTTCGGGTGTGTGCGGGGGAGAACTTGGTGGATTAGGTGTGCACAAAAGCAGGAAACGTGTACTGGGCACAAAGTGATTAAACAGCTATGGCCTGAGTTGCCAATTTGGGGGAGAGTCTATAGTGTTAAATAGTGTTGGTGCTTCTGATAATGAGCAGTCCATGTTCACTTCTTTAAGGGTTAAGTTACTCTGCCCTTCAAAAGGACTTTTCAACTCCCCATCTGTAGCCTTAGCATTCAGAAGAATGCTAATCCTTGGAGGACTTTTAAATACTTGCTTCTTAAGAGCTAAACTTTAAGAAACAAAGACTAACAGCTATGTGTAACCAGCTTATGAAAGACCTTGAGGTAAGAAGTGCAAACCAGACCAAGTGAGACAAGATCATGATAGAAAGGACTCAGACCGGAGCAGAGCCCCACTAAGGGTGACCAAATCCTCAGGGATATGGAACCAGCAACTGATAGCAAAACCCATTCTCTTCTTTATGGTTTGTGGTGTCTACACAAGTTGTATAAGGTCCTTACTTATCAGAGGGTGTGTTTTTAATCACTCCCAAGAAATTCCTTTGTTGTCTTCATACAGACCCTGAGTTAAAAAAAAAAAACAACCTTTCAGAGGTTGTTGTAAATAAACATATGACCTGGGTAGACACAGGTGCCTATAAAAGACAAGATTCTGATGCCCAGAGTGGGAAAATCCAGACTAACAGCACCCATTTGCCAAACCTTCCAATACAGCACTGTGCGTGCTAATACCACTTATAAAAATGCATAAAACAACAGAATATGAAGCAAAGAGTAGTTTCTTTTGCCTTCAGTGACTCTTTACTATCCAAATTTCTGAAAAAACAGCTTGGAATGAAAACCTATCAATCTAATTTCTGCTGGAAATTTCAATCCAAAAGATAAATGGAGACAAAAAGATTAAAAAGTTGTATTTCCATTAGCTAACCAAAGTGGGGAGCTGACAAAAGTATCCAGCTTGGACAAAACTAAAAGACAAGTTATCTTTTCAAATCTAAAATGTCCATACTCTCTATGGTCCCAATTTTTTCAGGTCCCTGGGCAGCCTTCTCATTCCCCTGAAGCCAAGCAAACATGAAAAAGGGATGGTTACATTTTGTTCTCACATACCTATGGTTCTAAAAAAAGGGGGGGAGGGGTTGGAAGAGGTTTTCTTTTGCTGCTATAGAATTGGAAGGACTCCAAGATCCAACCCAGGGCATCTTCCTTTTTTTCCCCAAATGTATTCCTAGTTGGGTTTTTAAATTTACTTTAGGTAAAATGAGAATAGCAAAACCATCTGAAAATTAAGCACGAAATGGAAACTCTGATGCTTTTATCTTCACACACGGCAGCCCTGATGTGCTGGTAGGATATAGTCATGAAAGCAGCCCTAGATAAACTTCGATGACTTCTGATCTCTCAAAATCCGTTTATTCCCTTGAACCAGAATAATTCCTATGGCTCTGTTTATTAGCAATTGTTTTTCAAAGTTTGGAAAAGGGGGGGGGAAGCAAATGATAAAACAAGAATATCACTCCTCTGCCAGCGATTTACAAGATACTAAAATAAATTAAAATTTACTCTAATATGGAATCCCAAAGTGCCTTTCATATATTTAAAGATATGATCAGTGTGATAGAAATTTATGAGGCACTGGCTTATGGTGTTATAAACCAAGGTTTTTTTTTTTGACCAAGTCATGAACTTGTGTTACTGAATAAAATGAAATATTCAAAAGACAGATGGAGCCACATCTTAATATAAAGTGGAACTAAGGATGGGGCTGTAAAAATTGAATGAAAAAGTAGCCACTCAGGAGCGCCTGAGCGTCATTCGGTTAAGCGTCTGACTCTTGGTTTTTGCTCAGGTCATGATCTCATGGTTCATGAGATCAAGCTCCACATCAGACTCCGCGCTGAAGGAGCCTGCTTGGGATTCTCTCTCTCCCTCTCTCTCTGCCCCTCCTCCACTTTGCACTCACTCACTCTCTCTCTTCCAAAATAAATAAAAACTTTAAAAAAATAGCCATTCCAACACAGGACTTTCAACCAAATTGATTTATTCATGGCCATATGGCTGGCAGTCAATATGAATGAATCAGATATGCAATGATGGGAACATCTGGTTTACCTTCCCATCTCCCTCTCACCCCACCCCATCCTATTCTCCTCTGGCTACATCTACTGGGCTCTGACCTTCGACTTTTCTTCCCTCTCTGGCTCCCTGCTTGCCCCTTGGACTGGCATGGGACCCTAGCCTGGCCCTCAGTGCTCTCTAGGATTGGCCTGTACCCCTCTTTGGTTCATTTTGCTCTTGTATCTCTGGGTAGTCACCTCCCCACTCAGTGTTGGACTCTAGATGCCAAGTTCAGCTTTGGGCATCTGGCCAAAACTCTGAGCAGACTGATCCAGACCACCAGGAGGGACAACTAGTGTGCGTTAACAACGGGTACCATAACTGAGGGTTGATGAGGGTTGGTGGAGAGGGGAAAGTGGGTGATGGGCATTGAGGAGGACACCTGTTGGGATGAGCACTGGGTGTTGTATGGAAACCAATTTGACAATAAATTATATTTAAGAAACAAACAAACAACAACAAAAAAACACAATAGGTACCATAAGGTGCCTTTATCCCCCAGGCTGCTCTTCCTGTGTTGAGGCCACTTTATCTAGGCTGTGTTTTGATAGCAAGGTATTGTGTTCCTTGATTTCACAGCTGCTTCTGCTGGAAGAACATAAGTGTAGAGGCCAAGAATCAGATCAAGCTGGTTGAGGGAAGCACAGGGGCAGGAATGTGAGTTTCCTCTGGCTGAACTGCATCCCCAGCATCAATATTGAGGTGGAATGTTAAAGAATGTTAAAGAAATGTCCATCCAACCCCATTTCAAAAAAGCTATCCTTATGATATCTAGAAGGACATAAAGTATGAAAAATCTCAGAGACGGAAAAGGTGTCAAGAAGTCTTAGTTAAAATATGATATGCATATGTGTATAGAGAGATTTATTATAAGGAATTGGCTTGTGTAATTATAGAGGCTGAGAAGTCCCAAGACTGGCTTTTGGCAAGCTATAACCCAGGAGAGCTGATGATGTTAGACTGAAAGCCAGTTGAGACCCAAGAAACACCAGTGTTTCAGTTCAGTCAAAGGCAGGAAGAGACCAAGGTTCCATCTCAAGGCAGTCAGACAGAAGGACCCAGTTACTCCCAAGAGGGTCAGCCTTTTTCTTCTATTCAGGTCTTTGACTAATTGTAGATGGCCACTCATATCAGGGAGGGCAATCTGCTTTATTCAGTCCACTGATTCAAATGTTAATCTCATTCCGAAACACTTTTACAAACACATCTAGAATAAATACTTGACCAAATGTCTGGGCACCTCACAGCCCAATCAAATAGACACATGAGATTTGACCATCACAGAAAGTGACCTTACAGATTACAGGGAGCAAGGAGACTGCAAGGTGTCAATCTGATATGGCTGCATATCAGAGTCACCTGGGGACTTTAGAAATAGCTGTCTGGGCCCCATCTCGGGCCAAAAATCAGAACCTCTGTGAGATGGAGCCTCACATAATTAAAAAACCCCAAAAAACAGAAACACCTGCCCAATGATCTGATATGTGGTCATAATTGCAAAGCTCTGGACTAAAAGGAATACAATAAATGGTTGGAGAAATGATGAACAGATGGAATCCAGTTGCTGGCACTAGCCTAGGAGATGAATTTTTAGTAGGTCTTCTTCAGAATTCAAGAGGTTAAGTCAATTTCTTTGGTTTTCAGCATAAGAGGATTTTCCAGCTTGGCGTGGGGAATGTATCCTGGAAAGTGTATGGGTTTCAGGGTCTGAAAGACTTAGGTTCAATCCCAGCTCTACCACAGAGTTATTTAGCCTCTCACAAATCCCCTGCAACCCCCATTTCCTAACTGGTAAACTAGGGATAATGATGGCTGAGTCGACACTCTTAGAAGGTCAGCACAATGCCCGACCCTGACAGGATACCAGCAAAGGCCATTCTCGTCCTCTAAACTCAGCAGGGATCAAATATTATTAAAACTTGAGAACCGAAAACGTTACCATCATACATGTAATCCCATCTATGTTTTCAATACATAAATAATACATCACATACCACATCTCTTTTAGCAGTCTTTCTTTTCAATCACTATCTTGTACCAAAAACTCCTGTGGTTCATAAACAGAAAAAAAAAAGATGTCAGATTTTGAACTTGAAAAGGTATGAATGCAGGATTAAACTTGAATTATTCATAGCTGTCTCAAAGTTGAAACTCTCCAAGGAATTCAAGTATTGCCAAATATTGAGGGAAAAAATGGGGGAAAATAAAAGGGAAGAAAGAGATGAAGATGATTTCTTTAAGTCAAATTTCAGAGACAGGAAATAGGTCTAAAATCAGTAATGTGTCCAAAGCCCCTCAAAAAATAATTTTGCCACAAATTAATTCACACTAAAATAAGGCTTGCAATGCCTAACTCAGAAATGATCGTGTTTGACAATTATTATCAGCTTATTAACCTTAAATAGAGCAATGATTCTTCAAAACCAAAAGAATATCATTTGGATATTCTGCTAGCAGACAAATGTTTTTAAGTTCTTTTTTTTTTAATTTTTTTTTTTCAACATTTATTTATTTTTTGGGACAGAGAGAGACAGAGCATGAACGGGGGAGGGGCAGAGAGAGAGGGAGACACAGAATCGGAAACAGGCTCCAGGCTCTGAGCCATCAGCCCAGAGCCCGACGCGGGGCTCGAACTCCCGGACCGTGAGATCGTGACCTGGCTGAAGTCGGACGCTCAACCGACTGCGCCACCCAGGCGCCCCTATGTTTTTAAGTTCTTAAAGAAATGTCTCCTTTCCCCAAAATGTGAGCATTCCTATAAAAAGTGGCAATGCCTTCTTTTACTTATGATTTTTTACATATGTATTTACTTATGAAATCAGTCTATTACATTGCAGGCACAACTTACATAGCAATACTGGAACACACTAACATGGTGGGGTTCTCTCACTGATTTGATACAATAGGTATTTATTAGTTTCCTACTGTTAGTATAGGACTCCTAACTATGCAGGTGTATTTATATTTATACACAAAAACCACACCTATAAGAATACGGTTCACCTAACTGAAAACTGATGTGGAGTTGCATGGGATTTATTAGGTATGCATACGCAAAAGAAGCAGGAAAGATCATCTCTGTCCTGGCTGAGTTAACAAGCTGAGTGAGGCATGTGGTGGAAGAAAAATGTCAGCAAATTACTAAATTGTGCGATCTGGAACAAGTTACTTAATTTCTCTAAACTTCAGTTCTCACCTCTGCAAAATAGGGTTAATAATACCCTCCCTGTAGCATTATTTTTGAGGATTAAGTGAAATTATGCATAAAGTACCAAGCACGTGGTAGACACTTTTCCTCTTGCATAAACCCAAGAAACAAATGTTTCCTGCAGGTGGTTTGGTGTCCTTCTGGTTTGTTAAGTGGTACTGCGTGTTCGTACAATATTGAGCTTGAAAACCAAGCTGACTAAAACTAAAGCTCCAGGACTTCCAGCTTCCAGGGAGATGAAGTGGATGCACTTACTCTCGTTTTTCCTACTAAGTAAAAATGAAACCCTGGACGTCAGATATTAAACAAATGTGACACTGTGAGAGGAAGGAGAAGGCAGACTAGTTAGAGACCTCAGGACACATGGAACAACACAGTGGTGAGTTGTTCTTATTTCTTTGTATGTCAAATACCCCCAACAAAAGCCTGCTTTGGAAAGGGGCAGCCTTGCAAGGTAGTAAACTTTTAAATTAATAAACACTGTGCTCCAGGGGCGCCTGGGTGGCTCAGTCAGTTAAGTGTCTGACTTCGGCTCAGGTCATCATCTCACAGTTCATGAGTTCGAGCCCCGCGTCGGGCTCTGTGCTGACAGCTCAGAGCCTGGAGCCTGTTTCAGATTCTGTCTCTCCCTGTCTCAAAAATAAAATAAACATTAAAAAAAATTAAAACAAAACAAAACACTGTGCTCCAGCTAAACACTGCACACACAAAAAAATGTGACCCAACCTCCCAGGTGGGGAGCCTAGACTTCCACCCTTGTGAGGCTGTAATAAGGTGCCCAAATACCGGCAGTGGGGTGGTGGTGGTGTCAGGACTTTCATTATAGCCTAGTGATAATGAGGCCACCCTGCCTGTGGTGTCAAAGGAGAACCTCCACCCCTGTCCAGCAATAATGCTTAATAATGAGCAATGATAATAGTGAACAAGAATGACACCCCTCAAGTGTCAACACAGGCTGAGTAGGGGACCTGCATGTCTGCCTCCACCTAAACAGTAATGAGGCAATGCTCACGCCTTCTTCTGCCGAAGGCCCAAGAAAGCCAGTTTAAAACAGGGTTTCAGTAAAATCCAGAGTCTCATAAAATAATATGAAAATAACTGAGTTTCAATTGAAATCACTTGTCATACCAATAAGCAGAAAAATCTCAAACTCAGTAAAAAATAACAATCAACAGCTGCCAGTAATGAGATGACAAGAGATTTTAGGATTACCTGACAAAGATTTTAAAGCAGCCATTATAAATTGCTTCTATAAATTGCTTCTTGTATTGCAATTATGAATACATTTCAAATGAAACAAGTTAAAAAGTTAGAAAAGAAAAAGAAAGTTTAAGTGTAAAACCAGATGACCTAAAGAAAAATGAAATGGAAACTTCAAACAAACAAAAATGTAATAACTACAATAAAAAGCTCATTGGAAGGGCTCCACAGCAGAATGGATGGAACAGAGGAAAGAAACAGTGAACTGGAAGACAGAAGAATAAAAGCTACCCATCTGAATAGAGAGAAAATAGATTAAAAAGAAAATGAAGAGAACCTCAGGAACCTGTTAGAAAAATCTAACATTCATGTCAGCAGAGTCTTGAAGGAAAAGAGAAAGAAGGAGGAACTAGAAAAGTACTTGAAGAAATAATGGCTGAGAAAACTTCTCAAATTTGGCAAGAGACAGAACCTACAAGTTCAGAAGCTGAGTGAACCCCAACCAGGATAAAGCCAAAGAAATCTATGCCAACACACATCATCATTAAACTTCTGAAAACAAAAGACAAGAAAATATTTTGAAAGCAGCAAGAGAGAAACAACACTTTACCTACAGGGGAAAAGCAATTCACACAACAGTGGTTTTCTCATCTGAGAATATGGAAGGGGGAACAAGATTTTTCAAGTGCCGAGAGAAAACAACTGTGAATACAGAATCCTATACCTTGAAAAAACATACTTTAGGAAGGAATGGAGAAATGAAGACACTCTCAGAAGAAGGAAAACCAAAAAAAGTTGTAGCTAAAAGACCCACTCTGAAAGAACAGCTAAAGAAAGTTCTCTAAACATAAAAGAAACTGTGGAACATCAAGAAGGAAGAGACAGTAAACAAACAAAAAAAGATAAATGCAATAGACTTTTATCTCCTTTGGAGTTTTCTAAATTATGTTTGATGGTGAAGCAAAATTAACAGGACTGTTTGATTTGGTTCCAAATGTATGTAGATGAACTATTTAAGACAAGTATATTATAAATGGAGAAAGGTAAAGGGAGGTAAGGTTTCTACACTTCATTTGAATTGGTAAAAAGAAAATAGCAGTAGGCTGTGATAAACTATGTAGATACACAATATAGTATTTAGAGCAACCACCAAAAGAAAGCTATACAAAAAGATACACCCAAAAACATTATGAATAAGTCAAAATGGAATTCTAAAAAATGTTCAGATAACCCACTGAAAAGCAAAAAAAAAAAAAAAAAAAAAAAGAAAAAAGAAAACAGAGAATAATGACAAAAAAAAATAAAACAGTTGACGTAAGCCCTAACATATCAATAAATCCATTAAGTGCAAACAATCTAAATAAACCAATTAAAAGATAGTGAATGGCAGAACATATTTAAAAGTGTTACTTAAGAATATGTTATCTAGGGGCGCCTGGGTGGTGCAGTCGGTTAAGCGTCCGACTTCAGCCAGGTCACGATCTCGCGGTCCGGGAGTTCGAGCCCCGCGTCGGGCTCTGGGCTGATGGCTCAGAGCCTGGAGCCTGTTTCCGATTCTGTGTCTCCCTCTCTCTCTGCCCCTTCCCCGTTCATGCTCTGTCTCTCTCTGTCCCAAAAATAAATAAACGTTGAAAAAAAAATTTCTTTTAAAAAAAAAATAATAAAAAAAAAAGAATATGTTATCTACAAGAAACTCATTCAAATATAGCAATATAGGAAGGTATATTCAAGTAAGAGGATGGAAGAAGATACATCAGACAAATATTATCAAAGGAAAGCAGGAGTGGTTATATTAATATCCGATAACGTAGACTTCAGAGAAAATAAAATGACCAGAGACAGAGAGGGATACTACATAATAATAACAGGGTCACTCCAACAAGACTTGGAAATCCTAAGTGTATGTGCACCAAACACCAGAACTGCAGAATATGTGAAGCAAAAACTGATAAAATTGAAAGGAGAAATAAACAACTTAAGAATTATGGTTGAGAAATTTAACACCATTCTTTCAACAATTGGTTGAAATTGATTTTCTTTTTTTTTAAGTTTTTTTTTAATGTTTGTTTATTTATTTTTTGAGAGACAGAGAGTGAGTGGGGGTGGGGCAGAGAGAGAGACACACACAGAATCCGAAGCAGGCTCCAGGATCTGAGCTGTCAACACAGAGCCCAATGCAGGGCTCGAACCCACAGACCATGACATCATGACCTGAGCTGAAGTCAGACGCTTAACCCATCAAACTACCCAGGCGCCTCGAAAATGATTTTCAACAGCAAGTCAGCAGGACATAGAAGAACTCAACACCATCGACAACCAACAGGATCTAATTATAATTTCTAGAACACTCTGCCCAACAACTGCAGGATATACATTCTTTACAAGTGCCCACAGCACGTATATCAAGATAGACCAAATCCTGAGTTATAATACAAACATCATCAATTTAAAAGAGTTGAAATCATACAAAGTGTGTTCTCTGATCACAATGGAATCAAACTAGAAATCAGTAACAGAAAGATAACAGTAAAATTTCCAAACACTGACACTAAATAACAATCTGCTAAGTAATCCATGTGTCAAAAGCAAATTTCAGTGAAATAAATACATTGAACTGATGAAAATGAAAATACAACATATCAACATTTGTGGGACACAACTAAATCAGTGCTGAGAGGAAAATATACAGCACTAAATATGTACATTAGAAAGGAGGAGGTCACCTGAGTGGTTTAGTTGGTTGAGCATCTAACTCTTCGTATCAGCTTAGGTCATGGTCTCTCAGTTTGTGGGATTGAGCCCCGCATCAGGCTCCATGCTGAGAGCACAGAGCCTGCTTGAGATTCTCTCTCTCCCTCTCTCTCTACCCCTTCTAGTTCATGCTCTCTCTCTCTCTCTCTCTCAAAATAGATAAACTAAAAAAGAAGAAGAAAAGTCTGAAATCAATAATCTAAGCTCCCTGCTCAAGAACCTACAAAGAAACAAAATAAACCCAAAGCTAGCAGAAGGAAGGAAATAATCAAGATAAGAGCAGAAACCAATGAATATTAAAATGCAAAAACAGTAGAGAAAATAGTAAACTGAAGAGCTGGTTCTTTGCCAAGATAATAAAAGTGACAAAAAATTCACTTCAGTAGGATCGACAAAAAATATATATGTAAACTACCAACAGTATCAGGAAAAAAATGGGATATCACTACAGACCCAGCAGACATCAAAAGGATAATAAAGCAATATTAAGAACAATTCTACATGAATAAATTTGACAACTTCTATGAAATGAACAAATTCCTCAAAGAAACCCAAACTACCACAACCCACTTAACATGAAATAATATATGTATTCCTATATGTATTGAGGAAAATGAATTTATTATTTATTTATTTATTTATTTATTTATTTAAATTTTTATGTTTACTTATTTCTGAGACACAGAGTGCAAGCTGGGGAGGAGCAGAGAAAGAGACACACACAAAATTGGAAGCAGGCTCCAGGATTTAAGCTGTCAGCACTGAGACTGATGTGGGGCACGGGCTCAAACTCACGAATGCTGAGGTCATGACCTGAGCTGAAGTCGGACACTTAACTGACTGAGCCACCCAGGAGCCCCTAATTTATTTATTTTTTAAATGTTTGTTCACTTTTGAGAGAGAGAGTGAGTGCAAGCAGGGGAGGGACAGAGAGAGAGGGAAACAGAAAATCCAAAGCAGGCTCTGCACTGTCAGCACAGAGCCCAACACAGGGCTTGAACTCACGAACCGTGAGATCATGACCTGAGCCAAAGTCGCCCACTCAACCAACTGAGCCACCTAGGCACCCCATGAATTCATAATTTAAAAGCTCCCAAGAAGGAGTGGAGGAATTGAAATAGCTAAAACAATTTTGAAAAGGAATCATCAAGTCAGAGGAATCAATTTACCCTATTTCAAAGCTTTATATAACTACAGTAATCAAGATTGTACTGCATACGTGATTCAGAACAGAGAACCCAGAAACAGACCCCAAACATGCCCACCTGATTTTTGACAAAGGCACAAAAGCCATTCAATAGAGGAAATTTAGCATTTCCAACAAACTATGCTGAAGCAATTGGATATTAACAAGCAATTCTCACACCTGATATAAAACTTAACTTGAATGCATCACAGACTTAAACATAAAACAAAAGACTTATAAAGAAAAAGTAATAGAAGAACATTTTTAGGCTCTTTAGTTAGGTAAAGAGTTCTTAGACTTTACACGAAAAGCAAAATACACGAAAAGCAAAATACATTAAAAAAAACTGGTAAGTTGAACTTCACCAAAATTAAAACCTTTGCCTTTGGAAAAAAGTCCTGTTATCTAAGAAGCTGAAAAGACAAGCTAGAGAGAGGGAGAAAATATTTGCAAACCATATATTCAAACAAAGAACTAATATAGAATGTATAAGGCATTTTCAGAAACTCAAGAACAAAAAAAAAAAAAAACCCCAAAATTTTTCAATTGGAACATAGGCAAACATGAAGAGACATTCAAAGGAACATGAAGAGACATTTTGCCAAAAAGATAGACAGATGGCAAATAAGCACATCCAACATCACCTGCCATTACAATGATGTAAATTAAAACCAACATCAGCAGCCATTAGAGTCATGTAAATTACAAGATATCCAACATCATCAGCCATTAGATATCCACCATCACTAGCCATGACGGTAATGTACATTAAAACCACAATAATATATACCACTACACATCTATCAAAATAGCTAAAATAAAAAATAGTGACACCACCAAATGCTAGTGAGGGTGTGGAAAAACTAGATCACTCTAGAATGTGAATGGAATGTAAAATAGTGCAGTCACTCTGAAAAAAAGTTGGGAGTTTCTTAAACAACTAAATATGCAAATACTATAATGATCCAGGAATTGCATTCCTTTGACATTTATCCCAGAAAAAAAGGAAGACTTACGTTCACAAAAAAAAATCTGTAAATGAATGTTTATAGCAGATTTATTCATAATAGCCACAAACTGGAAACAAATCAGATGTCCTTCAGTGAATGAATGACTATCCCATGGAATATTACTCAACAATAAAAAAGGAAGGAAGTACTGATACACACAACAGTCTTAATGAGGCTACACAGAATGCTCAGTGTGTGTGTGTGGAGGGGGAAGTCAACCATGAAAGGTTACATATAGTACAATCCTATTTATACATTTCTTGAAATGACAGAATTATAGAAATGGACTACTGATTAGTGATTGCCAGGGATTACGAGAAGGTGGAAGGGAAGGAAGTTAGTAAAGCTATCTATATAAGGGAAATGTGTGGGAACCTTGTGACAAAGGACATTTTCTGTATCTTGACTCTACCATTGCCAAAATCCTGGTTGTGATAGTGTCCTATAGTTCTACAAGATGTTACCACTGGGGGAAACTGGGTAAAGGATACACAAGCTTACTCTGTATTATTTCCTACAACTGCATAAGAATTTACAATGATTTCAAAACAAAATTTAAGTTAAAATTTAATGCTTCAGAGGTGACTTGCAAACTAGTAAGGAAAGTAAGCAAAAGCAAAACAAAACAAGCAAAAAATAAACACTCATGCAAACGCTGACCCTTAGAGGTAGGAGAACTTTTAATTATCAACTAGTTTGATCTATTAATCTGAAGATAAGAAATGGAGGCCCAGAAAAATAGAATAATTAGCACAGCTTTTCTGGATAAATGTGCAGTAACATGGAGGTTTATTCAGTTGCCTATCATCCTGACATATGAACCTAATTATGTTGTAATTCACATCTGTCTTTCTTCAACTACTCAATACTCTGGTGTTGAATACGTTAGGCTTAAAATAAGTTGGACTGAAGAAAAATAAATAAGAAATGACAATCAACAGCACTAGTTCCTGGTCAGGCTACTGATTTTCACTGCCCTCAACTGAGTTATCATCATGCTAGGAGATGTGGGTGAAATATTTTTAGGGTGGAGAGATGACTTTTAAAACTCTTTCTAGATTCTCCAGTTCCTTTTTTGCTGTTAAAGAAACAAGAAGGTCCAACAGATCAAATTTCAAAATGAACATGTTACCTGTACTGACCCACAAAAAATTCAGTTTGAGAACTGTTTAAGGAAAAAGCAAAAGCTAACAAAGAGCAGCCAGGAATATCTAGTGAAGTACTTATCACATGCTGGTTATTGTAGATGATTCCAACATTAAGCAGAAGTGAGTTTCATGAGATTATCTGATGTAGAGGAAAAAAAGAAAAGAAAGATGAATAAAGTCAGAGGTTGAAAAGGGATGTACTGAGAGACACTGTCACAATATCTAGGAGTTATACATCTCTAACTGCTCTCCCAACATTTTATTTAAATATCTTGTTATTATATCCTACAAGAACTTCACAAGCCATTGAAAGTGGCTTCTGTGCCTCCTCTCTAGTAGGGAATCTCTCCTGTTAAGAGCAGGGAGATAACTTCAAATTTCCATCCACACAATGAGGCTTTGGGTTTCTTCCATGACCTGCTGTGCAGGCACTGTTCACATGCTTCTCTTGAATGTGTCATGGGAAAGTACCAGCTCTAGTGAAGAGTGAAGTCCTTAATCAGAGGATAGATCTTTTGCTCTAACAATCAGAGTGACAGATCTCTTCACCTAAAGTATGTAAATAATAATAATAATAATAATAATAGTAATAATAAAATTAAAGTTAGAACATTCATCTTGCCCACATTCTGGACAGCACAAGATAAAGTTTGGTAAACAAATTGGGGGGTTATAGAAAAAGAAGAAGGGAGGAAAAGGGCACTCCAGGTAGAGGGTCCAGCATGTGCAAAGGTATTGATGTGTGGGAAAGTATACCTGGTTTAAAGAACTGCAGTAACTAGGAAGAGTTCATTAATTTTACATGTATTTGTTGAGACCTGGGCCAGGCATTGTTCTCCGGGTTCTAGTGGTGACCAACAGACAAGGTCCCTTCTCCATGAACCTGCCTCTGAGACAGAGTATGGGGGTTGGGAAGAGACGCAAAATAAACAAATAAAATAACATGAAAATTTCAAATAGTATTACACTGAGAATCAAAGTGGCTACTTTACATTGGGTCCTTCAGAAATCAGGAGGCTAACAGATCATCTAGGCAGAAAAGTCAACAAGGAAACATCTGCCTTAACAACATGTTAGACCAGATGGACCTAACCTATATATACAGAACATTCTCTCCAAAAGCAATAGAACACACACTCTTCTCAAGGGCACATGGAACACTCACTATGTTCAGGATAGATCATATCTTAGGTCAAGTGTTAATAAATTTAAGAAGAACTGAAATAATATCAAGCATCTTTACTGACCACAATGGTGTAAAGTAGAAATTAATTACAAGAAAACTGGAAAATTCACAACTATGTGAAGATTAAACAACATGCTACTGATGGGTTGAAGAAGAAATTTAAAAATTCCTTGAGACAAAAATGCAAATACAACAAACCAAAATTTATGAGATACAGTAAAAGCAGTTCTAAGAGAGACATTCATAGCAATGAATACTATTTCAAAAAAAAAAAAAAGCAAAAATCTCAAACAACCTAACTTTATACCTCAAAGAAATAGATAAAGAAAAACAAAGTACAAGTTGGTAGAAGAAAAGAAATAAATATCAGAGCCGAAATGAATAAAATAGATACTAAAAAGATAATAGAAAAGATCAATGAAACTAAGAGTTGGTCCACTGAAAAGATAAAATTGACAAGCCTTTTGCTAGGCTCACCAAGAAAAAAGAGAGAAAACTCAAATAAATAAATCAGAAATGAAGAAGACATTACAACTGCTACCACGGTAATAACAGAGGACTATAAGAGACTACTACCTGACAACCTAGAAGAAATGAATAAATTCCTAGAAACATATAACTTGCCAAGACAGAATCATGAAGAAACAGAAAATCTGAAAAGAATGGTTACTAGTAAGGAACTGAATCAGTAATCAAAAACCTCCCAACAAACAAAAGTCCAGGACCAGATGGCTTCACTAGTGATTCTACCAAACATCCAAAGAATACCAATCCTTCTTAAACTCTTCCAAAAAAATAGAAGAAGAGAGAGTTCTTTCAAACTCATTTTATAAGGCCAGCATTACCCTGATACCAAAACCAGACATGTGTGGCACCAAAAAAAAAAAAAAAACAAAAAAAAAAAAAAAACAAAAAAAAAACAAAAAAAAACACACACATCAATATCCTTAATGAACATAAATGTAAAAATCTCCAATAAAATATTAGCAAACTGAATTCAATAATATATCAAAAGGATCATACACCATAATCAAGTCAGATTTATTCCAGGGATGCACAATGGTTCAACTCCACAAAAATCAATTATGATACATCACATAATAAAATGAAGGATAAAAATCATATGATCATCTCAATAGATGCAGAAAAGCATTTGAGAAAATTCAACAATAAAAAACTCTCAACAGTATGTATAGAGGGAAAGTATATCAACATAATAAAGGCCACATATGACAAGCCCACAGCTAACATTATACTCAACGGTAAAATGCTGAAAGCTTTTCCTCTAAGATCAGGAATAAGATAAGGATGTATAGTCTGACTACTTTTATTCAACATAACATTGGAAATCCAAGCCAGGGCAATTAGGCAAGAAGAGGAAATAAGAGACATCCAAATTGGAAAGGAAGAAGAAAATTGTCATTTGCGGATGATGTGATATTATATATAGAAAACACTAAACTCCACCAAAAAAGTGTTAGAACTAATGGATGAATTCAGTAAGATTGCACGATACAAAAATCTGTTCCATTTCTATACAGTAATCACAAACTATCAGAAAAAGATTAAGAAAACAATCCCCTTTACAACGGCATCAAAAAGAACAAAATACTTAAGAATAAATTTAACCAAGTAGGTGAAAGAGTTGTACACTGAAAACTTTAAGACATTAATGAAAGAAATTAATGGAAATAAATAAATAGAAAAATATTCTGTGTTCATGGATTCAATGAGTTAATGTTGTTATAATGTCCATATAAAATAAAATAAAATAAAATAAAATAAAATAAAATAAATAAAATAAAATAAAATAACCCATACTACCCAAAGCAATCTATAGAGTCAATGCAATCCCCATTGAAGTTCCAATGGCATTTTTCACAGAAATAAAAAATACTAAAATTTGTGTGGAACCACAAAAGATGCGAATATCCAAAGCAAATTTAAAAAGAAGAAGAAACCTAGAGGCATCATGCTCCCTGATTTCAAACTATTTTGAAGCCACAGTAATCAAAACAGTATGGTATTGACATAAAACTGACACACATCAAAAGACCAGATCAGAGTGACCAGAAATAAACCTGCACATATATGGTCAATTATGACAAAGAAACTAAGAATATACAATGAGGAAGGGCAATCTCTTCAATAAATAATTGTATGGATGGATGGATGGATGGATGGATGACTGGACAAACTGAACAGCCATATGCAAAAGAATGGAACTAGAAAGTATCTTACACAATACACAAAAATTAACTCAGAATGATCTAAAACCTTGAATGTAAGATCTGAAACCATAAAATTCCTTGAAGAAAACACTGGTGTAAGCTCCTTGACATAGGTTGTGTTTTTTTAATCTGACAACAAAAGCAAAAATAAGCTGGGGCACCTGGGTGGCTCAGTCGGTTAGCGTCCAACTCGATTTCGGCTCAGGTCATGATCTCACAGTTCATGAGTTCAAGCCCCACGTGGGACTCTGTGCTGACAGCTCGGAGCCTGGAGCCTGCTTCGGATTCTGTGTCTCCCTCTCTCTCCATTCCTCCCCTGCTCATGCTCTGTCTCTCAAAAATAAATAAATGTTTAAAAAAAAAAGCACAAATAAGCAAGTAGGACTACACCAAATTAAAAACCTTTGCACAGTGAAGGAAATCATCAACAAAATAAAAGGGCAACCTATGAAATGGGAGAAAATATTTGCAAATCATATATCTGGTAAGGGGTTAATATCCAAAATATATAAAGAACTCCTTTAACTCAATAGCAAAACAAAGAAACGAACAAAAACTCAAAAAAATCTGATTAAAGAATAGGCAGAGGATCTAAATAGATATTTTTCCAAAGAAGATATAAAGATGGACACCAGATATCCTCAAGGAAATACAAATCAAAATTGCAATGAGATAAAACACCCCACATCTGTTAAAATGGCTATATTCAAAAAGAGAAAAAATAACAAGTGTTGGTAAAGATGTAGAGAAAAAGGACTCTTGTGCACTGGTGGTAGGAATGTAAATTGGTGCAGCCACTATGGAAAATGGTATAGAGGTTCCTCAAAAAATTAAAAATAGAAGTACCATATGATCCAGCAATTCTACTTCTGTGTGTGTGTGTGTGTGTGTGTGTGTGTGTGTGTGTGTACACACACACATACATATTATTATTCAATCAGAAAAAAGAATGAAATCTTGCCATTTCCAACGACTTGGATGGACCTTGAGGGCATTATGCTAAGTATAATAAGTCAAAGAAAGTCAAATACCATATGATCTTACTTATAAGGAATCTAAAAAACAAACAAACAAAAAATCAAGCTCATAGAATCAGAGAATAGACCAGTGATTTCCAGAGGCAGGGAGTACAAAATTGTAGTTATAAAATAAATACATTATGGGGATGTAATGTATAGTACAATGACTATAGTTAACAATATTGTATTGCATATTTGGAAGTTGCTAAGACAGTAAACCTGAAAAGTTCTCATCACAAGAAAAAAAAATGTCGCTACATAAGGTGATGGATGTAAACTAGTTCATTTGTGGTGATCATTTCCCAATGTATACAGATATCAAATGATTAAGTTGTATACCTGTAATGAATATAATGTCGTATGTCAATTATACCTAAAAAACCCCTAAATCAATAACAATAATTTAAAACTAAGTCAGGAAGTGGTTATTAAGCAGAGCTCTGAATAACAAGGAGCTAGTCATACAAGATCACTGGGGAGAGGGAGTAGCTACTGCAGAGATCCCAATGCAAGTAGAAGCTTGAGGAGTCAAAGAGGGCCGCTGTGGCAGTGGGGAAGGAATGTGGAACCGGGAAATGTGTCCTGTAGCTTACTGCCAACATCTGCTTACATCTCAATGGAAAAATGGAAATGTTTGCTAATGTTGTTTCAGCTTGAACAAATAACAAAATAATTTATTTCCTAGTCTCTTTGCGACATCTACAGATGTATGGACGATATTGGATCTACCCAAACATTTACCAAGATCGGTTCAGACTTGGGCTCCAAACTCCTCATTTTCCCTATCATCAGCCTGGCTCCCCTTCCCTAGAACATGGCCACAGCTGAACCATGTTCCCAAGGCCATTGTCAACATGTCTATCTAGTGATATGAGCAGAGACTTGTCTTGCCCTTCCTTCTGGCCAGGAGATCATGGTGGGAAATGGACATGGTAGAGGGGCTGAGATGGTGGATCCAAGTTCATTACTATCAGCATCAGAAGCATGATTAACAGAGAGATTTTACTCCTAAGGCCTGCTGCTGTCAGCAAGTTCCAACAAACACTGGTCATTGCTATAGCAACTGATTTCACATGCATCAGGAGAAATCATAACAGTATTAGCTTTTCCTGGAAACAGTCAAAGTTGAAACTGCCTGCAATTAGAGTGTTCCCCATTTCCTCTAATAATGCCAGTGCTGCCCTGTTCTTTGTGCCTTTCTCTCACTGCTCTTTCAGTCCTCTGAGGCCTCCATTTTTGTCCCTGAGAAGGCTGGTCCTGGTCTATACAACTGAGCCATTTGTATGCTGTCCTAAGACTTCCAAGGCCAAGAAACAGGGTGTATGGGTGTGGGGGAGTGGGGATTCAAGAGGTAGACATGACAAGATTCAGAGTTTCAAGTTCTGGGCGTGGGCACTAGCTCTACCAGTCAGCCATGTGACCAATCCACAAGCAGTTTACTTAACCTCTCTGTACTTTTGTTTCCTCATCTGAAAAATGGTGCTTTAACAATACCTCTCATGAGGTCAGCATGTGGGACAAAGTCTCTAAGAGCTGTCAAACACTAAGCATGTACCTGAAACCAAAGATCTTTTCTTCATTTCAGGAAATTAACACCCAAAATGATGAAATTTATTAAAAGTTCTTATCATGGTCGTTGACTTCCTTTTATCTATATTAAGGAATACAAAGATACCATCAGTGAAAAGTATACAGCTAACCTAATTCTGGTCCTGTCTCTGCCACCATGAGTAGCCATGTAATGTGGGACACTTAACTACTCAGAGCCTCCACTTCCTCATGAACAAAATGAAGACAGTAATACTCAAGCACAGATGTTAGAATCATTTAATACATCTTAAAATTCCTTGGAAAATATCCAATAAGTGCAAGGATATACATTTGGATATCCTACTATATACTGTATATAGTTTAGATGATTACCAAGTCATAATTTGAGTTTGAAGTCAAAATTTTTCCATCAAACAGTCAACAATCTTCATCGAGAGAGAACTCTGAAATGAGCTACAGCTGAATATCTACTTTTCTAAGGTAGGTACAGAGTGAGATAAAAATAATCTTCTTTTTGTCGATATGCTAAACGCCATGCGGTAGAGTAGAGATAACCACAGATTCTTTGCTAATCTTCTAACTGAGAGGTGAAGTCTGTCCTCTGCCCTGGAATCTGCAGGGTGGAGTGTGGGTGTCTCTGTGAAAACTTAACCAACCTAACCAATATGGCAGAAAGAATGCTGTAGCCTGCCAATTTCCAGGCTCAGCCTTAAGAGACCAGCAGCTTCCCCTTTCTGATTCCTGAAGAATTGTTTTTGGAGCCCAGAGCAACCATGTCAGAAGGCTACCCTGAGGCTGCTGTTCTGTGAGAAAGCTTGCACTTAGTCACTTGGAGAGACCATATGAGGAGAGAGACCTGCCCTGCTGCCCCCAAGTTTTCCAGTTCCAGCCATTCCTATGATCCCAGCTGAAACCCCAGGGTGGTGCTGCAGAGGTGAGCTGCACAGAATCCTGAACCCACAGACCAGAGATATAAGAGTAATAAACTGCTTTATGCCACTAGGTTTTGGAGCAGTTTGTTTCACAGCAATAGATAAAATAGATAACTGGAAAATCATCCAAACATGAAATGATAAAATATCTGATGGTTATTTATGAGTGTGTGTGTCACCAAAATGAAACTTCAGCCCCACAGTTGCCTCAGTCCTAGAACAGGAAAACATTTTCCTATGGCTAGCTGCCAGTGGGTGTCTGAGAAATTATGGGTAACTGGAATGAGTCCTCAGTATTTCCAAGTACGGTGAAAAGGGGAAAAGCCTCATTAAGTTTTGTAAAGCAACAAAATCTATGTAGGCTAAAATCTGTTCTGCAGAAATCTGAAAAAAAAAGAAAAAGAAAAAAAAAGAAGTCTAAAAGGCTAATTAATAAGAGCCCTCAAAAAGTTTCTGGGTGAGGGGAAGAGGGCTCTGGATTGCCTGCCACAGTCGAGGTTAAAGTTGGTATTGGACAGTAACTTAGGGCTGTATAAATACCGTACCATTCATTCGAAATCATGTAGACCACTAAAGGCAAATCACTTTATAACATAATTTGGCAAATACTCATGCAAACCCACAAAAGGTAACTAAGAAAGATTCAGACAGATATGTTAAACTCATTTGTATTGTATGTATTTTTTTTATTTTCTGTACATGATGTTTTGACACCTTAAAAAAACCCTTTCTAGCTGAAAAGAGACTGCCCCCTCCCCTGGGGATAGCCAATTCTTGGAGATAGCAAAGGGCCCAGCTGGGAGCATGCCTTTGATATGCAAACTAACCAATCCAGAGCCAGACTTCCTCATTCTGTTCCCTTCACCCTGGATACAATATTCCTCTGCCTTAATCATCCCAGGGCCAGGTACCAGGCAATTAGAGACCATCCCCATTGCCAAAATCCCTCAGAAATTATTCAAACTAGTCAATCCTATTTATCCTGCTCTGCCCTTCCTTTCCCTCAGAAACCCCAATAAAGATTGTAGCCTTCTCTTACCAGGCCATATCCAACATGGACATTCTTAGAACATCACTCAAAGGGTTACATGTTCAAAGACTTAGCTGAGGTCAAGTGTACCTGGGGGAGAAATCTGGGGTGGGTGAGGTTACACTAGTTTAATGACCGTGGGATTACAGAGAGGCTTTTCTTGGCACAGAGACCTAACAACCTTCAGACTGGTGCACTGATGTCAGTGAGGCCTAGTCTGGGAGTACAGATGGGTTAGCACGTCTCCCATTATAATCAGAAAACCAACCCAGAAACTGTGACAGTAAAAGAAGTCATCATGTCCCCTTCCTTACAAAGGGGAACAGGTGAGAAAGAGGACAGAAACTTAGCTGCTTAATTTCGAAATTCAGTTTCTCATGTCATCTAGCAGAAAACAAACTTACATGGCTTTCTAAGTACCTACTTCAATTAGTTCCTACAAATAAATATCTAAATGGTTGCATAGTTTTAAAAAGTACACACAGCTTTAAGTTGTTCATGACTACAAACCTTCTGAAAGTGCAGCCTGTCTCTATTGCTGAGTTACAAAAACTACATGTTAAGGTTAGAAGGCTGTACTTTACTAGAAACACAAGATAAAATTGAACCTTCTTGCCTGGTGATATAAGTCAAATATGTTTTATTAATAACCCATGTTAGTGGACAGCAGATACCAAAAAAACATACAAACATTATGTCTCAGTTCTGCCTTGAAATGCTCTACTATCAGCAGAAATCAGATTTCTTATCTTCTCAACTTCCAAAAACACTGCCTTCATTTTCCTATAGTGAAAACAAATTAAGTCAAGTCTTTTATCCTCTTACAGATCCTCTACCTTCACTGCTGCTCATCTTCTGCTGGTAGGTTGATCAAACAGGCAAACATGGACAAACAGGAGACAAACTCAAAGGAATGTAGGAGAAATTTGGAGGTGTAATTAAAAGAATTACATGTCTGCCTTTTTGTGTCTTTAATTTAGGAAGTCAGTGGCTTAAATCACGTACTTCACAGCATGAGTAATGCACAGAACGTCTGTGCTGCAGCTACATTTAAAAGGACTCTGCCACCCAGACTGAAGCTAAGTGGCACTTTTTTCACCTGATCAAAATACTTAAGTGATTTCAGCAACCGACTACTGGTGGTAATCTTATCTGGACATTCCTGCCATTGGGATCTTTCTACCAGCTTCTTCAAATAGACTCCAAGCTGCCATTCAAGCATTTTTAAATACTGCCAACTCATTTCCTAGATGAGGGGCCAAGAAAGGGTTTCTTGCATTGGGGTCATGCCAGCTGGATTGGGGTTAAACATTCTCACGCATCATGTCAGTTTCTGGACATCAAGCTCATGGATGGGCCAAATGACTGATGCTTGAACCACTAGATTGCTGTCTCCTTCCCCAGATGGTCTCATTAGTTCTTTATTTGATGTGGCAAACCAGCGTTACCTGAACAGGACTGTGAGTACAAAGGCCTTTCAGGAAGCCATGCCTGTCCAGCCCTATCAGGTTAACAGATCACCAAAGTTAGTGGCCTTCTTGCCAGGCCATTGGCCTTTGTTCAGGCAATATATAAGCCCAGAGGAACACATACAATTATGTGTAATACCATGTTACTCTACATAATACTATGTTATTTGCTAATAGTGGGCAGTAAATTTGGGGCCATTTTGTTTTTTTTAATTGGAAAATATATTTATCAATAGCAACCCAAAACTATTCCTATATTTCTGATGGCTTCTTTCGTTGATAGACCCAGATGATGCCTTCTCTTTCCTAAGTCTTCAGTTCAATTTCCTTATCACCATTCTACTCCTAACTCTCTCAAAGTCAAATGTTTTGAGTATAATTTACATGTCACTCCATTCACTGATTCACTTTATGTGTGTGTTTAACATTGATTTAATGTTTGCTAAGTGCCAGACCACGTGTTAAGAACTGAGATATACAAATGCATACTCATAGGAAGAATTTGAAAATGAGAAACATATAAGCTAAATTGTGAAAGTACCCTTTATCTTTCCCAAATTTACTCCTTCTTTAGAGATAACTACTGTTAACTATATTTTCCATATCTTTAAAAAAAAAAAAAACATTGAAATATATACATGCACTCACACACAGTCTATGCGTGACAGTCTAAGCATGTACCTATGGGAAGTGTTGGGGGTGTATGTGTGTCCATGAACAATTTCAGATATGGTATTCATGAGCTTAAAAAGTACATATTATTGAAAATTATAATAAATGTTCTTTTTAAATTCTCACTCTGATCTTTTTGTTTATACACATTTTCAGAGTTTGCAGAAAGAAGACACCACTGGACTCACAGCCAACCAGCACAGAGGCTTCTGCTCTGTAAATATTCCTCTCACTCAGTGATTCAAAAAATATTTATTGGGCTTAGACCATCTTCCAAACACTACACCAACTAGGAGTACAAAAATGAAGATGTAGCCTTATCCTCAAGTCCAGAATACACGAATTAAAATGAATATGTGTACTATTTTTCCAAATAACGTTCTTATTTTTTAAGAAAATAACCTCAAAAATCCTTTTGGATTTAAAGAATTAAAATGATTTAAGGAGGGGCGCCTGGGTGGCGCAGTCGGTTAAGCGTCCGACTTCAGCCAGGTCACGATCTCGCGGTCCGTGAGTTCGAGCCCCGCGTCGGGCTCTGGGCTGGTGGCTCAGAGCCTGGAGCCTGTTTCCGATTCTGTGTCTCCCTCTCTCTCTGCCCCTCCCCCGTTCATGTTCTGTCTCTCTCTGTCCCAAAAATAAATAAACGTTGAAAAAAAAAAAATTAAAAAAAAAAAAAAAAAGATTTAAGGAATTAAAGTTAGTTGTATCAACTGTCAGGTGTTATGATAGTTGTTCAAATATTAGCTCGCCCAGGTAAGAAGACATGACGACTCATTATTAGTGCAGGTCTCCCTGGAAGAGCCTTAAGAAGTAACGTTGCAGGTAACTTAAGAAATGGGCAGATTTTTATATCATACTGGCCATAGTAAGGTTGATAGTAAGATTGGTTTAGGAGCACTCTGTTTTCACTTGTTTATAATTGAGGTTGGCTGATGTGGTCCCTAATACAGGGACAGGGAAAGATGTGACCTAGAGACCTGTCTCTCCTCCTCAGGCGACAATCATGCAGGTTGAGAGAGCTAAAGGGTTCATTTGGTTTCTTGTCCCTCTTTCCAATCGGGAAGGAAAAGAAAGTGATTTTGGAATGTGCTACAGATGGTCTTTCATAGCTGCCACTAAACTCAGTTTTAAGAACAACATCTTCTAGTGAGAGAAGAAATTACACAACAAATGTCCCTGATCATTTTTCTACATAGGGCAAAAGCCCAGTTATAAATTACATCAAGTACTTAAATCATGGCATGACCTACAAGTGACCTTTTGCCTTCCGTCAGTCCAGCCAGCCTGGTGACTCCCTCCAACCACTGTCACCATGGATGCTGCATTACAGCTGAGATGGAGGGTGCAAGGAGATTTACTTACGTAACCCACAGGGCCGTCTCTGTCCCAGCCCTCCGCTCACATTAACACTAAGCAGTATATAATTTAGAAAAGGGGAAATGCGATCATAGCTTTTGCCCCCACACTGCTATGACATTCCAGGCTTTTATGTTCAGGAAGCTCCGTGTTGATCTTGGCGTCCCCATGGGTTAAAATCTTGTTTAAATGTTGCAGCCTTAGAATAGTCTTTGAGGTTTTTCTGTGTTGTTTTATAAAAGGCTTCTGCCTGATTATTTACAGATGCTGTCTCTGAGAAAGCTGAAAATAGTCTCACTACGAATGTTGAAGTTTGAACTCAGGCTTCCCTTACTATTTTATGGTGAACAGTTCAATAGCACTCACAGGTTGGGCTGGTCAACTGGCTTTTAAATGGGGTTTCTGTCAGTGTCTCCAGCATTGAGGTTTCTGTTGACTTGACCTCTGCCTGTCAAAGGAGTTATTCATATCTGTGCACTCATTCAACAAATATTTGCTGAGCCCTACTACGTGTCAGGTATTATGTTAGGGGCTAGAGACACAGGGGTGAAGACCAAGGCTCTGCCTTTGAAGAGCTCAGTCTAAGGAGAGGAAGTAAGTGTGATAAACGCTGTCACAAATGCTGGAGTCCCCTCACAGGGCACAGGGAAGGGAAGGTAAACAGGGAAGTCCGCTCAGTTACTCAATCTCTCTCCCACCTTCACCTGGCTCTGTTAGTCACAATAGACAAGGTAGGACAATCAGGTATGGTTCCCTTGTCTCAGCTTTTCCCTTCTTCATATCTGAATCAAGCCTCTGCCTCGGCGGGGCAGCGGGGGAGACATGTTCTGTAATATTTCAGATTAAAAGAGACCCAATCTTGTTCTTCAAAATCTCTAGAGAAGAACTTGGTAGAACCTTCATAAATGTGTCCACAGCATTCACTAGCTTAGGCAGACAGTTCTTCAGTCTCCATAACTATAACCCTTGAGGTAAAGTCACTCTCTTCTGCAGCAGGCATGGTGGAAAGACTGCCTCTGTGGAAGCATCTGCCCATAGAGTCCCGCTGTGGCCTGCTCCTTTCCAGGCGAAGCAGTCCTGGCCCCTCCCACCAGAGCTCGCTCAACTCCTCTCAATGCTTTCAGTGTCGGGTCCTGGACTCACTCCAAACCCTCCTTATCCCTTCTCAATTACAAAACCCAGAACTGGGCCAGGAAAGGAGTGTGCTGGGCCAAAGACTTTTCCTTCCCAATTCCTGCAAATTCCTGAGAGTCTCCACAGGCTGGTTAAATGAATCTCTTTTTACAGGATAACCAGGGGAGACTCTGGGATGACAGCACTGGGGGAAGAGGTTGAGGAGAGTAAAATACCATTCTTACAGGTTTAATTAAGGACACATGGCCCCATGGGCATCAACATTACCACTGCTGGCACCATGAACTTCTCTCTGGAGCCATCAGGACATGTGGGTGAATATTGGAGAGGTGCTTTTGGATCAACAGTAGTGCCATAAATCACTGTTACTGAGTTAAAGACCTCTCCACGTGATTTACAACTTGCAGTAATAATGACCTGGTGAGTTTAAGAACTCACCACTCCATCTCTTATTCTAAAGTCTCTTCTTAAAGAAAAATGGACCAAATCTAAGCTGAGAGCAATAACATCACATCCCATCTTTCTATAGCATTCTTTTTATTTTCCAAAGTACTTTCCCACACGTAACTTCATCTAATTCTCACCATAGCCTTGTGCAGTGAATCTTAAATACACTAACTTACAGCTAAGGAAAGATAGGCAAAGAGGTGTTCTGTGACTTGCTCAAGATCACAGTATCACAGGAAGTATCAGAGGTTGGTCTGAAATGCAGGCTGGCCTCACCTGTCTCTTTTGTACTCTACTATTTGCAAAATGTATCACAGCTTATATGGCAAATTTTCCTATCTATTATCTTATTGGTCCTCAAAACATTCCTAGCATGCAAATAAGGAACTAGCAATAAGAAAAAAAAATGCAGAAAATAATTGTGAAAAATACTGAAATGGATCAGAATGATTAATGGGTGTTATCAGCAGAAAACTAGGCATTGTGTGGTGCAGCCTTCCAGGTACCTGATTGTAACAACCTACTGATTATCTCATTAATGAGCGAATTAAATAAATCCTTGACACGTGTTCATTTGATATCTGAGAGTCATCATTTACCCTTTTAAAATAATCACCCTTTAACAATGGCTAACACTTCTTAAGCACTTACTAGAAGCCCTTACTAAGGGCTTTACATACACTGAATTCTCACAGCCATCAGAAGGCAGGCACTCATAATCTCCATTTTCTAGATGAGAAGATAGAGGTTTAGAAAGATTAGATAGCTTGCTCAAGGTCCCAGAGTCAGTAAAAGAGGGAATCACTTCTCTCTGAGGCCACTGCTATTGATTTTTCCTTGGGGTCTACAGTATCTAGAACTAAATAATTAGGGCAGCAAGGGTCCTCAACAGGGGTGGGCATGTGAGTTCCTCTGGAGCAATTGTGCATGGTGGTCTGCAGTTCATGCACCATGAAGTTAAAGTCATTCTCATTCTGGTTGTTGATCAACATCCTACTGATAGACAATTTCCAAAGTACTTTCCCACACGTAACGTGTACTCGATGTCATCTGTCTCTCACGCAGCATGAGTTGAGGGAAGGTAGTGTCCTGGATACAGCACTGGCCCCATAGTCAGAAGAGGTACATTCGTGGGGCGCCTGGGTGGCTCAGTCGGTTGAGCGTCCAACTTCAGCTCAGGTCATGATCTCGCAGCTCATGAGTTCGAGCCCCACATCGGGCTCTGTGCTGACAGCTCAGAGCCTGGAGCCTGTTTCAGATTCTGTGTCTCCCTCTCTCTCTGTCCCAACCCACTCACATTCTGTCTCTGTCTCTCTCAAAAATAAACATTAAAAAAAAAAAAAAAAAAGAAGAGGTGCATTCCTGCCCTGGCTCAGCTACTGAAAAGCAGTGTCACCCTAGACAAGACACAATTTTTCTGGTTAGTCTAAAGTAATGAAGAGCAGATGGACAAGACGGTCAAGGAGGAGGACAAATTCAGTTATGCCCACAATGCTAACAAAGACAACGTGCATGGAGTAACGTACGTGGGTCCCTGCCCTTTCAGTACTTAAATATGGGCCTCCGGGGAGGGGAAAATCCTCATTTAAAAACTGGTAAAGAAGCAAGAATTGCAGGTCATCCAGTACACATAGGTGGAAGCGTTCTATATCTTGTCCCCATGGGCAGAACTGTCCTGGGTGATCCCCACAAGGCTGAGCCCTTCAGTGGATCTCTGGGGGTAACTCAGGGATGCAGCCCTCTTGGAAGAAAAGTGAAACTCTATGGCTGGGACTAACAAGACTGAGGCTTATCTATGTAATTACTAATCTCTAGAGGAAAAAGATCTTTTCTTATTCATCTTTGTGTCTGCCCAGTGATTGACACAGCTCATAACTAATCCTCAAATGTTCACTGAATATAACTGAAGATAAGCCCATAGCTAGTTAAATAATTAATACAATGAACATTTATTAGACATCTACCACATGCTTGATATTATCCCAAATGAAGGAGATGCCAAGCCCACCGTACCACGTTCATGTGGGACATGCTCCCTGGATTCCACTTTCCTCTCTGGCTGTCTTTGGGAGATATTATTTTCTCCTTTCAAAGTTGTCTTTGGTGTTAAACTATTGTCTTTTAAAAGTGCACAATTCTACATGAACTGTTATCTGCCCTCATGGAGGGCCTACTTAATGACATTTTCCTGGGTCACCTGGGTGGCTCAGTTGGTTAAGCATCCAACTCTTGGTTTCAGCTCAAGTCATAATCTCACGGTTCATGAGTTTGAGCCCTGCATGAGTCTCCGTGCGATGACAGTGCAGAGCCTGCTTGGGCTTCTCTCTCTACCCCTTTCCCACTCATGCACATACTCTCTCTCTCTCAAAACAAATTAAAAACTTAAAAGAATAAAAAGTAATGACATTTTCCCAACAAATGCTGACTGAATGTTTGCCATGGGTTATGCCACGTTCTGTGTGCTGGATTAAAATGGAGAAAGTCTTTCCTCCCACAGAGTTTATGTTCATTTTAAGGTGAGACAATGTTGGGAGGAAACAGATGAAGCTAAAAGAAAACATTTTAAAAGGCATCCAAATTATAAAGAGAGAAGTAAAATTGACTCTATTTGCAGATGAAATGATACCATACATAGAAAACCCTTGGGGTGCCTGGGTGACTCAGTTGTTTAAGAGTCCAACTTCAGCTCAGGTCATGATCTCATCACGTTCACGAGTTTGAGCCCTGCGTCAGGCTCTGTGCTGACAGCTCAGAGCTTGGAGCCTGCTTCAGATTCTGTGTCTCCCTCTCTCTCTGCCCCTTCCCTGCTTGTGCTCTCTCTCTCTCAAAAATAAATAAACATTTAAAAAAATTTTTTTAAAAAGGAAAATCCTAAAGACCACACCAAAAAACGGTTTGACTAGTCAACAAATTTAGTAGTTGCAGGATACAAAATCAATATACAAAATCAATATACAAAAATCAGTTGCATTTCTATATATTAACAATGAACTATCAGAAAAAAAATTAAGAAAAAAGTCCCATTTAAAATTGCATCAAAAAGAATAAAACAACCTGGGAATAAATCTAACCAAGGAGGTGAAAGACCTGTACACTGAAAACTGTAAGACATTTATGGAAAACTGAAGATGACACAAATAAACGGAAAGATATTTTGTGTTCATGGATTGAAAGAATATTGTTAAAATATCCATACTACCCAAAGCAATCTACAGAGTCCCTGCAAATTCCCATCAAAGTTCCAATGGCATTTTCACAGAAACAAAGCAAACAATACTAAAATGTGTATGGAACCACAAAAGCCTGCTTGTCAAAGCAATCATCAGAAAGAACAAAGCTGGAGGCATCAGGCTCCCTGATTTCAAACTATGTCATGAAGTCATGGTGATCAAAATGTATGGTATTGGCATAAAAACACCCACACTGATCAGTGGAATAGATTAGAGGGCCTAGAAATAGGCCCACAATGATATGATCAATTAATTTATGACAAAGGAGCCAAGAATATACAATGGGAGAAGAATAGCCTCTTCAATAAATGGCCTTGGGAAAACTGACAGTCACATGCAAAAGAATGAAACTGAACCCCTATCTTAGACCATATACAAAGTCAACTCAAATTGGATTAAAGACTTGAACATAAGACCTGAAGCCATAAAACCCCTAGGAGAAAACACAGGGTATAAGCTCCTTGACATTGGTCTTAGCAATGATTTCCTGGATTTGACACTGAGAGCAAAGGCAGAAAAACAAAAATGAATACGTAGGACTACTTCAAACTAAAAAGCTTCTACAAGGCAAAGGAAATCACCAACAAAATAAAAAGGTAACTATGGAATGAAAGAAAATATTTTTAATTGGGTTATTTGGGTGTTTTGCTATTGAGTTGGATGAGTCCCTTGTGTATTTTGGATATTAGTCCTTTACTGGATGTGTGGTTTGCAAACTTATATTATACTAGGAAACCTTAAAAAATTGTTAGAAATCTTGTCTTGAGTTTCAAAAATAAAATAAAATAAATAACCTAAGCAATAAAAACTCACACTTTTTATATCTCTTCAGATCAAGTTAAATGATGGCAAAGAAGGTTGATTTTCATATGATTCTGTGGTAGTTCCCATTTTCAGAGAATACAGAAATCTGATCTTTTTGTTAAAAATAATTAAAAATAATTGGTTACTTCAAGTTACTCACTGAATAACTCCAAGTGGTCAGAACAGATGCCACAGATTGCTCAGCAATCTATTATCATGGCTAAAAAAATGATTGATTAGAAATTATATCCAATTGATACATACAGACACATGTCTGTGGGAGCTCATTTAAAAGGAATTAAATAATGTATTATTCCCCCTAATGAATCAGCATTGCATTTAATTAGGTAACTAAACACTGTATCTTTTTTCTTAGACCTAAATTAAAAATTATAAGCCAATATAATTTGGGAGAATAATAATTAAGACACCACACTATATATAATGGCTTTCCATTAAGATTTCATTAACTTAATGTTTTTCTCCCTTTGGATTAAATTACATCAGGCCAAAATGAACTTGCCCTAGGGCAAATTTTCTAAGGAATGAATGTAACATTTACTAGGAAAGACAAACACAGTAAAAGAATTTTTTTTTTAGATATTTTTTAGCCAGATGGAAGGCTGTACTTTAAAAATGTAAAAGGTCATAAAAGCCCCCTTTTGGGGGGCAATCATAATTTTTTTAATAGGCCAAAGTGAATATTCTTAACATACAAATGTGACTTTTAATTCTTTAAAATGCAGTGGGGAGTAAGTTTTCCTTAACAGTAAGAAGGAAAATCCCTCTGAGATTATGAAGCCATAGAATTTGAGACTAAAATTTGCTCACATCAAGATGCTGTTAGTTAGCCATCTGCTTCATGTATGTGTTTTCTTAATGAAAGCATTTTGTCTCCCCACTAGTAAGGATGCAGATTTCAAAGTATTTACACTATTGTTAGAATAATGTGTGCCACACGAGACAACCTCTATACATGGCAGATTTGATAAACAACGCAAACTATTTTCTTATGCAATTCATTACCAACACAAGCTAGCAGAGAATATGCACCAGAGTGAAAGGGAAGGTAGGACTGTGTGATGGTAGATGTCAATTCGAATGTCTGATTTAGGCCAATGTGAATAATGAAATCTTAGTGAACAACCAAATAGGGAGAGAAGCCCTACAATCTATGAGTGATTTCCCATCACCTTATCTATTGCATCTAGCACTCTTTACTCGCTAATCCTTATTGCCCTTATTTTCTTTAGTGAGATGATTCTTTTAATTATACTCCATAGACAAGAAATGTTTATCAATTTATAAAAGTTATACATTTATAAATAAATTTATGAATTCATAAAGGACTGTTTAAACAATAAGTTTTCCTCCAATAAGAGAATTATTAACTATGCATATCTTTTCTTTAAAATGAAGTGATAAATTATATGGGGCGCCTGGGTGGCGCAGTCGGTTAAGCGTCCGACTTCAGCCAGGTCACGATCTCGCGGTCCGTGAGTTCGAGCCCCGCGTCGGGCTCTGGGCTGATGGCTCGGAGCCTGGAGCCTGTTTCCGATTCTGTGTCTCCCTCTCTCTCTGCCCCTCCCCCGTTCATGCTCTGTCTCTCTCTGTCCCAAAAATAAATAAACGTTGAAAAAAAAAAAATTTAAAATGAAGTGATAAATTATAAATAATGTATAATAATGGTACTAAATTTAGATATGGAAATTACCCTCAAAGCTGCTGGGTGTGAATAATCAAACCTTTTCTTTCTATTTATGCTTCTGGCTGAGAATGAAACAAGTGATGGAGACTTAAAGAAATGGAAAAATCCTTCACACGGTTTCTTGTGACCATGAGTGGAGGAGGGCAAAGTCTTTTTCTCTAGAGTCCAAAGACAAGATAAAATGTCTGTGATTTGAAATCAGAATGGATCTGCTGCTCCACTAACCATGGCTTGAGTATTGCCATAAACCTCTGATGGAGGATTCCCCAGTATGAGGTTGCAAATGGCAGTTCTTGCCATCTTGATATTTTGTAAAGTGCCAAGGATGTGAACCTTCACATCAGCCAAAATTATCCTTCTCCATGTCACACTCTCTGTGGTGAATTTGGGTGGTTCCTCCTTTGCCAGTGATTCTTCCTATTGCCCCACACAGGTGGTCTCCCTTTAGGGTCATCACATCTGTAATTTCAAAAGACTCTAGGAAAAGGTCACCCAACCTAATGAGGGCAAGTATGTCCTCCACCTGAAACCCAAGAGAAAGGCTTTCACAAAATCAGCTGCTTTTGTCAAAATACTAACGTCCTTGGTTTCTTTACAAGTCCTGATTCCACATTCCTGAATTTCAAGGTAAAGCGTATCTGAAGTCGCAAATGTTCTACAATAGGAGTAAATCTCTGCATCCGTTCTCTTTTAATGGCATGTATCTGTTAGCTGGGACTGGAATTTTCCTTGTTTCTTCTTTCCCACCCAGGAATCCACGGCCAGAGAGGGGTGGGAAACCGGGCCTCCCTGCGGCCGGGCCTCTGCCTGCCTTGTCCATGCGGCTGCTGTTTCCCTGGGCCCCTGGGCCATCCTGGCGGGTGACCTGGGTGAAGCTGTCCTCAGCCCTGGCGCTCTGTGCTTCCATCCTCGGAAGAATTTTTCCAGTCCCAACTTGTGCTTCTGGCTTGAATGCGTGTGCGCTGCCCTTATTGCCCCTATTTTAATTCATAGCTCTTATCACTGCCTGGCATCACAGGTTTATTGTTTATTAGTTTATTTCCTGTCTCTCTCAGTAGAATGTAAACTGTCTCAGGGCTGGGTTCTGGTTTGCTCACTGCTGCATCCCCAGCTCCCGGAACAGGACCTGGCACATGGAAGTTATCAATAAATAAATCCTTTGGAGAACTACAGACTCTGTACCTAGATAACTTTGCTTATTAATTACCCCTATTTTAAAAACTTTTATTTTTCCAGAGCTCTTTCCTAACTGCCTAATTACTTACTAGTGAATAAATTATTTATAGTGCATTTGAAAGATAATGTTCCCTTTCACTTACATGTTACATTTGAAGCTTACAGTGAATTAAAAATCTCTAAGGTTTTATTTGTACAACAAAACTGGTAAGAATATGAGAATAAATGGGCTAAGCTCAATTTATTAATCCAACTGAGTATATAAAAAGTAGAAATTTAAATTCTTTAATTTAAATTTAAAACTTCTTTAAATTAAAAAAAATTTTAAATAGTCGACTTTAAATTATTTTCAACCTACCTTCATATCACCACAAAAAACAATTACCGTACAGACACAAGTCCACCTGAAGATCTGAATATTCTAGGGGCACCTGAGTGGCTTTGTTGGTTAAACATCCGACTTCAGCTCAGGTCATGATCTCACAGTTCATGAGTTCAAGCCTTGCATCGGGCTCTGTGCTGACAGCTCGGAGCCTGGAGCCTGCTTCAGATTCTCTGTCTCTCTCTCTCTGCCCCTCCCCTCCTTGTGTTCTCTTTCTCAAAATAATAATAAACTAATAATAATAATAAACATTAAAAAAAAAGAACTGAATATTCTAAAAAAGGGAAAACTTTTACTGTAAAGTCATCATCATGTGAAAGAATATTTTTAGGACCCAAAATGGAGAACAAGTAATAAAACTAGTTTTCCCAGGGGTGCCTGGGTGGCTCAGCTGGTTAAGGGTCTGACTCTTACTTTTGGCTCAGGTCATGATCTCAGGGTTGTGAGGTAGAGAAGCCCCAACATGGGCTCTGTGCTGAGCATGGAGCCTGCTTGGGATTCTCTCTCTCCTCTGCCCCTCCTCCTCCCCTCCTCCTGTGTATTCTCTTCCCCTCTCTCAAAAAAAAAAAAAAAAAAAAAAAAAAAAACCAACCAAACCAAAACAAACAAACACTAGTTTTCCTGACAAGTGTTTTGCTAACCAAAAGGACCGAAATTTTTAAAATACAGAATGATCCCCTGATGGTTCCCTTCATCATCTTTCCATGTAAACGGTTGTCCACTTTGTATTTGAGTGGCAACACATAGGAACCATGGTCACATCATGTGGCCTCTTACAGCTGGTCAATACATTTTATTTTGACAGGCTTACTATGTGGGATTTGCATTCAGCGCTTCGTTCTCTGCATCTTGTCTTATACTGAAGATTCTTCAGGACGAGAATCATGCCTTATTCACGTTTATTTCTTGAGGCACTTTGGAGAGTGCCTCGTACACACTTGGTGTTCAATAAAATCTTAATTGAATGAATGAATGACCCATGGAATGTGGAGGAGGAAGGAGAGAATAAAGGACCACTGAGGTGTCTAGCTTGGGTAAATTGAGGAAAGTGGGAACTCACGAGGAGGAGTCTACTGGGAGGAAGCTAATGAGTTTGACTTTGGATGTGTTGAGTTTGAAGTGCTATTGTATCTCTGGGTTGGGGTATCCAGTGAGTAATTGGAAAAACAGGGCCACAGCTCAGGAAAAGTACCAGAGCACCTTCTCTCACATTCATTGGTTCTTGGTTCCTTCCAACGTACAGAGGGTTATGCTAGAAAAACAGCAGCAACAGTAGTAGTGATGATGATGATACATGCTAACACTTAATGAACCATTGCCATGTACCAGGCATTATGCTAAGAGTTTATATACATGATTTTATCTAACTGTTACAGAAACCCAATGAGGTAATTCTGGTATTATCTAGGGAGATTTAACTTGTCTGTTGTCACAAGCCTATACCTTAATTATTTTACAAAAATCCAAACAAACCCAAGAAACCTTGAAGAGTATATAAGGAGAGTACTGCCATCCTAAACTCTACATATCTTTTCTATTTGTTCCTCTACACGCAGGTCTGGAACTGTTTCCACAATGAACCTGGGCTTGATTATGGCCATTCACTAACCTCATTAATTTATTAATTCATTTACTGACAAGTATTTATTCAGTTCCACATACTATTTTAAGTGCTTACACCTACATTAAAACAAGTACTAAAATAATGTTATCACTAACAATAAAAATAAAAGATATAACAGTAAAAGAAGCAACAGATGACATAGACATTCCTACTGCAAAAGGAGCCTGGGTGTCCAAGAATTCACACTCAGCTCAGCTACTGCTAATCTGACTAGGAAACCTCATTTAGCTTGGCTGGGTCTCAGACTCCTTATATAGAAGCTAAGGGGGAGTTCTGCTGTATTGCCAGTGTGAAGATACAAATTCTTTCCGAACCATTTGATATATTAGAAAACAATTTGAGCATAACATGAATTTCACTTTGTTGCTAATGCAAAATTTCTTCTGTGACAAACACTAAGTGAATGCAGAAAATGTCATCCAGCTGAATTGAGCCATGTGCAAATGCACAAAATGCGCAGTGTGTGTGCGTGCCTCCCCCCGACCCCCCACACACATTTTAAACACCACCCAGCTACCTCGGTTCCCTGTGTGTTGTGAGCCATTCCCATCCACATCTGGTGTTAGAACTTTCTATCTGATATCAGATAACCTTCCTTCCACCCTTTCACAAAACTCACAAGCTACAACCCTTTCAGTATCTACCTCCTCAAACAAACTTTTCAACATAAAGTGCCACATTTACCATAGTATTTACATGCTTCTTAACATGTGTTTCTTTAATGTGTATAAAACCGTGCTAATCTTTTTACAGAATCTTATCTTTTTTAAAAAACATATGTCACTGGTGAAGTCTTTGAGTGTTGTGCCCTGTGCCCCTTACCCTACGTTTCCCATTAGCCTGTGGTTTTTATCACATGATTTTGCATAGTGCAGTGGTTTTTAGGAAGGCAATATGCTGCATGATAGCAGAACTGACTGTACTCAGATCATGCTTAAATTTAACGTTCAGTTCTGCAAAACTTCACTATGTCATTCCTAGATTGAATGTTTACCTTTGATAGTCCTTTAAACAAATCTTAACATACTGAATCACATCAACAGGAGGCTGAAAATAAAAAGAATTTAAGTATGAACTTGTTTCTTCCCCCCTATAAGGGAAAAAAGGACCAAGTCATACCATTCAAATGACCACACATTTGCTGTCCATTTTGCTACTCCCTCAGGAAAAGCACCTACTTCCTTGCATTTGAAAATTCAGCACTTTAGAAAGGCTGGCCCTTGGTTTCCTACACGATCAAGGATGCTTGGGGCTTCATTTAAGGTAGGACTGGTATGGGCCCAAGAAACTTAATATAGTCAGAAGATTACTGGCGTGTGGCTGCCAGTTTTTTCTCTGAGACTCCTATGGCAACTGAACAGCTGGCTTCTTACGAGATTCTGGCATCCCGAGGAGGCCCTGAAGTCAAGTTATTGCTTAGCCCAGAAGCCGATCAGCTCTAGGAGTCACCACTTGTGGAAGACAACACAAGGTTTTAGAGGCCAGTCCTGATCATCACCTCCTAAATCTAGGTCTGCTCTGTTTCTTAAAAGGCTGGAGAAGAGATCTGCTGTGGCAGGTGGTAATCTTCTGAATATAATCATGGAAAAAAAGAGAAGAAAGAAGGAAGTTTAGGGGTGCCTGGGTGATTCAGTTGGTTGAGCGTCCAACTTCAGCTCAGGTCATGATCTCACAGTTTGTGGGTTCGAGCCCCGCACTGGGCTCTGTGCTGACAGCACACAGCCTGGAACCTGCTTCAGATTCTATGTCTCCCTCTCTCTCTGCTCCTCACCCGCTTGCGCTGTCTCTCTCTCTCTCCCTCTCAAAAATAAATAAACATTAAAAAAATTGTTTTAAAAAGAAGGAAGGTTAAGTACCCTGCAAGATTGTCCATAAAAATCAAACTCATATCCCAAGAGGGAGTCATTACACAATCATAGGATGCCATCGTATTACTACTAATACTATAACACTACTGAACTATTATCCATATATCATTAAGCCATTCTTACTGGCTGGGAAAAAGGAACAGGAATTATTAGAATATATGCTTTCCACTGATGATGTAAAACTGTGAAAGAACATGCCAACCACTGAAAAGTGGTTCAAAGCATCATTTGAAAATGGAAGAAATAAGGGAAGATACACAGTGCTTAAAACTGAAGATGTTTTAAAAATACATAAACTGATAATGGTTGATAATGACCCAGAGAGATAAATGTGATACACGGTATTTCCATGACAAATCTCCATAATTGGGGGTGACTTGCTTTCACAACCAACCTGGCACTAGGTTTCTATCACCCATGTTTCTATATTGTCTGAGCAGCCACATCTAGCTTGTTCTTCCTCCACAAGGCCTCTCCCGGCCACTCTTCCTCACTGTCCCGATCAGCTCAGGCTACCACCATCTCATGCCAAGTGGGATGCAATGGTTGTCAAACTCAAACCCCTATCTGAGGTACCTCCTCTCTTATCACTTCCCTACTCACACAGCCATCAAAATTATCTCCCCAAAATTCATATTTGAAGCTTACTTTCTCTTCTGCAATCACACAATGGCTATCTTTTCCTTACAGAAGTCTTTGGATGGGTTTTAGTGCAAACATCATCTCCACTGCACCCCACTGTTCTGGTCTAAACTATCTTTTCCTGCTTCATCTCCCATCCTGGCCATCCCTACATTCCCCAGTTGAGCCAAAACACTTGCCATTCACAGAAGTGTCCTACATGGCCCCTGCTCCAGGCCAATGCTCAGCCTAGGTTGACTAGCAGCTTTCTGGTGTTATTTAGTACTTATTCCGGATACTGTAACTCTTCACTTACACTTCCCTAGCTGGATTCTGAATTTGTTAAAGATTTTAGCACCCAGCACACTCTCTTGCACATAATGAACACGATTAATATTCACTAAATGTAATTAGGCTGAACTTATAAAAGAGAAAGGATGAGAAGTTAAATTCATAGAAATATATGGCTGACATATATCTGAAGTCTCTTTTTATACATAGCTTTTTCCTGAATATTCTGAGGTAGACAAAGCATTCAGAATTTTGCCTGCTCGATAAGAATCCTTCTGGATATCTAAAATCTGAATATTGCATTATACTGAATAGCCTCCTATACATAAGTTGAAGACACTTATTTGTTCTCAAAACACAACAAGTGTCCAAATATAATGACTATTATTTTGATGGGTTAGGCTAAAGAATTTCCTGGAACTTTGCACTCTTGTTTCTGATAACACACAACAGAAATCTGGACTGAAATCTAGACTCTTCATCTTCTGTTCACAGCAACTGTCCACAAAAGACTCTGATTGTGTTTCTGGCAGTCAGATATTCTTAATAACTGTTCACCTTTCCCCTCTGGTCTTCCATGTGTCTGTGTCGTCTCTGGAGAGAATTTAAGTCAGAATCCGTGACTAATGTGCATAGTATGTCAGCCAGACTATTGCTACGAAATAAGCTCCAGCTAGCTAGCCATCAACTCTTTGTTGCTTCTTGGTTAAGTTACTAGACTGCATGAAAAAACACTACTTAGTGATTAAAATACTGCTCAAATAGGCCCTGCTCTGCCACAGGACTAACTAGACAAAGGGGTCTTTCTCAGCTAGAGATCTGTTTATTTTATAGGTAACAAAGGAAAAAAGAAAGGGTGGCTTTCAGGAATTTAGATGTGGGACTCTACGGTGTAAATGTAGTTTGGTACAGACATCTCATAGATCTCTTCTGTGTTCAACTGGGATTTTTCAGGCCTTACTTCCAGTTTATCTGGGAGTCACCTGAATCAAAAGTCACAACCAGAGGTAGCCATCACAAGGAAGCATGTAGATTTCCTCTAAAGAGCCATAGAAGAGTTTTATATTGTTCTTTGATGATCTTACATGTGTTCATCTTTCCTTCACAACCAGACTGCATGTTTCCTGAGGCCAGGTTCCATGTTTTATGTTTTGTTTGTATTCCTCACATGGCCGACAGAGTCACCAGTGTTGAAATATATAGCACAAGCTCATTAAATATCTTCAATTAATTGATTTTGCTATAGAAAGTAGCACACTACTTGTGTCTTTCCGAGATTTCTAGCTCATGACTAGAAATAACCACATATTTATATGATCCAGCAGCTTCTGAGGTGAAAAGCATTCCCTGAGTAGAATAAAACTGAAGATGGAGGGGGTGGGGGGCAGTGGAGGAAGGGAGTCAGCAGTCACTGAGGAGAAATTACAAAAATTACAGTAGGCTGTCTTGGCCCAAACCAGGGACTCTCTAACCAGGACTCTATATTTTCAGAGAACAGCTCCATTAAATATTGATGATTGGACTCTGAAAGCCCTAGAATTAAATTCCAATCCTGTTTTAATTTTATGGGCTATGCAACATAAAGACCGAGGAAGAACATCTGGGCCACTGGGCCACATGCACATGTTCACAGCTGGAAGAGATCATAGATGACCCAAGTTAAATTAGCTTCAGGGTGGCCACCTGCACCACATTTTTATTTCTCTCAAATTCTTTCCCCTGCCCATTTTGACCTGTCCCATGACTCTCCACTTAAACCGAATTTTTTTTTAAAGTCTATTTCCGTAGTCTCTTTTCTCTCATACTCTCGAGTTGGTTTTCATTGCATTGGTGGTGTATGTGCACACACATGGAATGAGGCACTCGCATCATTTGCTCAGTTGATAGCTGGTTGAGTTATCTTTCTTTAGTATATTCCTAAGTACAATTAGAAAGGACAGGAAATGACTCCAGGGCTAAAAGTTTTATTCTGATTTGGGTAAGTGGTTTGAGTCAACCCAGATGGTGATACTTCATGTCACAGCATGTGACTGAAAAGAAAAGTCTTTGGAGAAATAATAGGAATGACAAGAGCTTGCATTTACTGAGCCCTTACCAGATGCCAGGCACTTTCTCCTAAGCTCTTTTGCATCTATTAATTCACTTAATGGACTATTTGAGCTACAAAAATGGGTTTTAAAACAAGTCTTCAATATTTCTCTAGCAACTAATAAAATAGACTAAGGAAAGTAGAATTTAAAGCTTTGACCTGTCATCCCAAAGCACACATATTTCTGAAGAAATATAATTTTTAGAAATTTATAGTCTACGTACACATGGTACATGTATATAGTTGAGTATAATTCAGCTTTGAACTCTGGGATATATTTTGAGTTTAACTTTTAAAAAAATGATAAAAGGAGTAAGATGACATATGTGCTAGATTGTAAAGTAAAAGCCATATTCTTAAATGAATGTAAAAAAGAAATTAATTTGGCCATAGAGATACTGTTGGATCTAGAAAAGTAGACATGAGTGATTTCAGATGTTGTACTCAGAATGCCAGCATAAACCTTACTCTCTTACAACCCAGGCTGACAAATAAATTAATAACTTACTTTTCCTAACTCCTTTCTTCCAAGTTGATAGCTTAGCCTCAAATATAAAATTGTACTATATCATGGAGCTAAAATTCATTCTAAATTTTAATATACTCAATATTTCTGCCAACTATTATTTTTAAACACATTAAAATCTTAAGTGAACATATGTCATTTTATTTGCAATACTTTAAAAATTTACACATCAAGTTTAGCTGTGCTTTATAAAAAAAGAAGAGATACAATGCAATATCAAAAACTCTCATTCCACAAAATCCCAAGCACCCCACATCTACAAACTTTCACTGAATCTCTCTGAATAGTCACGGAAAGAACAGAAGAAAGAACAGACTAGAAGTCTGGGGGCAAGGCCATAATTATGGGAAGTTAAAGAAGCAGCTGGCAGGAAAGAATAATAAATAAAGGAAGCAGGACTTATAATTTTGGATAGGAACTGGCTGTTCCTATTAACATGCCTCAGCTATCTGGGAAACTTTTTCCAGAATTAACTCAAACTTCTCTACCTTCCTCTGACAGTGCCCTTGCTCTGAGAAATCAAGGGCATCTCCTCATTCTTTGTAAATACTTCCACAATGGCACAACAATGCCAATGGCACAAACAAATAATTATTTGTTTCCATGTCTGCCTTTTCCTCAAAACCATGAACTTAAAAAAGAGATTTTTTTTGTTTCCTTCATAGGCACTGTCCGTATGCCTATACCAACCAAAATAGTAGTTCATCTGAAGATGAGCTTAATAGTATTTGTTGCATGAATGAATGAATGAATGAATGAATGAACAAGCAAATGGAAAGAGGTAATTAGGCTGGCAAGGGAGAGAAAACCTAGAACACAAAGAAGAATACCCTCACAGCCACAACAATTCAAATTTTCTGAACCTCATGGTTTCCAGAAGTATGAAGTTTTTTCATTTTTCCAACTTTCTCTCTCTCTCTACCTACCTACCTAACAATGTGTATCGAGATATAATTCACATACCATCTATTTGGAGAATAGCACATGCAGTAATAATAATTAGGAAATACTGCTAATACCTTACATTTAAATAGAGTTTTACATAAAAGCATTTTCAATATGTTAATGCACTGGATTCTCCCAACATTTCTTAAGCACCCGACTTCGGCTAAGGTCATGCTCTCTCAGTTCGTAAGTTCGAGCCCCACATCTGGCTCTGTGCTGACAGCTCACAGCCTGGAGCCTGCTTTGGATTCTGTCTGTCTGTCTGTCTCTGCCCCTCCCTTGCTTGTGCTCTCTCTCAAAAATAAATAAATAAACATTAAAAAAACATTAAAAAAAACAGACAAGCATATCAAAACTACCATGTGATACAGTGAATGCCATAATAAAAGAATGTAAAGTCTCTCTCAGCATTATCATTCTGATTTCCTTTACCATTTCTTTCTCTTAAAATGAAGTTCTGGAATCTAATAACAAAATATTGCTTCTGATGACCATCATTAGGAAATGGGAAGTGTTACACACAGGGATTCTGAGCCTGTGAGCCAGTACTGTTCTCCTCAATGCTGGGGATGTCTAAGGAGTCAGTCAGACAATGATGCAAAGAATGAAGAAGAGGTTACCAAGTGTGAAATGTAGACTGGCATTTCCCTTCCTTCATATTCATGCTGTGGCTCTCTGATTTTCCATCACCACAATATTTCCTATAGAGATGGATTATAAAATTCAAGTCTTCAATTGTGACATCTACATAGAGGGCATCTGAATATTTATCTGCAGCCATGACTTCTCTCCTGAGCTCAGTGGATGGATCCACCTCTTTGTGGATACTTCTACTTTAAAATCTTACCGTGACCTCACGTTGTTTACCTCAAATTAGGTAACAGCAACAGATTACCTCACAAGTGTTCCTGATTCCAATCTTTCCTTTCTTTTAACCCATTATATACACTAGCATATACAAATGCTCCTAAAACAGAGGTTTGTAGTATGCCGCATCCAAACTTTCTAAGCTGATCTGCAATGACCTCCTACTCTCACTCATGGCAGGTTACCGACATACTGGATTGGAGCAGAGGCAGAAGCTTGCCTCTGGCACTTGATTGCCATGACCTTGGGCAAATAGCTGAGCCTGCTAGGACTGAGTAAAAATCCCATGCCAATGTATAGCCCCAGAAGTAAGAAAGGCTTACTTCCTAGGTTTTCTATGTTCCTGCCCTTTGTTCTTTGCATATCCTGCCTCTCCAAAGTGAGTTCAAGTATCACCTTGCTTGTGAAACTTTCTTCAAGTACTCTGGCCCAGAATGACTTCTGCTTTTTCCAAACTCCCAGGACCTTTACTTCCAGCTCTTTTCATAATCCTAGAGCCATCTCTTGGAAATCTAGAAGTCACTGTCAAGAGTTCATTTGGTCCAGTCACTTGCTGGCTGGAGAGTTACCTCTTTTTACTGATCACCCGAGGCTGTCTCATATACAATCCATAGTGTTCACTGATTTTCTATATGTGTGTTAACATGGAATATATATATATATATATATATAGTATATGAAAAATATGTATTCTGTACATGCATATTCTCTTTCCAACTAATGCATGAACTCTCCAAGAACAAGTACTTCTCTAATATTTCCCATAGCACCTAAAACAACGTATGTACTTGAGTACTGAATTGACTTTTAAGTATCTTCAGATTGGAGTTAAATTATTGGTCAAAATCTCCAAATCTGGAAAAATGGATGCATTAATTTTTCATGGCTGAAAGAAACCATGGGTCAAACCTGGAAGAAACTCAGTTAGCTTGTATCTCACTTTCATGTCTTTCAGTTAGTAAAATAAAACCATTCCTTTTATTTAAATATCCTCTTGGGCCTTCTATTGAAATGGTGGTTTTTTTTTTTTTTTTCAACGTTTATTTATTTATTTATTTATTTATTTATTTATTTTTTGGGACAGAGAGAGACAGAGCATGAACGGGGGAGGGGCAGAGAGAGAGGGAGACACAGAATCGGAAACAGGCTCCAGGCTCTGAGCCATCAGCCCAGAGCCCGACGCGGGGCTCGAACTCACGGACCGCGAGATTGTGACCTGGCTGAAGTCGGACGCTTAACCGACTGCGCCACCCAGGCGCCCCTGAAATGGTGGTTAAGAACAGTTGGCTCTGGAAGTGTGGCTGTCCTCAGGTTTTCATGGGAATGTGCATCTGTTGGCGAACCCTGAGGTACTCTTGGTTCCCAATATGTGCCTGTGTGCCCTTAATGGTGCTTAATGGTGCAGGGTGAGGGGAAGGGGAACCACTGGAAATGAATCATGGAGGCTGGAGCATAAGAATAAGGGTTAGATTATGATGGGAAAGAGAAAGCAAAGAAAGGAACATGCTCCAAACTTTTGTTCAAACATCCTTATCAGAAACAAAGTAATGAGAAAATGTCCTTCAGTATATTTATTTTATATATGTGTGTGTGCGCATATAGGCGTGTATATAGGTATACACACACACACATATACATATATATGTGTATATATACACACCCACTATGTTTGTCTATATTAAATAGTATTACAGTTTAAATGTCCTTTTCTTTTGTCAAATAAAAATCAACCACGTTCATACTGCACTTTGTAGATCACTGGTATAAAGTCTAGACTCCATAGCTAAGAGCTGGTCCAGTGCAAAGGCTACGGTGGGTGAAAATGCTGACATAATTGAAACAACATGCCATGTGCACAGCTAATAAAGCCATGCTCCCACTTCAGCTTCAACGGTCCTGCCAGAACACCCTCTGTGCAAAGAGCCTCAGGACTGCCCTGGCCCACACCCACTTCACCTCCAGCCATCCCACCAGGGCAGCCTCAGCACAGTGTACCCCAGGACCCCCAGCCCACACCAGCCATAGCCCCAACCAGCCAGCCAAATTCACCAAGTACACATGGTCTACATAAGGGACAACCATCCACAAGACCATTCCTTCAAGTTTAGAAGTAGCTGTTCAGCCTAAATCATAGAAACAAACACAGAAGGTCAGGTAAAAGGGGGAGACAGAGGAATATACTCCAAAATAAAGAGTAAGACAAAACCTCAGAAAAAGAACTAAATGAAACAGAGATAAGCAATACACCTGACAAAGAGTTTAAAGTAATGATTGTAAAGATGCTTAGCAGGCTGAGGCACTTAGGTGGCTCAGCCCAGCATCAGGCTCTATGCTGAATGTGGAGCCTGCTTAGGATTCTCTCTCCCTCCCTCTGCCCTTCTTGCCCCACTCATGTGCTCTCTCTCTCTTTCTAATATAAAAACTAATAATAATAAAAAAAGATGCTCATCAGGCTGGAGAGGAGAGTGGAAGAAATCAGTGAGAACTTCAGCAAAGAGATAGAAAATATAAAAAATATAATAACAAAGCCATGCAGATAGAACCCTGAGCCCATATTTACACTGCAGTGTAAACATAAAACATCAGAAATAGTCTTGATATGAAATTAATTTATTTTTGAGACATGATATTCCCAGAAGTGGCTTATAGTCCTGACACTCTCAACTCTTTCTGAAGCAATATATATATGTTTTGCTTCTTCGTGTTGTTTTGTTTTGTTTGGTAGAGGGGAAGCAGGAGATCGGATAGAACAGGGAAAGATAAAGTTAAAATACAAGTACAGGTATGAAAAACAAGAAAACTATTCTTCTCCCATGTGAAAACAACTTAAAAAATTTTTTAATGTTTATTTACTTTTGAGAGAGAGAGGCAGGATGCAAGCAGGGGAGGGCAGAGGGAGAGGGAGACACAGAATCTGAAGCAGGCTCTAGGCTATGAGCTGTCTGCACAGAGCCTGATGTGGGGCTCGAACTCCCAAACCATGAGATCATGACCTGAGCCGAAGTCGGACGCTTAACTGACTAAGCCAACCAGGCACCCCTGGAAATAACTTTTATTTTAAAAATTATATATCTCTATATAAATGAGATATACATATGATATTTCCATATTGCCTTAAAGCAAGAAATTTAGCATTGTCAGGAACAATATCCTGAAAGCATCTCACCAGGTCTCATACTCACAATAAATGCAATTCTCCAAGCTGCCTGCAAGATCTGACAGAAGGGAACATGTACAACACTTTTCGGGATCTAGGCAAATACTTACTCCTTGATTTGTTATGTTTTGTTTTTATTTTGTCCATTTAAGCTACTTTTACTCATTAAGATACTTTTTTTTTTTTTTTTTTACATATGACTTTAAAACAGAAGTCAACTCTGACTTGTTGCCCTCTTCTTACGACATTCACAGTTTGTTTCTTCCAGTTGGAAATGTTTTTCCCATGTGATGTTTGCACTGAGGGGAACATATAATAAAGTAATCAAACCTGACCAGGACAACAATTTTCATATGGAGAACAGAATGCCAGGGAAAAAGTGCCAGATCATACAGCAACATGCACTTGGTCTTTCAATGTGGCACAAAGTATGCATCAGCAGATTCCAGCTAGTGTGGATTTCAGAGCACCTGGGGAAAAACCTTATCAGTCTCTCCTAAGTTAAAGCTACATTTCTCAGCCTTGCTCCTTTTAAGTGGTAGATGTTGCCTATGTTGTATGTCAGCTCTTACTCATTTCAATGCCAATTATTCATATCTGTGAAAGTTCTAATAGGGATGGACTGACATTTAACTTTTTTTTTAATAGAAGAGCTTTGTTGAGATATAGTCACATACCATATAATTCACTCATTTCAAGTGTTCAATTCAAGGGTTTTTAGTATAGCTGTGCAACCATCACAATAAGCAATTTGAGAACATTTTCATCACCCCAGAAAGAAACCAAATACCCATTAGCATCCTCCAGCTCCTGCCCCACCCCACCCCATCCCTAGCAACCACTCTACTTTCTGTTGCTATAGATTTTCCTGTTCTGACACTTCACATGAAAAGAATCATTTTGTGTATGATTTCTTTTGTTAACATAATATGATCAAGGTTCATCTATGCTGAAGCATGTACCAGTACTTCCTTTTTATAACTGAATAATATTCCATTTTATGGATTATACTACATTTTATTTATCTATTCATCAGTTAATAACACTTGGGTTGTTTCTCCTTTTTGGCTATTATGAATAACGCTACTATACGCATTTGTGTGCAAATTTTAGGTGGACATGTTTTCATTTCATATCTAGGGGCTGAATGGCTGAGCCATATAAAAACTCTATGTCCAATCTTTTGAGAAACTACCAGACACTTACCTTCTTGTTGATGTAAACAAGTTTTGTAAACAAAATCAAATGTGAAATGCAAAAAGAAAAAAAGGAATATTCTGCCCCTTTTCTAAAATAATTTCCAAACCTTTCAACATTTCAGGACTATTTGCATAAAATTTTTACTATGTTACTGGCAAATTATCGTCTTCTTAGAGCAATTTCAGTTGATATTAATGTATATGGCAACATTCTGTCAGCCATTTATTTGTATTAAGCAACCATAAAAGCAATCAAAAGCCTTAATTTAATTCACATTTTCCATTTGACTTCTCCCTAATCATTGTGAATTATTTTAGCCATTTTTCTTTAGAATATAAGATCTTTGAGTGCATATGCACATTAACAGGCTTCCAAAAAAAGTATGCGATTATCTTTGACAGTATGCTTTGAGTGCTCAGGACCACCTTCATAGTTATTTTTTATTTTTTTAATTTTTTTTCAACGTTTATTTATTTTTGGGACAGAGAGAGACAGAGCATGAACGGGGGAGGGGCAGAGAGAGAGGGAGACACAGAATCGGAAACAGGCTCCAGGCTCTGAGCCATCAGCCCAGAGCCCGACGCGGGGCTCGAACTCACGGACCGCGAGATCGTGACCTGGCTGAAGTCGGACGCTTAACCGACTGCGCCACCCAGGCGCCCTAGTTATTCTTGATCATAAGTATTGGTTTATCTTCCCATGTTCAAGATACTGACTATTGATGGGCTCTTCTAGCTCATGTGATTGGACAGAGTGACTTCCTGCTGAGAATTACATGCCCATTAAGTTAGATTAAAACATGCTGAATCCCTCTTTATGAAAGACTTTTCACACTGTATAGATAACACATGCATTCAGGCTTTCTCCTTGGCTTATGGCCTTTGTTAACCAACAAAAATGGTTATATTTTAGTAAATACTTTTTCTATTCGTAATTTGGGGTCAGCCATGGTTGTACCATCTAAGAAATACTTGGATCAGTGGTACCTTCCTATATGGAGACATACCTTGCTCCTCTGAGCAGGATCTGACTTCATCAGAAGGCAATCAGATCTCCACTCAACCTCCCTTGGGCAGCATGAATGTTCTCCATTTCTCATGGGGGTTGAGGCAAAGCAGAGTAGCCTACCACTTCTCGAAATTCACCGTAGTTCTTCCTAGCATGCTGAATGGCGGCCACCCAGTCTGTCTTCTTCAATAGAATTTAATGACTTCACCAGACCAAGTGAAACAGATCCACCATAGAAGCACTCCAGGAAAAACAGCAGAGCATAACCTCGGAGTGCTGAGAAACTGGTGTACTGCTCTTTATGGGCACTGTCGAAAGTTGGAGGGTACAACCCAGCTTCTCCTTTTGTGGAATTCACCCCTTCACATATACTTGACAACATTATGAAGAAGCCGTTTCTAATGCTTGGATCTTTCACTAATGTAGTAAATATACAAGTAAAACTGCAAAAGCAGATCCTGTCATCCCTGATTTTATTAAGTATAAATGTACTGATCACTTTGTTTTCCTCTAGCAGAATACATCAATAAAATAATCTTATGGGGAGAAAAACTCCACCCTTCATTTTTATAATTATCAAATATTTTAGAACTCTTTCCAAAAATTGTCAACAGTCAAGGTAAATGGTAATTTGAGGGTGTAGGGGCATGGAAATCTGACTTTGGGGAACAGTATGTATGAAAATATGTATCTAAAAAGCTCAATGTGGAATGCAGCACCAACTGCAGATGAAAAACAGTAATTCTGCTGCTTTCAAATACCCAGTGGCGGGTACAAAGTCTGTCTTTCTCTAAAGCCTGTCTGCATCGATACCTTTTGTGTCTCCTGAAAATATTACTTTGTGTAGTAATCTTTATTTTAACCACTTTGTCATCATCGTGGGATAAACACAATCGAGTTTCCAAAATGAATCTGGGAGGCTGGGGTTGTCTAGATAAAACATGACTGACTGTTTGGCAAACAATTGCTCACAAAGGACCTGATCCTGTAATCTTTGTCTTGGCAGAACATTACTGTAGTATAACTCGGTTTGGCAAACCTTATGTAAAAATAGGACCCTTGACTTAAGATACAGTGTAAACATACTGACTTCCTAAAGCCCTCAATGGGTCTGTGGTGAATGAATGCTTAAGCGCAGACTCTTCTATGGAAAACCAAATTTACTTGAAAAGTAATGTTTCTCTTCTCTATTTTTCATAACATATGGGCAGCCCAAGCCCTACTCCTGTACCAAAAACTTCACAGTTATTGTCCAAATTCCTATGGAATCCAAAAGGGAGATGGTTTTTAACTACTGAGGGACTTTGAATAAAATGAGATGTGTGTGAGGCCATTACGGTTGTCAGTGGCAAAAATATGCATAAATTAGAACAATTAACTAAACAAAAATGACTAATTGAAATTTGTGGGGAAAAATCTTTTTAACTGATGCTGTTTCCATTACACAAGTACCAAAACCCTTCCTGATGAGTTTAAAAGATTTGAAAAAACTACTGTATTATACATAAATTTAATGACAATAAAGCAGTGCCTTCTGTTGTAGCGTACAAAGGAATAAATACTACGGTTTCTTTTAAAAAGTAATTTTCATTCAATGACTGATGTACACTCAGTATGTTCACAAACAATAAAAAAGAATTAATGGCCAGATACACAAAACAAGGTCATTTTTCTGCTCCTACAGAAATGACACCTGTGGGGGGGGGAGGGGAATATTGTTTACTTGAATTCATGTCTTTTTTTGTTTGTTTTTAACATTTATTTATTGCTGAGAGACAGAGACAGAGAATGAGCAAGGGAACGGCAGACAAGGAGGGAGACACAGAATCTGAAGCAGACTCCAGGTTCTGAGCTGTCAGCACAGAGCCCAACGTGGGGGCTTGAACCCACGAACCACGAGATCATGACCTGAGCTGAAGTCAGACGCTTAACCAACTGAGCCACCCAGGTGCCCTTACTTGAATTCATGTGTTTCATTGAAATCATACTGAAGTCTATATACAGTTGACACTTGAACAATGCACTTAGAGACACTGACCCCACAAACAGTAAAAAAAAAAAAAAAAAAAAAAAAGGCCATATATAATTTCTGACTCCACAAAAACTTAACTACTGATACCCTACTCTTTTTTCAATGGGGGGGAAGGGCAGAGGGAGAGAAAAAAATTTTTTTTAATGTTTAGAGGAGGGGAGGGAGAGAGGGAGAGAGGGACAGAGGGAGAGAGGGAGAGATGCAGAGAGAGAGAGAGAGAGAGAGAGAGAATCCTAAGCAGGCTCCAAGCTCTGTGCAGAGTCCAATGTGGGGCTCCAACTCACAACCCTGGGATCATAACCTGAGCCAAAATCAAGAGTTGGACACTTAGCCAAGTGAGCCATCCAGGTGCCCCCAATAGCCTCCTCGTGACCAGAAGCCTTACCGATGACATAAACAGTCAATTAACACCTATTTTGTATGTTACCTGCACTATATACATACTGTATTCTCACAATAAAGGAAGGTAGAGAAAAGATGTTATTAAGAAAATCACAAGGAAAAGAAAATACATTTATACTGCTGTACTATAAAAAATCAACATGTAAGTAGACCCATGCAGTTTAAACCCAGGTTTTTCAAGGGTCAACTGCATTAACATTTTTTTTTTAAATATAGAACATACACCTTTTTAAAAACAATGATTGTCTTTTCGGGATGGAGTGTTACAGCAGACCTCTACATTCTAAAATACACATTTCTAAACTAATAAGAAAAAACCTGTCACTTAAAAAAATAACTCCAGTGTGAGAGATTTTCTCTGAGGCGGAGCTGAAGAAAAGTATGTTCTTCTCACTGTTGTTTACAGTCAAAATATACAAATATCAGAGCTTGTCTTGAGGGCCACCTGCAATGCCATGGAGTCTCTGAAATGCTGTTAACTAGCTGCCTTATGAGCTACCATAATGAAGCTTCCTCAGCAAACTCACACAGGGGCTCCCATATTGAGATGCTTTTCTAGAATGTGGTAAAAACCACTATGCAGGCATGGAGGTGTGCCTCTCAGATCTGCCGTCAAGACAGTACTTGCTGTGACTGCCAGCTACTATACTTTTGGGATCTCCAACAATGTTCCTGCTGAGGCCACACTATCCTGCGTCTGCTCCCAGTCAATGACTGGGCATAGCAGGAACACTAGATCTAGGTCAGTTCTCAACATGGGATGCTTCTAAACAGGCAGCCTCTGCTCTGGGGCTCCCCATCAGGCCAACCGATCCCGTCCCTGGCTGCACTGTAGTCTGAGGCTTCTCCTACCCAGTCCTCCTTCCTTCCTCCTCTCTTTTCAAAGGTGTCAGACCCGTACAGTCTGAAGGCTCTCTCTGGTTATTCTGGCTTCTTCACTCTATTATCCTTCACAAGACATTTCCACCAATTAATTCTGTGTTGGCATGTGCCTTCCAGTGGACTCAAATAAATGTAGACACCTTAGGCTCCAACCTACATTCTTGTGAGAAAAATGGGAGCTGAGCTAGCCCTGGGATACCTGTAGTATACACACAGATCTTTAAATGAGAACAGAATGTCTGGGACACATCATCCAAACACCTGGTGCTCTCCCGCTCAGACCTGGCTTCCCCTCTCTATTGCAAAGCAGTTCCTAGAAACTCGATACTAACTCTGGTTTAGACATAGCCAGGAAACATTCTTCTTTTTAAGAACAATTGTGTCCCCAGAAATTACATAACATTTCAAAAATAATATTGTTATCAGTAATAAAAATATGACTAAAAAACTTTCATTGAGATATTTCTTATGATTTTAAACAATTTTCACTTACATAATTTCATTTTATCTTTTATTATCATGTCAAATATGTATGCTAGGTAAATCATTTATTAATAAAATATTTAGTGAAAAAATTAGGCACAGATTGCCTTCACTTGCATTAGGAAACATCTACTTAAAGGGAGAATGTTGACATCGAACAAAGTATTAATAAAATACAAGAACTTTCTCTTTATTCACTATGGCAAAATACACATAGAATTTACCATCTTAACCATTATTAGGTATAAAGTTCAGTAGTGTTAAGGACATGTTGTTGTTCAACCAATTTCCAGAACTCCTTTCATCTTGCAAAACTGAAACTCTGTACCCATAAAACAACAACTTCCCACTGCCCCGTCTCCAGTCCCTGGCAACCACCATTCAACTATTTGTCCCTGTGATTTTGACTACTCTATGTAACTCTAAGTGACATCATGCAGTACTTGTCCTCTTGTGACTAGCTTATTTCATTTAGCATCATGTCCTCAAGGTTCACTCGTGTTGTAGCATGAACGACCTTTTTTTTTTTTTTTTTTTAAATTCCTTACTTAGCTTCCAGGGACACCATACCTTCCTGATTCTCTTCCCACCTCTAAATTTTTACTGGATCATCCCTCTTTTTCCATCTACCTCTTTAACATGGACATTCTCCAGAGTTCTGTCCTTGGCCCCCTCAGGTTCCCTGTAGGTGATCATATCCACTTCTGATGGTTTTCACTGTCATATATGTTGTGGTCATTTCCTCTCCTGTGGACTTCAGACTCATATCTGACTAACCGCTGGACCTCTCCACCTTGGTACTAGAGGATCTGTGGTAAGCAGGTAACAGCCCCCAAAGATCATCAACTCCAATTCCTAGAACCTGTAAATGTTACCTTATTTAGAAAAACAGTCTTTGAAGACAGTAAGGTTTCTGAGATGAGATTGTCCTGGATTACCTGGGTGGGCTCTGAATAAAATCACAAATGTTCTTACAAGGGAGAGGCAGAGAGAAATTCAACAAATGCACAGAGAAGAAGGCAAAGTGACTGCTAAGGCAGATAGAAAGGATGGGGCCAAAAGCGAAGGAATACCAGCAGCCACCAGAAGCTGGAAGAGGCAAGGGGCAGATTCCCTCCTAGAGCATGTAGAAGGAACCCACCTGCTGACATCTTGATTTTGGCCCAGTGAAAACTGATTTTGGACTTCTGGCCTCCCAAACTATAAGAGAAGAAATTTCTGCTGTTTTAATCAACCAAGATCATGATAATTTGTTTTGGCAACCACAAGAAACTGATGGAGTACTGTATTAATTTTCTACAACTACTGTAACAAAGTACCACAACACAGGACATAAACAGCAGAGACCTGTTTTCTCATAGTTCTGGAGGCTAGAAGTCCAAGGTCCAGGGATCAGCAGGGTTGATGCCTTCTGAGGGCTGTGATGGAGAATCTCCTCCCTGCCTCTCCTAGCTTCTGGTGGTTTGCTGGAAACTGTTGGTGTTCCTTGGCTTCTGATACATCACCCTGATGTCTGCCTTCATCTTTACATGGTGTTCTCCCTGAGTGGATGTCCTCTGTGTCCAGACTGCCCCTCTTTATAAGGACATCAGTCATACTGGATTAGGGCCCATCCTAATGACTTCATCTTAACTTAATCTGCAAAGACCCTGTTTCAAACAAGCTCATATCCACAGGTACTGGGGAGTTAGGACTTCAGCATCTTTTGGGGGACATAATTCAACCCATAACTTGTCTATTCTCTTGCTGCCCCAAATTCATGTCCTTCCCATGTGGAAAACACACTGATCTCATCACTTATATCTCCCCAAGTCTTAATCATTCCACCATCAACTCAAAGTCCCAAATCTCATCATCTACATCATGCAAATCAGTAATGGGTAAGACTTGGGGTAAGAATCATCCTGTAGCAAAATTATTCTCCAGCTGTGAAACTGGACAACTGGTTATCTCCTTCCAAAATACAACTGTGGAACAGGCATAGGATACAAGGATACACATTCCCATTCCAAAAGGGAGTAACTGGAAGGAGAAAAAAGGGACTATGTTGTCCCAAGCAAGAAAGAAAAGTAGCAGGGCAAATTCCATTAGATTTTAAGGCTTGGGAATAATCCTCTTTGGCTTCATGTTCTGTCCTCCAGGCCCACCAGCATGGCGGCCCCAGACCCAGCCCTCTGGAATCAAGGAGGAGGCACTGACCCCAGGCCTGTGTCCTAGAGGACCATGGTGATGACAGCAGCCCTGGTGACCTATGAACTGCCTTCAGGCTCATTCTTCCCTTTTCCTGAAGGATAATACATATTCTTGGCCAAACAGCTCCATTGACCCATCTCCTCCCTATAGACTCCTAGAAGTCTGATAACATCCTTCCCTCATTTTATCCCATCTCTGGCCCCTTTAGTCCACACTGGAAGTATTTCTGCTGAGATGGTTGACACCCTTGATGCTCTCTGTATGGTAGACTTTCTTGTTTTTTTTTTTTTTTACAATATGGACAAGCTGAGAATTTTCCAATCTTCAGGTCCTGTTTCTTTTATGCTTAACAATTCCTTCTTCAAATAATCTCTGTTCTCTCACAGTTTCCCAAAAGCAGCAAGGAGATACTACACCATGCTTTCAACACTTTTCTTAGAAATCTCCACAGCTAAATATCCATGTTTATCACTTATAAGTTCCACTTTCCATCCGACAGAACACAATCAAATTCTCTCCTACTTCATTACAAGGATTGCCTTTCCTCCAGTTTCAAATAACACATTCCTTATTTCCATCTGAGAACTCACAAGAAGCACCTTAAGCATTCATGTTTCTAGCAACAATCTTTTCATGATGATTTATGTATCCTCCAAGAAGATAGAAGCTCTCTCTACAGCTCTCTTGTAGAGAGCCCTCCTGTTCTTTCTGAGTCCTCGCCAGAACCACCTATAACATCCACATTTGTACCAAAATCTCTTTGAGGCAATCTGAGCTTTCTCTAGCAAGCACTACAAAACTCCTCCAGCCTCTACCCATTACCCAACCCCAAAGCCACTTCCACATTTTTAGGGATTTGTTACCACAGCACCAAATGTGTTTTAGTTTCCTAAGGCTGATGCTGTAACAAAGTACCAAAAACTGGGCGGCTTAAGCAACAGAACTGTATTCTCTCCAAGTCCTGGAGGCTGCAAGTCCAAAATCAGTGTCTGCAAAGCTGATTCCTTCTGAGAGCTGTGATGGAGAGTGTCCTCCATACCCGTTCTAGTTTCCAATGGTTTTCTGACCATCATTGGCATTCCTTGGTTTCTGCTCATCATCCTGATCTCTGCCTTCATCTTCACATGACGTTCTCCCTGTGTGCATGTCCTGTGTCCAAATCTCCCCTCTTTTTATAAGGACCCCCATCATATTGGATTAGGGTCCACCCTAATGACAGCTTAGCCTGATTATCTGTAAATACCCCATTTCCAAATAAGGGCATATCCACAGGTACTAGGAGTTCGGAGTTCAACATCTTTTGGGGGAACATAACTCAACCCATAAATACCTCAAATTCAGCATTATGCAAAACATAATTTATCCTCCTTCCAAACAACATGCTGCTCTTCCTATACTCCATTCGTGAGATAGTAACACCACCACCACTGATCCATTCAGAAGTGTTGGAGTTCTCCCCGATGCCTTGCTTTCCCCTGAACTCCATGCTCAATCCTGCTTATTTTACCACCTAATTATGTATGTATGTATGAATGTATATATGTATGCATGAATTTATTTTTTGAGGGGGGGCACACACATGAGTGGGGGAGGGGCAGAGGGAGAGGGAGAGACAGAATCATAAGCAGACTCTACTCCTGGCACAGAGCCCAACGCGGGGCTCCATCTCGTAACTGTGAGATCATGACCTGAGCAGAAATCAAAAGTCAGCTGCTTAACTGACTAAGCCACCCAGGGTACCCATATTTCAATAATATTTTATTTAACCCAACATGTCCAAAATATTATCATTTCAATATAAAAACAGTTTTTTGGATGAGACTGCTTTTTTTCCCATTTATTTCCAGTATTATTAACATACACTATTATACTAGTTTCAGGTGTACAACATAGTGAGTCAACAATTCTATACTCAGTGCTCATCACAAGAAGTGTACTCTTAATCCCCATCATCTATTTCACCCATTCCCCCCCCCCGTAACCATCAGTTTGTTCTCTACAGTTACGAAGAGTCTTTTTCTTTTTTCTTTGCTAATTTGTTTTGCTTTTTAAATTCCACATGAGAGAAATCATATAGTATTTGTCTTTCTCTTACTTATCTCACTTAGCATTATACTCTCTAGCTCCATCCATGTCATTGCAAATGGCAAGATTTCATTCTTTTTTTGTGACCGAATAATATTCCATTGTACATGTGTGTGTATATATGTGTGTGTCACACACCACTTCTTCTCTATCTATTCAGCTACTGATAGATACTTGGGCTGCTTCCATATCTTGGCTATTGTAAATAATTCTGCTATAAACACTAGGGTGCATGTATCCATCTTAATTAGTGTTTTTGTATTCTTTGGGTAAATTCCCAGTAATATGATTGCTAGATCATAATGTGGTTCTATTTTTAACTTTTTGAGAAACCTCCAAACTGTTTTCCACACTGGCTGCATGGGTTTGCATTCCCACTAATTGTGACAAGTGCTCCTTTTTCTCCACTATCTTCAACACCTGTTGTTTCTTGTGTTTTTTATTTTAGCCATTCTGACAGGTGTGAGGTAATCTCTTATTGTGGTTTTGATTTGAGTTTCTCCGATGATGAGTGATGCTGAGCATCTTTTTATGTGTCTGTTGGCCATCTGTATGTCTTCTTTGAAGAAATGTCTGTTCATGTCTTCTGCCCATATTTAAATTGGATTATTGTTTTTTGGCTGTTGAGCTGTATAAGTTCTTTATATATTTTGTCTATTAACCACTTATCAGATCTATCATTCACAAATATCTTCTCCCATTCAGTAGTTTGTCTTTTTGTTTTTCTGATTGTGTCCTTTGCTGTGCAAAAGAACTTTTTATCTGCCTAAGTATTTATTGACTTCATCAGCATCTCTCAATCTCTCCAGCTAAAGCCTTTAAGTTAAGAGTTTATGTGCTTATCATCTGGGCTCATGGGCTCATTCCCCATGCTCTAGTCTTGCACTTCTCACATTTGCCCTCCTATCTTCTGAGCTCCTTCATCTTGGAATCCCACTGGCCTCACACAGAACTTCTCACATAGAAGACACTCACTTAGCAAATGATGACCAGTGAACTCATTCAAGAAACTGCATTATATACACAACACTAAAACTATCCCATTTGAGGTCTTCCTTGGGATTCACAGATAAATTCTCCTATTGAAACAAAAGTTATGATAGTATTTCTGAAAGTGGGATTTTACTAACCTTTTGATAGAGGGTACATCCTAAGTATCAGTCAAGATGGTGTTTTATACACCATTAGTTGAAAAGATAGTTGCATCATAGAGGAAAGATATCACCTTGACCTTTGTCACAGCATTTGCTCTCCCTTGAGCATCTGTAATATCTGTCCATAGCTCTGATTAGGCAGTTTGTTACCTACTGCCTTACACTTGTCTCTATTTTTTTTTTATTATGTCTTCTCTGACACCTAAGCTGCTTGAAAAAAAAAACAAAACAAAACAATGTCACATATTTTTGAATGCCCCCACAATGCATGGGCTAGTGTTAACAGAACAGATATTGGCATCAATCATCACTCATACAGATTGTGTTAGAAAAAGAAGACCAACTTTGTGCACTTCTGTCTCCAATATATATGTTTTAGATTAGAGCTTAGGTTCTGAAAACAGACAGACTTGGTTTCAAATTTCTCCCACCTACTAGCATATAACATTAGATGATTTATACAGCCTCTTGAAGCCTCAGCTTCCTCAGCAATAAAATGGGATCCCTCCCTTTAGTGTCTCTTGTATAGGACTATACTAAGGATCAGCTCAGATAAGGCATGTAAAAGTGTCACACAGTGCCTGGTACATGTAAACACTCATGGAATGGTGATTATCAACATCACTATTAGTTTTTATTCCTTTAAGGGTTCTGACTGCTGCTTCTAGAAATCTCCTCTTTGGCAGTAGCGTCCTCCTCCTCCTCCTCATCAAAGAACATTTCTTAAGAATCTTGGAAGAAATCCCGCGTTTCCAGGTGTTGGGCTCTGGCAGGATTCTGTGGGAGTACAGAAGATCAGCTGATATTACCCCTGACAAAACCAAAAATTTTCCCAGTGCAAGCCAGGATCCCAAGATTGGATCTCCAGCACTTGTAGGCTTGCTTATTTTTTAAATTACTGTGTTCTGCCGATATGTTTTTTGCTGTGTATTTATTTCTCTTCCACTGAACTTCACATCTGTTTCTCCTGCCACACAAGTACCTAAGGGCCTTGGGACCAGACACTTTTTTTTTTTTAATGTTTTTATTTATTTTTGAGACAGAGAGAGACAGAGCATGAGCAGGGGAGGGGCAGAGAGAGAGGGAGACACAGAATCCGAGGCAAGCTCCAGGCTCTGAGCTGTCAGCACAGAGCCTGACGTGGGGCTTGAACTCACGGACTGCGAGATCATGACCTGGGCTGAAGTCGGACAATTAACTGACTGAGCCACCCAGGCACCCCAGGACCAGACACTTCTAACAGGAGCACAGAGCTGCTTTAGAGGGGTAAGGACATGGCCTTTGTCCCACCAAACAATGCCACTCAGGCACCCACCATCAGAAATCCTAATCCATGGGAATTTGAAGCTAATATTCCACAAATTGAAAGAATGTATTCAAAACATATCACCCTAAAAAGCAGCAGGAAACTAGTGTTGTTGGTTTGGTTTTTTTTTTTTTTTTTATGGCACACTGTCAAGTCCATCTTCTAGTACACAGTGAGCTCCTCAACAATAAAGAGAGGTCTTTGGGATTTGATGGTTTACTCCCCCACCTTCCCTAAACAGTTCAACTTCCCCTACTTAAATATGGTGGTGAATTTAGCAAGGAAGAATTCTGAATCACTGTCCAATGATCAGCGTCACTGAGCGTGTTCTGGAGATCGACAAGGACAGGAATGTGCTAGGAGATGTAAGCACAGGATCAACTCCTGGGCAGGTTGGGGAGCTCCAGAATTTGGAAATTAATCAAGAAAGGAAAGAAAGGGGAAAATAAAAGGAAAAGAGGAAAAAGAAAGTTATCAGGCCCCGACTCCCCTGCTCTTCCCGACACACATGAAGAGCACAGACCAAATATCTGAACATTCCTGACCCCACCCTTTCCCTTATACCCACATCAGCAAGCCCAGTCAGCTCAGTCTCTAAAATATACCTTGAACCCTATCACTTCTCCAGGACTGCCATTCTGGTCAAACACACCATTATCTTCCATCTGGTCTACCAACACACTTCCTTAGCTATCCCTGCTCCCACACTTGCCTCCTTATCCCTCATACCTTATAATCACTTTTCCATAGAGAAGTCAGAGTGGCTTATACTACGAGATGCAAGTCAGACCACGTTACTTTTCTACTCGAACCCTACTAAGGCTTTCCAAGACTCCAAAATCCTCCCCATGGATGCCAGGTCTTAACACTTCCCACTTCTTGACCTCATATCCTCCGCTTCCCTTTCATTTTATTCTAGCAATATCTGGCTTAGTACTGTTCCTAGAACACTGTAGGCTGTTTCTACCTCAGGGTCTTTTTACATACTATACCCTCAGCGTATAATGCTTCCCCAAAATCACAGCATCCATCATCATTTCATGTGCGTCCTTGTTCCAATGTTACCTCTTCCAAGAGGTTTTTCTTAATCATCCTGTCCAAAACAACCATTCATCTCCCTAGTCCTCTGTCTTGGTATTTCTCCATAGCACCTTGTCACTATTTGAATTTTCTCATTAGATTATTACCTATCCCCCAACCAACCTGCCTGAGGATAGGTGCTTTCTATCTGTTCTCCACTGTATTCTCAGAGCCTAGAACAGAGGCTGGCATATAACAGATAGTCAACAGTATCTCAATAAATAAATGTGGAGCCATTGAGATTGGCCAGAAAGGGTTTCCTATAATCAGGATTTTTAGTTTTATTTTCAAAGAGACGAAGGATACATGTTGGTTGGAATCATACCTGATGATCTCTAATGTTCCTGCTCTTACTGATGTCCAAGAATCTCCACTACCCCCACAAGCTGGGCCACCTTTTACAATCACAGACCACACACCATCATTCAGATGGTGCATGTGAACCAGACAGAAACAATATGAAAAATCAGTTTTCCATTCCATGATTGTGTGGTACCTAAATGGAAAGCTACACTGGAAGATAAACAGAAATGAAAGGCACCAAGATGCTATAATGTTATCTTTAAAAAGAAAGTGCAACCTATTTTAAATGACACAATACTTAAGTGCATCAGGCATACCAGGCAGGGTGTGAAATCAGGCCATATGTTAGCCCTCAGGTGGAATTATAAAGCACGTGGCTGAAGGCTGACTGCTTTAAGAGAGCCTTGCATTACATTATATAAAGAATTTTACTACTTTTCTGAATTGAACTTAGCTACGGAATTGAGAGAAACCATCTGACTTCCACATTTACCCTGTCTCACAGAGGTGGGGCATGGTAGCATTAAAATCCAACAGGCACACTGTAGCCATGCTCCATTCAAATTCTCAGTGCAGAACTACGATGTTGATGTTATATTGTGTTTAAACCTTAATGAAAGATAACATTTCTTTCTCTCTCGCACAGTGCTCAGTTCTATAACCTTCATACAAAATACAGATCCTTGCTGGGGAGTTTGGATCAAGAGTGTGCTGTGAGCAACTTGTGCTCATAAGCCAGGCCCACACAGATGAAACACTTTGCACAAAGAAAGAAAAGCTTCCCAAAAACCTCCTCTGGAGAAATACTCTATATTGGCTGGATTCTCTCGTCAGTGCCGGAAACAGCAGGATGACTTCTAAGTTACCAATGATCTGTTCTCCACATCACTGGAGCCTTCCCACACCTCAGCTCAAGAAGGTCACAAGCCCACTTTGGGTTAAATGCTCTCACAGCTTACTGGAAACCCACTGATGGCTGATGCAGTGTTTTGAGAATAAACTATGTAATCTTCAAGATTTCCAAAAGGCACAGTTTCCCTTCCAACAAAGAGCAGATTCTGACTGAACTGTGGGATGTGGGCAGTGGTAACCCTTGAGCTGCTCACCTTTTTGATTCTGAAGAGATCCCACGTGAGGATGAAAGTCTGTTGGGAAGGCAAGATCAGCTTTCCAAGGAGAAAGTAAACATAAAATACAGGGGGTAGGTAAGAGCTATGCAGATATGGCCACACAATACACAACTCTGAGATTTGAGCCCCCTCCTTCTGGTCAAGTGGTTAGCCCTAGCTCCTTCTCTGAAGATGAGCCTGGGAACACCTTCAAGTTCTTAAATGTTTCACTGCTCTTTGGCAGTGTTTCCATGGGCATTTTGTTCGGAAGGTAGTTTGCTCATGTCCCTGGGAGTTTTCTCTTGGCAGGGATCAGTACAGCTAGGTGACTGCTCTCCCTTAATGAGCCTTAATTAGATTATGTTTAACAGCATGGACTGCACAGGGAGGCATGCTGATGTGCAGACAAGGAGTGGCTTACCCTGTAAATTAATAGGCCTGACTGGAATTATGGAAGCTAGCTGTGTAAACGCAAATGGAGCCCCCTAAGCCAACAGTCCTTGGCCTGCTGACACAGCTGCACCAGAGTACCCAGTCACTGGAGCGCCAAAGGATATTCAGTTACAGTGAAGAAATCATAACAGAGACAGGAAACAGATCAGCACACTCTGGATTTAACACCCTCCCTGGGGAACTCGGCTGATTTCGAGCCTGCAGATGTTTTTAACTCTGCCTTGAAGAATGTCCATGTCACATGCTCAAGCTGATGGAGTTGAGTACAGTAGTCAAGCAAGGCTTACATATTCGGAGAGGGGACCGAAATTCTGTTGATTCGATCTCCTCATCTCTGAGACTGAGGTGGGGCAACTGATAAAATCTGCAAAATCCTTCGGTGGATTTGCTGAGCTGGCTGGAAATAGATGCCTACGAAGCCCAGTGTTTACACGAAATGAGGTGTAAATGAAGTCAACTAGACTCTTCCATGAAGATCCTGCCGTCCCCATGGTGGTGGGGTTTCTCAGCTGCTTCCCCCTTGTTGTTATTCTCACTGCTCCATACCAAGTGGAGGAGAATGAAAACAAGCCTTCTCCATTCAGCATTTTCAACATCACTGCCAACAAAAATGGGATCCTTGACTATTTAGAGCTTATGACTAAGGGGATGGCATATCTTAGGCAGGATATAGGTCGTTTTTCAAAAGTTACAGTAAATTTGCAGAATTGGAAATTTATCTTTTTAAGTTCTTCCGACTGAGTTAAATAAATATGTCTAAGGCTGAATAAAGATGTGGTTTGCCAGAGGTACCGCATTTTCTTTGGGGCAAAGGGACCTGCTGGACCCTGCCAGGAAAGAGTTCAGGCAAGAGGAGGACTATGGATGTGAGATAAACCTCAAGTCTGAGTTGAAAAAAGAGAAGAATGTTCAGCTTGCTTGTGATTTTTTTGTTTTTGGTCCCATTTGCAGTTATTTTAATCTTCTAAATTTCCTTATCTATAAAACGAGCAATTTTTAAGAATGCTCTCAGAGGACCCCGTCAGGACCAAAAATTCTATCAGTCATTTCCTAACATACCCTTGAAACATCCCGCTGAGGACATATTTTTGTTTCTCATGTTGAAAAAGCAATGATCTTTTTAACTGCTACTGAATTGAGTTTCGTGTTTGAACAGACACACATTTCTGGCAATTTAGAGCAATTCTCCTTTCTCCACCTGAGTTTGCGGACTTATCCAAACAACTGAGAAGATGGGAGGGTGGTGGGGCCGGGGAGAGGGGAAGCCTGCTGGAGCTATCTGGGCTGGCCCTCTCTGCAGAAGGCAAGCCTTCACTTCTGTGAATGGGAAGCAGTTCTGGATGGAAGTAGAGACTTATGGGGCGGCCTGGATCACTGTTGGACAGTTCCACCTGTTAATATAAGCCCCTCCTTATTTTGGACTTCTCCCATCTATGTTCTTGTCTGAAGAATTTATGACCACAGATTCTCTCCCCAGATGATCACTCCCCAAGACTTCTCTTTCCCAAGTGGAGCTATTTCTCCAATTTCCTCTGTGCTCTACCACCACACCTGGTTCTTACTTGCTATCTAAATAACAGGTGGATAGAGTTGGATCACCCAGATTCTAATGAGGAGCTTAGATGGATTAGGGACTTAGGGACTTAGGTGTGGGCAGAGAAATTCATCTTGTATTAAGACGTGAAGGGTACCAATGAAACGGACTTTGCCCTGCCAATCAGCTCTAAGTCTGGAAGGTCATTTGTTGCGTGTTCTTGTTTGGAGTTACACAGGGCTCTTATATCAAGGTCTCCTTTTGAGTGAATGACCACCTGGAAAAGTAAGCATGCACAGTGCCCGGTACATATGTATAGAATGTATTTAGAAGTTAAATCCTAAATCAGACAGCTTTTCTCACACTGCAGGTTCCTGAAAGAGTGAAGGGGCAGGATGCCTGGAAGAGACTGACCAGAGCGAGGTATGTAAAAGCTGAGTGTAGATAAGAGGAGCATTTGAGATAGTTCTGTTTACCTTAAAACTCTGCTAATGCCAGGTCTATGTCAAGAGACCCCAAACCAGCTACCTCTGCACACCTAGGGCAGCAAGTATTGCCTACGTGCTAGAATACCTTTGCTTATTCTTTTCTCCATCTTCCTTCCAGAAGTTTCATGGAAGTAGAGCCAGGGCCAGGATACAATTTCCTGACTCTCCCATGCCTCTTAGTTATGGAGGTAGGACAGTACAGGAGGGAAAAAGGATACTGAGGAGCTTCTTAAAGGGGGATCATTGCTCGTAAAGTTGGCCCTAAAATCAACCAGGAAATCTAATAAAACACATATGTTCAACACAGAAATTAGTTTATTGGATCATTCTCTCTCTTAATTACCCCGTTTTTCAGTAAACCATAATGACCTCTCAGTACTTCCCAGGGGGACTTCCCTAAAGTTCTTCCTTTAAAATGGACAAGTGACGAGTGATGATTGAGTAACCTGCCAAATCCTTCACTTACGAACTCATCAAGAGAAAGAAGAAAATAGACTTAGTTATTTTGATTTGGCAGTGAGCTCAAAGAAACAACATCAGTAAAACAGTTAAGAATGTTTTTGACAAGAGACATCATTTAAAGACACGTGGAATCCCTCTGCTGTCATCCAAGAACAAAATCCTGACTGGCTCCCACCTATTTTTCTCCTTCTTCTTCCATGGTCACTTGGGATGGGCCATGGGAGAGATCAGGATTCTTCATTTACTCTATGCCCTAAGGTTTTATGGACTTTGTCTCACCTTTTGAATCCATTCCCCCAACACCACCCCAAGTTTCATTTTACACATCAGCGAAAGTCTCAGCCAAAGGGGAAGGAGTTTTCTTCCCACTGGAGTAGAATTCAGGAATTTATCTGTCTTAAGGTCTGGAGTCAAGCTAAATTATGTTACCTGGGGATGGTGCCAAAAAAAAGGTCTGTTCTCTTTTCTGAATCATGAAACCACCAGTGGTAATCTTATGTCCAAATAGTTGAGATTAAAAACACCAGTACATAACGTGTGCTTTACAGAAGATGGCTGCCAAGTATGTTACGCCTTCAACATAGCTCTCCTGGTAATCTGAAAACTGACCTTGAACGAAAAAAGGCAGGTGAGAAACACAGGGCCAACTCTACGATTAAGTGGTATCCACACATATTAGTTGAAAGATCAGCCTCGCCCAACATTTCCCCAACAACTTGCCACATGTATATTGTCTTTTTTTCTTTCTTGGCCTGCAATGTCCACCAGTCACTCTCCTGAGCTACACAAAGAGAGGGGACACTGTCCTAGGCCAGCATGTTACTGGGAGAGTCAGTGAAGGAGTTATATTCGATTATCACAGGAGTTTGTTTTAATGTCTTTATGGTCACGTTTCTTTTTTCTGTGAAGGCTTTGTCTTATTTTGTTGGTTAGGTGATGAATTAATTTTGAAGGAAGGCTGGTCAGTTGGTCAGTCAGCACCCTTCTGTTGAAGGCTGACTCACTGTTCTCAGTCAAGGAGCAAATGGATTTCTGCTCTTTCTTTAGTGATTAAAAAAAAAAAAGAAACTTGCCAATAACCATCTGAATCTACCCAAAAGAGAGTTAATTTTTTTTCTTTTCCAGTATTCAAAAAATAAAGCCTAGAAAATAGTATATAATAGCACTCCCGAATAGAAATATAAGCCACACATGTAATCTAATATTTTCTAATAGCCACATAAAAAAGGTACAAAGAAACAGGTGAAATTATTTTTAACAGTATATCTTATTTAACCCAACAGATCCCAAATATTATCCTTTCAATGTGTAATCAATATAAAAATCATTATATTTTACATTCTTTTTGTCATATTAAGTCTTCCGAATCTGGTGGATTTTAGACTCACAGCATATCTCAGTTTGAACTAGACACATTTTCGAGGGCTCGGTAGCCACACGCAGCCCCTGGCTACCACACTGGCAAGTTCAGATGTAGCCCTGCCCCACACCTCACCAACTTAGGGAAAGGAGAACAGAAATATTAACCGGGTTTTCTTTTTCACATGGTGGCAAACTGAAGTATGCTGTAATGTATAGATATGGAGATGTAAACAAATGACACCATACCTAAAACCACTCTCAGATCATTTCAGCTCTATCCTCTCTAGTTAATACAAATCACCACTGTACTATAGCAAAGTAATTGAAGATGGGTTTTTCCCCCTTTGGGGGTAAAGGACACAATGAAGGAGTGGTGCAGCCACTTTGGAATACAGGCTGGCTGTTCCTCCCAAAGTTAAACACTTCCCCAAGAGCAGTGAAAACATACATCCACACCAAAAACTTACACATCCATGTCCACAGCATTATTCATAATAGCCAAAACGTGGAAAGAAGCCAAATGCCCATCAAATGATCAGTGAATAAATGTGGCACATACACAAGAATATTATTCGGCAATAAAGAGGAAAGAAGTACCGACACATGTACAACACATGTGAACCCTGAAGACATGATGCTAAGTGAAATAAGCCAGAGAGAAAAGACCTTGTATGGTTCCATTTATTTTTTTATACTTTTCTTTAATGTTTATTTATTTTTGAGAGAGAGACCGAGAGAGCAAGTGAGCGTGGGTGGTAGAGGGGCAGAGCAAAAGGGAGAGAGAGCATCCCAAGCAGGCTCCACACTGTCAGCACAGAGCCCAAAGGGGGGCTTGATCTCATGAACCTTGAGATTGTGACCTAAGCCAAAGTTGGAGTCTTAACCGACTGAGCCATCCAGGCTCATTCATATAAATGGTGCCATTTATATGAAACATCCATAGAGTCAAAAAGGACAGGAAAATCCATAGAGTCAAAAAGTAGCTTGGGTTACAAAGGGGTAGAAAGAGTTGGGGAAAAGAGGGGAATGACTGCTAATAGGTACAAGGTTTCTTTCTGAGGTGATGAAAATGTTCTAAAATTGACTGTGGTGATTATTGCATAATTCTGAATACACTAAAACTATCTAATTGTACACTTTAAATTGGTGAGTTGAATCATATGTGAGTTATGTCTCAATAACGCTGTTATTTAAAAAAAAAAAAAGTAACAAAAGACGACTCCACCTAATGTATGAGGCCCCTGAACACCACATTTTATCAAGTGCTCATATGAGATTGCCCATGTGACCACAGATATATGGATACAGAGGCATTCTACCAATACAAACAATGGGTGAAATGCTGAAGTATGTTTCTTCTATTTAAAGAAGGCAAAGCAGAGAAGCTCCAGGTTAATTTCTCCCTAGCCAGAGGCTATAAAGAGAAACAAAGTGTAGAATCTCAGACTGAAGACCTCCCTGGTAATAAGGAAAAAGCCAATCTTTCCATAGGAGGGTTGGCGAGAGGGGGTTTGACGACAGGGTGACAGGTCTGCAGAAGTACAGGCTCATACCGTGACGTCCCGCTTCCTCCTGCAATCCCGCCATCCTCCTGGGCAGCTCAGCACTCATTCACCACTCACTACCTCTTCAAGATGGGTTTCCAAAATCAGCTTCAGACTTTAGGACCCTAGCGCCAGCCTTCAACATCAGGGCTTCCAGAAAGCGATTTACTTACCCGCAGACTACTGTCCTCCCTTATAGTTTGATACTTCTTTTACAATGTTTTGTTCTAGGCTTGGTTTGCCGGTTGTTTTTATTTCCCCGAAACCAAAAACGTTTCCAAGACCACACTGGCACACTGGTGAAGTAACAGCTGCTTCGTAAAAAGCGCTTATTATTTGTACCTGACTATCCATGGTTGCATTTCAGCCACTTCCCAATAACCAACCAAACCAAAAAGATCTATTCAAATCAAGAAAGTAACAAACCACAAAGAAAAATAATTAGTTGCCTAACTGTCTCAATGAAATGAAAGGTGGCGGCCTGCGTCCTAAGCAACGTAAGTGCCTGGATTCCTCTGTGGTGGGAGCAGGGTCTGTGCCGAGCTGCGGCCTCGCGTGCTGACCTCTGAACCTCAGTGCCAGATGCTATCAGCGACCACAGGAAGAGTCAGCAGACATCCTGGAGTCACAGATTACAGTGTCTCTCTCACTTCATTCCTACTGTCACAAGTATGTTATCAGCCTGTTCGCTGGTGATAGCTACAGCTCCATCCCCTGTCCCCTCACTGCCCCTTTCCCCTCTTTGTGTGTAACATTGCGAGGCAACATCACATCAGTCACCCTCAATATCCCTTAATACCCCTTTTGCTATACAGACTGCTCTGTTAAAACACTTTCAGAGACGGGCTATTTTAACTGAATCAAGTCTAAATTCTTTCGTCCTGGTTTTCAGCTCGCTAGCCTGGCTCCTTACCCACCCCCCACCACACCCTCCCTACAACCCCAGCTCCAGTCAGGAAAACAGTTTCCCTCTCTGGGGGCCTTTTCTCCCATCCCCACATGCTCCCTAAGCTAACTCCTGCTTTCCTCACCCAGAGCTCCAGACTACTACAATGGTTTTCCTCTTCCTTTCTTGATTTCCTTTGGACGCACCTTCACCACAGAGAGCTACTGTTGGAACTCACTGGCACTGTTTGCTACTGTTACCTGTCAGTAACTTTTGTCTCCTTAACTTGCTTGTAACATGCTGACCGCAGGGACCAAGATTTACTATTCTGAATCTTCCAGGGCATCGAGCACATATTGGGAGCCTAAGCCACACAGCATTAACAACTATCACTGGATACTGGATTACAGAAGACTGGTACTTAATGCTCCTTGATTCCCTTGCTGTATCTTCAGTCTGTCTCTGCCTCAAGACCCTCCCACTGACTGCCTAGGGACTCCCTCATTTTAATGCCCCTTCCCTTAAACAATCATCCTTCCCTATTCCTTTCTCTGATCACACATTGCTCTCCTCCCTGCAGAATTAGTAACCTTAGAATCTGGGTCCTCTATCTATCCTCTATTTCCTTTCAAACATCTTTCAAACTATAGTATGATTATGTTGATTTTTTTTTTCCCTCCTCTGTTAGACCACAATGACCATAAATAATGATGCTATGTCTCAGCAATACAATCCCACACTCTAGCACAGGGGTAGGATATAATAGGTAGATAACAGATACTCTAGGATTTTATTCCAGGAGCTCTCATGGAGGGCCCAGGAATCATGCAAACTTCCTCTTCCTAGTGAAAGTTAACTCTTTTCACAGAACTTGGTTGAGGAGTCCTTCTTCCCAGCATGCAGAGAGGGGCTCAGCCCCAGGGCCCAGGGAAGCCGGCGTGCCCTCCGGCTCACCACTGTTGCTCTGGGGACCTCTATCTAAAGGTAGCTTCCCCCCAGCAATAGCACTGTTAGGAATTTACCCTAGGGATACAGGAGTACTGATGCATAGGGGCACTTGTACCCCAATGTTTATAGCAGCACTCTCAACAATAGCCAAATTATGGAAAGAGCCTAAATGTCCATCAACTGATGAATGGATAAAGAAGTTCTGGTTTATATACACAATGGAATACTACATGGCAATGAGAAAGAATGAAATATGGCCCTTTGTAGCAACATGGATGGAACTGGAGAGTGTTATGCTAAGTGAAATAAGCCATACAGAGAATTAGAGTGGGAGAAAGCCAAAGCATAAGAGACTCTTAAAAACTGAGAACAAACTGAGGGTTGATGAGGGGTGGGAGGGAGGGGAGGGTGGGTGATGGGTATTGAGGCGGGCACCTTTTGGGATGAGCACTGGGTGTTGTATGGAAACCAATTTGACAATAAACTTCATATATTGAAAAATAAAATAAAATAAAATAAAATAAAATAAAATAAAATAAAGGTAGCTTCCCCTCAGACTGCAGACTGTACTCTCCCTCAAGCCTCCTTAAAGATGGCCTCTTCTCACTTGCTTTCTGGAAAGAAGGGAGATAGGAACAGACCTAAAGAAAATCATTATGCAGTGTTTGTGTTTCACACTCACCTCTCTGAATTCCTGCTCTACATCTCAACACTCTTCTTCCCCAATCCTAGGTGCCTTCATTCCAAAGCTCCTTGAACCTCTTATATCTCTGAAACATGAACCTTTTATTAACAACAGATTCAAGGACCTCAGCGAGATTTTATGGAGAAAGTAATCTGATTAAACAGTGCAGCCTGAAGTGCAGGTGACCATTAAGAACCACCATTCTTTCTGAAACTTCCTAGTGTATTTGTACTTCACAAGAGGTCTATAATCTTAAGTTTAACGGAAATAGAGTAAATTCAAATGAAGCAAAAGGACTGTCCCAGTATCTTTCTGAAGAAGCAAAGAGACACCTGGTCCTACCTTAGAGATTTCCAGGTGCTTCAGCAGGTCCTTGCTTTGCTCAGTCTTCTCCCTTTGACCCTAGTCACTCTCTGACCTCCTCCTCCCCAAGGTTGGCTCGAGTTTGTCTCCTCCCTTCTCAGACCTAGCCACTGCTATCTTTTACTTTTCCTGGATCTGAGTCTGTGCTATAACTGACTATTTGACATGGGGTCTGAGCCTCTGCCTTCCCTGAATTCAATTTTAGAAAATATTCTTACGGCTGAGGTCAGAGATATGGAAACCAATTTGTCAATAAATTTCATATATATATAAAAAAAAAAAAAAAAAAAAAGAAAATATTCTTTGTCCATACACAGGCACCTTTTGGGAGAGGCCTACCAGATCATGGGCTTCAGTAAGATTTAAGAAAACACCCTAGGTACGATGCACATCATAAGCACACAAAACATATCACTCTTCCTTTCTCAAATATTTATTGAGCTGAGGAACCGTCCCAGGTACAGTAATGAACAAGACACTCTGTCCCCATTAAACTTACACCATGGCTAAGAAAAAATATTTAAAAACAAAAAAAGTAATTGTAAGGATGCAAGGGTTTGTTCACTCCCTTCTGCCTATAAGCCCTGCCCTTGAGGACTAAATAAGATCACTTCATACCCCAATGTCGAAACCTGCTGCACACTCTGCTCCCTCCAGATCTTCCCACGCATGGGTCCTTCCCTTCCTGGTGCTTCCCTGAGCACCCTGGAACCCCAAATTCTTCCACTCTCTCCAACCGTGGGTATACTTACCCCCGCCCCCACCACATGCTCATTCAGGGTATACATACCATCCCCTTCCATCGTGTTCAGCCTAGGTATACATACCAAAACCACCACCCCCCCCCCTTGTGCTCAGCCAGGGAGAAAAAAAAAAAAAAAAAAGACTCTGAACTTATCAGAATCCACCTTTTGTAGGTATTTGCAATTAAAATAGGACAAAAAAGTTAATACTCTTTTCTTCTTCCCTTCATTCTAAATGCTGACTTATTCATTATTTTGAAAGTGAGGTTAACTATATACAAAGAGGCAGAGAGGGAAGGAATCAATTTAATAATATCCTAGCTGGGAGAAGGACTAGCTGAGCTTTTAAAATATAAGTGTTCCTACTTTACATAACCACAATCTCAGAGGAAGGAAAAAAGCTCCAAAGCAGAGAAGACCACCTGGCACCTTTTTTTTTCCTTTGGTGGATGGATTCTAATACTTGGTCATTAGCCTGAGAAGGTAAGAAAGTCACTGCTCCCAGCAAGCCATCTCAATACAGAGCATGGTTCAAGTGATTTCTTTTTCCTTTGTTGATAACTAGTAGATTTATGTTTTCATTCAATGTGGCTTTCATTAACATGAGAAGCACAAAGAAAAATTTCATAATATGATAAATATAAACAGATCACTGAACTGAGAGAAACTGCAAGTTTTCTTGGGATTATTAATGGAAACGTTATGCTTTTTATTAAATTTGTAGACATGTATATTTGAATAATTACCCACTGATTTTATGAAAGCTGGGAGGGACCAGAATCTTCCATGATTGAGTGTAGAAATCTAGAATAAAGTGAGTTCAAAACACGTAAGCCTAGAAAATACTTCAGTACCTCTAAAGTTACATGAAGGGAACCAAATGGAAAACCAATAATCATGAGATCACTAATATTTTGAACAAAACTAATGAGATGAGAGTTTTCCATCTGTCAATTTTTACCAACTAACTTTTGTTTCAGAGAACTGGAAAAATATATCTAAAGGGAAGGTACCAAAATATTTACTCTGAAGTGTTGAATTAAGTAAAAGTAAAAACCAGTACTATGTATGTAAAATCAGGGTCACCTAGGTGGGTCAGTCAGGTAAGCATCCAACTCTTGATTTTGGCTCAGGTCATGATCTCACAGTTCCTGAGTTCGAGCCCCACATTGGGCTCTGCACTGACAGTGTGGAGCCTACTTGGGATTCTCTCTCTCTCCCTCTCTGTTCCTCCCCTGTTTGTGTTCTTTCACTCTTTCTTAAAAATAAGTAAACTTGAAAAAAAAAAAAAGTAAAATAAAATAAAACGTAGGCGTGGAATAGAGCTCTGGATGACATTACAGATCACACCCATAACAGTGCATGGCCTAAAGAAAGTTTCAAAATCACCTACTCTACTCCCTTCATTTTGCAGACTGGCTTATTTGAGACCCAGAGAGTTTACATCATCTTGTAAATTCACATAGCTAGTTAGTTAATACATATGAAAAAAAAAAAAAAAAAAAAAGACTACTTCTGAACTCCATTCTTCAAATATCCAGTCATGCATGCACATGTAGGGGGGTGTGCATGTGTAGACAGAGAGAAGGAGGGAGAGACAGCGTGGGAGAGACAGAGCTCAAATGAAGTACTGAACTCAGTTATTTTCACAAAATCTAGGTTTCTATCTTTGTCTTCCTGTCTTGATTAGTAATGAGCATTTGTGGAATACCTTGTAAGTGCCAGGCGTTTTGAGAAGTACTTCACTTACATCAAAGAATCCTCATAATGCCCTGTGACGTAGGTGGTTTTGTTATCTCTCTTTCCATAAAGAGCAAATGAAGGCTTGGTGGTATAAATTCACAAGTTTAAGGTCACTTGGTCTCCCTGACCTCCTCATTCACAGGCTTCACTGTTTAGAGGAGGCACATTTTGGTCTACCAAAAGTGCAACAAATAGTGAAGGCTTCCAAACCAAATTATTTTATGCACACTTTCTGAACTGTGTTTTAAACGAATATAGCTGCTGTTAAAAAGCAGAGTGGATTCACATGGCAGCAGTTTAGAAACAGCTGTGGTCGCTGGTGTGTACACCATATGGAGACGGAAATTACCTTCCAACCTTCTTTCACGGGCTCATATCAAACAGATTCTTACACTTCATCCTGAATCTTTTCTGTGGAGCAAAGGAAAGAGACTCTGCATATGCCCTCTTCACTTGCACAGACGGGAAGGGGCGGGTACAAAGGAGAGTCCCAACCTTACCCGGAAACCACTGAAGTTTTGCCAATAGCGAACTGACAGCAACACTGGAGACAGAGAGAGACGGCTCACATTCCATCTGGCATGTGGTGCCCTCTATTGTGCCTTTTGAAATTCTGCTGGCGGGTGGGGAAACAATTTGTAGGGCTGGCTGATATTTTTCTTTTATGCAAATGTACCAGTGTTGGAAAACGGTCTGCTTTTCATTAAATCGGAAATTCCCAAAGGCAAAGCTTACATCTCCCTTCTTTACTGTGCATGATGCCCAACACATTATGGATAGTTAATAAATGTCACATCATTTTCATATTGCCTTGACTAAGAATGACATTTTCCCATGAGTCTTGCTTGCTTCAATTTCTCAGCAAATCTCAAAAACTGCATCTATTTCCTAAGAAAAAAGCACTGTGCAAGGCCCATCTTCCTTGCCTGAATCTCTTCCCCAAACTCCTATTAATGCTTCACTCGCCTTTTCTCTGGGCCAAGGGATATCTCCTCCCACAACCCCCAGCTGTTCCCCAACTCTGTTTCCATTCCCACTTGCAGAATTTATTCACAAATCTCTGACACCCTGGTTCATATCACTTCCATCACAAAATGGCAGCTCTCTCTAAACTCCCTATACTTTATGAGTCTTTGGGGGAACCCTTTGATGAGGATTCTCAAGTAGGCTATCACTAGTATGCAGATTTTTTAAAGCATTGTTTTTTGTTTTCATAAGGATTATTATACCTCTTATTTTCTGAGAAATTGAAAAAAAATGAATTATAAATGCCAATGATAATTAATAGTCAGGAAAGGGACCTTGTTTTCTTTATCTTTGTACCACAATTCACAGCACATGGTGGGTAGTCAGTGAGAGCTCATATGAATGATAAGTATTTCCATCTCTCCTCAATTATCTCGAAAGCAATTCAACAGTAAGATTTCTATGTAAAATGTGAGGTAGAGCAATCACTATATCTTCATATTCTTCACCAAAAGGCTCCAGTAAAGTACTGAATATGAGCTATCATGAGGACTTCCTCTTCCAAGTACAAAACGAAATAAAACCCAAAGGGGAAGAATATGCTTATCTCTCGCTTACACTGCTTTGAATGCCTGAGCTTGGATTGAAAACTCTATCATCTAAAATGTCAACGGTAATTTTACTTACGCATTTTCCTGCTTCACAGAACAAGAATGTAATAAAAAGTCTATCTCAAATATTAGAGAACAGAGGCATCTTTAGGCATTTAGAATAAGAATGTATTCTAAGTTTCTGCCAGAACTTTTGCAGACTGCTAGTTCCATTCTCCTGTTTTCCTGACAAGTCTACAGTTCTTCATCTTCTCAGTGCATGAAAAAAATTGATCTGTGTATGGAAATATTTACACCAATCAAAAAAAAAAAACTATCATAGCATATGAAAAGAGAAGCTTGTTTCAATCAGGGCCAAATGTCAGTTTTCAAAAACTTATAAAAAGGCTAAAAAAATGAAAAACATCGGAAGAAGCACGAAGTGTTTATAGTTATGACTCAGGAGACCAGTTTCACAATGTTTCCTGTGGCAAGAGTTGTGTTCACTAAGAATACAACATGAGAGTTGTATTCTTGAGAGTTCAACACCTTTGTAGCTCCATTTATAACAAAATTATAAGGCACTGAAAAGTAAACTTGTAATTATTTTGTAAATAAACTGAATTTTTCAATGTGCTATATAAAACCTGACAATTTTGTAAGTGGAACAAAGCATAGGTAATAATGGATCAGATTATAAATAAATCACATTGTTATTTAATAATTAATAATTACTCAGTCTAAATTAACATTAAATTATAAGTATGACAATACTATATATAATATTATGTTAAATACCATGGCTATTAAGTTCTACATAATAAGAGCGGTCAAAGTCCTTAATTCCTCACTATACATTCTACACCTAAATGATTAGCCCAAGCCAACCAGAGCCAGCCCTACTCCCTTCGTCCATACTGATTTAGGAAAAGACTGAGGCTCAATGTTGGCCAATGACCTGTGACAGAGGGTCTACTGAAGGCTTTCTGGGATAGTTTCCTTGCTTCCAAAAAGACACTGAAACACAGATTCTTTCACCAACCTGGACCCGCTGCAGCAGCCACCGTGTGACCATTTCCGTCACTTTTCATAACACACACTTGTATGCAGTTCTCTTTACATGCAAGATACTGTTCTAAGTATTTTAACTCATTCAGTTCTCACCTCCCTATAGGTAGATACTCGAATTACCCCCATTTTTTGATGAGGACAATGAGGCACTGAGAGGCTGACTTACCCAAGGCTGTCTCGCCACTAAGTGGCAAAGCCGGAAATTCAAGCCAGGGTACATCTCTCAGCCATGAGGATGCTATGTCACCTCTCCAAGAAAGCTGCTCTTAGCCCCCAGCATGTGTTTCTTCCCTTTAAAATATCCTCTTTGCTAGTGGCCACTAGGTCTTTAATTATTTTTAAAAAGGCCTGCAAGACAATAGACTCCTTCAATATTCCCTGAACAAAGTATGACCCTGGTACAGGGAAGAGTACATAGGAGTGAGGGCAGTGAGGTTTTGATGGAGGGAGGACAGAAGGCGGAAAGGGTCAGAGGGCATGAGGCCTACCAGGCTTCACAAAGGGAGAGCCGAGGTAACGCAAACATGGGAGGTTGGTGCCTGGAAAATGGAGGGGAAGGGAGCAAGAGGGTTGAGAGTTGTCAGCAACTTACCGGCAGCCACAGGTCAGTGCAGACCGACTATATACCTGGCCCCTCTTCTGTATTACTTGTAAGTGTTATAACTCACACATCCTGCAAGGAAGGTTTTTTTGTTATTCCCATTTCCCAGATGAGCAAAGTGGTACTTCAAGAGTGGGTGATTTGGTGGCAAGGGGCAAAGCCAGCATGTGAACCAGACTACAAGAATCTAAAGATGAGCTGGCATCCTGCAGAGCAGAGGCACCAGCAGGGACTGTGAGGGAGGAGAGGAGCCCTCCAGCTCACCACTTTGCTGAGGACTGTGTTTTCCCTCAAAACCAACGACTCTCAGACATCATTCCCTTCCCTGGGGGGCCTCCAAATGAACAGCTCAAGTCTTTCAAGGAAAATTTCAGAGTTCATCTGTTTTAAGTTACTTGGAGTTGCTACCAAAAGGAATCACTCTTTCCCACCCTACCCCTAACGACCAAGCACTGGAAACAACCTAATGCCTTCATGCTGTCTGAGCAGAAAAATGGCTGAGGAGATTTTTTTTTTCCCCTTAGTTTTTCCAAAAATAAAAACAAACCACATTCAGCTTCAACCCAACTGTAGGACAAACAAATTATTCTCCCTCCCCACACTCTTACCAGGATTCGTAAGCAAATGCAAACCAGGAAAGGGCAGGGAGGAATTCTACTTAAAACGGTTGAAAACTTCAGGGCTCAAGTATTCAATCGATACATATTATGAATTATGAAACACGAGACCATGTATAAACAGCTGCTGATTTAATCCACATATACATGTGATCGTTTGTTTTCCCATCAAAATCTTGAGATGCAGGGCACGTGGGTGGCTCAGGTGACTGAGCATCCACCTCTTGATTTTGGCTCAGGTCATGATCTCACAGTGCATGGGATAGAGCCCCACCTCGGGTTCTACGCTGACAATGTGGGGCCTGCTTAGAATTCTCTCTCTCTCGGGGAGTCTGGGTGGCTCAGTTGGTTGAGTGATTGACTTCAGCTCAGGTCATGATCTTGTGGTTGGCGAGTTCAAGCCCCACATCGGGCTCTGTGCTGACAGCTCAGAGCCTGGAGCCTGCTTCTGATCTGTGTCTCCTTCTCTCTCTGTCCCTCCTCTGCTTGTGCTCTGTCTCTCAAAAATAAATAAGCATTAAAAAAATTAAAAAAAAAAAAGAATTCTCTCTTTTCTCCACCCCTCCTCCACATGCTCTCTCTCTCAAAAATAAATAAGCATTTTTTTTTTTTTAAATCTTGAGATGCTCTGAGAATGGATGTATCTGTGTGTTTCTTAGCCATGGATGGAGTGGAGAGATCGTGGGGACTGAAATCAGGTTGAATACAAATGTTGGCCATGCCACTCAGCTCTAGGGGCTTCAGTCCTCCTCACCTGCAAACTGCAGGTAATTCCCACTTCAAAGGATTTCTGAGAGAATTAAATGAACTAATGAGTGGGAAATTGCCTAACACATAATAGATAGCCGAGAAATGAGAAATGATGCTTAATGGTTTCTTTCACATGAAAATGGTTTAAATAAAATCATAATCACATGGGAACACCATGTGGAACAAATTTTTTACTGATGAGCTAGAAGGACTAGGCAGGGAGGACCTTGATAGGAGCAGAAGTGAAACCTGGACAAATACTGGTGCAAGAGATGGTGTGAATATCATCTCTAATGATAAAAGTTAGGAAACCTGCTTTGGTTATTTAAAAGACAGTGACAGCCATGAAACTCCCGTTCTTAGGTCTCAGGAACCCCGCCTGCCTGACTGGAAGCAGAGAGTAGGGTGAGATATTCTACGAATCTCCTTCAAGGTGACTCCGAGAATCTCTTTTGCGTCTACTTCTCCACAAGCCATTTGACACCAAATTCTTAAAAAATCAGAAATATCAACTTCATTAGCATTCACAAAGCCACATAAATAAAACCCTCCCACAAAGTGATGCAAATGGCTTGAACATTTCCAAGAAACTAGATTCCTCTTTCCTGCCCTAACCTGGTCTCTGCCCAGGGTCAGTCCTTTGCAATTGATCCTATATCATTTCCATTCAGAGATGCTTGGAAGAGGTGCAGCTGAAAGGCCAGCCCCATGCTGAGCTTATTGAGTCATTCCTGACAGGAAATGATGGACATTCCTGGCATTCTTCTCAGGGACCCCGGTGAGCTCTGCCGGTGTCAGTCCTGCCGTGGTGAGAGGGATGTGGGGATCCCTGCTTTGTTGTTGGAGGTGGATGACTTCAAAGCAGTGCCTTCACCAAACCCAACCACGGAAGACAGGCTTCTAGCACAGTCGTGGGAGAGAAGAGACAGGCAGCCTGGTCCCCAAACCCAAATAACCAGAAGTTGAGGCATCAAGGGTTTACCTTGAGCAGCTTCCCAAACACAGTTCAGTGTCCTCTTGGTAAACTTTTTCAATCCTCTGCATTGAAAGCAGAAATGCACCATGTATCTCAGAAAGAACTCTTCTTTCTGGCTGTCTGACTAAGCAAATATATGTCACTATTTTTCAGGAGCCTGTGTGGTCTTCCACACCTTTAGACATTCAGTTCCTCTAAAACTCTTGGCAAGAAACAGCTCTGTGATTTAACTGAAGTCACTGATTTGAATTTTATGTCTTTGGAGGATGGTGTGGGTAAGGGGGGGGGGGGCATTCTGGAGCAGGACCGGGCTCTATTCTACATAGATTTCTCAGGCTGTTTCCACGTGCCTGAAGGTTAAATTGCTAAAATATTCTTGCTAAACTGAAATTATCATTCAAGAAAAGAAAGGAAAAAGAAAAAGCCCAGCATGTTTGAAACTTTAAATACAGGGGGCCTGTGAAGTTGTAGGCGAACAAAACTATTCAAGGGCACACTTCCCGGAACATACTTAGGAAAAGGCATCTGATACCCTTTCTGGGACTGTATCCCTTAAATAGTTCTCTCAGAACTTCCTCACTTAGTTTTTACAAACGACTAGAATTCTACTCCACAGAGAATGCTTCTTTAACTTTCTGTTACTCTTTCAGTTTGCAATTTTTCAGATCTTTTTCTCTTCATAGCTATTAATGCTCCTCATAGCTGAGCCCCGAGGAAGCAATTTTGTCACAGCTTTGTCAAATACAAACAACGAATGTTTCCAGCCACTCCCAGTTGGTCACTTGCAACCCTTAAATCTACCCATGATTTTCACGGACGGAACCACGTATCTCTTGCTCCTCTACCATTCCAGCTTTGGACATCCTATTATTATACCAGATCATATCCCAAAGATAACTCAAGAGAACCCAAAGCAACCAAGGAAACAAAGTTGGTCTAGGCTCCCTTCTGCCCCAGCACACCTAAAGGAGCAAAGCAAGCTCTAGAGGGAGGGCCCGCGACATCCAGTATGATGTTCACCATGAGATGCACACACCACCCACCAGGGTGCTGGCGCACAGGACTGCTGTCCCCAGATCTTCTCACCTTTCCTAGTTTTTAGCAGTAAAGGAAGAGATATGATAGAACAAGAATTCATGAGGTTGCTAGAAATCAGAAGGTTCCAGAGGTCTACTAAATCCTAGGCACTATGTTCAAGTCACAGGGCCAGAAGGTCCAAGAAGGAACCTAATATTAGAATAAGGGTCAACACTTACGGGATGCTCACAGTGTGCAAGGCACTGTGCTAACCCAGCATCATATCTAATTCCACAACTTCATGCAGTTGGCCTGTTATGATCCAAACTTCATAAGTGACGAAACAGACTTCACAATATTGGACACTAACGAACCCGAGGTCACACAGCTGGTGAGTAAACTCACACACCTGGTTCCAGTGCCCATACACCTAACCACTGCCCCCACAATGTCTCAGGAAAGATGAAAAGCAGCCATCAAACAGGAAAGATGACACCTGGCCTGCTGTCCTCGTGGATTTGTTGTGAAGGAAAAATATGTAAGTCCTTTAGAAAGATAAATGTGATACACAAATGTGAGCTGGATTTGCTATGATCATTTCTACACATGTTCTGGAATTCACCCCTCTTCCCACACTTCTCCCCTTCTCCTATGGAATTCTGATACACTTAGCCCTTCATTCAATGAAGAAAAGACATTCTTCATTCCTTCTACTCCACATCATTTTCATGAAGAAAAATTTAAGAAAACAAAACCTGGGATGCATTCATGTTGATCATATGACTAATCGGAAGGTTTCAGGAGACATTCTTGGATCAATTTATCACAAGTTCCAAAATTTATAAATTTATATTTATCCCTTATAATATGAAGTAATTCTTCTTCCTTTTCTGCTAACTACAATAAAGAATACTAGTGCCACGTGATATTTTGAAGAAAACAGTAACTGAGAAATATGTAGAAAGATATCATTATAGTATAGATCATACTCTATCTCTAGAAAGTAAAAATTTAACATACAGGTGCCTCATGTTTCAGAGAGTGAACTCTGCCAAACTGTAACTATAGTTATATCCCAAATTAATTAGCTCTGCATACTGAGTCCAAGAAATGCTGACCCTGAGAACCTGATTAAAACTTGTATATGCTTACTTCATTAACCTTTCGAAGTTTCCCCTCATTGAAGCCTCTTTTAGAGAAGCAAATGCATGGCAAACCTATGAGATTTAACTCCGCCTCTTCCCCAGACACCTGTCCAGAACTTTGGGAAAGGGGCTAACAAGTGTGACATAAAAAGAGGCTGAAGTGGGGCGCCTGGGTGGCTCAGTTGGTTGAGCATCTGACTTCGGCTGAGGTCATCATCTCCTGATTCATGAGTTTGAGCCCCGCATCAGGATCGCTACTCTCAGTGTAGAGACTGCATCAGATCCTCTGTCCCCCCACTCTGCCAGCCCCTCCCCCACTCGTTCTCTCTCTCTCTCTCTCTCTCTCTCTCAAAAATAAATAAAACATTAAAAAAAAAAAAGAGCAACTGAAGAAAAACAGAAGACCTACTTAAAACTAAAATGCAATAATGAATCCCCAAATAGACAAGGGCTGGTTGTCCTAATATCATGCCACGCTAGATTACCAGAAAAGATCACCCATTTTGCACTTTATTATAATTTTGTACTGAATTTAAAAAAGCAAAATATTATGTAAACTGCTACAATTTCATGTAGCAAACGTTTCTGAATAACTGTATACAAATAACTCTGGAAACAAGCCACCAAATAACAATTGTTAGAACAGTGAGTGGCCCCTTTGCCCTGTGAATAACAAATCCCTGGTTCATGTGTGGTCTAAATTCAAGTTGTGATTTGCATAAATCACAACAGACCCTATATGTTACCCCACTCAGACCACTTGCTAACACTCTTGCCACGCCTCTCTGCTCATGATCGCCAATATTGGTAAGTTTTTACCATGCCTCCTCTGAGTCATCAGTCTATGATTTCCACACATAATGTAACCACCACAAATTAAATATTTCAGCAACTTATCATTTTTGCGTGTTTTTCACCAAATCCCCATCCATCTAGCTAGTTACACAGCTAGTTACATAGTCATGAAATTTTAAAAAAATTTCTCTCAAGGTCACTCTTTTTAAAAATTTTTTTTTTCTTTCCAACATTTATTTTTTTTGGGACAGAGAGAGACAGAGCATGAACGGGGGAGGGGCAGAGAGAGAGGGAGACACAGAATCGGAAACAGGCTCCAGGCTCTGAGCCATCAGCCCAGAGCCCGATGCGGGGCTCGAACTCACGGACCGCGAGATCGTGACCTGGCTGAAGTCGGACGCTTAACCGACTGCGCCACCCAGGCGCCCTCAAGGTCACTCTTTTTAAAGGAAACATTTTCTCATGGCTCTTCTTATTTCTACTAACGTCCAAAGAAAGATCTGAAATCTACTGATTTCCAAAATAGGCAGGTCAACATTGATTTTGCCTTATTTTTACAAGTTTGATATTCCTCTTTATTTCTACCTTTTCATTTTTGTTTTGTTTTTCTTTCCTTTATAATTCCTGGGTTCATCTTTGCTCCTGCTACCACCTTCAGTGAACCCACCATGGCAGTGCAGAACAACACAGGGCACCAATCCCGAAACATGTAATGTGCAAAGAACAGCAGTGTGGAGGAGGGGAGAAAGTACTGAGCATCCCTGCCAGTGTACGAATGGAGTGGCCATCGGCTTGATGCCAGTGCATTCCCATCATAAAGCCCGACTTTTTCACAGAAAGAAATGTAGAAGTGTATATCCAGAAGGAAAAATGTAAAGCAATGAGGGAGCCAGAGCAGCTGGGGACTGTTAACTTTAATCAAAATCCAGCCAGGAGACTTTTTTTTTTTTTTTTTTTTTTTAGTCAACAGGAAGTAGATTCATTCTCTTTCACATTCTCTCTCTCCCATTCTCCCTGCCCCACCAACACACACACACACACACACACACACACACACACACGCACACACACACGCACACACACTCATTATTTTCTCCTCTATCCTTCTTCATTTCCTCTTGCCAAGGCACAGAAACACCCTGGACAGAAAAACCCCAGCTCCTCTGAACAGTCTTCAGAACTTTAAGTGTTCACTGCCAGTTCAAAACCAAATTGCAGAGCATGAGAAGCATGGTCAAAGAGAGACGAGCACTGTGTGCGGCAGTCTGGGAGGCAGAGGAGCGTGTTTTGGTTCCCTACGGCTGCTGTAATAGATTTCCACAAACGTGGTGGCTTAAAACAACACAAATCTCCTCTCTCACAGTTTGAGAGGCCAGAAGTGTGAAATCCACTCCAGTTGGCTGGAATCAAGATGTTGGCAGAGCCCTGCTCCCTCCAGAGGCTCTGACCAGAAAATCCATTTCCTTGCCTTTTTCAGCTCCTAGTGACCACCTGTATTCCTTGGCTCGTGGCCCCTTCCTCCACCTTCAGAGTACACCACCTTCTCCTGTCAGTCGTCAAATATCCCTCTCCCTCCTTCTCATAAGGACACTTTGATTGCATTTAGAGCCCACCTAGATAACCCGGGATAATCTCCCCATCTCAAGATCTTTAACTTAATCACATCTGCAAAGCAACTTTTGCCAGACAAGGTAACATTCAAGTTCCAGGGATCAGGATGTGGATACCCCTGGGGGCTGCTATCCAGCCACCACAGGGCACCTGTGTCTGGCTGGGTGCCTGGAGAAAGCCGCCTTCTCACTATACACTAGGTTATGAAAAAGGAGCCCTGAGGAAAAGAGGCAGAGATGTTTTCTCAATATCAACATAGAGAAATCACGTGTATTTTTGCTCCTGTCCTGTCACAGATTTACCTTTTTCATCAAGTTTTGCCTATTAAGCCGACTGGTTTACATTCAGCGAACCCTGTGAGCATCCCATCACTTTCTGTGCCTGGGCACGGCTTCTGCTCCATTACCATTACCCTTGGTGTTAGGAGAAATCGTCCACCTGTTACAGGGAAACTCAAAACTTCCAGTCAAACCTGGGCCTCGGAACCACACACATCCATGTGTGTTAAAGGTCCAGCAATGGCGCTATCACCGTATCTCGTATCAAGCACAGAGAAGAAGAGCTTGGTCAGCACTCACCAAACCGCTTGTAACCGAAGGACTGCACCTCCTCCTCCTCTGCAAAGTCGTCTGCAGGAAAAGCAAAGGCACAGTGTTAACCCTGGCAAGGCCCAGATGCACAGGGCCAACCTGGAATGCAGCTGCTGGGACCCCACCAGCTCCACCCTCCCCCACCTGCTCCACCCTCCCCTACCTCTCCATCCTCCCCCACCTCTCCACCCTCCCTCACCAGCTCCACCTTCCCCCACCTCTCCACCCTCCCCCACCAGCTCCACCCTCCCCCACCAGCTCCACCCTCCCCCACCTCTCCACCCTCCCTCACCAGCTCCACCCTCCCCCACCTGCTCCACCCTCCCCTTTGCCCACAACACGTGTCCTTCTGCTCCCAGAAAACATGCCACACTTTCTAAGAAAAGCTATGGGGTTCCTGCACTGGCTGTTCCCTCTGGCTGGAATGCTCTTTCTTCTGCTCTTGATGAGACTCCTACTAATCCAGGTCTCAGCTGAAGAGTGACACCTTTGAGATGCCTTTCCAGACCACAACCCAGACACTCCCTGTCACACCACCCTACTTTAATATTACTCTCTGATATCCTCCTCATTTTATGTGTGTGTGTGTCATCTTGCATCCTGTGAGCAGAAACTTTTTCTGTTTTGTTTCACGAACGAATCACCTATGCCTAGAATGGTGCATGCCACAAAGCAGGGGCTAAATGAATTTTGTTGAATGATGACTGAATAACCAGCTGTCCAAAGGGTTATGTTATCGTCACGTAACTGAGTCTTAAGCCCTTCCTCTCAGATGCCAGGCTCTGGGGTCCTGTGTTTCACTAAATGTGACATCTCAGGAGCCCAGCATGGCTCCTGCAGTGACAAACAAACCCTTCCCACTCCCTTTCCATTGGATAACCAGGACCAACAGATGGTTTTCCAGTAAATACATTTCAAAAGACAGACTTGCTGTGGGAATTCCTAAATGTAGGGCCCCTCTGGAACAAAAGAGATAGGTCAGCCAAGCTTTCTACCAAAAGATCTAAATCCAGACCCCCAAGACAGATGTGATGTGATTCCTTATCACACTGACAAAGAACCTACTTTACAGTTCTGCCAGGTGTGGGTCTAGTTTCTTGTGCACTTAAAGGATATTTCTGACAACAAGTAAAGTGTCAAGATGAGGCCTTTCCAGGGAGCCCTAACCAATTATTCTTGAGCTGGTCACCATTATTGCACCAGCATTCAGTAATCTCCATTATGCAGTTCAGTTCAAAAGCATTTATTTGGCACTTACTGTGGACCAGAGATTGCCAGGCAGTGGGGCTTCAGAAATGAGTGAACATAGTCCCTTCCCTGAAGAAGCTGACAAGTTTTCAAGAAAGAGAGTCAAGGAGCGGGAAAACAAAGTCTCTGAGATCATTTTTTTCAGGCCCCAAATGGAATGCAGGACCTGGATGTATCTGAACCTTGAACTATTATAGAAAAACCCAAGAGGCATGGTATCTGTAATACAATGTGGTGGCCTTAGAGCACTAGTTTGTTGTGAAGTGCTATGAAAACACCAGTGAGAGAGCAATTACTTCCAGCAGAGAATGGAGAAGTGTGTATCTGTATTTTACCATTGTTTCCTTATTCAGAGAACAGGGAAGAAATCTTGCTTGGAATGCAGAAGGCCAGGTCTTCATAATTAAAGCAGTCTTCTTATGTCAAAGATTGAAGCTTTAGGGGTGCCTGTGTGGCTCAGTTGGTTAAGCATCCAACTTTGGCTCAGGTCAAGATCTCATGGTTCACGGGTTCGAGCATTGGGCTCTGTGCTGACAGCTTGGAGCCTGGAGCCTGCTTTGGATTCTATGCCTCCCTCTCTCTCTGCCCCTTCCCCGCTCACAATCTCTCTCCTTCTCTCTCTCAAAAATAAACATTAAAATTTGTTTTAAAAAAATATTAAAGCTTTAGTTCTTTCTACATGGAAGAACATGCTTACAACCAAGAGAACAGTACCTTTCTCAGTCACTCGGTGACTGGTTAGTTTCACAAATACCTATTAAGCTCCTCTGGGCCAGCTTTACTAAGTAATCCTATCATATTAATGGCTGAAAGGCTTGGTCTAGTCTCAGTTAAAGAGAAATCCTTATCTACTGCTTCTGCAGATAAATAAATCCATTCATTCATTTACTTATTTATTCACTCAATAAACATATGCTTATAGCCTAATGGGGTTGATGAGGCATGAAGACAGGTAATGGTGTCACCTAGATGTCAGCTTCCCCTGCCAGTTCCAGCCCCTCCTCCACCAGGCCACGTCTGAGGAGTCTACTCACAGACTCCTCAGACATTGTGAAGCAAGGAGGCATCACTGAGGATCACACAGTGGAAACAAAAGAGCGGTTTATGCTGTACCTCTGATAGCAAACAGCTTACAATTTCCCGTTAGACATTTCTGTTCTCCTCCCAAAGCTTCTTTTCAGCAAGCCTACCATTAGTTTGTTTGTTTGTTTTCTTTTTCCTCTCTGATCTTTTTCCCATGCAGCATTTAGTCTGACTAACTCTTGTCTCCTTCCTGAAATTTCCCTGGGAACTTCAAATGTCTCATATTTTTGTTACTAAAACAGTTCAGCTCTGTCTCCAAATTAACATACTCAAACCTATTAGGGGTTCGAGAAAACAAAGGCCTTCCAGGTGACTCCTAATAGGGCTCAAGGAGGATCTCCTGCTTCTTGTCTTAAGCCTCATTCCAAAAAGATCAGGACTTCTTACAGCGGCTACTAAAAGAATACAAACAACTATCTCGTCCAACTCTACAACTAGACAGAAAATCATGAGACCTAAGGGGTACACGTCAAGTACCATAGATCACATCTCATGTGGATGATCAGGGAAGGTCTCATAGAGAGGCATCTTAAATGAGTCTTCTCAACGTTTTTTCTTTGGAGGAAAAAAGAGAATTTTGGAAACACTGTATAGTATGTTCCTTTCTTGGCGATTCACAAGGGTTTTTGAACTCTTATGAAAGAGGAAAAAGAACTTAACTTTGTTTTACTCGTGTTTTCAACAGTTGATCTTAGAATCCTCTTCTCGTATCCTTAAAAGCCAGGTGAAGTCAGTCAGGTAACACTTATCTGTTGTTCATTTGCATAGCTGGCTGGCCCCCAGAGCCCTCTGCCATGTTTCCCCAGCTGTGCAGCCAACAAACAGCCCATTCAAGCTAGTGGTAGAGCCAGGCATTTAGGGGATGGAAAAAGAGAAAAAGGCCAGGGCTGATGGCTCTGTGGCTGCATGGGCAACCCACATCAGGCTACACGAGCCCCAGGAGAGAGGACAAGGTCAAGTGTTCTTAATGCCTAAATGCTTTATTTTTTAAGTTTATTTATTGTGAGAGAAAGAGAGAGAGAGCATGAGCTGGGGAGGGGCAGAGTGGGGGGGGAGGAGGGGCGGGAGGGGAGAGAGAGAGAGAGAGAGAGAGAGAGAGAGAGAGAGAGAATATCCCAAGCAGGCTCCATGCTGTCAGCACAGAGCCTGACAGGAGCTCTATCCCACGAACCTTGAGACCATGACCTGAGCCAAAATCAAGAGTCAGATGCTTAATCCACTGAGCCACCCAGGCACCCCTCTTTTTTTTTTTTTATTTATTTTGAGAGACAGAAAGAGAAAGCAATGCCTGAAGATTTTAGAGGGGAAAAGACTACAATTCAGCCCACAGTGGCAGACAGACAGGTTTGAGGAAGATAAATAAGCCCGACATGATGTGCAACGTTGCATTCTATTCTCAAAACTTTTCCTCACGCTCTGTAGACCCAAGGGAAGTGCATTGTAGACTATCTTTACAGTACCGAGGGCCCCCAAATGTGGTGTTCTTAAATAAGGATAATCTCCCTAGAGAATATCCAGTCACCTCAGCAACTTGCCACTTTCCAGAATCTGTCTCTGACACCACCTAAGCCACACATCTGTTGCACCCCTATGCAAGCAAGGATTTGGCTAAGATGAAAGGCCTCTAAGTTCTGGTGTGGCCCTAACCTGATCCCTGCTTGTAACAGCAGTTTGTCTGCAGAGAGGACATAACCTTAACATAACAAAATAACAAAACAAGTTTAAAACAATGTGAGATTTATATCTATAGGCACATGCTTTTAGGCTTCCACAGCTGTATTTCCGCATTTTTGTTTCAATACCTATGGGCTACCCGGTCTTCAGTTTGCCTGTTTCAAAAAGTGATTTTTATTTGTTTTCTTTACTTTCCTTGGTATGTGGCACAGAGCCACACTCGCCAGAGGTTTCATGATAGAGAACGCTGAAGAGAATTCTGTTGATGATTGACAGCTTTGAGTCTTGCTATTTCAGGGTACCATGGGTTCAAGTGAAGATGTTCCAATCAACTTAAGGACCAAGTGTGTGACACCCTACAGTTAGAATATACCTCTCCTTTCCCTACACTCCCTTTAGGTCAGTGCGACAGCACTTTCCTCCGTCTATCCCCGTTCCAGTTGCTGGTTTTCACGCCACCAGATAGAAAGCCATTTGAAAACAGGAAACTTGTTGCATTGTATGTACCCTCAGCAACCAGCACATTTATGGCACCTTATAGGTACTCAATAGTTGTTGAAACTCAGCAGATTAGAGTTATATATGTGTCTATCTCTACTACCAGTTGATGAATTCCTAAAGAAAAGAGATTAAATCTTCCTCTTTTTAAATATTCACCACATTTGGGGAAGATAAGAGAACTAATATTTAGTTAATATCTTCCATATGTCAGATACTTCCTACTCATTATGTTTCTCTGTTTTACAGATGAGAAAACTAAGGCTCAGAGGAGTTACATAACTTGACCCCAGGTCTCACCGCTTGTGAGGAGTCAGACCAAGACTAAGACCCAGAATCTGGCAGCAGTGGGGGGAGGAGGGCTCGAGTTCCACACCATGAGGACACCACAGTCCCAAGAAACTGAACCCTGTGCTAGCAGCAGAAAAGCTAAGGTGCAATGCTTTATACCACAGAATGCTGAAAAGGCTGAGGAATTTGGGACACAGGTCACTCTTGAGGGAGAATCAACGTAAGGCTAAAATAGGAGGACTGGATGAACATATATTTAAGAAGCAGTTGCCTATAACCAAAAAGACAAATGGCAAATATTGGCAAGGATGTGCAGAAATCAGAACTCTCATATGCTACCAGTGGACACGTAAAATGGTACAGCCACTTTGGAAAATGGTCTGGCACTTCTTCTAAGGGTTAGGCCACTTCACTTCTAGGCATACATCCTAGAGAAATGACAACACATGTCCACACAAAAACTTGTACGCAAATGTTTGTAGCAGTATTAGTCATAACAAGAAAAAGTGGAAACACCCTGAATGTGCACAAAATGATGAACGGAGAAATTAGGGTAGAGCCACACGATAGAGTATTATTCAGCCCTAAAAAGGAATGATGCGCTGGCATGTGTTACAATATGAATGGACCCTGAACACATCATGCTAAGTGACAGAAACCAGTCACGAAAGACTGCATGTTGTACAACTCCATGTATATGAAATGAAATGTCTACGTTAAACAAATTCAGAGTTGGAAAGCAGATTAAAGGTTGCCTATGGCTAGAAGTTTTAGGGGAAAATGGGGAATGACAGCTAATGGGTATGGGGTTTCTTTCTTGGGTGACAAAAGTGTTCTAAAATTGATTGTAGGGGCGCCTGGGTGGCTCAGTCGGTTAAGCGTCCGACTTCAGCTCAGGTCACGATCTCGCGGTCCGCGAGTTCGAGCCCCGCGTCAGGCTCTGGGCTGATGGCTCAGAGCCTGGAGCTTGCTTCCGATTCTGTGTCTCCCTCTCTCTCTGCCCCTCCCCCGTTCATGCTGTGTCTCTCCCTATCTCAAAAATAAATAAACGTTAAAAAAAATTTAAAAAATAAATAAATAAAAAATAAAATTGATTGTAATGATGGTTGCAAAACCTGTGAATACACAAAACAAAACAAAAATCCAAAAAAAAACCCCACTGACTTGTACACTTTAAATGGTTTGTGTGGTACGTGGGGCAGCGGGGGGGGGGGGGGGGGCGGGGAGCAGCTGGACTTCCCAAGTCCCCTGCCAAGGGAAGTGACTGTCCCTCCCTGACTACAGCAGAAGACCTAAGTTTATTTTTCAGAGAAGTCAGAAACAAAAGGTATCTTGCTTAGAAGACACCAGGAACAGCTGGGATGAGGGGACTGCAAGGGACTCAGAGAAAAGGTGAACGTTTGCACACTGAATGTCCAGACACGTGGTCCTCCTCTCCCAGTCAGCCAGACTGTGCCCTCTAGGTCAAAGACTGGAAGGCTTTTCCTGGGAAATCTGACCAGTTAAGAGAAAAATAAACGAATGATTCTGATTCTGGGTGGTCCCCAGTGGAACAGCTCAGCCAGTTCAGCCTAGAGTGACAGTCACAGTTCACAAAACCCACCAAAACAAAGAGGTTCTAACCAACCTTTACCATAGTCTGTTCCTACTGATAAGACCCAGACATATGACACAGCCTCTAATATGAAAAAAATAAATATGAACATAAAGAAACCAGATAGGGGTGCCTGGGTGGCTCAGTTGGTTAAGTGTCCGATTTCAGCTAGGGTCATGATCTCATGATTCGTGAGTTCAAGCCCCACGTCGGGCTCTGCACTGATAGCACAAAGCCTGCTTGGGATTCTCTCTCTCTCCCTCTCTCTGTCCCTCCCCTGCTCATGCACATGCATTCTTTCTCTCTCAAAATAAATAAATACTAAAAAAAAAAAAAAAAAAAAAAAAGGAAACCAGATAAAGAAATGTGGAGGAAAGACATATGATATGAGATGAAAAAAATTTCATAAAAAATTTCTACCAATATCCTTAGAGAGATATGAGAAGATAACATATCCATAAAATTAGAACAGGATGGCATAATTTAAAAAAAGAACCATAAGAGAAAAAGAAAAAGCTCTTGGAAATTAAAAGTATGATCATAAAGGGGCACCTGGGTGGCTCAGTTGGTTAAGTGTCTGACTCTTGATTCTAGCTCAGGTCATGATCTCCTGGTTCATGAGATTGAGCCCCATATCAGACTCTGTACTGACTACACTGAGCCCGATTGGGATTCTCTCTCTCTCCCCCTCTCTCTCTGCCTCTCCCCTGCTCATATGCTCTCTTTCTCTCTCTCTAAATAAATAAATGAATAAATAAACATTTTTTTAAAAGTATGATCACAAAAGCAAAAATTTAATAGAAGAGTTGGAAAACACAGCTGAAATATTCCAGAGGTTGGGAAGGAAGGGAAACAAATAAATAGAAAAGAGCAAAGCCAAAAAGAAAAAGAAAAAAATCAATTCAGTGGATCCAATATTTAAATTCAAATAGCAAGTGTTTTAGGTAAAAGAACAGGGGTAGATAATTATCAGAGGAAGAACTAAACAAAATTTTTCAGCAGTGAAGGATGAGTCTCCAGAGTGAAAGGGCCAGTTTCCTCCCAGCACAAAGAAAAGAGATCCACTCCAAAGCACATCACTGTAAAATTTCGGAACACTGAGGACAAAAAGAAAATCCTAAAAACTTCCAGACAGGAAAACTTAAAAGCTTACAAAGGAAGGGGAAGGGGAAGGGGAAGTGGAGGAGGAGGGGAAGGAAAGGAAAGGAAAGGAAAGGAAAGGAAAGGAAAGGAAAGGAAAGGAAAGGAAAGGAAGACCTCACACTCACACTTCTTAATAGCAAAACTAGAAGAAAATAGATCAGTGCCCTCAAAAATTCTAAGGCTAAATTATTTCCTACACAGAAATCTCTCCAGTGAATGAGTAGGTAATACAAAGATGTCTTCAGACCTACACAGTCCCCAAAAATGTACTTCTCATGAACACTTTCTTCGAGACATTTGAGAATGCATTCCACTAAAATAACAAAGCTAGAAAAACACGTGTGTGTGTATCCGTGTGCATGCACACATGCATATACCCTAATCTAACCCTAACCCTGAGTAGGTCAGAAAGCTCCAGGGAAGATTTCTTCAAAAATATGGAAATGAGAGAATATCTACTATAGGTGAACACATGTGTAGAGATTCAGAAAAGTGGAAGAGACTCTGGGGATGAATGATGAGATATATACACACACACACACACACACACACACACACACACACACACAGGAAGCTAAGCAAATAAAACAAGAGAATTGTTAACTCCAGAGGAGAGAAGTTATGCATGAAGGAAATATGAGTCAGCTGTGAATAGCATTTATATAAGTATAGTAATATGAACACTGAATGCTGATTTAATCAAGATTATGATGTAACTATTTTGGGATGATGGAGGGCAACAGACGGCATCCATGATGCCGGTTGTTAGGTGGAAATGAAGGGTGAAAGAACTAAACCTTATCTGCTATAAAGGGGAGTCAATATATATGCCTAAATCTCAATTAGCAATTAGTACTAATTGCTAACTAATTGCTAACTAATTGCTAACTAGTACTGCTGTAGTACTAATAGTAATAAGGAGGAGGAGAAGACCACAAGCATTTCACTTAAAGACAAGGGGTTGTGACAGATCATCTGCATAAAGGACTACCAACAATTCTTTCCATCCCTCCATGTGCAAGCCCATTTCCACTCTCTTGAATCTGGGAGAGCCCTGTGACTTGCTTTGGCTGATGGAATTTGCCAGAAGTAGCAGTGGGTGACCTCAGGAACTGGGCCCCAGATGCCTTTCAGCTTCTGTTTTCACCCTTTGGCAACTAGCTGCCATGTGAAATGTCCCACGACCGTGCTGGACTGGAGGCCCCCCTGGGAGAGAAGATCTGTGGGAGAGCAAGAGATGACGAAGGGGAAGAAGCCATTCCAGCCACCCTGCTGATGCCCGGCCCTGGGGGTGCGGCTGACCAGCATGGTCAACACCCCAGGAAGCAGAAGCCGAGCCGAACTACAGAATCCTGAACAAATACACAGCTGTTGTTTTACGCTACAGGGTTTGGGGATGGTTTGTTAGGCATCAGAGGATAACCGCAAGAAAAGTAAATGCCAAAAGAAAATGCTAAAAATGTTCTCAAGAGATTCCCTCTGGGGACTGGAAAATGATGATATGAAGGTGGGCCGGCAGGAAACTGCTGTTTTTCATAATAAATCTCATTCGTAATAAATATTTTTTGACTCTTCCAACTATATACATCTCTAACTTTGAGTTAAAAAAAAATAAAGCCAACAAAACAAAGGAATGTGGGTGCAAGATAAAAGTCAGGTAGACAAAAATGAAAGTGCTGATGACCAGAAAAAGGTCCAAAGTCCACCCTGTTCCAAAGAGCCAGTGTGAAGAGGTCAACCTGAAGCAACAGAATAAGAAGTTTGGACTTAGAGCCTTAAATCCCTGGCACAAAGTATGTTCTGACAAATGCCAAACTGAACAGAGCAAGTTCAGACTTCCTTAGGAGCCAGGCTGAAGGACCGTGGACAGAGGCTAGGCTCAGTGATGCTGTCCACATGTGCGTATCCATCGGCTACTCTATGCTGTTTCTACCTCGATGCAGTCCCAGCTCTTGTACAGCCATCACTGTTAGAACAGAACAGCACAGTCCTACCAGCTGTTAGAATGTTTCCATGCTTCCAAACCAGCTGGTGAACATACGCTGCCTGCCGTGAGCATTCCTGCAAGCTGTTCCTGTGGGTTCCCACCACCACTACCTATCACAGCAGGTCTGGGTGGTGAGGAGAGGAAAAAATGCCCCTGCATCCCTGGAGCCAAATACCCAGTGTCATCTGGACCCCTGAGTCTACAGTTGCCCTCCACTGGCCACTGCTGCGTGGAGGCACCTTCATGGCACTGCAGAACTGTGGCCTCCAGAGAATGTCACCTGGGTTACTAAATATTTTGGGCATCTCTTTGGACCACTGTGCTGTTCTGGGGGACTTTTCTCCTAAAGCCAGGCTGAGCCAGCCAAAGCTTGGGCTCTGGAATTAGAAGACCTGGGTTTGAACACTGGCTCCACCTCGTCTGGCAATATAAACTCAAGGCTGCCTCTCATTCTCCCATAAGATGGGACCAATAATTCCTATCTCACTTATTGTTGGGAGGCAAACAGGAATTGATATGTGGGAAACACCCAACACATACTTAATGCTTAATAAACATGAGGGGTCTTTCTAAGTAAGAGGACAGAGGTGGTAACAGCGGTACTCTGCTTTAAGGACAAAAATAAATATCACAAAACTTGAATGCTCATGAAATACAAGATAGCTTTAGGTTTGGGTAGGGACCACTTATTTTTTTATTTTTTATGTTTGAGAGAGAGGGAGAGAGAGAGAGAGAACACACCTGAGCAGGGGGGATGGGTAGAGGAAGGGAGAGAGAGAAAGAGAAATAGAAAGGGAGAGGATCTCAAGCAGGCTCAGTGAGAAGCCCAACATGGCGCTTGATGTTGGGGCTCAACCTGAGCCAAAAGCAAGAGTCAGATGCTAAGCCGAGCCACCCAGGTGCCCCAGGTAGGGACTACTTTAGTGCTCAAGTTTCAAAAGACTCAAAGCTCCAGTCTGAAGTGAGCATTTGGGGGAGGTCAACAGCAGGGAAGTTTGACTAGCAAGAGTATTATGTGGGGTGGGTTCAATTTGGACCCTAGCTAACTGGCACTGAAGTATCTATCTGATATTGAAGAAGATTTATCTTAAATTTGGGCTGTAAAAACTGAAGACAGACATTCTTTTTATTTTTGAGAGAGACAGAGTGTGAGCAGGGGAGGGGCAGAGAGAGGGAGACACAGAATCTGAAGCAGGCTCCAGGCTCTGAGCTGTCAGCACAGAGCCTGACTCAGGGCTTGAACTCACTAGCCGTGAGATCAATGACCTGAGCCGAAGTCAGATGGTTAACCAACTGAGCCACCCAGGCGCCCCAAAGGCGGACATTCTTTAACCTTAAGAGCCATACTAGTACTATCTGCCCTGGTTTCATAGCTTTATAAATATAAAACCTAACATGGCCCTTGTATAGTTTGGTTTGCCCATTGGCATTTCTGGGCCATAGTTGTTAAGTATTCTGCAAGTGAATGAGCTCAGTGCAGTGTAATACAATACTGAGGTTCAGCATAATTTTGATGGGGTAATTAGATCTGCCTTCCAGGCCTCCCCACTACCCTACTCCAAATGGATAAAGGAATTTGTAGCAATTTAAATACTTGTAGATTACTCCAAATATTACAGAAGATTTATTTCAATTATTCAGCTGCTTTCCCAACTTTATGTTTTATAACAAAAGGATCACTTTTTGGTTCAATAGTATAAGTTTGGTTTTTTTTTAAGTCAATATTACAGACATAAAATGACCCCAATTTGTGGTACAACTTATGGTTCTGATTCTTATAAAAACAGCAAATACTTGCTTTTAGGGTAAAGAGAGATACCATACCTTTTTCATTCCTTTATATTCCAAAAAATTGAGGTGATTTTTTTTGTTACTTTTACCCCTAAATTGGGAGTGTAGGCTAAACCAGATTTCCCCTGGGAGCCAACTTTAACAACTTAAAAAGTAAGAAACAAATATGACACTCAAAACCTTGATCCCCACATCTACCATTCATGGCTAATTATAGGGCAGAGGACATGCCTCTCTTTGTTTTATGATGGACCTCCTCATCCAATCACATTGTCAGGTTAATAATAAGAAAGTCCAGAGCAGACGAATCACTGCCTCAAATTTTATAAGGGCTCTGAAACGGCCTCAAATACATGGGTCATTTGTCAAGGAAAACTAATGCTGTCCAATTCTCTGGAGGCATGCAAAAAATAAGTGGTCTTTGTTAACTAGCCCCCTCCCAAATAATAAATAAACAACTGATACATCTGTTTTGTTTTGAAATCACTTAACTTTCTGTTTAGGTTATCCAGACAATTATGCCAAAGTGATATACTATAATTAATTGCAAATAATGGACCAACATTGAGCTCAGGAGACAAAGTTTGAGAAAACTGTGATCTTCTCTCACCTCCTACAGTGAAATGCCTCACTTCAAGGTTTTGCGGTGCCTGGATGTACCATTTCCCTCTTCAATTACAATTAGAATAATGCAATCTGAAATATGAAATATAATTCAAGGTAATGAATCAGCTTGCATCATCCCTCCAAATGAAATTATCCCTGTTCTCAGCCAGGTTGCCCTCTCCTCCTGTCCTCCAACAACATTTATCTGAACTTCACATAGGCCCCATTTCACCTTTTACCTTAGATTCCAATTGTTTGTGCATAAGCCTTGCTCTGCCCACCAGACTGCAAGCTCTTTGGGGACAGGAGCTGTATAATATACTAAATAATGTAAATAATATACTATATAATGTACTAAATATTTGAATAGATCTCAATCATATACTAAATGAATATTTGAATATATTTGATATAAAGAATATTTGAACATATTTAAGTGATATATTAAATAAAGAGTAAGTGAAAGCTAGTTAAGATTTGGTGGCCCAATCATAAATAATAAAATACAAATATGACAAATCAGTAGGAAATCAACACTACCAGTGAAATAGACATGATCTCATACAGTATATATATATATATATATATATATATATATATATGCCTCTGTCCTAATGCTTCCTTAGAGATGAATTTGTTTTATGTTTTGATTCTTTGATGTCGTATTTTTACTGGATAAATCTGGACACTGGATTTGAGATACATATCTTTAAAAATAGTATGTCATTATTAGTAGGCATGAACAATAGTGCTCCTGGAAATTGCATGCTCTTAGGCAAATTAAATGTATTTACAAATATTTAATCAATTTTCTACCACTACCACAAATGAGAAAATTGTATGATTTTACTATAGTTTACAAACTCACTATAAACACGGTCCCTGCATTTTCAGTATGGCTGGTTTTTATATAATACAATGATGACGATAACACTAGAGACAACAGCTAAAGATAGACCAATGTGAGCACTGTTCCTATAGAGAGCACAGCTCCCTCCAGCCTCTGAGGTCAGCTTTAACACATTTGTAATTTGAAAATTACTTTTCTCTCAAAACTGAAATTTTTTCTTCATGGTATATATTGTTTCACTTGATTAACTTAAATGGTTCATAACTGGCAATTCTATTACTGCCTGGAGGAGGCAGCAGGTTAACAATTACACAGTATAACAATAACTAAAATGTCTTGAGTTTTCATTAAGCGCTAGACACTATTCTAAACAATCCATACCAAGCTATTTAATCCTCCACACAACGAACAAATAAAAATGCCATTGGATAGATGCCATTACTATCCCCCACTTGACAGAGAAGGAAACCAGGGGCTATGTTCCTAACCAGGGGAGGTTAGGTAATTTTCATGTGGTTACCAGGTCCTCTGGTTTCAGAGTCCACACCCCTTGCCACCACACTAAAATTATCAGGCTCAACTCCTGGGGTCACTATGTATAATTACATTTTATGAAATGGTTATATTTTATTTTATTTTATTTAAAAAAAAATTTTTTTTCAACGTTTATTTATTTTTGGGACAGAGAGAGACAGAGCATGAACGGGGGAGGGGCAGAGAGAGAGGGAGACACAGAATCGGAAACAGGCTCCAGGCTCTGAGCCATCAGCCCAGAGCCCGACGCGGGGCTCGAACTCACGGACCGCGAGATCGTGACCTGGCTGAAGTCGGACGCTTAACCGACTGCGCCACCCAGGCGCCCCGAAATGGTTATATTTTAAAGTATGCGTTATCAGGTATAAAGTTGAACTATTTTGCCTGTGAATAATACGTTGTTACATAAATATCGGTTTCTTAACATTTCTAGGTCACAAGGAAGTGACTTAGGCCCAAAGAAGTGCAACTGCTTCCACAAAAGCCAAGCACAAGTCAGGAAGAATGTCAAATATCCAATCTCAGTCTAGTGAATATGACCTCATGTGATACTGAGTTATAGTCCCAAACCATTCATTCAAGAAAACATAAAAGAGTCATATTTAATATATCAAAGTCCAATAAATTTACTTAATTTTTAAAACTTCTCCCATGCTGAAAAACACACTTCCTTTATATTCTAAAGAGTATTAACTGAATATTCATGATAAATTCAGGGATTAGCTCTTTGGCATCTTAATTTGATATCACTTATTTCTGTTTACGCTAGTTTTCACTGCCATATAATTACAAAGGACCCTTAAGCAATCAGCAGGATCTTTTCAAGGCACTATATTGGTTTGGGCTCTTCAAATATCACTCACTTAAACAGAAATCAAATCACTGATTGAAAAGTTACCTCCCTCAAGCTTTGTTGCTATGGTTAGAAACAGCGGTGTCAGCAGTAAAGAATGAAATACTTTCTATGAAGAATGTCCCTATTTCCCTATCCGTTGCTCATAATGTTTATTTACTACCACTACTACTATTTTATTTTTATGTATTTTTCTTATAACTGATCATCTACTGATGGTTACAGTCTGTTCTTGAATATGACACTTCTGACAATGTTCCATTGTTTCATGGCAAATCTGTCAGCAAAACTGTGGTGCAGAGGCTGTTTTCAGAGTTGTTGGATTCAGTGAGCCACTCACATTCATTCAATCAGTCATAAGCAAAACCTCCCAGAAGATAAACTGTACACATGGCAATGACTCTGGAATATGATATATCTTTTACAAGAGCTTCTATCTAAAGAGGCTCTTCTAGTGGCTGGCTGTAGAGCACATCAATTTCTTCAGACCTTTGATGCCAGGTTATTATAGGTCTGAGTCCAGATGGTAGGACTGTATGTGGCTCACTTAGTATCTAGTGGAATGTGACACACAGTAGGTACTTAACAAAGATGGGTTGATTGAGTGGAATATTAGAGTTTGGCTAGGAAGGAGTCTAAGCAAGAGGTGTCATGTGCATTCTGGAGTCAGACTGTCGGAGTTTGAATACCGGTTTTCCCACTGACCAGCTAGGTGCCCTTAGATAAGTAACTATGTCTCTTTGAGCCAAAATTTCCTATCTGCAAAATGGAGAAAATAAGGACACTCGGCTGGGCAGGTGCTCAATAAGTGTCAGCTATTATTAAAGAGAAAAATAATAAGTGGGCATATTAAGTGGCCATCAGTCATACCTAAGAAGTTGTTAGCAAGCGTACCCCTTGGTACAGATCAACCTCGTCCCTGCCATTTATCTTCCAACATATGACCCTGTTTCCTTCCTCCAGGCCATTGACAGGAACTCTGGAAGCTGAGTGGGAGTGAGCCGGTGCCTTCAGAATGGCAGAAGATGGAAAGGGCAGAAACAGCCTGGTAGAGCTGACCCCATGGTGGGGTTAGATTCTTCACAGATGATTACCTTCCAGACCTAGAATGCTGTCCAGCCTCCACTCCCCCTGACTGCCTGATTCTCTTCACTCAGACTCACCAGCTGAAGCTCCAAAGCACCATGGGTACACACGGCAAGCAAGAAGGCTGTGCTCTACCACCACTCTGGGCCTCCTTTCCCAGGACCCCACCCCTTCTTCCCACCATGGGGAGACACGTGTCAGATTTGCCACCTGAGAGATTACTCACATTCCACGTTTACCTGAGGCAAAATATATTTTTTTTCTATCACAAAACTTAAATGTCTATTTTCCCATCTGAAAACTTACTTTGGTAGCAGCTGCATCAACTGTTTTAAAATACTATTTTAATAAGCATTAATTCAGAAAATTAGACACCTGGTTATGCTGTAGCTTGCAAGCTATCATCTGCCAGCTTGTCCCAGTCACACCCTTATCGGTAGATGAACTGCATGGTAAAAAGCAGGGGGGAGGGGACATAGGAGTAATCTTGGGAAACTGCAGAGACCACAGAAAAGATCTATACTTAGCAATAATTAAACCTCAGATTAAGAATGTTAAGCATCCCCAAACTAATGAAAAGTCAAAAGTATAATTAGATTGTAAATTTGCCTTCCAGAGGAAGGTCAGCCCCAATTCCAAATCAGTGAAGGGGAAAAGGCCTCATTTTGTTTCCATTTCCCCTCAGAAAACATGATGCTTTCAATGCAGCTGGCCCTTACACGCTTGTTTACTTATCCCAGTTAAGGACAAGAAATCTTAGAGAGACAGTGGTAAAGCAAGGAGTCCATGAGTCCAGAAAAACAACTGGCAATAGACATATATTGCTTACCAGTGCATTTTTTAAGTATTCTTGCCAACAGTATTTCAGAAATGTTTATATACAGGCGCACAAAAATAAGCGGCTGAATACTATGATTTGATGGCACCAACCTCCTTCCTGTGTTAAATCAGAACAGTGGTTTGGACCACTGTGGTCCCAGTTGCTAGTGGCTGTTTTGGGCCATCTCTTAGGCAACAAGTGCTGCTGCATTAAAACTTACCAATATTTCCAACTTTCAGAACTAGAAACGTGATTTAATAATGACACACCTAACTCTGGAGGAGTCAAATTCCTTCAAAAAGAATGTGACTATTTATCCAAAACCACGAGATTTATGGTGTAGCACAGCTAATTGAAAATGAAACTGGAAATAAATTAAAACAACTTCATGTTTTAATAAGTTTGAAAGACTTCGAGTATTGCAGCACAAGGCAAGTAATTTTCTTCTGGAAAAGATATAATGATGTCATTATTTTGGTACTTGTGATTCCAGAGATCGAGGAAATAAACAGAGACAAGTACTTGCTAAATGCAACAGATAGGTGGCACTGTGGCTCATGGCAGATGTGGAATTACACTCCAAAAGCCAGGTTTATTACATAGATGTCCCAGGTTGAAACATCAGAATTAGAAAGTCAAATAGGTACCTTATAAAAGCATTGGACTCATACAGGAGCTAAATTTTTGCTTTAGCAAAAAAAAAAAAAAAAAAAAAAAAAAAAAAGTTCTGTAACTTCTAAGGAGTCTACTAATTTTCTATTTACCTAAAGAATGTTTTAAGTTAATACTTTAAGCATTTGCAAGGTTTGTCATTGACCTGTATCATTTAGGGAAGTTAAAGTCTAATGAAACATTGGCTTTCTTCAGCATAATGAGTTAATAACTACGAGACATAATCACAAACCCAAGGAAAACTTTGGATTGGTTACCTATGGCAAATTGTCAAAATAATTCCACTCGGTAAAGGCAGCCTTCCTCCTTGGCTAGAAATACACTCTCTGCTTGGCTTCAGAAGCCTTGTGTCCAATTTCTTGGATCCACCCCCTTCCTGACTAATGCACCTACTGTGGGTTACTTGGCTACTTAGTTGTCTGAGACTTACCCTTCTTCTAGTCTATACCAGAAGTTATCATACCTGGTGTCCTAGGCCTTTCCAAGGAACACAGGGAAATTGGCAGAGCTTGTCTTTAGTGCTTACCACACTCCTGGACTCCAGTTCTTATAAGTTCTAGACTCAGTTTCCACATCTGTAACGTAGGAGTTAAAATACCTACCTCATACCATTGAGGATTAATTGATAGAGGGCTTGTAGAGGGTGTAGCACAGGGGTTGGCACTTAGTACATACTAAAAAAGTATTACCATCCTCTCCTTTCCCCACCTCAGTAACCAGACAAACGAATGTAAGTTATATGGCAATAGTTGGTAAGCAAATCTCTTACAGAATATTTCCTTTGAAAAGAGGCCTTCAAAGCAAGTAGTCTACCCTGGGATTCACCAGTACCTTATACCCCCTCCCCCACTGGGACACAAGGTAAGTGGGGCCTTTAGACAGTGCCTGGATCACAGAGGGTAAGCAATGAGACTTCTCCAGGGGGGTCTGCAAGCTGGTCCAGAATGCAGCATAAACTTCACAAATGTACATTTAGGACTTTCAGGTGTGTCTTCCCTGGCAGATTTGAATTAACACTTAAAAATACCCAAGTTGCAGTAATGGTCATTTACCCAGTCAAAAAGCATAAAATTTTCAGGGTTCAGGAGCCCAGATGGGAGCTGATCTTCCCAAAAGTTCAAAAACTACTGGCCTCAGGGACCAGCAATAAGATTAACTTCTGGCTCATATGAAGGTAACTGAGCCCCAGAGTAACATTTAGCCATGTGAACTCTTTCCTTTCTGGGAGGATCCTTTAATCAGTGCTAGCCAAGGAAAGTGTGTTTCCTAAAATCTAAATGAGAGAAGACAAACTGAGTGGAAAAACAAGAAACACACACCACTGCGTTTTGAAATTCCCTAGCCAGAAAATTGTATCATATCTTTCGTTTCTCTTCTGGGGAGGGTGACTTTTCACCTGGAGTTCAGTCCCTGCCTTTCCTCGAGTCTCCTGACTAGGAAACTAACACCTTGGAAGGACAGCTAATTGGTAGGACGGTATCGCTCCGGATACTTTAGCGAGAACTTCCTTCCAGAGAACGCTAGAGGCAAAAGTTACTTTCCAAGCGTGTGGGGCTTCCCAGACACCTCCCTCGGACCACAGCCCTGGCAAGTCAAAGCGATCGCATCGCGTGGTCTCTGGTGGCTGGAAATTCGGTCACGGCGGTCACATGGCATTTCGCACCCAGCCCCCTCACTCAAGCCCGGCCCGTGTTATCCTAGCACAAAACTAGAAACTCCAGTCTTGTGTAAACACCACGCCAGGCCATCCCGAAATGATTCCCTTTTGATGCCCGTTGCAATTATTTATCCCACATATAAATCAGAATTCTGTTGACCGATCTCACTGTTTCTAATAAATAGAAAGTTGCCCTGCAAAGCCCTCATCCTTGTGATTCCGCTTAAAGGTACGATAACATCTGACACTCCCCTAAACCGGCCTGCAGAGGACACCGCCCAGGAGACGATCAACGGAATGATTTGTGTCACCTCTGAGCACACGTGGGCACACCAACTGCACAGGCGGGCACATGGAAGGGACGCGGAACCGAGAGCAGTTATTTTCCAATCGGTGGGTCTGATGGAGAAAGATGCCAAACGCATTTTCCGAGCCAGCTGAACTCCGCGGGCACCTAATCATTGCCAGATGTGGGGAGGGCGCACCGAGAACATCCCCGAGTCCCGAAGGAAACACCCGGCTGGCAGCACGTCGACTTCTCGGATGGGGAAACTGCACCAGCCGAGCGGAGAGGACCCCCAAACACAGTGTGGAGCGCCTCAGAGCGGAAAACGGACTGGGAGGAATGAGGATGCCTCCACTCTCCTCGGCATGTTTTTTCAATTAAAAAGTTGGGAACTGGAATCTGTAAACAACGACTTAGGGCTTCAAACTACTTCGCAGAGAGACACGATGGGGAGAGGAATACTTGTACGCCCCCAAACCCGAACCCCTGGGTCTCCTGCCGTGCGGAACTGCGGGGCGGAGGAGCGCCCCACGCGTGCACGCACGATCCCCGCGCCGCATCTCCTCCGACCCTCCGCCCGGAGAAAGTTCGCGCAGCTTGCACCTCCGCCCCCTCCCGCGTGTCCCGAAGCCCGCCCTGCGGGCCGGGAGCCCAGCGCAGCCCGCCGCCGCCCTACCTTTCATGGTGACCGAGGAGACGCACCGCCAGCCAGGGAGCTCCGCGCAGCCGAGGAAGTTCGCACTAAACAGCGGGTCACTGCGCGTCCATGGCAGCCGCGCCGCGCGTCGGCCGTCTGCGCTCCAGCCCTTCCTCGCCGCCACCCGCCCGCGTTCCCCGCTCGGCGCTCTGTGCCGCGGGGCTGCCGCGCGCGCCGCTCACCCCGGGCGGGAGGCGCCGCTCCCGCCAGCGCCCCTCCCCCTGGCCCGCCGGGGCGCGCGGGCCGCCGCGCCCACGCCCCCTCGCGCCCTCCCGCGCCCGCCCCGCCCTCCGGCCCGTGCTCTCCCCTGCCCAGTCGCTTTCTCGCCCGGCCTCTTCCCCGCGCGGTGTCTCGCCCCGGGTCTCCCTTTTCTCGTCGCACCAGCGGCAGAACGATGTCGGAAGAAGGCGTCTTCCAGTCGGTCAAATGCTCACCCTTGGTGTGCGCGAAAAGTGCCGCTGCTGGGCTTGTTTCTAGACCCCCAAACTACCTAGAGAGTGGGGTGAGAGAGTTGGGGAGCGGTGGTGTCACCGGGGTGGCGGAGTAAGCATGTCCCTTCCCCAAAAGTCTCTGGGGCATCCAGGATTAGATCAAACCGAGATGAGAACGTCTTCGGGGTTCCAAGTTTCCAGGTGCGCTTGTGGACACCCGAAGGAAGAACGGGCACAGGCGACCGCGCTGTCACCCCGGGAGAGCTGTCGCTAAATCCGAAGTCACAATTAGATGTTCTCCCTACAGAACTCCGAGCAGGATTACAACTTTGGACCTTCAAGAACACAAAGACACAGACCAAAAAATCCTCTCCGCTCCCCTTGGTTTAGAAAAGTCACCCTTCTACCCACCTCCCCTGAATTGATAAGGTTGAGGGACGCTGGGCTACTGAGTGGCTTCTTCGTAAGTTCCCTCCATTGTGGCCCGTCATGTTGTCCCAATGTGGGTTCCACCCCCCCCCCCTTTTAGAACCTCCTAAGCAGACCCATTCGTTGCTTTATTGCTTTAAAAGTTTCAGTGGTGAGTGGATCTGTGGGGAGGGAGGTGCAGAGAGACTTCTTCAACAAGGATGGAATGAAAAATCACCATGCACTTAGTAACACAGCAAAAGGAATACAATTCTGCCTGGGCGGTGGTTACAGCTTTTCAGATTTCCTCTCCTGAGGATTTGGTAACGCGGTGTAAACAACCCACTGATTCATTCTAAACAGAGAATTCTGCTCTAGAAAAAGGTAGTGCCCAGAAATGAATACATTCTAAAATATTTTAGCCTCTCCATTCCAGAGTCCTTCTTTTGTCAACACCAGCGGGGAAACTTGTACATGACTAGCAAAGAAAAAGGTAAAAAACAACAACACTTTTTATTTCACTTCAGGAGTTGATTAAACGTTAGGGTCCCTGGGGACTTGCTCCAGGTCTCACCAATGTTACCTGCCTTGTCTTGCTGGGCAAGTGAGGGTGGCCAAAGGAAACCCAGATTATGGATTCTCAGCCCAGAACTTACTAACCAATGTTGGAATAGAGGAAATCCATCAGTTTCTTTGTGTAATAATTTCCCCAGCTGAAAAATGGAGAGGATTCTGGCTCCAATATTTCAGTTAAAAAATTATTTTAAAAACATAAATTACAGCTATGACACCAAAAACAGTAAAAGAAAACATAGATAAATCGGATTTCATTAAAATTCAAAACTTGTGCATCAAAGGACACAGTGTGAAAAGGCCACCCATGGAATGAGAGAAAATATTTGTAAATCATATATTTTGTAAGGGACTAATATCCAGAATATATAAACAATGCCTAAAACTCAACAGCCACAAAAAACAACCCAGTTCAAAAGTGGGCAAAGGACTCAAACTGACATTCTCCAAACATTTACAAATGGCCAATAAACATATGGAAAGATGTTTAACATCTTTAATCATTAGGGAAATGCAAATCAACACCACAATGAGATACCATTTCTTATCCATTAGGATGACTATTATAAAAAATAAAAATGCTTTTAAAAAAGCAGAAAACAACAAGTGTTGGCAAGGATGTGAAGAAATTAGAACCTTATGCATTGCTGGTAAGAATGTAAAATGATGCAACCACTGTGGAAAACAACATGGTGCTTGTTCAAAACAATGAAACAGAATTATCATATTATCTAACAGTACTACTTCTGGATATATGCCCCCAAAGAATTGGAAACAGGGACTCGAATAGATATTTGTACACCCATGTTCACAGCAGCCTTATTCACAATCGCCAAGGTAGAAGCAATCAAAGTGCCATCAATAGATGAATGGATAAATAAAATGTGGTATATATTAACAATGGAATATTACTCGGCCCTAAAAAGGAAGGAAATTCTGACACCTGCTACAGCACGGATGAACATGAGGGCATTATGCTAAGTGAAAAAAAGCCAGTCACAAAAGGACAAATACTGTATGATTCCACTTATATGAGTCACCCAGAATAGTCAAATTCATAAAAGACAGGAAGTAGAATGGTGGCTGCCAGGGGCTGAGGGGAGGAAAGAATGGGGACACAGTGTTTAATTGTTACAGAGTTTCAGGTTTGCAGGGTGAAGAGTTCTGGAGATGGATGGTGGTAATGGTTGGGTGACAATGTGAATGTACCTAATGCCACTGAACTGCACACTTAAAAGTGGTTAGGATGGTAAATTTCATGTGTACTTTACCACAAAAAAATTCTAACCAAAAAAAAAAAAAAATGAGATTGAAGAAAATCCCATAAAACCCCAAACCTATGATGTTAGTTATAATGAGCCAGACTCACAGACCTGCTGATGAAGAAGCAGGCTTGGCAATTCTTCTTCTTCTTCTTCTTTTTTAATGTTTATTTATTTTTGAGAGAGAGCACGTACATGCAAGCAGAGGAGGGGCAGAGAGAGAGAAAATCACAAGCAGGCTCTGGGGTGTCAGCACAGATCCTGACATGGGGCTCAGACTCATGAACTGTGAGATCATGACCTGAGCCAAAATCAAGAGTCAGAGGTTTAACTGACTGAGTCACCCAGGTGCCCTGGCAATTTTTTAGAGGACAGTTTTAAGGAGGGTCCCTGGAAGATTGCCTCTTTCAGCACAGGAGCCCCCCAGGTACATCCCACAGATCCCCTGCCTGCCACCCCCTCTGAGTCCCACTCTGGAGGGTTCAGGGGCTGAAGGTGTGGACACATGCAGATCATCAGCTGACCAAGATTTCTCTGATCAAGATCTGTGAGAGAAGTTGAGGACCCAGCTGGGGCTCAGGAAGGAAAGGGAAAGGTAAAGAAGAAGAGGGTAGTTGTCAAGGACTGAATCATACTGGAGAAGATGCTTTGAACTCCTCAGTGGAAATGGGCTACAGGGCCTCTAGGTCACACGGAGGCCTCCTCACCACCAGCAGCAGCACCTGTGTTCTGCATTCGCACTACACTTATAAACTTGGGAAAGTCATTATCTCAGTTAATCCTCCCCACAACCTTGTGCTAGCTATCTCCTTTCTACTAATGAAAGCGCATATCTCACACTTCTCCACCTCTTTCCATCTCCCATGTAAAGACCACTCGAGCCCAACTGGAATTTTGCAAGGACCTTGCAGGTGGCCTCCCCACACCCACTGTTGCTTCTCCACTCCAGCCTCCAACACGCAGCAGCTGGAGAGGCAAGGAAGGACAGATGAGAGATGGGAAGCTCTACAGTTTCCCCAGCTTACTACCTTTACAGAGTTTCCAGGCCATGATATGAAAATGGAGAACCCAGGCTGAGCCCAATCGGCTCCTTGAGTGAAGGAGAAGCTGATAGGGTAGGAAGACCAAGGCAGGACAGAGCACTGGAGGGGAGAGAGTGGCAGTCAGCTTGTGGCAGGATCATTCCAATACCTTGATCTCTGACCATCTGTATACTTCCTCTCTGGTGGGCAGCCAGTACCTTCCAGCAACTGTCAGAGCTACTACCACCTTCCATTTGCCCACTCATTTTTCTCCTCTCCTTATACAGCTCCTTTTGTTCCGTTTTAGCCAAGCTATTCAGTGTCTCCCCAAACATCCTGTGCTTACTCCACCTATGAAGCACTGAGCCTAGCTAGCATTGCACATCTGAAAACATCCTCCTTTCTCCATTGTATCAGTATATTTATTTACATCCGCTTTATTTTTTTTATTTTAAAAAATTTTTTTAACGTTTATTTATTTTTGAGACAGAGAGAGACAGAGCATGAACGGGGGAGGGTCAGAGAGAGAGGGAGACACAGAATCTGAAACAGGCTCCAGGCTCTGAGTGGTCAGCACAGAGCCTGACGCGGGGCTTGAACTCACGGACCGCGAGATCATGACCTGAGCCGAAGTCGGACGCTTAACCTACTGAGCCACCCAGGCGCCCCAACATCCGCTTTAAAGACACAACTTTTTACAAATGGGCCCTTCATCCAGCAAGCAAGACTTACATGATTACTAATAATTGGCACTGTGCTTCACGCTGCAGAGAATGCAAATTTGGGTCAGATGGTCCCTCATCCAGGAGTCTGGTAGGTGAGATAAGACATTCCAGAAAGGATCCATAGTAAAGACAGAAAGTGGGAGATGGCCAGTGTCATGAGACATACAGATACAAGGCCACAGAAGGAAATAAGGTGATGATTTCTGACTAAGGTAACATGGAAAGCTGGGCGCTGAAGGTTAGTTGAGATTCAAAAGAACATGAAAAATGCTCTCTCCCTCCAGACCAGTAGGTTGAACAATGGCATCTGGGAACCACCTATATCAGAACCACTCAGGGGTGTTTTTATAAAGTTCAGATGGCTGGGCTTCCCTTCAGACTCCTGAATCAGAATCTTTCAGGAAGAGGTTTGGGGTGCTTCCATTTTCTAGCACTCCCCAGCTGAGTTTTGTGCTCACTAAGCTTGGAAGATCATCACAGTAGACTATGAGCTTCTTAAGAGAAAGACCACGTCTTCTTCATCTTTGTAGCAACAGCTTCCAGCAATTAACGATCAAGTGAAAGACCGAATAAATGGAAAGGGGATTAGCAATGGAAGACAGTGCCCCAAAAAATGCAGAGCAGGGAAAGCAGAATGTATGGAACATCCCTTAACATAGCCCTCTGTGGATGACACATGCTCTGCTTATTCAGGAGAATAAGCTTGTTTTCTGAGAATATTGGCTTCTTCAGGTTGGTCCTCTGAGTCACTTCATATTTTCTCCCATACTTGACAAAGAATAGACTTTATTTTGACTGATGAGTCATTGTGCTGTTAAGCAAGTCCACTAAAATGTAAAGATCCCATAAAGAAACTAAGGGTGCTGTAATGGACACGAGGTGCTCTGTCTCATTCTGTCTGCACGAAAAGGTTTTTTGGATGAAGAGGTAGTTTTCAGGTCTTTAAAAACTTAGGTTTTTGTCAGTTCGTGTTCTTTTTCTTTAGTGTTTAAACAAACAGCATTTTGGAAAAGGGCTCTGATTGAGAGCTGCTTCCCCTGCTCATCCCCAAAATCTCTATTCTATTCCATTCGATGTTTCACCATTCAAAGGATGAGTCTGAAATTGCTCCTCTAGCCCATTACAAACCACTTTGGTTCTCGGGATGGTACTGGGGCCTCTTTTTAAGTTCAGTGAAGAGGCAAGGGGCCAAGAAAACAGAAACGTGGCTCTTGAGTCTCAGTTTGGAGACCAGGGTGTATCTTGAGGTAAGCAGCAATTACCTCATCATGACCTGAGAGCTATGAGGTGGATGACCATTAATTCTGTTCCAGCTCTCAAAACATTGGTGATTGCTTTCCTACCAGGCTTCAGATGTTTAACACCTATACATTTCAGATTGACATGTGTAAAATAAAATTAAGAGTTTACTTTTGCTTTTGATATGTATCTATTGCAGTGAAATAGATGAGAGGGATTTACTTTGGCTTCATGTTTCATTTGGCTTTGTCGCTCATTTGCTCTGGAGATGAAGTGTGTTGGATGTGAGAAAACCACCATCTGGTGACCAGTCAAATTGGACTCCAAGGCCGGTTCTGTGAGAGGTGCCTCTCTGATTTAGGGCAGGCCTCTGACTTCTCTGGGTCTAAGGATTCTCACTGTAAGGTGAAGGATTTTAGGCTAGGTCATGTCCAAGATCCTTTTTGGCTCAAAAACTCTAACATGAAACACATACAAATACTATTCAAGTACAAAATAACCACACAGAAAATGTGAAAGTTGGAAATTCAGATACCTTTTGGATATATATATATTGTCATATCCAAAAGGCATCTGAATTTCCAACTTTCACAGTGATCAGCTACAAATACATACATACATATATATATGTATATATATCTGTATATATATATATATATCTGATCAGGATATAATATCCTGATATATATATATATATATATATATATATATATACACATACATATATATATGTACACACATGCACACACACATGCATTTGTAGCTGATTGCTTTTTAAAATACTGGATTTCCTCAGGGTGCCTCAGTGGCTCAGTCAGTTAAACATCCAAGTCTTGATTTCGGCTCAGGTCATGATCTCATGCTTTTGTGGGTTCAAGCCCCACTTTGGGCTCTGCACACGGTACTATGCAGAACCTGCTTAGGATTCTGTGTCTCTGTCTCTCTGCCCCTCCCCTGCACACACACACACACACACTCTCTCTCAAAATAAATAAACTTAAAAAAAACTACTGGATTACCTCAGAGGTACATCTTTGTGTATCCACAGTGATATTCTCAGTGCATCGTAAACATTCAGTAAATGTTTGTTGAATGAATAAATGAATGAGTATTCAAATGCATTTGAAACAGATGCAAAAGCTAGACTAATTTATCTGTCCATCAACTTTCACTGAACTTTAAAGTAAACCCCTTCTTTAGAGTAATAACAGTAGCCATAGCTGACATTTATTGAGTGCTTTCTATGAGGGCTTATTTAGCCCTTGATACACAGTACTGTATCTTATTTATCGGATTCAGAAAATACTTGAGGCTTTAGGGAAATCACTTAATTTGAATATCAATTTTCTTCCTATAAAAAGTGAGGGCTACATTTTTTAAAAAATTTTTGTTCTAATGTTTATTTATTTTTGAGAGAGAGAGACAGGACAGAGCAAGAGCAGGGGAGGGGCAGAGAGAGAGGGAGACAGAATCTGAAGCAGGCTCCAGGTTCTGAGCTGTCAGCACAGAGCCTGACGTGGGGCTCAAACCCACCAATCATGAGATCATGACCTGAGCTGAAGTCGGCCGCTTAACCGACTGAGCCACCCAGGCACCCCAGGACAATATCTTTCTTGCAATATTTTGTGAGGAATTAAAGATAATGGTTTAAATACTACACATATTACCTATTACTTAGGAGGAACTCACTAAATTGTAGTAATTTTCTCATAATTAATGAACTTATTTATTATCTTCTATTTTGCTTTTTTAAGGTAAAACAGAAGACCAAATTGAACAAAGGTAAAATAATCTTGTTCAATTATTTCATGTGAAATAACAATTTGGCTGGGTAGGGAAAAACCTAGTAAAATTAATTTTAAAGCTGAATGATAGAGTATCTTTAAAGAGAGTTTTATTTTTAAAAGCAAACAAGTACAAAAATAGTAGAAAGCCTAAAGAGAACTACCTTCAGGGATAGATTAAATTGTTTATAATTCATATGTACATTGTTACTAAATACAGTCCGTTCAAGATATTTGAACATAATCTGTTCTCTAAAGTAATTTAAACATTAACTTTGTGAATATTGTTTATACTATAATTTGATTAATAATGGTGAAAAGGTAAACTTGCTCTAAGCTTTTGTCAAAATTGTTACAAATTCTAAATAAGCATATCAAGATTGGTAAGGCTTCACAGTGTGGTCTTATTCCTACGTGGTATTATCTGTTGATATTATAGTCTTTCGCGATTGGCAAAATTTTACTCCTTCATATAAATAACTAGCCATTTCCATTGGAGTTTTTGACCACACTACATTTTACACTACATTTTTTATTCAAGATTAAGATCCAATAATTCTTTCCACTTTAGTTATTTATATCTTCATTGAAGCAACACATTATACATTGAGGTTAAATTTTTCTTTACCTAGAATGTGCTTTCTCAGCACATAAGAATAGTGCATATCAATATTCTAAAAGATTTACTTAAAAATAAAGAGCACCAGGTCAGGTAGGGGCTGGGAGAAAATTTTTTTAAAAATAATTAAAAATAATAAAATAAAAATAAACAAATAGCACCAAAGTGCAAACAATTTAATAAGATCTTTTATTTGCAAAGACTTTTCGCTGAATTGGAAAAAGTGTTCATTGTTGATTGCTCCTATGCTTCTAGTGAATTCTCACATTGCCCATTAAGCTGATTTGCTCTATAGATTGTAAAAGTTGTGGATTTTCAATCACATACAATTGAAATATTTAGTATCCATATAGTAGAAACTAAATCCCAGAAGTGTTCCACAACTTTTCTAAGTCCAAGACAATCAAGAATAATGTTCCATTAAGATTCCTATTGAATGTATTCAAAATAAACCCATCTCAAATTGAATATGATTTTCCAATAACTTCAGTTAAGCTGAATGAAAAACTTAAGACTGGGAAGAGAGAATAGGAATTTTGTGACTAAATCTACAATGCTGCAGGAACATAGGAATGTGGGTAGCTTAAAGATAATTCTTACCTTTTATTTAATATTGTCTATGGAGAAGGTACAGCTAATGAAATCTTTATAAATTTTTATAAGATCCCTAGAATCCTAGGGATTATTATTATTTTATTATTATTTATTTATTTTAAAGTTTATTTTATTTATTTATTTTGAGACAGAGTGCATGGGAAGAGCAGAGAGAGAAGGAGAGAGAGAGAATTCCAAGCAGGTTCCGCACTGCTTGAGCTGGACGCAGGGCTTGAACTCACGAACCGTGAGATCATGACCTGAACCGAAATCAAGAGTCTGACACTTAACTGAGTTAGCCACGCAGGCCCCCTTTAGAATCCTAGAGTTTAATGTGCTATAAGGAAAATGCCCACAAGTTAGACCCTAGGGTCCTGGTACCAGCACAGATCATAGCTAATTCTGCTGTGGTCTCACTACTCTCTCAAGTGTCCTTGCGCGTGCTCTGGGCAGTCCATTTCCCCCATTTTCCTAGCAGCTTCTCCTGACTTTCCCCAGGACCCTGCTTGACACCCACTCTCTTATTCTCTGCAGATAATGAACTCATCTCCTCCTCTACAGAAAATCGGAGGTTATCTGGCAGGAATCCCCTCAAGTTCCCATGCCCTCCCCTACACCTACCACTTTAGAACTTATCTTGCCTAGCACCTGGCCTCACCACTTCCCCTAATTATCACAGGCAGAGGCATCTCATCTGCCATGCAGGAGCGGCTCTCCACCCAGCTGTGTTCTCAAACCCCACCTCTCCCTGCTCTCATGTCCCACCCTCCCTCATCTATTATTTCTCTCTCTCTCTGTATCTCTCTTTCTCTCTATAGATTCTTCCTTTACTTCCTAAACTCTTCTTCTCATCAGAGCCAAGCTCCTGAAGTCATCTACATTTTGCAGTGTCCACTTCCAGGAACTGTTCCCTCTTTAAATGTTCCAACATTGCCCACATGTCTCCTGCCACACGGTGGCGCTGGTCCTGCTGTAACAAAGGTCATTCAAGCCGTTCAAACTGCCAACTCCAGTGGACACTTTGCACTCCATTCTTAATTCATTTAACTTCTCTTCTGTTGACACCCAACTTCTTGAACCTTTCTCTTCCCTCTGATAGCTGTCAACATGTCTCTGATTCTCCTACTAACTCTGTCACTCTTGTGATCTTCGATGTGGCTTTTCCTTATCTACCTTGCTTCAAAATAAGGATGGTCCTAAAGATCTTAGCATCTGTTCTGCCTTCAAGCCTTCAACAACTGTTTGTTTCTGATGACCTCTGTTCCCTGCCTGGACTCCTCTGAGTTTTTGTGGACATTGTCCACAAATGTCCAATTGCTTACTAGATATTTCAAAACCTTTCTCTTTCATGTAGTGTTCCAAATTTACTGGCATGAAATTCATTGCAGTCACTTGTATGATTTTTTTAAAAAACATCTGGAATAGAATGATATGTTCACACCTTTACTATGGCATCTTGGTGGGTGGAGTATACTCCCTGCCTCTTGACTTTGGGCTTGTCCACTTTGGCCATATTTGAAGTAACCTGAAATGTACCTATGCTCTTGGGCTTGCCCTCCTGCTCTCTGATGATCTGTTATGAGAAGAACATGACCCAGTATCTGCTGTCTCTCAGCCTGGGTGCCCAAATGGTAAATGTAAAGCCAACTACATGCCCCAGCCCAGGACCTGAAGAGTCGGTGAGACTTGACTTTGGACATAGGGCCCAGGGAGCTTGCATGGAGGCTTCTGAAATGTATTACACAGGTAGTGATAAGCACAGAGAAGAAAGATGAAAATAAACCAAAACCCTCCCATTCAAAGTAAGCCTGTAAATGCAAATTCTCAAAACACTTAGGGAAAAGGAATACAATAAAGTATAATGTGTTAGCAATTATCACCACAGCAAAACTTTTGCTGTACAGCAAAACTCAGTAGCTTAAAAACAGCCATCTATTCTCAAGCAGGCTGCCACCTGACTGGGCTTGGCTGGACTCTAGGTTCTAGGATCCAGCTTCTGGTCTCCAGGTTCCAGGTTGATTTCAGGTCTGGTTTGTGTGTCTCTTATCCCTCTGAGACCAAATGCTACCTAAGGCATGTGGTTGGCTTCACATTTCCCGTTCAGGGGCCTTGGCTGAGGGACAGCAGGTACCTGGTTCATGTTTCTCTCATAATAGATCATCAGAGAGCAGGAGGGCAAGTCCACCAGCACAGGTATACCTCAAGTTACTTCAAATATGGCCAAAGCCAGTCATACCGATGAGCCTATATCTGGTCATTTAGTCAGAGGGTGGCTTGGCCCAGGTACTGGTTGTAAGCTGCATTTGCATCTTCCTGTCTCTCTAGGTATAAAACTCATATCAGATGGCTCAAGTGGCAAGGTAGTTGGATCTATTCTTAGTTTCCATTCATGCAGGAGTTAAAACCAGCCCCTGGTTTCTAGGGCTGAGCCTGGCTCACTTCTTCTATCTTGCCTAAGTTCTTTTACCCCACAAGACATAAACTCCACCTCTACCTGCTTCCAGACCCTGAGCTCAGCGGCCACAGCTTCAGTCCTGCTTATCATTTTGTATGTATTTCTCTTCTAAACCTAGTCCAATGTGGTATTTATCTTACTTTTGAGATACCAATGTCTTTTTAAGTGTCACACTGCTCTGTGTTTGAAGTGGGGAAAGGGTGCTTTGAAACATGAACTCACAATGCTATCTTGACTACAATTTTCCTGGACATTTCTACCTACATGCTCACCAAGCACTTATACCTCTTCCACTCAAAACAGATTCCATTCACCACTTTCCCACAAAACCACTACTTCTGTATTCCCACTTCTGGTTAATGTTACACTATCTCTCCATTTGCTCAAGTCAAAATCCTCATTCATTCTTTTCTTCCCACCTTCTGCATCTGCTTCCAGTCTATCAACTCCTCCCCCATGCCAACCCTCAGTCCCATCTGTGAAGTCAGATCACTAAAATGCACACCTTATTCTATTACTCCATAGCCTGAGAGTTCTCAGCTTGAGAATAAAGTCCAGACTCCTTAGTGAAACATAGGCCTGATCCCACAGGTCTGATTCCCTCTGAGCCTCAGTTCCCGCTACTAATGTATCGACAATTCCTTGACTCAGGCACCCTGTTTCTGGCTCGATGTTTCTTTTCATGACCTTTGTGATAACAGAAATTCCTTTTCCTGAACCACCAGCCCAAGCCCTACATCTACCACTCCTCTTCTCTTCCCTCTCCACACCTCATCTGGGGAATCCTCGAGACCCAAGAACCTCTTGCTCTGAAAACAACTTCCACAATCCCCTCACCCCCAGAGTTAACTGACCTTTTGCACATTTGAAGAACCTGATATTACACCTCCATTAGAGAACCTATCACACCAACTAGTGTGTGCTTGCATACACTTGTTTTCCCATCTAGGCTTTAACCTTTGTAAGAGCATTTTCTTTTTCAATACGGAGCATGCACCCAATGAACGCCTGCTGAAGCCTTAGTATTAAACACAGGTGAGCCTTTTTCTCACTAGGTCTTGGTTTTCTCATTAGTAGGTGAAGAAATAGACTGCATGGCCTCCAAGAGTTCTCCAAGGCTCATCACACTGCCATTGGGGTGCCTCAAATGTACATTTTAAGTATAACTCACATGAAAATTTTTATAGATAGCATCAGTAAATCTTTGATGTTTCAGGCCTCAAAAGATGATGGCAGTGAAATTGATGGTTGTTTTAATAAATGTTTCTAGTTTACTCTCGGTTTTGGGGTGGTTTTTTTTGATGTTATTGTTTTAGACTAAAAACGTAAAGGAAGACTGTCAAGTAAAAGGTATTCTACTCCAAGTATATATTGCACACAGTTACATTTGAGTCTTTAATGTAGTATTTATGTTTTTATTTAAAGTACTTGTTTACTGTTTTATTTCAGTGGGAATCTCTTATTTGCAGTTGTTTGGATTTTGTGTTCTTGTTTTAAGGATTTAAAAATATATTCAGTGGAGACCTTAGCTAATGTGGTACAACTGAGCCATATTGGAAATCAGAAATTTCATTTCAATTTCTGCCTGGCTTGGCTGCTCAGAACTTTTCAGGTCCTTGTTGAAAATCTCAAGCAACTGAAAGTTTGGTTCAGGTCACACATGACGAAAATTTGCCATTCATTCATTTCATTCATTCAGGAAACATTCATGCAGCGTCTGTTAGGAATTGAGCACTGGGAACACAATAGTGACAAGATAGAGTAGTCTCTATCCTCAAGGATCTTAGCATTTGTTGGGGGAAAGAAGCGATTAAATAAGCAAGAAAAATATGATGTGTAGTGCTGATGAGTTAAACAGCTTTCCAGGGCAAGTAACATAACCCTACTGTAACTGGGTAACCACAAAGAAAATTTATATGTGCCTGTGTCTTCAGAGGTAGGCTGGCTTCAGCAAAGCTTGATCTAGGCAGTTCAAAGCATGTGGCCAGACCTAACACTCCTTTCTCTTTATTTCTCAGCATTGCCTCCATGATATGGGCTCCTTTATCATCAGAACTCTTATGATTCCAAGATGGCTTCAAGCAACTCCTGAAGCTGGAAGCTACGTATATCATTCACTATGGTGGGGAACAGGGAATCTGTGTCCCAGCATTCTCTGCATTTGAGCAAAAGTCTCAAGATTTCTTCTTATTGGAGCAGCCTAGCATCTGTGTCTGCCCTGAACCAATCACTGTGAGCAACTGGAAGGGATGTGTTGATTGGGTTAGCCTGCATCATGTGGTTCACCCCAGGGACCAGGGATGGAAACTGAAATAGAAATTGTTGGGGCTCCTGGGTGGCTCAGTTAAGTGTCTGACTTTGGCTCAGGTCATGATCTCATGGTCAGCAGATTCGAGCCCCATGTCGGGCTCTGTGCTAACAGCTGAGAGCCTGGAGCCTGCTTCAGATTCTGTGTCTCCCTCTATCGCTGCCTTTCCCCCACCATGTTCGCTCTCTCTCTCTCTCTCTCTCTCTCAAAAATAAATAAACATTAAAAAAAAAAGAAAGTTGTTGTGAAGGAAAGAGGGGATGGGTGCTGGGCAAGCAATCTATTAATGTTCACTAGAAGTGCTGTGATAGGAAAAGTACAGAGTGTTTTGGGAGGCAGGATAACACAGTAGTTAGGAACATATGTCTTGCCTTGTTGCTCAGATGTTGAATTTGGAGCACCCTTGGCAATAGAAATCTTCATAGTTGGAGCCACCACATACCAAAGAGACAAAACATGCATCATATTGTGAAAAGTACCAAATGCAAGACTGGAAATACTGATACTGACTTTTTGGATTTAAGAAATTTCAATACTTGAACTATAATTGGATAAAGGAGAGAGATGATGAGTGATCATGTTTATTAAATATTTGGCTTTGGTTCAACAGGATGAAATCTTGATTATCAGATAAAAGGTATGTCTAAGCATAACTTCAAATGATGTCATTATTTTATTCATTGGTCTTAGATCAAGCTAGAGATAACATAGTCTGCTAGACAAAATTCATAGTGGAGTAAGTTTCCTCAGATAATAGCCACTCATTGTCAGGAGTTAGTCATTTATTCAACATACTAGCACATTTTTCTTGACTGTCCATCTTGTGACTGACAATGATCTAGATGCTGAGAGTACCTACAAAGCATCTGGGGGATTTGACTGTCAGGTGTGAAGACAGATGGAACAGTCTCAATGTAGTCCATGCTACAGGGAGATTTGTAAGCAATACTGAGGAGTGAAGGAAGGAGGGTGACAGTCTCCCTGGGGAGTTCAGAAGTGTCCCATGAGAATCAGAAACCTATAAAGCAGTCACATTTCCACTAACAATAGCATTAAAAAGAATGTGATTACCAACAATGCAAAGTTTATTACAAAACTAAAATGAACTCCATCCTAAATATTTAAAACTGTTCGGAGCAAATAATGCAGATAAGGAAAACAGTGACAAACTGAAGTGACAAACTCTTCACTTCAAATAAACAGCTTTCCTTTCCTCTCCTCTCCTCTCCTCTCCTCTCCTCTCCTCGCCTCTCCTCCCCTCCCCTCCCCTCCCCTCCCTCCCCTCCCCCCCCTTCCCCTCCCCCCCCTCCCCCCCCTCCCCCTCCCTTTCACCTTTCTCTGCCCCTCCATCTCTCTCTGTCTCTGTCTCTGTCTCTCTCTCTCCTTTCCTCCCTCCCTCCCCCCCTCTCTTTTTGGTGAATACTTCTTTTTCTTGGTGTAGCTGTTTGATGGTTAAAATGAACCAAATTACAGTTCTGTGTGGTTGATTCTTGAATGGTCAATCCAAAGATAGGAACACGTCACCTATAGGATATATTTTAACATGGCAACTTCCTTTAATCTATACATTTACTAAAACTATGAAACATAATTCATTGAAACTAATTTTTCAAAATATATATTAAAAGAACCATCAATAGGCAAGGTGGGACTCAGTAGTTACCCCCAGTTTTCTGTCTTTCACACTTATCTATCACCCTCTAGCCCTGACACCTTCTCACCATTTTCTACCCCACTCACTTCCCACCACCTTTAAGTAGCTAACCTCTACTTATTCAGACCTCACCTTCTCCAGAAAAGATATCCTTCAACCCTCCCAGAACAGCCAAGTACCCCTCCTTGGGGGTCCAACTTAGCCCTTTCACTGCCTTAAGACAATCTTTTATATATATATTTTTTTATTTGTTATTTTTAGAGAGAGAGAGAGAGCATGAGCAGGGGAGAGGGGCAGAGGGAGAGAGCGAGAGAGAGCAAGAGAAAGAGAGAGAGAGAGAGAGAGAGAGAAAACCCCAAGCAGGCTCCAAGCTCAGCACAGAGCCCAACGCAGGACTTGATCCCATGACCCTGGGACCATGAGCTGAGCCAAAATAAGAGTCCATGCTCAACCAACTGAGCCACCCAGGTGTCCCAATCTGTTTCTATTTTTAAATAAAACACTGCATCATGTGTACTCTTTTATCCTCTGTGCCTCATGAAGAGAAGCTCAAAAAACATTTGAGAAATGAATGAAAGAATTTGGTCACCATATAAATCAATAGCTAGAATTATAGTGATAGTGAATGTCTATTAGGCATGTGTAATGTATCAGGCACTGTGCTAAGCATTTTATGTGTATTTCATTCCATCCAATCTTCACAACAGCCATAAGAGGTAGAGACTATGAGTCTCCTCATTGTACAGATGTAGGCACTGAGGCTTGAGGGATTAGGTAACTTGCTCAAAGGTAGAATGAGACAGGGTCAGAACTGACTCCAAGTCTGATCTCACTCCAGAGTTCATGCTCTTAGTCACTCAATTTTTCACTCTTCAACAGATGTCCTTACAGAGGGAAGTTATAACCAGCCCATTCTTAGATGTTCTACTATCTTGAAACAGGTATCTTTTAGATTATCTCTTTTTTTAAAAAAGAGAGAAAGAAAATGTGTGCAGGGAGGAGGAGGAGGAGGAGGAAGAGGAGGAGGAGGAGGAGGAGGAGGAGGAAGAAGAAGAAGAAGAAGAAGAAGAAGAATCTTTTTTAAAAATTTTTTTTAGTGTTTATTTATTTTTGACAGAGAGAGAGACAGAGCATGAGCAGGGGAGGGTCAGAGAGAGAGGGAGACACAGAATCTGAAGCAAGCTCCAGGCTCTGAGCTGTCAGCACAGAGCCTGATGTGGGGCTCGAACTCACAAAGTGCGAGATCATGACCTGAGCCGAAGTCGGACGCTCAACTGACTGAGCCACCCAGGCGCCCTGAGAGAGAGAGAATCTTAAGCAGGCTCCATGCTCAGTGCAGAGCCTGATGCACGGCTCGATCTCTCATCCCTGGGATCATGACCTGAGCCAAAATCAAGAGACACTCAACCAACTGAGCCATCCAGGTGCTCCAAGATGATCTCTTTTTGCACTTGGTTCTTCAAACTTCACAATGAAAGTTTATATAGACACCAGTCAAGTTGACTGATGATGTCATTCTATAACACTACCTCTGAAATGGCATATTTCAGGCTCAGAATTCTTTTTAACTCAACAGGCCCTGTGATATGGAAAAAGGAAGAGAAAGAAAGAAAGAAAGAAAGAAAGAAAGAAAGAAAGAAAGAAAGAAAGAAAGAAAAAGAATGGCCTGAGTCACAACTCTTGATGACTCCATCTTGAGCAAGCTGAGGGTTTTAGGCAAATCACTCAATCGCTCTGGATCTCTGAATCCTTGCTTGTAAAGTGAGTCAACTCTAGCACTCATATTCTGTGATCCTTCCAGGATCTCCAGCTGTCTCCATATTATATCTTGAAACCTTATACAGTGACATGTTTTGTGAATTTAACTTTGGCACTTTCTTTCTCAGAATGTGTGTCTAGAAAGGCAGGATAAAGTAAAGTTACAGACTGCATTAACCTTCCAGAATAATTGCTAATTCTGGCCAAAAAGAATTGCCTTTGCCTGAATGCACAGGTCTGTCTGAACCTCCCTAACCAAACTGCACAGTCTCTGAGGGCCTGCTGTCTTTCTTGGGAGGACCCAGCTAAATGCAATTGGGCTTTTTGTTGTCCAGATACTAATTGTAAACATGACCTTTCTGGCATTCACAAGGAGAATATGCAACTTTTGAAGCTGAATCCCAGAAGACAGAATCTTAATTGGGAACAGTAGAAAGACATCTATTTCAGTAGAAAATTATCCACAGTTCAATGTGGATTTGTCTGTAATTATTCCCAAGTGGTTCTTTGTTCATCAGAGCCACTGTATCTAAAATAGATAAAAGTTTTTCTCAGAGAAACAAGTTGAGGAAGCAAAATACCACACCAAAAGCAGATCTGGGGAACACTTGGTGTGGCAAAGGCAACTCTTGGCAGAGCTGCGGGTGGAAGGGGGTAAGTCTGATGGATTCACCCACAGCCAGAGCAGGGCTTGTCAAGGCATCAACATCCGCCCCATAAGTGGGGTTCCTGTTTCCTCTGAACAGGTAATCAGGGGCCTTCAAGTCTGGGTGGTCTGTTTTTCCAATTTGTGACGCTTGGTTGTATTATCTTATCACTTTTCCCCTTTCCAGTTTCCTCTCCTCGTCCTCCCAACCCTCCCCTCCTTCTCCCTCACACTCTCCAACACCCCTCCCCTACTTACAGACTCTCTCTCACATACAGCCCATAAACTCATACTTAAGACCCATTCTCTCATTTAAAAATGAGAGTGAAACACAAAGGTTATTTTCTAACATAATAGAATTTGCATGTCGGAAGTACCATTAGCAAGCATGTAGGCAAACTCCGCATTGGACTGCAAGCCTGCAGGCTGGAGCAGCTTATGGGAGTGCCTCCAGTTGCTATATACCTAGAGCAAGGATTAAAATCCAAGTCTCCCAACACCCAGACATTTTCAGCATCATCTGATTACAGCCAAACCTTCGACATTTATAAAGTTCTGCACTTTACAAAGCACTTTCCCACATGGGTCTTAGCCTAGGTGTTAGACCAAGAGGCTCTTTATAACCCTCGTTATTATTTACACATAAAACAAGGCTGAAAGAGCAAGTATCCTTTACTGGATCACCTGGCTATTAAATGGCAGAGGCAGGGTTTGAACTCTGGACCCTTAGGCCATGTGCTTGCCATATTGTCTTCATATGCCCTCTCATGCTTGCATTTTAAGGCCAATTTTGTACACAAATTTATAATTGTGTTAACAGAAATGATCTAGTTGCAGTGACAAGCTCTTAAGTATGAGATTAGCACTATAAAATGATTCCAGAAAAGTCTATTTGCTCAGATGGTGCTTTTTGGCTCAACATGTAAACACCATGGCCAATCTGGACACTTTTACCCAAAGTCTTCTCTTCAGTATAATGCTCTGGATTTAAGGCCTTATCTACTGTATCATCAATCTCGTTCTGAAATTCAGGATAGAAGGTACATGCTAAAGTAGGAGCAACAACAGTAATTACATGAAAAATACAAGTCAGAACCAGCAGTCCTTGGAATTAGGCCCAGTGGGCCACCTGCAGACGCCTCCCTGGAGATCTACAATTGTGGTGACATCAAGTGACACTAAGGCTATTTGGGGGCCTATGTTTTGGTCTATTTTTTTTTTCAGTTAGTGCTATATCAAAAATGTTTTCCATGCCCACAAATACATTTCTATAACAGGATTTGTGATAGCGACATAGAATTCTGCTTTATATATGCACCATATCTCTTCTAGACAATCCTGGATTGTTGAATTAAGTTTGCCTCTGATTTTTCATGTTACTAACTGAAAACATTAGTAACATCTAAATCATTTGTTATGACTCCTTTCCTATTTAAAGATAATATGAGGGACACCTGAGTGGCTCAGTTGGTTAAGCATGAGACTTTGGCTCAGGTCATGATCTCACAGTTCATGGGTTCAAGCCCCGCATCAGGCTCTGTGCTGACAGTTCAGAGCCTGAAGCCTGCTTTGGATTCTGTGTCTCCCTGTCTCTCTGCCCCTCCCCCACTTACACTCTGTCCCTCTCTCTCCCTCTAAAAAAAAAATTAAAATATTAAAAAAAATAAAGACAATATGAAAAACCTAAGACTATAGAAGGTCAGGTTGATGTAGCCTTATTTACAGACCCTACATTTTCTCCCTAAAAGGTATTTGTTCAATGGTTTACTTGGTGCCACCTAAAAGAAGCTGGTATTGGGGCGCCTGGGTGACTCAGTCAGTTAAGCGTCCGACTTTGGCTCAGGTCATGATCTCGCAGTCCGTGAGTTCGAGCCCCACGTCGGGCTTGGTGCTGACGGCTCAGAGCCTGGAGCCTGTTTCAGATTCTGTGTCTCCCTCTCTCTCTGACCCTCCCCCGTTCATGCTCTGTCTCTCCCTGTCTCAAAAATAAATAAACGTTAAAAGAAGCTGGTATTTATGAGGAAGAGAAAAGTATTAGTAATTATTAATGAGTATTCATTAGTAATACTAATAATAATTAGTAATTATTCATGAGTATTCATTCGTTCATTCAGCCAGTCAGTCAGTTATGAAATATTTCCTGTGCTCTTAAATATTCCAGGCACTGTGCTAGACATGTACTAGGTAGAGATGATTTAAGACAGATTCACAACTTGGCCAAAACTCACAGTCTGGAGGCATGGGGGTGTTAGTGTATGTGTCAGTTTTCCCACCTAGAGAATGAGCTCCTTGAAGGCAAGAATGAAACTCATCCTTTCATGCCCACATGGCACCTACCTCAGTGATTTGTGCTGAGAGGTCCATGATCAACATTTACTATGGGAACGAGGACACTTGACATAATGTGAGTGACTGAAACCACTGTACTTTCCAAAAATGAGGAAAGGACCCATGGTTATATGAAAGAAAGGAACTCAATTATTTTCCTGAATTCAAAGAGCCTGAATTTGAGATTTATGGGGAGTTGTATAAGAGCATCTTATCTTTCGTGTTGGCTTCTTTTTATGTTTTTTTGTTTCTTACCTGTTATTATTTGTTTTGGGTCTTGTCCACTCAAAACATTAGTTACTAGTTACCCAGTTTCTTTTTACTGAATATTATTAAAGTTAAACTCGATTAACAAAAACCTCAATAAATACTAAATGACTATTAAAATATTAACCAGATACTGTTAATAATAAAATTGCCTATTTATTCTTATACCCAATAACTTGGGCATATCCAATAGCTTTCTTTCATCCATGAAGTTTGCCCAAATGCTAATTCTTAGAAGAAAATTGTTATCATTGGCCAACTGAAATTTAAAGAGCTACCAGGTTTTTTAATTCATTTTTTATTATAGAGAGAAAGAGAGAGTGTGTGCAAGTGGGGAGAGGATCAGAGAGAGAGTGTGTGAGAGAGAGAAATCCTAAGCAGGCTCCATGCTCAGTGCAGAACCCTATGAGGGGCTTAATCCCATGACCCTGGGATCATGACCTGAGCTGAAATCAGGAGTGGGATGCTCAACTGGCTGAGTTACCCAGGTGCCCCTATATATCTTTTAGAAAAAGGTTTTAAACAATCTTACATTCTGAAACAACTTTACAAGACATTTTTATTTTCATTTTTAGTGACAGAAATCTGTCTCTCAGCTTTGTGAAAGTAATTTTGAGGAGTTGATATAATTAACCTGGTTACAAAATTAATCAGCATCCAAGCAAGAAGAAAATTAGAATCATAGAAACTTAGAGCCAGGAAATGCTTAGAAAGAATATTTAGGGGCACTATATAGATATATGTTTGCAATGAGGTTCTGAGTCCTAATAAAGCTGGGCATTGATAAGGGAGAAAATAATGTTGTGGTCTAATGATAATCAATACATAATTTGGTAGGCACAGATGGGAAACAAGAATGAATAGAACATAGTCCTTTCCATCTAGCTTAGAGAAGGAACTATATATGGAAGTTATGGGGTGAGGGAGGAGCAGTGGCAGGACTATCTACCTGATTTATGGGGCCCAGTGCAAAATGAAATGTGAGACTCATTTAAAAAATTATTAAGAATGCCAAGACAGCAACAGCAGAGCATTAAATCAGGCACAGTCTGCATACTCATGAAGCCAGCCTAGGACAGTGTATTAATCATAGCCTTGCTCCTCCAAATACAGGTGCTGGGACTCTTTCTTCCATACCAACACCACGTCTTTGGATATCAAAAAGCTCACCCTCTGTTTCCCGGTACTTACATATTTCAGGCTTAAAAGACCCATAAAGGACTATGTCCACACTGGGAGGGTGTCAGGACATGGGTGATCCCAAGCAGCATGAGGGCAGCTTTGTATGGCATCCCATGCCATCTTGAAGAGAAGTCTGCCTTTTATATAGTTCCTTTCCCTGAGTGGTTTGCTGTGTTTCTTTGAATAGCAATAGTTTCGAAGGACCTTAAGGCAATGGGAATAAAGAAAAACTCTTTTTTTTTTTTGGTCACATCCCTGCCAGATCCTCCATAGCAAAATGTTTGCATAGCTTAGCAATTCTGGGCCCTGCCTTAGAAGCCCCACCCAGCCCACCCACCCTCATAATTTTGCCTCTACAATTCTCTCTTTGATATGTTTAGGCTACAATGTTGTCCCTTAAAACACCCTTGGAAGAGGGATGCCACACACCAGTGAACAGCTTTGAAGCAAAGGCTTTGGGAAAATGCCTTGGTTTAGGAGTACTCGCTGCAGAATAAAGAACATACATGCAGCATTTGGGCCATGAAACAAACCACCCAAGACAACTGCACCTGGACCTCCCCTATGGTGTGTGTCACTCGAAAAATGAAAACAGAACATACCCTCTGCTTTGGGAAGACACAATCTGACATCAAATCGACAAGGAGTTGGGATGGGTGTGAATCAGTGGCCAGTGGTACAGGATGGTGAAAATGACATTGACCTAGAACCTAAGGAAGAGTCCTACCCTCTTGATTTGACTCAGCCTCTTTCTAGCTATGTGAGTTTGGGTTAATCACATTATCTCTCCGGTCTCAATGACTTCGTCTACTTAAGAACTATCTTAAGTTTTGGGCCTCTTCTTGAAAGAAGAGAAGTTCTATGCACATTTTTTATTTTTATTTTTTGAAAAGGTGTTGAGGGACGATAGGACAAAGAAAGAAGAAAGAGTCTGTTTAAGGGACAAAGAGTTTGTTCATTGACATAAACAATGAAATACCCAGGGAGGGTGAATCATGTGCAGGAAACCAGAGAAGACAACAGAAAGGACTAATATTTAGGGATTGAGATAATTAGCTACAGAGCATGTCAGAGTGGTGGGCCAGGGAGTTGAAGTATGTTCAAGGGCAAGTTCTTGGCTTTGTGTAATATAAGAGGCGGGAAAAGGCCTGGATGGGATACAGATTTTAATTTCAAACTTCCAAGAGGTTATTATAAACAACTGCAGAGAAGGTTGTTTTAAATCGTGTTTAATGTGAGTATTCACTTGTTGGCAGTGATCAGCATTTCCTATAAATACCACTTACATCGTATGGAATGAAGCTGTAACATGTAATGTGTAAGGAGAAGAGGTGAAGAAAGAGCAGTGAGGGAAACTTGGAGCCTGAGCACTTGGCATGAAAAATTGGGGAAATTGAACTCTCCTCTTTTTATTCTTTTTGGAACTGATGGTGAACAATTGCATTTTGAATGGCTGTGTTCTTATTAATATACATTTTTGCTTTGCTTTTGGGCATTTAATGTGCTCTCCAGGGAATTGTTCAAAGCATTTAAAATAGCATTTGCCAATTTCTCCTTCTTCTAATTAATACCAAGTGGTTTCATTCAAACCGAAGTTTCAGGCTGAGTCTACACAAGCAAAACTAAATGTAGAGTCAGAGCCAGCATGACCTAAATTCAGATCCCTGCCCCACCACTTGTTAGCTTTGTGACCTTAGGAAAATGATTTAACCTATCAGAATTTCAAATACATCTTTTTTATAATGAGGATTGTTATGATTATTAAATGTAGTAGACAAGGTATGTGAAACATCTGACACTGTTCTTGACACACGGTAGGAACACAGTAAACATGAACTATTACTCATTCCCCACCTACAACTCTCTCTCCCCAAGAGGAGAAGCATGTGATTTTGGAGATCTGAGTTATTCTTCCAGATGCTTACATTTGTCACATTACCAAGGATGACCACTGACCCTGCTCCACTTCGTGCCTGCAGAGGAAGGCCTAGGTAGGGGTATCTGTTTCTAAAATAATCTTGGCTTCTTAGTTGACTGATGTGAGTACCTCATGCCCAGTGCTCATTCTTCCTTCCCACGCAGCCCTGCTTTCTCAGGCTCATCCCAGTAGGTACTCTTGCAGAAACCTTCCATGATCTCTTCAATTTGTGTCCTCTCACAATATAGATGGCCCCTGACTAATGATTCCACTTATAATTTTTTGACTCTGCAATCACGCAACAGCAATGTGCACTCAGTAGAAACAACACTTCAAATTTTGAATTCTGACCTTTTCCTGGGCTAGTGATATGGAATATGATACTCTTTTATGATGCTATACAGTGCCAGCTACAGCTTCCAGTCAGTCATGTGATCACCAGAATAAACAACTGATACACTGGCAACCATTCTGTACCCATATGGTCATTCTGTTTTACACTTGCAATATAGTAGTCAATAAATTACATGAGCTATTCAACACTTTATTATAAAACAGGCTTCGTGTTAGATGATTTTGCCCAACTGTAGGCTAATGTAGCTATTCTGAGCATGCTTATGGCTCTAAGGCACATACCTATTTTGGGTGGGTGGATATTTATTTAGGTATGTATGTATGTATTTATTTATTTATTTATTCATTCATTCATTCATTCTTTATTTTATAGGGGGAGGGGCAGAAGGAGATAGGGAGGGAGAGAGAGAGAGAGAGAGAGAGAGAGAGAGAGAGAGAATCTTAAGCAGGCTCCACACTGAGGTCCACACTGACACAGGGCTGGATCCCATGACCCTGGAATCATGACCTGAGCTGAAATCAAGAGTCATATGCTCAACCAACTGAGTGGCTGGGTGGATATTTAAATTAACAGTGGAATAGTACCAAGAAAAGGGAGAATGGATGTTTACAAGACATCATGATATCCAGCATACCAATGGATAGAGCTAACTGGTGTCAGTGCATATTCAGTTTTGTCTTAAAATGTTGTTGCTTTCATATTTCCCTATTTGATATGGATTATTTAAGTTAGTTTAGTTGGATTCTGACCTCCTGAAGCTGAAATTGGGGGAAAACATGTATGAACCTAAGTAATGGCGTTGGTCCTGAGATGTTGGAGGCACTTGATTCCAAACTAGATTGGGCAGTGTTCGCATGGTGAAAATGTGAAGACAAGCACCCCAGGAATTAAACATTACTGACTACTACTTACAAAGATGAGTGTCTCCTCACTGGGGAAAAGATCATGCTGACAGGCTTGCTCCTCTTATCTCTCTTGACAGTGCTCCTGCGACTTTTCATAGTGATGGGCAGATGAACTAAGAACAGATTTTCAAATGTACATTTAGGAAAACACGATGATATTATATATGATGCTCTGTCAAAACGCACTTTACTTACAGTTAAACTTGGAATGTTCCCTTGCCTCTGCCTGACTCCATGAAAGCAATATAAAGTTTCCTGAGGTTCTTTGTGTCAGTCTGGCTTTCCCTCTTCAACCTCCGAGCAGCCATAATACTAGGACCCTCATCCTAGTAGTAGAAATATGTTTTCACTCCACTACTGAAAAAAACCTACAATGGACCCCCCACAATTCCCTCGCCTCACACTCCAGGGCAGCTGCATTCTGGTTCCAACAGTCCTTATCCGTCCTTATCAGGGTTTTTTATACGCCTAACATTCCCCATGACTTTTTTACATGTCTCACGTTCCCCATGACTGCCCAAACCATTTCTTCAGCATTGAATGCCCTCCTTCCACCATTCTTTCTTTCAAATCCCACTTCATATATTCTCTCTTCCCCCAAACCATTCCTTCTCCCCCAGCCTGGAATGATCTGTCCTCTAGCTCTTTACTTATATGTATTTTGTGTCCAGTGCTGAATGTATGAGTGGAAGGATGTAGGTCTGTGCTTGTGATATCTTCCTTGCATTGGTAAAGGTTAGTTTTATCAGAAAAAAAAATGGGGAAGTTATCTGTACATAGGTAATAACAGTTTTGAAAATTCTTTCTTATTATTAATAAAAGTTCTTTTTTAGAATCTTTTTGTTTTAAAGTTTATCTATTTATTTTGGGGGGTGGGGAAGAGAGAGAGGGAGAGAATCCCAAGCAGGCTCCACATGTCAGTACAGAGCTTGATGTGGGGCTTGATCTCACAAAACATGAGATCATGACCTGAGTTTAAATCAAGAGTCAGATGCTTAATCACCTGAGCCACCCAGATGCCCCAGAAAAGTTCCTGACAAGAAAGATGTTTGTAATTGGTGGTTGCCAGCTGGGAAGGGGGATGGGCAAAATGGGTGAAGGGGAGTGGGAGGTACAGGATTCTAGTTATGGAATGAATAAATCATGGGGACGAATGATACAGCATAGGGAATATAGTCAATGGTATTTTGATAGCACTGTATAGTGACAGATGGTAGCTACATTTGTGGTGAGCATAGCATAAGGTATAGAGTGGTCAAACTACTATGCTGTGCACCTGAAACTAATGTAACATTGTGTGTCAACTATACTTCAATAAAAAAATGCAAAACAAAAAAAAATATGTTTGTGACTCAGTATAGTATTTAATCCATAAGAACACATTCATAGTAGAGAGCAATGATTAGGCTCTCCATTTATTTTGCACTTTCTTTTACATCAACTTATTTTTCTTTCCTGATATAGAAAGGCTTATGTTGTCAGTTGCAGCCCAAAGTGTCAGTTTGTGAGGCACAGTGCTCTTTAGAAGTAAAAAATGAAGTGCTGATATGTACATCTTGATTAATTAGAAAATAGTTCTCCCCCTCCCCTTTTCATATACCCCCCCCCTCTTCTCTATTTGAATTGGCAGGTAGATATGGTGGTTCTGCCAAATGAGTAAGCTGAAATGAGAAAATTCACTTTTTTAAGCCAGAAGAGTGTCAGCATTGATCTGGGGGGTAAAAGGTGCTGATATGTATCCTGGCAGACCCTATTGCAAGACAAGCACCAAGAGTGGTTGAGGAAAATCCAGCATGAAAAAATGGACTGACAGTTTCAATAAGCGGATTTGTACTAAACTATCTAAAAATGGCTGTCTTTTTACATGTCAGGCTAGATGCACGACAATAAAATAATTTCAAACTTGTTCCAATTCTAAATCCTATTTGAACACATATCCATAGTAATATACACAGTAGTCATCCTTTCGACTGCACTCTTTTCTGCATGGCCTACTTCTAATGAGCTCCATTAAGAAAGTAGTGACAATGGCTTGTAACTCTTCTGTCATATGTACGGACAGCCAAAGTCCTATATGTAGGTCCCAGCAGGAGCTTTCCTACCTGCATCAATTAACCCCAAAATCTTCTAACAATTGTTGAATGTTTATCAACAGTGACCAAAGGTGCCAAACCCAGGGGCTATTTCACTGAGCAATTTCCTACTCTAAGTCCTGACACAGGTACCCCAGAAACTCAGTCTTCTGCTATTTTTGCTTATGAGAAAATTAAGAAAAGGGATGAACTCTTGGCAAGCTGTTTGGGCTGAGGATCTGGGATGCCCAGGGGTTAATGGGACCTTGGTGATTAATGGGAACACGTGGTGATGCCAGCTGGGAGGGCAGTAGCGCACACGGAGGAGAGAGGCTTGCGACTGAAACCCTCGTTTTCCACTCCAGTTAGTGACAACTTTCCAAGGTAGAGAAGGCAGGACAGACAAATCAAAAATCATACTCAGGCCATCACCCAGATCCCCAACCGCTCCCCCTCCCCCTCCCATCTGGAACTGTGGTCCATTGGTATATGAGAAGAAAAAAATTAAGATTTTGGACTATGTTAAAATTCTGTTTTAAAAATAAGAAAAATTAAGATTTCCTAATATTTAACATATAATATAATTAGAACACATATTCCAACAGTTATTAGATTTACACACACTGTTTACTCAGAATAGTGCCCTCATCTTCATATTCATTTTTGGTATATTTCAAGGTTTTTGAAATATCTTTGTCAAGATGGAGTTTATAAAAGTGAGATTGTAGGGAGATGGAACATGACTAAGAAGATCTCAAAAAATTAAACATAAAGCTACCATTTCATCCAGCAATTCCACTTCTGGGTATATACCCAAAAGAAGTGAAACCATGACCTTGAACAGATATTTGTACCCTCATGTTCACAGCAGCATTATTTATAATAGCCAAACCAGTGGAAACAAGCAAGTGTCCATCAACATTTGAATGGATAAACAAGATGTGATACATACATACGATGGACCAGTATTCAGCCTTAAAAAGGAGGGAAGTTCTGGCACATGGATAAACCTTGAGGACACTATGCTAAGTGAAACAAACCAGTTACAAAAGGAAAAATATTGTATGATTCCACTTCTAGGACGTGGACTCTGGTCAAATTCAGGGAGAAAGAAAGTAGAATGGTAGTTGCCAGGGGCTGGAAGGAAGAGGAGATGGAGTTATTATTTTTTTTGGGGGGGAGTTATTATTTAATGAGTACAGATTTTTAGGTTTACATGATGAAATGTTTTGGAGATAGATGATGGTGATGATTGTACAACAATATATTACCACTGAATGGTACCCTTAAAATGGCTAAAATAATAACTTTTATGTTAAACCACAATAATATATATATTTATGTGTGTATATATATATATACATATAAATAAATAATTAACACTCTCACTCTGTCATTTCACAATAAAGCTGATATGTTCACAATGAATAAGAAAGTAAACATTGTCTGAATAAAATTTGTGTTACGGAAAAAATATTGAGAAACTGGTGTCTGGAAATGTTTCCATGATTATGGAATTCTGTTGCCCAAAATAGTATGTGTCATCTATAAAAACTCTGATATCTGCACTTTTTAAAAACTTGGAAAGAGAATTTGCAAATTATGAATCTACTTGTGAACACACAATACAGAAAAGCAACACTTTTTGGTTTGTATGAACCAACTGATTAACAACAAGGAATATTTAGCCTTAGTAGATGAATTTGAACAAAAAATCTTTTTATAACTGATGGATACAACTAAAAATTAGGTAACATGTTTTAGAAAGTTTAGTCAGTGATGCAATTCTTCTATGTGGGTCTATTTATTTTTGTAAGAAATCTTTTTCCATGCTGTCTCTTAAAAACCAAGTATCAGGTATGTAAATATGACTTAGTACACACCTGTGTTTGTGTGTATGCCCTAGTTCTGTCTATTGAATTGGCCTATAATTAATGATACACTAACAGCAACGAGCACCCAATGGTTTCTAAATACCATTCTACAATTAAAAAAACAAAAAACAAAACAAACAAACAGGACACCTAGGAGAAATGACTATTTTCAGGGCTGAGGCAGGGAAAATACAGGATGAACCTGGAGCATGAACTGGGACACAAGAGCCAACCTAAAAAAACTCAATGACCAAAGCTGGAAAAACTTGAGCAACAAAATAGATAACATCGTATTGGATTATAACCCAAACTATAAAATAAATATCCATGAGTCAATGCCAATATAAATGATTGAATGTACAAATAAGTGAGAGGAGAAGAGACAAATCTTCACAGAGAGATCGTAAACAGTGTATGCAGATACTACCCCTCCAGGATGTACAGCTTACTTCCCAACTCCATTTCTCCCTGCTATGAAATTGGGCTAGACATAGTGACTTGCTTCCAAAGAACAGAGTAGGGACATGACTAAGTAGTATCCCTACAGTGGAGAACCTTGGCAAACACTGCTTTAACCAAGGGAGGGCTAACATCCCCGTGATGTCATATGGCTATCATGTACCCCCAATATGATGCAATGAAAAGGGCACTTTCCCTCTCTAGTATTCATTCCCAAAAGCCATTACCCCAACCCAATCATGAGAAAAACATCAGAAACACAGATTGAGAAGCCATTCTACAGGCTAGTTGGTTGATACTTCTAGAGACCACCAAGGTCATAAAAAAAAACAAAAACAAAAACAAAAACAAAAACAAAAAAAAAAACCCAAAAAACAAGGAAAGCCTGAGAAGTTGTCACAGGCCAGAGAAGACTAGGAGATATGATTATCATAAGCAAGGTGGGACCCTACATTGGATCCTGGAACAGAAAGAGGACATGAATGGAAAACCTAGTGAAATCCAAATATGTCTGGAGTTTAGTTAACAAAACTGTATCAATGCCTGTTCCTGAGTCCAATGTACCAAAGTAAGATGTCACAACTTAAGATGTTTATAGTGTGGGAACTGGTGAGGGGTATACACAACTCTGTACTATCTTTTCAACTTTTTGTAAATCTAAAATTATTCCAAAATAAAAAGTGTCAAACATATGAAAAAAATTTAAGTGTCAAAATATACTGAATTGAGGACCAAAGTTGAAAATCACTACATCACAAAATGTTAAACCAAGGTTGTCATAAATACTGAAGCTTTGACTGTCACATCTCCAGAAAAATTAACATTGTTAATAATTGAGGTCAGAAAAAAGTTTGGTTTTACTTAATTAATAAACAAAATGAATTATTTTTTAAAACATCATTTTATTTCATTTCTTTATCCTTTCAAAACGTCTCATTTTTTGAACGTTCTATAATGTACTCAACATATTGGCATTGTCACACATTTTATAATATATAGATAAGTAAACATACAAGTATTTTCACAGGTCTATGAGGCTAAAAAAAGTTTGCCTGCCAGCGGTTTCAGGACACAATCAATGTGTCATAACAGAAATCAAAGAGAACATCTGGGTTCAGATGCCAGCTGTGCTGCCCTATCAACCGAGTGACTATGTGCAAGTCACCTCCTCTCCATGAAGTGAGGATAGCGCTACCGCCTACTTTTCATGGTCATTATGTTGGCCAGATAAGAAAATGAATGTACAAGGCTTTACAAACAGTGAAGTTCCCCATAAAGGTGACCTGGAAATCAGACTAAAAGAAGGTGGGGTGTCTGTGGTACTGATGAGAGAGTGTGAGGCAGGCTGAGGGCAAAATACAAGCTAGCACACACCCCCTCCCCCCAAGTGGAATATGTGTCATATTTCTCAGGCACTCCTGGCTGCCCAAGGACACAGGAAATGACCGAAAACAAATGGTTAAGCTGATAAGAGTCTCCACCAGTTTACCAGAAAAAGGCAATTTCATCGATAGCCTAATCTCTAGTAACCTGTAGACTGTTTCCTGGAGCCCCAACATCACTCCTCCATAGTGATAAAGGAAACAAAAGCAAGAAGGAAATGACAGGTAAAACTAAATTTCCTTATAACCTGCAGCCCATTGACAAATACTTGTGGCAAATACAGAGTGTAACATTTCTCCAGCAACTCCCTACTCTTAAGTTAATGCTTTGCTAGAGGGAAAAACAACCTTAACTTGAGAGTAGCTAGGCCTCCAGTAATCTGTGAGCCTTTAGCATATGAAAGTCTCTTTGGAAACCTCCCTTTTGATTTTACCTCCCCTAAGTCCACAATATACAACCAGTATACTCCACTCCTTCAGTGCAGTCTTCCTGCCCACGGGTCCTGTCCCCCTGCTTTACTAAAATCACCTTTTTGCACCAAAGATGTCTTCAAGAATTCTCTCTTGGTCGTCAGCTCTGGACCCCATGAACTCCCCATCACCTCAAAACTTCATCAGTACTAATGCCAAAAGCTGAAATCCAAGGTCAGAAAAGGCACAAAGTGGAGAATTAATTGCTAACTGAAGTAATCTACACAACTTTAAACGTGGCCCCCTAGTTCTTTCCTGGGCACTTGAGGTGGCTGCAGTCATATGAAGTCATGAGGTCACAGAGACCAGGAGGCTGGACTTCAGATTTTATCTTTTGACTCAAAATCTTCCTCTAATCAGTTCATTGAGAGGTATTGGAGCCTGGGGAATGAATGTTCACCCTAACCACAATTGAGAAAATTGATTAATGAACCATTAACACATCTCTCAATTACGATAGCTAAATGTGTTTGCCAATGGAAAGTGTCATACTTGGCCCACAGGTGGGCCTGACTTTTCTTGTAAGTTTGCTTGGAGAATAGAGAATTATAATGCAAAGAATGAGAGCTTCATCTAGCTGGCTGTTCTGCTCTGTCACAGGAACAACCTGCCACACAAATCAGGACTCCTAGGTGTATGGACAGAAGCTTCCTTTTGCCAGGTTCTTTGATGACCATCTTTATGTTGCCACGACAATGCCCTTCTCCATATTATCCAGTTTTCACTATGGGTGACAATCCAGGGACAAAATGTTACAGAGATGTTGCCTGCTCCATCTGATATCTACAGGGGCTTGTGAATCCCTATCAGCTGTGTCTCAAAACACCACAGCAGGGCCCTTTCATTCTGAGAGGCCTTCAGACCATCTGGACCTATCTGGGTGAATTTCAATAGCTTCAATTTTGGAAGCTGTTTCTGTTATAGTGGTTGTCATTTAAAAAAAAAATGCTCAGAGGGTGGTATTTCCCTCACTTGGGTGTCGTCATATCCTCCTCTTGACCTCCTCCTCCAGATGCATCCCGTCTTAAATCTCAGGGCCTTTCTCAAGGCTGTTTGTATTTCCTCCACAATGAGTAAGACATGATGACTGTGTGTGTGTGTGTGTGTGTGTGTGTGTGTGTGAGTGTGCGCGTGCACGCATTCAGGCACTTCTGTTTCTCTTCTCACTGATCTTCAGAGATTTCAGCCTGAAACCTACCGCTGAGATTTCCTGCCCAGTGACTTCCTGTGTAAACAAAAACAGCTCTTCAAGATCCATACAAGGAAATAGAAACATCTCCTTATGTAGGGCAGTTATACCATTCATGCCTCTTAGAGGAAGACAGTAAGAAGCTGAGTGCCCCAACCTATGGTTATTAAGATTTTCATTTCTAGACATTTTGAACAAAGTTTGGCCTCATTAAAAAAAAAAAGTCATGCTACACAAAACACAACCATCTCTTTCATCTAAGTGTTTTGAGAAGAAAGGCTACAGAAGTTATGGATTCCACTGTCAGAAGGAGACTCCTTTGATAGAGGAATGTTTTTAATTATTTAAATACTTTCACAGCAAGAGCTCACGGTGGGTTGGTTTCCAAAAGTATTACTAGAATCTCACTGCAGGTAACCATGTAACTTTGTCAGAGCATTGATTAAACATCCTGGCATGAGGCAAAGTATCCCTGTGAGAAGGTGCATCCCACATGTAAACATGCAGTGCTGAATATTAGCAGCCATTTATTCACTATGCTTTATTGACTTTTGCTTCTGAGTAACTCCAAGTATTTCTATATCCTATCCTGCCAAGACTTCCAGGGCTGAGATGGGAGGAGCATAATCCAATTACAAACCTCTGCTAGCTTTTTATCTTTCAAAAGACAGTGAAAGAATAACATCAAAGACAAAGGAGTATTTTCCAATCCATAGGCAATTAGGAGTGGCCTTGAGACTATAAAAATAGGATTCACTAGTTCCTCTATTCCCTGGGAAAACATTTTCACTTATAGAGAGGTAGTTGCTATCCTAGGAATCTTTTTTTCAACTGTTCTCTTTAAAAATAAGCACTGAAACAGCTGTAAATAAAGTTAAAATTGAATTGGTCAAACTTACTACTAAGCACTCCTTTTAACTGAGACATCCAGATAAGAATATACACAATTTTTCTCTTCTCCTTTTCTTCCTTCCTGTTTGTGTCTTCCTTTCTTTCTAAAAATATTTAGCACTGGGGTGCCTGGGTGGCTCAGCCAACTGGGCATCTGACTTTGGCTCTGGTCATGACCTCGCGTTTGGTGAGTTTGAGCCCCTCATCAGGCTCGCTGCTCTCAGCGCAGAGCCAACTTTGGATCCTCAGTCTTTCTCTCTCTCTCTCTCTCTCTCTCTCAAAAGTAAAATAAAATAAACATTAAAAAAGTAAAAAAATAAAAATATTCAGCACCTACTATATATAAGCATTGTGTTAGATACTTGGGATACAAAGGTAAATAAGAAGTAGTCTGGGGTGCCTGGGTGGCTTAGTCAGTTAAGCGTCTGACTTTTGATTTTGGCTTAGGTCACGATATCATGCTTCCTGAGATGAGCTCTGAGTGTCGGGCTCTGTGCTGACAGGGTGGAGCCCGCTTGGGATGCTCTCTCTCCCTCTCTCTCTGCCCCTCCCCTGCTCATACTCTTTCTCTCTCTCTGAAATAAATAAATCAACTTAAAAAAAATGTAGCCCCTCCTTTCAGATCACAGTCTATGGAGAAAGCTAATTAGGTCATTTGTTCACTCATTCATCTATGCATTCACCCAGCCACTACCTATTGAGTGCCTACTCTGTGTACCCTGCATTACAATGAAAATCTCAGTTATCCAGGGATGTAACTGAATGCTAAGGGCACCTGGGTCAAAAATATAAAGAGATTGTGGACATTTATGTTCTCAATTTTTCTACCTGCCTGTTTGAAATATATAATAATAACACATAAAAATAAGTGTTTTTAAATAACCCACTGTCTAGGTCTTTGACATCAAAAGTTATGAATAAGATAAGATGTAATGAAATACCCATAAGGCAGTAGGGGGCTTCAACTGAAATGAAACTTAGTAAAATGTTTTATGTCAAACATTAAAAAAAAATGTTTTATGTCAAACATTAAAAAAGATAGTCTCTGCAAAATATGTTTAGAAATCTTTTGATTATTATGTAACTTTCTTGCTGAAAAGATGTTTCACTTCTTAAAACTCTTTTATCTGGCTACTTAGACTTGGAAAAAAATTATTTTTTTAACTCTTCCAAATGAAGAATATCAGTGGTTTTTGAACCATCTGCCAAATATAGGGAAAAGCAACATCCTCAGACAGTGAAGATGGAAATTCTGAACCAAATACTAAGAAATATCTTGCACAACTGGTGCTGTGAACTATTAAAAAAAAAGGATACTATTTTTAAAAAAGGGAAAAAAGATATTTAAAAACAGAAACTATTAAAAAAAAGTTCACTAAATATGCACACCTTTCATTTTTGTATTTACTTGTTTTGTATTTACTTATTATCTTTTTCAGCTATGATCATAATTAAAGTCAAGTATAGAGATAAACTGATCTTAGAACCAGACTTTCAAGTAGTTGCATCATAAACCATTAAACCAAAATTTTAAAACATGATGAAATGTATTTCATCTCAGTAAAGTCATTGCAAAGACTGCTTAACATTAACACTTTTTAAGAATCTCATGTTAATAATTATTAAACATTAAGATATTCTAAAGGGATATAGAGAAATTTTTAGCCTTAAATGCTTATAATATTAAAAAATAACAGTTGAAAATTAGTGAGCTAAGCATGCTGCTTAAGGAGCTAAAAAGAGGATCAGGGGAGGAAAAACAAAAGAAAGTATAGGAAGAAAATAATAACGATAGCAAAGATACACTTGTGCTGAGCATAGCATAACAGAGAGAGGTGTTGAATTACTATGTTGAATGCATGCCTGAAACTCATGTAACATAGTGTCAACTACACTCCAATAAAAATAAATAAAATAAATACATAAATACACAAAACAATGAATTTAGAAAGGTAGATTTTAAAAAAAGATGGCAAAATTAATGGGGGACACAAAACGAAAAACAAAGCCAAAAATTGGTTATTTGAAAAGACTAATAAAACTGCCAAACATCTGGCAAGCCTGGGCAAGAAAAAAAGATTAGGCATTCATAAATAATGTTAGGAACAGAAAAGGAGACATAACTATAGTTGCAGAAGAGATTTAAAATACTATATAATATTACCATGTACAACTTCATGCCACCAAATTTCAGAGTCATAAGTGAAATACACAAATTACTAGAAAAATTTTCAAGATCAAAGTTGACTCAAGAAGAAATAGAAAATCATAATGGTTTTACATACATTAAAGAAATTGAATTCACAAAGGAAGTGAGGTAATTCAAAGTCTTTCCTCAGAGAAAACAGCAGACCCATTATTTTACTGTTGAGTTCTAACATTCAAGGATTAAACAATTATTTTCAGATTATAGAAATATTTTCATATTATAGAAAAAGAGAGACTAATTCCAAATTCATATCACAATGCCAGCTTAATCTTAATGCCCAAACTTGACCAGGACAATAGGAGAAAGGAAGAAAATTGGACATAGATGCAAAAACCCCAAACAAAATATTAGCAAACTTGTAGCCAGTAATGTATGAAAAATATAATATATTATAACTAAGTTAGATTTATTATAAGAATATAACATTGCCTCAATGTTAAAAAGTCAAGTCATATATGAGAACTTAAAATAGGAAACCATGTTTTCTTAGAATATGCAGAAAAAGAATTCTGTAAAATCCAGTTACCATAATGCCAAATTATGGAAAGAGCCCAAATGTTCATCTATTGATGAATGGATAAAGAAGATGTGGTTTATACATTCAATGGACTATTACTCAGCCATAAAAAGAATGAAATCTTGCCATTGGCAATGACATGGATGGAGCTAGAGAGTATAATGCTGAGCAACATAAGTTAATCAGAGAAAGACAATACCATATAATCATACCACTCATACGTGGAATTTAAGAAACAAAACAAATGAACAAAGAAAAAAGAGACAGAAAACAAGACTCTTAATTATAGAGAACAAACTAATGGTTACCAGAGGGGAGGTAAGCAAGGGGATGGGTTAAATGGGTGATGGGTATTAAGGAGGGCACTCGTTGTGATAAGCACTTGGTGTTGTATATAAGTGATGAATCATTAAATTCTATACCTGAAACTTTAAATAAATAAATAAATAAATAAATAAATAGCTTGTTTAAGGGAGAAAAAAGCCCACTAACATTCAGAATCATAAAACAAACACCTGAACTACTAGCAATAGAAAAGAATATTTTTAATCTGTTTTAAAGTATATATCCATGGATGAACATTAAAAAAAATGTTAAAGTAAAAAAAGTCACAGAACAGTATTTCAGTGATTCTATTTAAATGATTTTTACTTCCATATGATTTTATTTTTATATGACTGTATTTAATGATTCAGTGATTCCATTTCCATGAAAAGTTCACAAATAGGCAAAGCTAAACAATATATTGTTTAGAGGTCCCAACTTACATACAGCGAATTCACACACAGCTACACGTGGGGGAAATGATTAGCTTAAATTTTAGGACACAGGGTAACTGGAGGGAAGAGAATGAGGAAGCAAACAAAGGACTTCAAAAATACTGGAAATGCGCCTCTGTCTCTAGCTCAATCATTGTTATACTGGTGTTTGCTCTAATATTATTCTATTATTTTAGTTCTAACATTACACATTCTAGAAACTTTTTGCATATATAATGTATTTTCAAGTGATGAATGGCTTTTCAATAACTGCTAATTGAGAACAAACACCCTGATGACAATGAACAGAAAAATAATACTTTTATATATGGCTAAAGTGGGGAACATCAGATTGGCAAGGGAATCAAATTTTTCTTAGCTCACACTGAACTATTTATAGGTGACCTGTCTGGGAATTGCTTCAAAATAACCTAGGGATAGGGTAATGATGAAAATATTAACCATGAGTTGGTAATCGTTGAAGCTGGGTGATGAGTGCATGAGGGTTCATTTATACTATTCCCCCTCAGTTGTGTGTACATGAAGAGGAGGAGGAGGAAAGGGAGGGAGAAAGAAGTGGAGAAATTTCACAGAAGGGAACTGACACAAGTGAGGATATTTACTGATTATTTCAATGTTCAACATTCCCTACTATAAAGAATAAAACAGAATAGATTTAAAAGGAAGAGGAACAAAATAAAGGGGGACCTGCCAATTCCTTACACATGAAGAGTCTAGTTGGCTAGAACACATAAAATGTGTAGGCATGAAGGCATAAAAGGTCCACCAGGCTGTCAGGGCAGGTGTGGGGGGAGGTGAGATCCTGAAAGGCAGCCATGGACAATCCTACCCGCTGTGCAAGAGGCCACCCCTTCTCCTGCTGCTGCTGAGGACCTTCATGATCTTACAGCAGACCTGAGTCTTTAAGGGCTGGCCAGAGGAGACATACAACAGATGAAATACTGTGGTCATCCTGATGTGCTATATTGGCCATAGGCCACCCGGCCTGGATGGTCTACAACGATCACATTCCAGGACTCTGACTCCCATTCTCAGGACTTCCATGGCTCATGCCTTTCCCTGCCCATCCCCCCCGCTCCTGCCACTGCCTTCCATGTACGAGTACCCAGTAGACCTCCACAGGGCCTAGGCTGTCCCCAAGTATACCTCCTCCTCACATTCATGCACACACATCCGATACTCAACTGATAGTGAACTAGCTATTCACTTTCTTGCTTCTACTCCTTAGTACTGTAGGTATTATTCCCTTGACCTAAGAAATCTTCTGCTCTTCTGCCCTCCTGGAGAATTCATAAGCACCCTGCCAGAATGCTGGAGTGGGACCTCCTCTAAGGAGGCTCTCCCTGACCCACAGGGAGGGAGTCCCCCCCAACCTCCTGTCCCCATTTTCAATCCTGCTACGACTATTTGCAACACTTCTGGCTCTTTCCACCTTGTTGAACTGCCCTCTGCTGAATTTTCCACAATTGTGGAAGAACTCTCTTATCCTGTCTCTATGACCATCATTCTACATATGGAAATCATGTCAAAAAAAGCACACGTTTGCTATTTAAAAGATTGTAGAAGGTATCAAAGGAAGGTTATTATGTGCATAGAGGGATGTTGTAGTTTAATCCTAGCTTTGTTCTTGATTTTCTGTAATTATATGTTGCTGTGATTTAGATGGAGTTAGCAGAGAGAAGTTCCTGCTGAAATCAAGGACTGTAGTTGATGCCTTCCTCACCTGAGCATTTGTTCCCACTCCACATTAAATGACTGCTCTTGCCAACACCCAAAGCTGGACCAGCTCCCAAATGAGCCAGCCGTGGGGAGATAGAGACGGCAGAGAAGGTACTGGTTTTTGGGAAGTTACAATACTAATACCCTTCTTACAAGGAAAGACATACCTGGCTCATTAAATATTAAACTACTTTTTAAGAAGGCAACCTAAATTACATCATCAAATCTATGCTAAACCAAAGCAGAATGCTGTTGAACTGAAGTTAGTTTTTCTGCTCTACCTTCAGAGCTCTCATGTTATTAATCCTGGGAAAAGTATGGCGTTAGCTGTAGCCAAACTTGGCAATTTAAACGTCATATCCATGGTATCTGTTTTTATTTAGTAGTGTTATATATTTTTATCCAGCACTGTTCTATCTCTCATGTGACATTTTAGTGCATGCACAATATTTTGGACCATATCTAGGTACAGAGGGCAGTTGCTTTAATTTATGGGTGATCCCAATTGTCACTTCCCCCAAACAGCAATGGAATTTTTCAATATCCTCAGAATAAATCCCTCCTCTGGAGCAGTAAACATAATATGACAGTGTGTCAACCATGGATTTGTTTCAAGATTATTTACTTACAATTCAACAACACTGCTGGCCCAGGGAGTGCTTCGTCAGCAAAAGCTGCATTGTTTGAAGTAGCTCAGGGAAACAGCCAGGGTTTCAGAATCCAAAGAATGTAGTTTTCCTAAATACCTCAGGATTACGAGATGCTATAGAACTAATAAATTTGCTCCTTAAAATAGTCCAGAAGGAATCCTTAACTATTCCTACATGTTTGAAAGTTTAGGTTATTGATGGAGAGAGAGAATGTAGTTTTGTCCCGCAGGCTCACATAACAAGTGTCATGGGTCATTTTAACCTCCCTCTTTTCTCCTTGTGATTATTTTTAAAAGGATAAATTCCAAAGGTGGATAATCTTTTGGAAGAGAAGGAAATAATGATGAAATGAGGAGATTATCTGCAAGAGCCCACTTCAGGGCAACGTTTTAAGCAGCAAATGTTTACCCAGTGCTGATCGCGGTTTCCCAGGGTAGTGGGCTGGGTGAGCTCACCCACCTATGGCATGAACTGGATAGCACTCTGTGCAATGCAAACATTACCTGTTTGGTAATGTCACAGAATGAGAGGAGTTATTACTATCACCATTTTACAAATGAAGAAATTTAGGCACAGAAGACTCAAGCAACCTACTTAAGTTCACATAGAAAATGAGTTGAAGAGAGGCACCTGAGTGGCTCAGTTGGTTAAGCATCTGACTCTTGGTTTCGGCTCAGGTCATGATCTCATAGTTCATGAGATTGAGCCCTGCATTGGGATCTGCACTGACAGTGTGGATCTTGCTTGGGACTCTCTCTCTCCCTCTCTCTCTCTCTCTCTCTCTCTGTCACTCCCTCACTTGTATTGTCTCTCTCTCCAAATAAATAAATAAGCATTTTTTTTAAGTGAAAAAAAAAAAGAGTCAAAGAATGTGGACAACAAAATCTTAGATCTCTTAGTTCGGTGGTCATAACCCCTGGTCTATCCAGGCTGTATTTTTAACCATGCAAAGTCACATTTGTCTCACTGAAAGAAATATGCACACAAATTATGTGCAGACTTCCCCCACAGTAATGAACATTTTAACTGGGATCATGGTGGGGCACCTGGGTGGCTCAGTCGGTTGAGCAGCCGGCTTCAGCTTAGGTTATGATCTTGTGGTTTCTGAGTTCCAGCCCTGCGTCAGGCTCTATGCTGACAGCTCAGAGCCTGGAGCCTACTTTGGATCCTGTATCTCCCTTTCTCTCTCTGTGCCCCTCCCCTGCTTGTGCTCTGTCTCTGTCTCTCAAAAATGAATAAACGTTAAAAAAAATTTAACTGGGGGCATGGCAGCCCACAATAAACTCACTTCTTAGTCTCCCTGGCAGCAGCTACATGTGGCCAATGGAGTGTGAGCAGAAGGGATGTGGGCAACTTTTGGTTCATGGAAGTCTTGCAGGCTCCCCTCTCTCGGCCTGGGCTCCCCTGAGAGTAAAACCTGAAGCTAAAGCTTGACTACAGGTTTATTTGGGAAGTGATCCCAGGGAGCAGAAGTGAAGATGACAAGGGAGAGTATGACAATGAAGGAGGGAGAGCCAACGCAAGAATGTGTTACAGAGTTGGTCATCACTAGCACAAGTGACCAGCACTTGATCCCACAGTACTTTCTGATGGTGAGACACAAGGAGGAAGATATCCACTGATACTTGTCCACCACTGGTCAAGGTGTTAACTCTCCCACACCACTGGGTTGTACTTGCTGTGATGTCCGAGAAACTCCAGAATAGAAAGTGAGAGGCTCGAGTTGAGGTGAGGCACCACCAGGTTTCAAGTGTGCAAAGTGGCAAAGTCTGTATAGATAGCTATGGGCATCAGAGGAGTAGGTTAGTAGGGTGGAGAGGATTTGTTTCTCAAGAGGAGCCTAACCCAGCTCCCTTCCTGCTGGCTAAGGCGCTGGTGATGGGAAGCCATCTTGGACTGTGTAACAAGTCAAACAAGGCAAACTGCCTGGGAGGGCTGGAGCAACAACACTGAAGGGGCTTGGCGCCCTGGGAATATCTGAGTAGCCAGGTGAGCTGGGACCATACAAAAGTCAGAAATAAATCTCTTTGATTTAAGCGACCATTATGTTAGAAACTAGTAAAAGGTAAGTCTGACAATCATAAGTTGTAAACGTGAAACAGGAGAGATTTGTTTAGACAATGAGTAAAACATAGGTGTGCTAGTAAACAGGTGACAGAGCCAGGGGTTACATGACAATCTCACCATGAAAATCTCACCATCATGTGACTGAGTCCACAACACCAAAAAACAGTTCAATATTTTGCTGCTGAATTATTTAACTAACTGGATGATGTTGCCATCCAAGCTCAGCCCCTCCAAATATTTTATTAAATATACATATTCTGGCCTTGGCAACACAGATTTTAAGGTGAAGCAATACAAATATGGGGATATTTTTTACAAATATGGTTATTTTACATCATGGTATCATACCAATTCTTAAGGAGAATTGAAATAGCCTATAAAACACCAAATACATCCCCACTAAATAATTAAACTAGGTATCTAATTGAATACATATCATCTAATTGAATAGGATGTTCCTTTAAACTGTGTCTAGTGACAGAAAGAGAAGATTGTGTTGCATCGTGAAGGAGGAGCTAGGTACTGAGAGGTTGGGCAACTTTGTATTCAAACCGTCCTATGTTTGGCTCAAAAGCCCATGCTTTACCCATTATGCTAAACCTGATTGAATAAAGCTTCAAGCTTTGATATTCTCTTAGATTTAAGAAGATCTAAAATAAGTAGTCTATGGAGCGCTTGGGTGGCTCAGTTTGTTAAACGTCCAACTCTTGATTTCAGCTCAGGTCCTGATCTCAGGGTTGGTGGGATAGAGCCCCTGATCAGGCTCTGTGCTGATAGTGAGGAGCTTGCTCGGGATTCTCTCTCTCTCCCTCTCTCTGCCCCTCCCCCGTGCTCGCTTACTCTCTCTCTCAAAATAAATAAACATTAAAAAAAAATCTTTAAAGGGGTGCCTGGGTGGCTCAGTCAAGCATCTCCCTCTCTCTTTGCCCCTCCCTCCCTTCTCAAAATAAATAAAAAAATAAACTTTAAAATAAATAGTCCATCTGTGTTGTGCTTAAAAGGGGGCACTGTAGGGGCTCCTGGGTGGCCCCGTTAGTTAAGCATCCAACTTCGAGTCAGGTCACGAGCTCATGGTTTGTGAGTTCGAGTCCTGCGTTGGGTTCTGCCCTGACAGCTCAGAGCATGGAGCCTGCTTTGGATTCTGTGTCTCCCTCTCTCTCTGACCTTACCCCCATTCATGCTCTGTCTCTCTCTGTCTCAAAAATAAATAAATATAAAAATTTTTTTTAAATAAATAAAAAATAAAAAACTTAAAAGGGGGCACCATAGAGAAGGAGCACTGGAGTTGAGGTGGGGAGGGGGGCTGAGTCATAATGCTGCTGCTTGCTTTGTGAATGTGAAAATGGGGCTGGATTTCAGACATCAGGTTCTTTATTGATAACATGGCAATAATAAAATGTACATTGTAGGCTTTTGGAGATGTTAAATGAGATAGTATGTGTATATGGAAATGCTTTGTAAATCCGAAAGCACTACAATAACTGAGCATTTACCGTGGGCCAGGTACAGTATTAAACACTTCACATGGATTAGCTCGCTTAATCACCACTGCAATCCTATGAGCTAACTGCTTTCCCACCCCATTTTATAGGAGCTTGGAGCTTAGCTTGCCCGGGGTCATGTACCTAGTAGCGGGTGGGGCTGGTATTCAAGGGCAGGCACCCAGGACTCTGAGCCCACCACCTTACTGCCCTGTGCACATCAGCCATGTGGTTACCACCTATGCATTAACATACCACCGACACAATTTAGACAACTAATCTTAGATTAAAATGTAGCATATAGATGCAGTGTCTCTGGCATCTCCTCATTGGGGCTGCCATAGGATCCTGCAGAGGCGAATGACCACAGTCATTAGGAGGAGAGATTTCTCTCTGCTGGTGAGTTACTTTTCACTAAACTAAAAAAATACAATTCCTGAACATTCCATTTATCTAGACATTAATCCTAGCCTTGTAAATTTCTGGAGTTTCCCCATGCTAAATTCAAATGTATTTGTTTTTATGTATTCTAAATTAATCCCTATGAACCAGGAATTCTAAGGTGCCCTTTCCTTTGTTTTGAACAATATGTAAGATAAAATGTATAGGTTATGCCTCAGTGTCTAAAAGTTGACTGCTGGGAAATCAGGATGTTCACACTATCTAAGCAGAAAGAAAGGCTAAATAATTACCACTTCCTTAGGATTCACTAAATACTCACGATTTTGTAAAGTTCACATAGATGGATCTGTGATAAGATATGTAACCTCCCCAACCTTTTCCAACCCAACTGGTAGATGAGTCTGAAGTGTAAGTTTATATCTGAGAGCTCATGTACTTCCTCTCTCTCCCCTTGAAATTCCCCTCTGTTATCCTTAAGTTATTTTTCAAAGTGCCTGCATGAAACTGTTCTTGGAGGATGCGGGGAGCTTTAAAAGTAACCAACTGTGGGCTCACACCAATGCAATGGGGACTGAAATCACCCTGACAGACAAACACTTTGTATGAGGTGCAACTGAAAACAATACAACAAGTAAATGACCCAGTTTCCATTCTAAGCTTTATCCCATGCACAGCATTCAGAGCAAAAGGAACCCTGGCTAGTGCTGAGGGAAAAAAACAAAAACCAAAAACAAAACAGAAGAACATGGATTTCAGATAAGAATGATCCAGAAACCAGAGGAATTCGGAAAGGACTTTTTAGATGCAAAGTGGCAAATGCAGAACCTGAAGGAAAAAAGAGGAACAGCAATTCCCTCTGAGTTTCAAAAGATGTTTAACCGACATCTCAATGAAAAGCCTATGTGGGGATGGTCAGCTGCCAACTGGAAAGGATGAGGAGACATCCTCTCCTCCCACCCTAATTTGTAGCCCCTTTCCCATTTAGAGGCTTAGTAGGAGGTAGCTGTAATATGACTACTTGTTGATGAAGGGATTTCTAACATGACCTACTGGTTTCCTTTGATGCTTTGTTTGCTGACACACTGAGAAATTTTGAAACGCAGAACTATAATTTAGTTCACAAGCTTATTTTAAAATGTATATTGCAGTCATGGAACTGATTTTTATGATCTACCTCTCAGAATTTTTTGTTAATGCTAGTCCCCTCACAAAAGGCATTAAGTTTCCCCTACCATCTACTGTCACTTATAGTTTCCCCAGTTCCCAAGGAGTTGGGGAGCAGCCTTCTGAAAACAGGGCTGTTGTGGCATCTGTGGGAAAGGGTCACAGTCCCAGCTCTTCTGTTCCCTCACTGTGCTTTGCATGGGACCTCAGGGGTGACCTCTAAGAGTATACCTGGATCCGTCTCACTGGCAATCACAGAGGCCTCTAGGTCAAAGGGGTACTGGAGGATAAGGGCACAAGGACATGGCAGGCAGAGCAGGCTCCTTTCTCCTTCTCTCCCAAGCTGATTCAGGGGACAAAATCAAACAGATCAGTGCTGTATCTATAATAGTTCACTTTCCCCTGTAGGGCTGGCTCTTGCATGGTCTGTCCTTCAGGAAAGATCTTTATGCTGCACTTCAGGAACTAGGCATGAATGGGCTTTGAGCTAGAATTCAATTTTCCCTCTGTCTCCCTCCTTTTCTCTGAGAAGCATCCTTAGTAGGTAAACACCAGCAGAAGGAGTGACCAATACAAGGACTGGATGAACAACATGCAGCCCATAGGCCAACTTCCGCCTGACCTGTTTTCCACAAGACCTGTTTTCTTGGGCCTGTGCAGTTATTTTGTTTGTTCTGTTTTTAAATTTGAATTTCAATGTCTTTTTAAAGGGCACAAACTCTCCAGGTCACCACTAATCCCTAAATACACCCCGAACAGGCAGCCCCACTTGGCTCATCTGGTGTTACTCACACCCCTGTGGGCTTTTGACCTTTCCATCCCTGGTAAGCAGAAAACTCTCCTCAATTTTCAGCCTCAGAGCCAGTTTAGATGCTGATGTCTCAGGGGTCTTGGAGAATAGAAGAAGGTGGATCAAAGGGTAAATCAATAGCTTAGTCTAGGAGGTATTTTAAAAATCCAAGCAAGCCACTTCCAGACCCCTTGGTTCTGCATTTTTGGTTGCATGCCTGCACTTGTGGGCCCTCTGCAGACGACAGGATAGTACAACTCCTGAATCATAAATCCCGAGAGGTTGTGCTTTGAGTTCATATCAACGCAGATTGTATCTTTTCTGTTTGTTTCCATCAAAGAAGTGCTTAATTTGGACCGATCCGGACTCTGAGAAGACAACGATTCTTTTGTTGGTTGCATTTAATTTCACTCCACCTTGCAAGTTCAAAGTGCTCTGGACATTCATTTATCTTCCTTCCTCTCCTCCTCACACTTTTCCTTCCTCCTCGTTCTATTTTAACTCCCAAATCCAAATGATGTATAAGTGGCGTGGATCTTGGTTGGGAGGGAAAGGGAAACATTTATTTTTTCCACCTCAAGCTCTACATTAGATCCTACATCTGAGTTTGCTAAAACACATAAGGTTACCTAGCCCCTGGTCACATCCTTGGGGTGTACTTAAAGTCACAAAATAAGCACAGTACATTTTCTGCAAGGGAATCAAATTTGCTTGATGGTCAATCATTTAAAACTATAATAGAACTGGCAAATATGCTATGAAGCAGAAAGCAATTTTTTTTTTAAATAAAACACAGGATTATAAAGACATTTCATGCTTGGTGAAGACTTCTTCGGAATGTTTCCCTGGTTCCCAAAGGAGTGCTTTATATCTCCGTTGCTATTAGGAGTATTTGGATGCAAGTTTGATAAGCGGTGTGAGATTCTGGTAAATTCTTTTCTAAAACACAGTCTGATTTTGTATCTGAGAGGAGTATTTCTTTATTTCTGGGGTTCATGAAATGAGAAATTATGTAGACTTTGGCTGGACACTGAAGTCTATTCCTGGGCTTGCCAAAAAGGCTTGGGTTGAGTCACTGGACTGGACTTCATAGTCTCATTCAAAGACCACCGGGATTGTAAAACTCTTACTGCTGAGGCCATTTCTTGTAAATGGCTCCACGCATTCAAGAATAAATAGCGTAGTTCTGTTATTGTTGGTTTGGGAATCACCCATCCACCACGCTGGCACAGTTGTCCTGCTTATGCACAAGTGTCAAACATTTGCATTTTCTCTGTTCTGCATTTGTTGAAAGTAAACAGGCAGCAATAAAGAAACTTTATTATGCATGTTTTCTGCCTTGGGTGGCACCTGGAATTTGCTGAATTTGCTGAGCGCAACTTAAATTTTAAAAGACTCCTGAGCCTCACCTTTTTCATGCCATGCAGGTCAAATGGAAAACCGAATAATTAGAATAAGCAAGCTGCATGGGTCCTTTCTCTTGGTCTTGACTGACTCCAGACCCCGTTGTGGAATTCCAGCACCTCTTTTTTTCCCCCTTCCAGCCGTTAAGCTTCCATGACCAAATTTAAACAAGCATCTCCTTTCCTCCTCTCAGAAAATCAACAACTGATTTAGCATATTACCTAGGACATTAGGGCACAAAAGTTTTAAGTGCAAAAACAAAACAAAACCACTCATATCCATTGCTTTTCTGGACATCTCATTTACTTTTGTCAGTCTTATTAGAACTTAAAAAAAAAATGACTTTAAAGCAACGAAGTTGATTTTCATAAGCACTAGATAGACTCTTGCTAACGTCAACTGAAAGCACTTGGCCCAGACTGCTTGTCACTAACTTGTACCAGGAGCTGAAAACAGGGAATGGAATGATGCAGAATTGAAGAACAAATGTAAATGCCAAGCATATTGCTCTTTTTCTCACTGGCTTACCCTAGAAAGGGACCCTGTCTGAGATCCTACAAAATCCTGTTAAATCTTTCTAGGCAAGATGCTTAATTATTGTTACATTTAAGGAAGAAAGTCAGAATCATATCTTCCCAGTGATACTACATCTTGGTAATAATTTCAATCTTTAGAGAAGGCAGATGCTGTGGTCAACAAAGCCTCAGCCTTGGACTCAGACGGGCCAAGGTTTAAATCCCAGAACCGCCATTTATTGGCTATGTGCCATTGGATATGTTACCGACCTCTCTTGGGTCTCATTTTTCTTCATCTGCAAAATGGGGAAATGATGGCAAGGATTTAATGAGACCAAATGCAAGGAGCAAGCCCAATACTAGGCACACAATCCATGTAAGTTTCTCTTCCCTTTTTAAAATCAGATTACAGATTATGAACATAAAGTAACTCCTCACCAACAGCTGACTCTGGCTGGGGGCACTGTTTTCGATGAAAGGTGCTCTTGGTGGCCCCGAGTTGTGACTGCTGATTGGATACATCTGGAAACTATGACAACCGTTTTGCTTTGAGCTCAGCTTGGCCCAAATGTAGCTCTATATAAGGCAGCTTCTATCCTTCAGTTTTTCCCAACACATCATAGCCTGGCTTGAATTTGGGCAGAGGAGTGGGTGTCAAAAGAAATGCACAATGTCTAGGAAAATTTCAGATTCAACTAACAATTACCCAGCACTCTTTGGCCTCACTAGGGAACTGTTCCTGGAGTAGCTCACTGAACAGTGTAGAAAGCTACACTATTATGTCTACTTTGTAGATGTCTCAGCTGAGTTTGGGAGGTTAAGTGACTTTCTCAAGTCACAGAGATAATAAGGCACAGGGTTGGGATAAGATCCCAGGCTTTTTGATCTAGTCAAAAAAGCAGGAGGATTTACAGTGTTGGAAGATGGGCAATGGCAGTGTCTACTGGCCAAAGTCTACTTTGGGCTGACACTGTGTCAACTGCTGGGAGGCAATGGGTAGGAGATGTTGCAGGTAAGTTTCCTTGACCTTTAAAAACCCTGTGGTTAGGCCCTCTGTCCATCATGTCACATATCAACTGGCACAGGTAGTACAATTTGGCTAATACACATGTCACGTAAATAACATCTGATCACTAACTTAAAAAAACTGAATTTATAAAACACTCCCAGCATAATCCTTTGGGGAGTTTGTTTGTTTTATTTGGATGATTCAGAAGTATTTTATTTTGTTTTTAATGTTTATTTATTTTCGAAATGGGATGAGGGGCAGAGAGACAGGGAGACAGAGGATCCAAAGCAGGGGCTCGAACTCATGAACTGTGAGACCATGACCCGAGGCCCAAGTCAGACGCTTAATGACCGAGCCTCCCAGGTACCCTTAGAAGTATTAAAAAAAAATTTTTTTTTACGTTTATTTATTTTTGATAGAGAGAGACAGAGCACAAGTGGGGAAGGGGCAGAGAGAGAAGGAGACACAGAATCGAAAGCACGCTCCAGGCTCCAAGCTGTCAGCACAGAGCCCAACACAGGGCTCGAACCCACAAACCGGGAGATCATGACCTGAGCCGAAGTCGGTTGCTTAACCGACTGAGCCACCCAGGCGCCCCGCCCCTAAAAGTATTTTAAAACCAATATGAACTCTCATTCTGTTATTCAACAAATTATTTGTTAATCTACCCACTATGGGTCAAGCATTGTTTTAGATGCTGGGGTTATAAAACCTTCAATGAAAACTTTTGAAAGTTCTCTTTTTGTAACTGATCAAGTAGTAATAAGTTAAGATTCGAGTGGGAAAGAATACTAAAAAAATGTCAGATTAAGAAAACATTTAAAGAAATATACAGCAATTCTAAAGGCAATTCTTTTATGGGCTTACTTGATGACCCTTTTCTTTGTTTTCACTTAAAATGCTCCCATTTTTCTCTTGCCCCTTTGTTCTCAGGAGGCGATTTTTAGTTCCAATGTGTACTGCATTATACACTCCTGTTCTCACTGCCAAAGCAGGAAAGTCAGAGTGGGGGTTTCAGCATCGCTCGGAATAGATGATAAACAGTAAGAGCAAATTTGCTGCTAGAGTTTTTAAAAAATACCAAAAAGTAGTATTTCAAACCCCCTCCAAATGAAAAGTGGAGTGAATGAAATTAAGACTGTTATTCAAGTACAATTACACAGCACATGTAAAATTGAAATGCTGAAAGTAAATCATACGTTTGGATATTACATTTCATATTTCAGTGTATGCTGAATAAGCTAGTGAAGTTTTATTATTGTTGAGTGTAATGTCAGGAGACAAACTTCTACAAATTTTATACATAACTTTTTCCATTTTATCTGTTTTCCATTTATGTCAAGTTGAACACATGGTGTGACTTAATATTCTCTCTCCTTCTTCCCCACATTTAATGCCAAGGAATCAAGCTCTCTCTTGATTATACTAAATTTAGCCTTAGGTAACCTCAGACTGAGGGGGTTTTTGTTTGGGTTTGGCTTTTTAATTCCAAGAAGGCTTTTTTTTTTTTTTTTTTTTTTGCTTGCTTGCTTGCTTGCTTGTTTGTTTTACGTTGTATGGAAAAGGAGAGAGGAAGGACTTCCAAATAACCCTATAAACCTGGTCCTCTGGATGCTGACATATGGCCTGGGCAGGAGGGTGTGCATTATGGAAGACAATGTGCCTACAGGCACTTCTTGCCAGCCCAAGACTCAGCTCATTGAAACAAGGTGATAACTGAAGGAGCTGTTTATAAAGTCAGTAAGATTTCACAGACATGGCAGGCTTAGGCACCCAGGTCTCACTGGGAGAACACAAGGGTAAACTTGGGAAAGAGGTGGGGAGAGGCCCTGCGCCTGCGCTCTGGGTGGAGTCACCCCTGCGCAAGCGCGGTGACTCTGCGGTGGCACCGTTAAAGGTAACAACCGTCACAGGAGGATGGCTTCCAGCTTTAAGAAGCCAAATGTGGCCTCTACCAGCCAGAAAAGAAAAGTGGGTCCTAAGCCTGAACTCACTGAAGATCAGAAGCAAGAAGTTCGTGAAGCATTTGACCTCTTCGATGCTGACGGAAGTGGGACCATCGATGTGAAGGAGCTGAAGGTCGCCATGAGAGCACTGGGCTTTGAGCCCAGGAAGGAGGAGATGAAGAAGATGATCTCCGAAGTGGACAAGGAAGGCACAGGGAAAATCAGTTTCAATGACTTTTTGGCTGTGATGACTCAGAAGATGGCCGAGAAAGACACCAAAGAAGAAATCCTGAAGGCTTTCAGGCTCTTTGATGACGATGAAACTGGGAAGATCTCTTTCAAAAACCTAAAGCGCGTGGCCAACGAGTTAGGGGAAAACCTCACCGACGAGGAGCTGCAGGAAATGATAGACGAAGCCGATCGGGATGGAGATGGCGAAGTGAACGAGGAAGAGTTTCTTCGGATCATGAAGAAGACCAACCTATATTAAAGTGGGTTTCTCCCGCAAGCATAGTTAGAGACATTGAGTGGCTCATTGAGTTCCCTGCATCCTTCCGTTTTGCGAAACCTTGAGTTAGAGGACAGCGCTATCTTCAACCCCAATTTGTCTATATACTTCTATTTCCAAATCTCTGGCTCAATTATAGAATTTTAAAGATGCTTTTCATGTGAGTTTTAGTTTTTAATTCTCAAAAGCAGACCTGAAGTGCTTTAAAGAGCCCTGATGCTTCAGTCCTCTTGCTCACCTTTTCCTCTGCATTGGTAACAACCATTGAACGGAAGGCAGGCCGGCTGGCTTCTTGGGGATAAACAGCCATGCAATTTGCTTGTCACTTCCTTGATGGTCTTATATTATCTTGCTTCACATATTATTTCTTAAATTCAAGTCATTCTTCTAGCATGATGAGGTAGAGTTGGCCAGTAGGTCCTCCTAGCCATTACTTTTCATTTAACTGAATATTGGTTTAAAGGAAAATAGTGCAGCAACTTAATTGGCCTCAGAAAAGATACTGTTCTAAAGTACAAGCTTGTCTTTGGGTGGTGGTAAATTATGCAATTTTGACTATTCTCCTCACATACAAATGATCCTTCATTTGTATGTAAATCACTGTGGATTATCTAGCACCAGATGTATACTTGGGCTACAGAATAAATTTTAATATTGGCCCAAGCAAAGTATAATTTGTTTAAGAGATTAAGCTAACTAATGATTTTGAGTAAATATTTACAAATGTAAGATCTTAGCTTAGGAAATTAAAAAAAATTATAATACATTTTGAGCTACTTAACTGTCCTTGAAAAGATCAACTAGTATTTTAGTTATACTATAACCTTCATTTTATCACTGCTTTATTACAAGCCAGTGTCTATGTGCTAATTCTTAGAACATCTTAGTTCTTGATACTTGATTTTCCCCCTCTGGTATATAGTTGATGCCAGAGCATTTGACATGTAAGTAGTTCTCTATTTTATAATCCTAAGACAGTATTTCACTGTGGCTTTTGAATGTGTTAATACTACTTGTTCTCTGTTCTAAATTAAGCCTTTCTTGTTTTGAAATAAGCGACCTTTTTGAATATCTATAAATCTGAAACTAGAGAAAATTTAAATAATATAATTGTGGGAAGATAATATAATCTATCTGCTAAGATGGAGGCCTAGACTAATGTTTTGATAGTAGACAACAAAACTATTAAACAGGCAAGATATTTTAGTTATAACTAAACCTAAATTAAATATTCATACAAAGTCCCATTAAGATAAATGCTGAAATTCTGGAAAATTTTTCATTTGCTTTGTCAGAGATTTCACCCTTCAGAGGGTGATGGATCTAATCAGGGAAACTACTACTCTGAGCTTAATTCTCATTAACAGGGACTAATTTGTCAAAGCAGTAGTACTAGCTGAAGTGATGGGTATGTGGGCATTCACTGTGAGAAAGAATTTTGCTGAGGTGGCTGGCACAGAACAGGGGAACTCACCCAGGCTGCAAATACTAACAGTTCAGGTTCAGGGTCTTAGTGTAGATTCAAGTGCAGTAGTATGGGATACAGGTGCAATTTGAGCCAGGATCAGTCTGAAGGGCCTAATGTGAGGAGGGCAAAGGGAGGAGTGTGGTATTCTGGGAAGCAAGAGTTCCTGGCATCATGTTAAACCAGAATCTTGGCCCAAGGATCTACATGTGGATCAAGGTAGAAATACCAGAAACAAAGAAAGTTGGCAGAAACTAAGAGAAAGGGTCAGAGCTTCAGCCAACTGGACTAGGTTCAGTCTTGGCTCCTGTCCCAGCAGAGGATAGAAGTGAAAACCAGGAACCTAGACTGAAGCCCAGCAGTCAGGCTGCCCAAATGCCATGGGGTCAACTGTGGAGGCTGTGCCCCGTACTTAAAGGGTTGCCCTGAGAGCACAATCCATCCCACAGGAAGGGAGCTCCAGATCTGCAGATAAAGCAGATGACAGGGAATTAAGGTCAGAACTACTTCCACCCTTGGTTTATTGGATCCTTGGGTGCTGCTTAAAAGATACCACACCATATAATGGGTCATTTATTTAGAGCATATGCTGCATCTTGGAAGATGGTACCCCATCCTCACTGGTTATTATGCCCAAGCTGGGCCCTCAAAGGCATCTACAACAGTCTTTTCCATTGCTCCACCAGCAATGAAAGCTTGTAGAAGCTTTCAACCACTGGATTCTAGACTACTAGATTCTGTGGCTATATGGCTACTCCTGCACTACTGATCCTCACTGGTCATCACTGTACTTCCTTTCCTGTAGAGTCAGTCCCTCGGTCCAATGTAATATGTGGGATCCCATGTCAGTATTATAAATACCCAGATATGCGTGAGCTCTACAAGGAGGAAAGGCAAACTCATAACTGAAATATGTGTCAGGTCCAATCAAGATGAGTCACTGATCTTTCCAGAGTAGAAGAGATCCAATTAGACTACTTGACACCAAGAGGCCAATTGATCTTGAAAGACTGTGATATTCTGCATTTATCAGCAGCTATACTCCTAGGCTTGTGAGTGGTTTCCATCTCTGCCACAATGACTGCTCCATTCATGTGCCTGTTGCACCAGCACTCAGGCAGCCAATGACAGAGGCAGACTGATGTCAACTGACCAAGTCATCCTGTCTTCTTAGTTGTTTGGTGTCTCTTTTATGATAGGCACTCTCAGGTGAGTGATGTTTATTCCTGATGTTTCTTTTTCCAGGGCACCAAAAATTCAGCCCACTGGTTGGTCACCACTGTTTGAGTCCACATATATTCTAAAAAATTTTTATTTTAATGTTTGTTTATTTTTGAGAGAGAGACAGAGTATGAGTGGGGGAGGGGCAGAAAGAGACAGAGACACAGAATTGGAAGTGGGCTGTAGGCTCTGAACTGTCAGCACAGAGCCCGATGTGGGTCTTGAACCCCACATGAGACATGAGATCATGAACTGAGCTGAAGTTGGGAGCTTAACTGACTGAGCCACCCGGTGCCCCAGAGTCTAATCCCAGGCCACTTCTCTTTCTGCACAAAGTGGAAGGCCAAGTGCACTACCAGAAATTCTGCCCTTGGGGAGGATTTCCCCTGTCACTGCCGTCTTTCTGATCCACATTTGAGCAGTGTTGTATTGCATCATAGTTCATCATACCAAGCTGACATATCCTTGAACCAAGTTCAGCTTTTTAATTCTTCCAACAGCTGGTCGTAAGGGACCCTGTTTCTTGTGTGCTCATAGGTAGGAGCTGAGGGAGAGGCTGTGGTGCAACTTGGCGGATGACACAGAGGGCTTCCTTCTCAGGCAGCTTACTTGGGTCCTTTGGCCCTGCTTGTGTCTGATCCCAGATATACCACTTCTTTTTCTAGTTTCCTAAGGCAACAGGTTATATTATTGATTTTAAATCTTCTTTTCTGGGGCACCTGGGTGGCTCAGTTGGTTAAGCGTCCAACTTCAGTTCAGGTCATGACCTCATGGTTCATGGGTTTGAGCCCTGCATTTGGCTCTGTGCCAATGGCTCAGAGCCTGGAGCCTGCTTGGGATTCTGTGTCCCCCTCTCACTCTGCCCCTCCTCCACTCATGCTCTGTGTGTGTGTCTCTCTCAAAAATAAACATTAAAAATTTTTTAATAAAATAATAAATAAAATAAATCTTCTAATATATGCATTTGATGCTATCAATTGCTGTCTAAGCATTGCTTTGGTCTTATCCTACTCATTCTGATATGTGCATTTGCATTTTATTTCGTTCCAAATATGTTATAATTTTTCTTGAGAATTCTCTGATCCATCTACTATTTGGAAGTATGTTGTTTAATCTCAAATATTTTGTTATTTTCCAGCTATGCTTCTGTTCTCTTTTCTAATTTAATTCCTTGCAGTATGAGAGCATACTTTATATGAGATCTATTATTTTAAATGTGCTAAATTGTGTTTTATGGTCCATAATGTAATCTTGTATGTTCTGTTTGAGTTTGAGAAGAATGTGTAATTTCCTACTGTCAGATGAATATTCTATAGATGTCAATTACACACAGTAGGTTGATGGTGCTGTTGAGTTCAACTATATTCTATATCAGTCTCCAGCTATAATTGTGGATTCACCTATTTCTCCTTGCAGTTCTATCAGTTTTTGCCTCACATTATTTTGATGCTCTATTTTTAAGCAAATACATATTAAGAATTTTTATGCCTTCTCAGAGAATTGACCTTTTATGATTATGTAATGTTCCTCTTTATCCTTGATAATTTTCCTTGTCTTGTCTGAAATTAATATAGCTACTCCTGCTTTCTTTTGACTAGTGTTAGCATGGTGTATATTTCCACATTCTTTTACTTTTAATCTATCTGTGTATTTAAAGTGTTTTTTTTTATAGACAATATATAGTTGGATATTGTTTTTCTATCCACTCCTGCCATTCTCTTTTAATTGGTTTATTTAGGCCACTCATTTTAAAAGTGATTGTTAGTATAGTCGGATTAATATCTCCTACGTTTATGGGGTTCCTGGTTGGCTCATTTGGTTGAGCATCTGACTTCCACTCAGGTCATGAATTCATGGTTGGTGAGTTTGAGCCCCATGTCAGGCTCTGTGCTGACAGCTCAGAGCCTGAAGCCTGCTTCAGATTCTGTGTCTCTCTCTCTCTCTGTCCCTCCCTGCTCGCATTCTGTCTCTCTCTCAAAAATAAACATTAAAAAAGTAATCAAAATTTTAAAAAAATCTCCTAACATTCATTACTGTCTTCTGTTCATTGACCTTTTTGCTCATTAATTCTTTCTTTTTTCCCTTCTTTTTCTGCCTTTGCTGGTTTTAATTGAGAATTTTATATGATTACATTTTACCTTCTCTTATTAGTGTATCAATTATACTTATGTTTTTTTCTAAATTTAGTGATTACCCTAGACTTTGCAATATACATTTATGACTGATTCAAGACCATTTTCAGATATCTGCTTCACAGATAGTGTAAATACTTTATTCCCAACTTGTCCTTCTCTTCCCTTACAACATTTCTGTCATCCTTAACATCTCACTTATCTGTATAATACAATCACTGAATACATTGTTGCTATTGTTATTTTAAAGAAGTTATTATCTATTAGATCAATTAAGATAAGAAAAATAAAATATTTTATTTACCTTCATTATTCTTTCTCTGATGCTCTTTTCTTTATGTAGATCTGACTTTCTGACCTAAATCATTTTCCTTCTCTCCTAAAAAACTTCTTTCTTACGAGACAGGTATACTGGTGGCAGGTCTGCTAATTCCTTAAATTTTTGCTTGTCTAAGAAAGTCTTTATTTCTTCTTTACTTTTGAAGAATGGTTTCACTGAATCCAGAAATCTAGGTGAGTGGGTTTTTATTAATAATTAAAACATTTTTATTAATATTTTTTCAAAATATTAAGATTTTAAAAAAATGTTTATTTTTGAGAGAGAGAAAGAGAGAGAGAGAGAGCATGCACAAGTGGGGGAGGGGCAAAGAGAGTGGGAGACACAGAATCCAAAGCAGGCTCCAGGCTCTGAGCTGCCAGTCCAGAGCCAGAAGCAGGGCTCAAACCCATGAACCATGGGTTCATGACCTGAGCCAAAGTTGGATGCTTAACTGACTGAGCCACCCAGATGCCCTAGTGGTTTTTTTCTTTCAACACTTTAAATATTTCACTCCACTTTCTTGTTTGCTTGCTATCTGAAGAGAAGTCAGTATAACTCTTATCCTTTTTTTCTCTACATGTAAGGTGTTTTCCACACCACTGGCTCCTTTCAGGAATTTCTCTGTGATTTTTTGCATTTTGAATGTGATAATTACATGTAGATTTTTGATGTTGTCTGAATTTCTTAAATCTGTGGTCTGTGATACATTTTGTTTTTTGTGGGGTTTTTTGGCTTTACATGCAACATGGGGCTTGAGCTCATGACCCTGAGCTCAAGAGTCACATGCTTTACTGCCTGGGCCAGCCAAGCAGTCCCTGAATCTGTGGTTTGTATCTGTCATTAATTTTGGAAAATTCTCACCCATTATTACTTCCAATATTTCTTCTTTTCCTTTCTCTCTTTTTTCTCCTGGTATTCCCCTTATACATGTTATACCTTTTGTAATTGTCCCACAGTTCTTACACATTCTGTTCTATTTTTTCAATATTTTTTTATATTTCAGTTTTGGAAGTTTCTATTGACATATCTTCAAGCTTGCTCACTCTTTCCTTGGCTACCAGTCTATTAATGAGCCCATGAAAGCCAATGAAAGGCATTCTTCACTTCTGCTCCAGTGTTTTTGATTTCTAGTATTTCTTTTCAATTCTTTCCTAGAGTTTCAATTTCTGTCTTTACATACACATCATTCCTTTATATTGTCCACTTTTTCCATTAGCATTCTTAGTAAACCTATTATTTAAATAATGATTAGATCCTGTTGGTTGTTGGTGATGATGAGTTTCTCTATAACATTGATGGTTTTCTTTTTAGTTATTCTATCAGTTGTTGAGAGAGGGATGTTGATGTATCCAATTTTTATTGTGTATTTCTCCTTTCAGTTTTATTAGTTTTTGCTTCACATATTTTGCAGCTCTGTTGTTTGGTACACAGACATGTAGGATTGCTATAACTCCTTGGTGGAATGACCCTTTTATTATAATATAATGTTTCTCTCAGTGTCTGGTAATTTTATTTGCTCTGTAGTCTATGTTATCTGATACAAATATAGCACTTCTGCTTCCTTTCATTAATGTTTGCATGATGCATCCTTTTCCATCCATTTTCATTTTAACTTGCCTATATTGTATTTGGATTGGATTGCTTGTGGACAGCATATATTTGGTCATGTTTTTGATCCACTCTGCCAATATCTGTCTTTTAATTGGTATATTCAGGCAATTCATATTTAATATAAATATTGAAATGTGAAGGCTTAATCTACTATTTTATTTTTTGTTTTCTCTTTGTTCTCTCTGTATTTTGTTTCTCTGTTTTCTTTTTCCTGCCGTAATATTGGCTACATAAACATTTTTTATCATTCCCTTTTGATTTATGTATAGTGTTTTAAAGTATATTTCTTTCTGGACTTTTATAGTGGTTGCTATATATATATATATATATATATACATATATATATATATATATAGGATCACAGTACACTGCTGTCGTCATTTTACTGGTTCGAGCAAAGTATGAAAACCTTTTCTCTCTTTACATCTCTTTACTTTATCCCATGTATAAAATAATTGTCTTAAATATTTTTTCTACATACATTTAGAATCAGATCAGTGTTGTAATTTTTGCTTTAGCCATCAAATAACTTAGAAGACTCAAGAAGAGAAAAAAAAGTTTTTACCATATATTTGCTTACTTATACTCTTTCTTCTTGATGTTTCACAGTTCCTTCTTTGAGAATCTCCCTAGCCATTCTTTTAGTGTACATCTGCTAGTGCAAATTCTCTTAGTTTTTTGCCTCTAAGAATACTTCATTTCTCCCTTCAATCCCAAAGAATATCTTCACTGTATATAGGAATCTGGGTTAACAGTTCTTTACCTTTGGCACTTTAGTAAATGTATAATATGCGGTCAAAATAAGAACTAAATTAAGATAAAAATTAATATACTCCAAGATTGCATTTATAAAAGTGCAATTACTTGTTGGGATTAGCACTGGGTGTTGCATGGAAATCAATTTGCCAATAAATTTTTTTTTTTAAGTGCAGTTCACTAACAAGGACAGAGACCATTTCTATGACCTAAAGGACTATGCTCACTTCTGGGTGTTACATCTTAAAAGTAATTGGAGAGATCCAGGCCTGTTGAAAACAGATAAATAGGATGAGGGGATACAAAACCATTTCTTAAGATAAATGGTCCAGGGGTGCCTGGGTGGCTCAGTCAGTTAAGTGTCTGACTTTGGCTCAGGTCATGACCTGACGGTTCATGGGTTCAAGCCATACATTGGGCTCTGTGCTGACAGTTCAGAGCCTGGAGCCAGCTTTGGATTCTGTGTCTCCCTCTCTCTCTGCTTCTCTCCTGCCTATGTTCTGTCTCTCTCTCTCTCTCTCTCTGAAAAATAAACATTAAAAAAATTTTTTAAAAAGAACATTTTATTACCACAGTTGATGATGACTACTTATAGAAAACATGTCTGCCTTCTTATTGATCTGCCTAACGTGTTGATAATTCAGGGTGATGCTATAAAGTGATGTGTATGATTTCAAGATTAGCCAGCACTTAAATAGCACTTACTCCATACCACTATTCTAGGAGCCCCTACATATTCAATTATCACTTTCATTTTACAAACGAGGAAACTGAGACATGAAGAGATTAAGTAATTTGTGCAAGTTTACATACCTAGTAAGTGGCAAAGAGATGATTTGAACCCAGTCTGTCTAGTTCCTGAGTCCAGACTCAAAACTTATATGGAGTCTACCACCTTAAGTCTTTAATCAACTTGTCAAGGCCTTTCCAGTCCAATGCATGGTGTCCCTTTTAAAGGTCATATACCTACCTAACCAATGCTCTGCTGCACTCAAAATAATTTTGGAACCCGTATTTTTGAGACAATCTAAAAATATTCAGCATATTCTTATGAACATTCTCAAGAGGCAAATCTAACTCTATTGAGACTGGGCTTCATTTTTAGAAATAGCTTCAAGTTACTTGTACTTAAATCTGATAACAGAGTGGCTGGAAAGGCTGGATATTATCATTTAAGGATTAAAACAGTAAATACAACTGAAATGATAAGCCTAATTTCTTTGAATGGTGTGTGAACTGGCTTTGAAGGTACTTCCAAAAGAGAAGCATTGGAAAGGTGATGACTGATGAACGCATCATTGGAATAAGTCTCTAATCACCAAGGCAACCCACTATTTTGAAGGAACAACATTCATTGGGATGTGTACATCTGGTGATACTCTTCCTTCCAGAGTTATACATCACACAAATTCATTCTTTGCTTTGTAAAAGAGCTGTCCTTGAATTTATTAAGAAATAGAGGGAGGGAGAAAGCACCAAATAAAAGATCTCCATGCATTATAGCCTTAAATAACAGAGATCTTCCTTGGATGACTTTCAGGAGAAAAGACAAAGCTATACCACCCCAAGTGGAAATAATAGTCATCGTATCATCTTAGGGCAGCAACAGCTTCCTAGTGAGACAGACCCAGGTTTGAAGCCCACCACATAGCTGTTTCCTAGCTGGTTTCAGGGAAAATCACCTCTCTAACCCTTAGTATGTTTATCTATGAAAGAAGGGGAATTATATTACCTTGTCAGGATATTGTCAGAAATAATTTATATAAAGTGCTCTGACACATAGCAGACCAACAAAGGGAAGATATTAAAAATAACAATAGATGGGGGCGCCTGGGTAGCTCAGTCGGTTGAGCGTCCGACTTCAGCTCGGATCACGATCTCGCGGTCTGTGAGTTCGAGCCCCGCGTCGGGCTCTGGGCTGATGGCTTGGAGCCTGGAGCCTGCTTCCGATTCTGTGTCTCCCTCTCTCTCTGCCCCTCCCCCATTCATGCTCTGTCTCTCTCTGTCTCAAAAATAAATAAACATTAAAAAAATTTTAAAAAAATAACAATAGATGAAGTGTACCAAAAAAGATACAGTAGACAAATAAATGAATCCTTCTCACATACAAAGTGCATTAACCTTAGAAAACTGCCATCTAAAATAACTGTCTCCTGATCCAACGCTCACCATCCAGGACAACTGAGACGGGTTTGGGGGAACCAGTTAGGGGGAAAATATTTTTAAATTTTATGGCCCCTTAGCAAGGGTAGACTTGCAATTTCTGTTGGCTTCCCTGCTCTCTAGCTACCTCTTCCATCATCCAGAGTATGTAAACCTGAGGCCCAGGGGCAGAATCTGGCGTGTACGGACCCACTTGGCGAGTGCGTTAGAGCTGCCTGCAGCTGTACAGGGTGCACGTCCATGAAGCACCCAGCCAGCAGGCAAGTGGAGGCTGAAATCCAGCCAGGACTCACTCATTAAGCCCAGCAGCACAGGGAGCAACCACTCAGAGGGACCTTTTACTTGGCACGCTGGCACCAACTGTTTTATTTTTCCTGCTTTATCTGCCCAGAGGGGTGTGTGTGTGTGTGTGTGTGTGTGTGTGTTTTCTGCTTTGCACAAGACATTGTATACACTACTTTTGGTCCTGCCATTACAATGTTTTTCTGTTTTGTTTTTTGTTTTTTTTAGCCAAGTGAGTCTGCCAAGTTTGGAAAGTCAGGAATTTCAGGGAAGAATCTGTATTTCTAGCTTCTTTTGGAAAACTGGATGTTCTTTCTATAGTAGGTCCACATTCCTTCTTGACAACAATTTCACTGGACCCAAAGGACCACTGCTCCTTTCAGATCTGCAGTGCCTGGTTCTCTGAAGACCTGAGAGCCTGTTGGGTTTCCCTGCTCCAGGTGGATTCTGTCTCTGGACTAACAGGTCTGACTTCCCGCTTGTGGCACAGGTGCCTCCAGAGGGCAGCACTTGAGCGCATATGAGTGACAAGTGAGGGATGATACTGTTAGGACAGAGACAGTCCTCTCCTTGCTGCTCCTGCCGCCCACTTCTCTGGAGAACCAGAGAAAGCAAGTCCCTCTCAGGTCAGGCAGTGGATGTCCAGCCTCTCGGCAGGCAGAACAAAACCACTCCCTGTGCTTGCCAAGGAATGAGGAAATGCGGCTGGTACTTCAGAGGCTGCCAGCAAAACTCAGGTGACCTCCTGGGCTATACCAACCCATTTCTTGTCTTGATCAAAACAATCAGGAGATAAATGCAGGGAGACAGCCCATCCCTACAAAACCATGGGGGAAAAAGAAAATAAATCACTGTGACATGGATGCATGTATGAATGCTCGGGCAGTTCATGGAATTGTCGGCGCAGCTTTCAGAATTCAGGATTGGTGGAAGCCATGGTGGAGCCCACTGATTTCAATCCATGCTCCCGATGGGCCCTGGTTACCTGATGTTAAAGAAACCAAGAGCTGTGTACACTATTTACGGCTAGATTAAGCCGATTACTCTAGCTTAGCCTACTTCCAATGTACAGATCTTACCAGTGCTCTGTTACCTGCTTTTCTCTCCCAGGGACTTCTCTTTGGACATTGAAAACAGAGATCCTGATGAGACCATTTTTTACCTGTCTCATTCGAGAACAAGATTTTCAGACTCTCCCATCAACACTGATGAAACCCCTCAGTCCCAGACTGTGACCGGTAGAAGTTTCCAAAAATATGCAGCAGCACAATTACTCAGAGAGATGAGATGCTGTTACCTAATAAAAATGCCATAAATACAGAATGATGAACTACCATGGGAAATGAATCGATAGAGAAGGACACATTGGAATGTGGGATAGTAAAAATCACTTAAACTTTGCATGACCTTGAGGAAAGTCATTGCGGTATGTTTTCCAGGTCCCTCAGATAGCGTTTTGAGATGTGGCTGCTTTCCAAGTCTTACTATCTAGTCAGCTGAACTTAGACCCTTTCTGAGCCTTCTTCCTTGGACAGCCTGGAGTCCCTCTTGAGTCCAAAGGGTTGTCAACTTTCTGTACTCGGTAGCGTTTAGGCTGGATCAGTTAATGAAACAACGAATTCCATGGAAGAATCTTGTTTGTAGCAATGGGGGCAGAGGTGCCTCTCTTTGATAATTTAGAACAGTGGTGAGTGGAGGGTCAGATCACCCTGGGGTGGTGTCACAAGCTGAGAAAGTGGCTGTGGCACTGCGCTCCTCTATGGTTTTCTACAGCTGTTCCAGATTTTCCATGGGCTCACCTTTAAATTAAAAGAATTTCTGCACTTTCAAGAATTTGAAAACAAAGCCATGTGTGAGAATATGAGATCCACTCATATGCCCTTGCAAGAAATAGGTTGCATTCCTTTTTCCGCACTTAAAAAAAAAAAAACAAAAAACACTCTTTTTTTTCCAGAATGCCATTTATGTAAATGATCCCAAATTAATCTTTAGCATGTGCCCATGTTGTTTTGATTTACTAAACTTTAAAAATATGCCCATTGTTCCCCTTTAACAGCTTTGGCAACTATTTCAGAAATTGAAATATATGAGCAAATTAGCAAAATGAGTAGAATTACCAAGTACCATTCAGTAAGCACTAAAGGTACAAATACCTCTACGATACATAAAAAGCATCATTATAGATCTTATGATGCTATATCAGGTTTCTTGTTTAACTTCACTTTTAATTAACAAAATACAATGAAATTATAGAGAGAAGCAAAATAATATCATTGACAGAATGGTATTTTTACATGTCTTTAAGTGATTTTCTTTTTGTTTCTAAGGTAATTACGTGATGCAATAGAAAGAACAAAGAGGATTTTTGTGACATTGGGCAAATCACTTCTGCGATCCTAGTGTTGTTTATAAAATGGGGTTGGTAATACTCATATCACAAGGTTGAAAGGATTAAATGAGACTCTATATAAAATGTCTAATGGAGTGCCTGGAACAGTGTACCCAGCATAGGTAGCTCCTATGTGCTTTCTCAGGTGATGGTGACATACAATGCTTAAGTAAATTTTTTAAAACATTCAAAAAAGTCGACTTTAAAATTATTTAAATTATTTCTTTTTGGCACCAGAAATGTCAGTGACTGCCATAATCATAAAAATTAATAATGATTTAAATCCTAAGTATCAATCAAACTATTTCCCTTAATATCACATCACATAGGCAAATCTTAATTTTGGTGACTGGTTTCCTCTTAGCAAACCGTTGTTTGGCCTATTATCACTTGCATGCTGTTATTATACTCAGCAGTTGGATCTTTATTTTTTTATTTGCTTCGGAAGCATTTGCCTTTCCCACCAAAATTCAAAGCAATCCATTTGCCAATTTTTTTCCCTAAAATCTCTCATAAATTATAAATATTATATATTGGCTAAATATTTCCTGTACTTAAAGGATACATAAATCAGTACCTATATGATGTTTCTCACTAATAAAAGGAGATTATCTGGTTCAAGAACCAACCAGGCAGTTTTATGGCATATCGTGTTTCTATAGTTCAGCCAAAAGTTTGAGCAAGTTAGACTTGCTGCAAAAAGTCTTAAATTGTTCTCAACCATTTCCTCACTTAGCATATACAAAGATCAGAGATGGCCATTGGTACAACAGTTATATGTGCCGATTCCTGTAGACAGCTAGAACAAGGGGCTTGCAGTTTATAGAGGGGAAGGCTGGCAAAGTGTTTGGAAGTACACCCAGATACCTGAGGAAACTGGTGGAAAGGCTTGTTATTTCTACAAATATGCTATATATAGTACATGATTTTACACCCAAGGAACCGATTAGATTAAACAGTTTTACAAAGTTTGGGGTTAAGAGAATATTGGCAATGAAGGATTTTTATTAGGACTTCTGGACTGGTTCATCAGGGAAGTTACTACATGCCAGTTAGAGAAGGTTCTAAGTTTTACGAAACTCAGGGTAACTGTCAAAATGCTATAATAGTTTGAATCACCTTTGAATAATACCTCTTAATGAAGTTCTGTCATGAGAAATCAAAATCTGTATCTTCAATTGACCCTAATTGTAGGGTGACCAACTGTCCTAGTTGACGTGGGACTGAAGGCTTCTCAGGCTGAAAGATTTCAGGGCTAAAACCAGGATAGTCCCAGGCAAACCAGGAAAGTTGGTCACCCTACCTGATGGCCTCGGGTGCATCATCAGAGTATTTGGATTACTCCATGCCTCAAAAATTCACCTGGCTTGCCTGACTCTAGATGGTCAATAAGATTTTATTCATTGCCTCCTGGTGCCAGGATCCAGAGATGATTCTTGATGGACAAGCATCACTAGCTGAAATATTTTATAATTCTCATGCTTTGTATCTTAGGCTGATAGTCCCACATGGGTACCCTTATTCCAGGTTTATGTTGCTTTTGGGGAAATTAGATTCAACTCAGCAGAGCAGGATGACCAAAATTAATTCTTACAGTAGATTCTGTTCTGGTTGTGCTATTCTTATCTAAGTTAGATATGATATCAAGAAACTTTCAAAAAAATTTGTGTGGAGAGGCACCTGGGTAGCTCAGTCGGTTAAGTGTCTGACTTCAGCTCAGGTCATGATCTCATGGTTCATGGGTTTGAGCCCCACGTCAGGCTCTGTGCTGACAAGCTAGGAGCCTGGAGCCTGCTTCAGATTCTGTGTCTCCCTGTCTCTCTGCCCCTTCCCTGCTCTGTCTCTGTCTCTGTGAAAAATGAATAAACATTAAAAATTTTTTTAAAAATTCTGTGTGGAAATGAATTAAAATGGGTCAAAGATAGAAAGTAAAGAGCTTACCTGCCTTCCTGCTTACCTTCCCCCAAATATTCAGTTATAAATGTAGTATGCACCTTAACATTATAGTTTAGTTCCACGAAGATTTATTAAATGATCACTCTGAGCCAAGCCCTGTCTAGGTGCTGGGGATATGAGGATGAATGAGAAATGGTCCTACCCTCTGAAATCGCCCATCCATTGGGGTTGGCCTTTGTTTGCCATCCTCTCCCCCAGATCCATTCTCTACCTTTCTCTGCCCTCCTCTGTGCCCCCAGAATTCAATCTCTATGAACTACATCTTTGAGGCACCCTGGAACTTTGTGGATTCTGGCTGAATTCAGCAAATGGGAGGCATTGTTTTGGCCTGTCTACTAGTCCAATTCCTTCCTCCTAGGTCCTAGTACTCACTGAGCTCCCATACCCCATAACAGATTTCCTTTCCTTTGCCTACTTCTGCAAATGGCCTCTTCATAAATTATTTTTACAATTTCATTTGAGTGTACATTCTGTTTCCTGTGCAGACCTTGACTGGTCTTATATGTAAACTTTCAAAATAAAGGAGGGAATGTGCAATAATAGAGGTATATACAAGTAGAATGGTGTGACAAAGCAGGATCAAGAATGTTCTGAGAATGGAAATAAATAAATGCATCTTGATCTAAACATTGAAGGATAAGTAACAAGTGGGAGAAACACCTGGAAGGAGCAATGTGTAGCATGGAGAGAAAATAAACCATGATGTATTCATGCAACTATTACCTGTTTGAGACAGCTGGTCCACTAAGTATAGGGAAGGAAGAAGTTAAAGATAGTCTGAAGAGATAGGCCAGGGTCAGGCCATACAAGTATGCTATGCAGTTCTGTTCACTTTACACACACACACACACACACACACACACACACACACAATGTACCAAACTCTATTCTAGGCACTTGAGATTCATTAGACTATAAAACAAAGGTATCTCAAAAGAATACAAATAAGCAATAAATATAATACACACATAAATTATATAATCTGTTAGAAGGTGCTAAGTGTTACGGCAAAAGAAAAAGAAGAAGGAATAAGGGAGACGAGGAATGAGGTGAAGGGGGTAGGCTGTGATTTTAAAGAGGAGAATAGACCTCACGTCATTGGATAGGCCACCTTGAGAAGGTAATTTGTGCACAGAGTTGAAATAACTGAGGGAGTTAAAGAGTGGCTATCTGGGGGAAGAGCATTCTCAGCACAGGGATCAGCTGTGAAAAGGCTCCCTAGTAAGATCATGTTTGGCATACTCCAGGAACAGCAATAAGAACAGGGAAGCTAGAGCTGAACTGGAAATGAAGATAGTAATGGGGAATGAGATCAGAGAGATTCAGAGTGGAGAAGGTCTTGAGGAGGCTTGTAGGCCATTGTAAATCCTTTGGATTTTTGCTCTTAGGAAGATGGGGATTCACTGGAGACTTTTGAGCAAGGAGTTACATGCTCTGATTGAATTTTAGTCTGTGGACAATGAGAAATAACTGAAGGGATTTCAAAATGGGAATGCCATGGGGGAAAAATGTACTTAAGATCCTTGTTTCTCAAAGAGTGGTCCAGGACTAGCAGGCATCACCTGGGAGCTTGCTTAAAATGCAGAATACCAGGCCCCACCTAGACATAATGAATCAGATTCTGCATTTTAATAAGATCTCATGTGGCTCATTTGCACAGTAGAGTTTAAGAAGCACTGGTTTAAAAGGCTCCTTGACTGTCTACCTAAAGTAGCCCCTCCCCTTCCAAATTAGTTATATTACCCCCATTTTATTTCCTTTGTAGCAGCTTTCATTCTCTGATATATTCTTGCTTATGTGATTATTTGTGTATTGTCCTCTTTCTTCCCATTGGAATGCAACATGAGCTCCCAGACCTCAGAGAGCATCTGTTTTCTTCCTGTCTTACCCTCCACATGTGGGACATGATAGGTGCCCAATATATATTTGCTGAATATGCTATTCCAAGGGCTGACCTTACTGGATCCAAGGGAAGTACTATGCTAGGTGTAATGGAAATTTTAGAATGCATTTGGTATTTATATGCATCCTCATCAATAAATAAATTTATGTGGTGCTTGCCTATACAGATAAATTCCGACTTTATTTTATTTTTTGTTTTTTTAAAATTGAAAAAAGTTTAACTTTATTTTATTGTAGCTTTTAAAAAATTACAAAATAATATTTCTGTGCTACTAAAATCCAGACAATAAAAGATACAGGCTGGGACTGCCTGGGTGGCTCAGTTGGAAAAGCATCCAACTTGATTTCCACTCAGGTCATGATCTCATGGTTCATGACCTTGAGCTCTGTACTGGGCTCTGCGCTGACTGCGCAGAGCCTGCCTGGGATTCTGTCTCCCTCCCTCTGTGTCTCTCCTCCTCTCTCTCTCCCCCCCAAACACATTTTCTTTTATTTATTTATTTATTTATTTATTTATTTATTGAGATAAAGCACACACACATGAGCAGGGGAGGGGCAGAGAGAGAGGGAGAGAGAGAATTCCAAGCAGGCTCTGCACTGAGAGTGGGGAGCCTGATGTGGGGCTTAAACTCACGAACTGGTGAGATCATGACCTGAGCCAAGATCAAGAGTCAGATGCTTAACCAACTGAGCTACCCAGGTGCCCTAACACGCATTTTCAATGTATCATTTGGCTTAGTTGATTTTCTTTTTAGCCTCTTACAAGTTATGCTTTTACAACTTGTGAGGAAGGGTCTTTCTAAGCACAACAGGAAACTAGATGCTAAACTGGAAAAGGGTTAACAGATTTTAGCTACTTTAAAAACTAAAAACTGGTTATCTTGATGGCAATGGAAAGCCCTTGAAGGCTTTTTTATTTTAAATACATTTATTTATTTACTATTATTTCTTAACGTTTTATTTTTGAAAGACAGAGTGCAAGCTGGGGAGGGGCAGAGAGAGAGGGAGACACACAATCCGAAGCAGGCTCCGGATAGCTGAGCTGTCAGCACAGAACCCTACGTGGGGCTCCAACCCACTGACCATGTGCGATCATGACCTGAACCAAAGTTGGATGCTTAACCGACCGAACCACCCAGGCACTCTTAAATACATTTTTTAAAAAAGTTTATTTATTTTGAGGGAGAGAGAGCCAGGGAGGTGCAGAGAGAGAAGAGAGAATCCCAAGCAGGCTCTGCACTACCAGCGCAGAGCCCAATGTGGGGCTTGAGCTCACGAACTAGTGAGATCATGACCTGAAGTGAAACCAAGATTTGGATGCTTAACTGACTGAGCCACCCAGGAGCCCCTAGCCCTTGAAAACTTTTTAAACTACGTTTACGTGATCTCAGTTTGTCTTTTCCCTCTGGGATCACCTAGCTCCCAGTTAATTTTTCATATTGGCCACAACTTTTTTTTCTTTTTCTTTTTTTTTTTTTTACTATTTGCTCTTCCCTGTGATGTTGGTCTCCTTCCATTGGCTGTAGCCAAGTCTTCTAGTATTTTGGCTGCTGGTGATGCATCTGGAATGGCATGTATGCTGTGTAAGACAGGAGGATGTGGGAAGACAAGTGATGCGACCTCCTAGGTGCCATGCACCAGGAATTTAAAATCTCTTCCACCCCCAATGAGAAAGAATGAAATATGGCCCTTTGAAGCAACATGGATGGAACTGGAGAGTGTGATGCTAAGTGAAATAAGCCATACAGAGAAAGACAGATACCATATGGTTTCACTCTTATGTGGATCCTGAGAAACTTAACAGGAACCCATGGGGGAGGGGAAGGAAAAAAAAAAAAGAGGTTAGAGTGGGAGAGAGCCAAAGCATAAGAGACTCTGTAAAAACTGAGAACAAACTGAGGGTTGATAGGGGGTGGGAGGGAGGGGAGGGTGGGTGATGGGTATTGAGGAGGGCACTAACTGAGGGTGATAGGGGGTGGGAGGGAGGGGAGGGTGGGTGAATGGGTTATTTGAGGAGGGCACCTTTTGGGATGAGCACTGGGTGTTGTTGGAAACCAATTTGGCAATAAATTTCATATATTGAATAATAAATAAATAAATAACTAATAATAAAATCTCTTCCACCCCTGAGAGATGGAGATTTCTCTGGGGAGAAATGTAATGGCGAGGATCGGAGGTGCTGTGCCCAAACAACTAGAATGTATCAGAGCAGGGATGTACAATTCTGTTTCTCCTCTTTCCTGCTACAGACAGGAAACTGAAGGTCAGATAAGGAAGTGACCTGCCGAAGCCACATAAGCTAGTGGATTTGGAGCGAGGGCTCAATCCAGGTCTGGCTCTAGTTTTAAATTTTCACTGGGCCAAGCTGCCTCTTCCTAATAGAATTTACAAAATATAGTTAGAGAAACTAGAGCTGCGCCACGCTCAGGAGACATTTAACAAATGAGGTGACCTTTGAGTAGGCCCCGTACTGATTATTACGTGCTGAGCACAACATGTCACCTAAGGACAACGCACCCGCCAAGGGAGGCACTACCGACAACGCCAAACGCACAGACATGTTAGCTGAGCAGCAGAGGGGACCGGACCCCGGGACCTAATCACCACACGGCTCTGCCTCCCACTGTCAGGCTCCATCCACCTCGCGCCCCGACCCTTCTCAACCTCGTTTCTGGGTCCTGAAGGCTACGAGGTTCCTAGGGATGGAGGGCCGGCTCTTCTAGGATCTCCGCCGGGCGCGCGGTGGGCCGGGGGCCTAGGGACTGCCCGGGAAAATGTCAAATTCTGACTTTATAATGAGGTTTAGTGGGATATACTTCTTCATGCTGTATTCAAGCTTGATCTTTTTCATGAAAGATTTAGAAGTCTGGATTCAGTGCCTACTTTTGCTGCCTATATTTTATGAGCCTAAATAATAATTTTAGTTCAGTCCTGAATTGTTTTTAAGAAATTGTTGGTCTACCTTTTAGTTACATGTGCTCTATGGCTCAACACAACATTTTCACTTGTATTAACTAAAGTGACATGTTCAGCAACTCCATAAGAAAGATAAGGTGGCTGTAATGTTTTATTTTACAGATTGATTCAACTCGTTCATTATACTCAAACAATGATGAAGCTTGGTGAGAATAAGAAAATAATAATCACAGAACTTTAGAATTGGGAGGAGTAATAGTTGAGATTATTTCTTCCAATTGTTTCTAATTTTTGGATGAGGACACAGAGGTCTGGATTGCACAGAGTGGCACAGATTTTGATGAAAACTGACCTCTTAAATCAGTGATCTTTATACTATACCACTGGTTCTTTCTATCAGTGAGTTAGCCAACCTTTGCCTACACAGGGAGCAATTTGTAAAAGAGAATTTCTATTGTATTTCTAAAATTTAGCATGTAATATGAATCATGTCCTTTAAATTTGTTAAATAAATAGCTAAATTAATGAAGACAAAGAAAGAAGAAAGAACAGAAACAAGGAACAAAAGAACGAAGGAAGGAGGAAAAGGAGGAAGGAAGGAAGGAAGGAAGGAAGGAAGGAAGGAAGGAAGGAAAGGAAGGAAATAAATCTACTGAAATTAATTACTATTATAATCTACATAAATAATTTGGATTTTAAATTTTTGAACTTTTTCATTTTATTTCTTTTATACAGTCCCTCCTTGGGGTGTGTGTGTGTGTGTGTGTGTGTGTAGAATATCCTCTTGTTACTGTGGAGGATTACTTCTACCAGGATAACACTCCTGCCTCTCACCCTTCCAAAGAAGAGTAGGTTGTTTGAATCATGGAGAATCCACTAGCCCATATCTCATCAGTTGTGAGAACGCATTAGAGATTCACTCACTTTCCTTCCCTTTCTGACCTTACTGGTGCAAGTCAGCAACTCCAGCTGTGTACAGGACACATGCAAGGCTCCCAGTTTGCAAAACTGCAGGGGACTGTTGACATTGTATCTTGGAGTTGGGCTGCACATAGGAAACAGCACAAATGGCACAGGCTTCCTCATCTGCTCTCTGCCAAGTAAGTATCCCAATAGGAAGTGCTGAGGTTGTCTGGCTATGCCAGTGGCAGAATGGGTAAATCTAATCAGGGGTGACTTAGTAACAAGTCCATTATGGTCACATATATAAGACACGCTGTCCAAGCCTGACCTTAGCAACGTAGCCTGACATTTTGAAGTCCATCTGTCTGACTCCTCAGCCTATTTCTCGGTTGATACTCCACATACCTTCTTTCTGTCTTTCTTACCTAAGATGACCTTGCTTCTAGGTCTCCTTGGTTACCAAATAGCTATTTGGAATATTTTATAATCCACTTAAATCTTAAACATAATGATGTCATAATTATGAAAATAATGGGGTTTGCATGAAATATTGCTTAATCTTAAGAACAAAATGGCAGCTGTAAAAACAGATGAAATAATTAGAGGAAGAAACTTTTGGAAGCTTCAGGATATTTAAAAAGTAATTAGTACTAGTTAGTAATAAACTTATGTTTTCAGAAATTACACTTAAAGGAGGAACATGGATTACAGAAAAAAATCTGCCACTACAGGATAAAGCACTGGTATTACTAAACAACAGGTTCCTTTTTCAAAAAAATTTGGGCTTGTTGAAAGAGTACGGAGATGTCAGCCGTGACTTCAAAAGGTCCCTAACTTAGGCAACAGCAACTAATGAGCAAGAGTTCTCAGGTTGAAGTAGCACTGGTTAATTTACTATGACTAACTTTTCCAGAACTGTGCTCTTCTCTTCCTAGAAAAATACCCAAAGCCCTGCTTCTTCCATGGGCCGACTAGTCACCCTCTCAGGATGGGACACATCTGTTTCAGGTGTGGACTATAATTGCTCAACAGTGACATTAAGCTACTTAAAATACTAATAGTTCAAGTTTTGCTTTGAGATGATCTGTTTGCCAATAGAGCTAAGAGGTTTCCAACTAAACAGATGATTAGTGGGTAATCAAGACAGCTGAAAATGGGGTGTGGGCTGGACTTTGAGTGTGTCCTGTAATTGCCCATCCCGGTGCCCAAGTGGAGCACAGATAAGTCTAAACAGCAGTTTGCTCAAATACGGAGACTAAGGGCCCTCAAAAGGCAGGTGGGCTAGTTCAGAGCAGTCAGTGTGACCCACTTAGAAAGTACTAAGCACATAATAAGTATTGACTGGCTAATTCCTCAAAATTTTAAAGGGGACCATGATGATTCTGAGATGTCAGTAGCCAGAGAGACCCAGGCTACAACTGGCTATGGTGACTAAGAGTTCTCTAAATTGTTTTTAAACAAATCATTAGCTGGATTTTCAGTTCAGCTAATCAATTATTAAATTATAGTGGGCCTGAAATACTCATCTATTGCATTATTTATATGCTGGGTTTTTATAATTTATCTACTTAGAATGTGTTTGCATATATTCAAAAAAATGCCAGCTATATAAATAATCTTCAAAATATTTTATCTAAGAGTTTATTTACTCTATTTTGTATTGTGGCTTATATTTCCAAAGAAATTTGTTTGGCCTATATAGGAATATATGTATCATAAATTTCAAATTAAAAAAAAATGCTTAAGGTTGTAATGGGTCCTATCAAAACAAAATTGTGTAGAGCAGGAAGATCCTAAGCTCACTACCTCCCACAGACACACCAAAACTACAACTACATATAGAACACCTCTCTGAAAACAACCTGCAGGCCAGTAGGAAAGGCTCAACAGCCTTTCCACACCTGAAGATATAAACAAAAAGCCACATTGAGACAGGTAGGAAGGACAGAGATGTGGTCTAGTCAGGAACTACAGCCCTGGTACAGTGAAACACACGGGAGAAATGTCATGAATGTGGAGGTCCTTCCTGAAAAGCAAGGAATTCAAGCCTGACATCAGGCACCCCAGCCCTGGGTCTCTCCAAGGGAAGACGAGCCTCCATAACACCTAGCTTTGAAAATCAACAGGGCTTAACTCCAGGAGAGCTGAGACTCTACTTTCAAAAGGCTCACACACAAATTCACTCACTCTGAGACCCAACACAGAGGCAGGAGTTTGAAAAACTCCCGGGCCATGTATGAAGGAGATTTATTTACTAGTTTTAGGGAATGTGCCAAAGGAGCAGGAAGTTGTAAGAACCTTCTCTAGGGATAGGACTGCTGACAGGCCCCATTTTCCTTAGTCTCCTTTTAACTAGCATCTGCCTTGATGAGTGACATTTCTGATACTTCCCATCTACCTTGCTACCACCATTCACCCTACCCAGGTGGACCTGCCCTGCCCAATCCACCTACTCTGGCAGGCACTCCTCCAAAGTGACTCCCACCCTACACACCACCATGGATAGCTCAGCCAGGACCAGAGTCCCTCTCCAAAGATACTTCCACCCTGCCACGCCCAGAGAACATCCCCCCCACCAAAGCAACTCCCACCCCTGGAAGGGGGCAGCCCTGCCTACCAATGCACCTGCAATCGTCAGGGCTGGGCTTTACAACCGACCACATCAAGGACCAGCCCCACCCACCAGTGCCCCCTCAGCATCAATAAATGAAACAGAACAATAAATAATAGAAAATAATAATGAGACTAAAAGTTAGTTCTTTGGAAAGATAAACAAAATTGATAAACCTTTAGCCAGACTCATCAAGAAAAAAAAAAAAGAGAGAGAGGACCCAAATAAATAAAAACAGAAATAAAAGAGAAGAGGTTATAATCAACACCACAGAAATACAAAGGATTATAAGAAACTACTACAGGGGCACTTGGGTGGCTCAGCTGGTTAAGCATTGGACTCTTTTTTTTTTTTTTTTCAACGTTTATTTATTTTTGGGACAGAGAGAGACAGAGCATGAACGGGGGAGGGGCAGAGAGAGAGAGGGAGACACAGAATCTGAAACAGGCTCCAGGCTCTGAGCCATCAGCCCAGAGCCTGACGCAGGGCTCGAACTCACGGACCGCGAGATCGTGACCTGGCTGAAGTCGGACGCTTAACCGACTGCGCCACCCAGGCGCCCCAAGCATTGGACTCTTGATTTAGGCTCAGGTCATGATCTCATGGTTCATGAGTTCAAGACCCACATTGGGCTCTGTGCTGACAGTGCAGAGCCTGCTTAGGATTCTCTATTTCTCTCTCTGCCTCTCTCTCAAAAATAAATACATAAAAATAAACACTTAAAAAAACAGGTATTATTCTGCCATAAAAAAGAATTAAATCTTGCCAATTGTGACAACATGAATGAATCTAGAAGGTATTATGCTAAATGAAATAAGTCAGACAGAGAAAGACAAATGCATATAATTTCACTTACATGTGGAATCTGAAAACAAAACAAATGATCAAACAAAAAACCAGATTCTTAAATGCAGAGAACAAACTGGTGGTTGCCAGAGGGGAGGTGGCTGGGGGGATGGGAGGAATAGGCGAATGGGATTAAGAGGTACAAATTTCCAGTTATAAAATAAATAAGTCATGGTGATGAAAAGTACAGCATAGGGAATTATAGTCAATACTATTGTAATAATGTTATATGGGGACAGATGGTGACTACACTGATCGTGAGGAATAGTGAGTAATGTTCAGAACTGTTAAATCACTATGTTGTGCACATGAAACTAATATAGCACTGTACGTCAACTAAACTTCAATCATAAATTAAAAAGAAAAAAAAAAACATTAAAAGGATCACATATCACAATCAAGTGGGATTTATTCCAGGCATGCAAGGATGGTTCAATATCTGCAAATTATACCACATTAACAAAATTAAGGATAAAAATCATATAATCATCTTAATATATGCAGAAAAGCACTGGGCAAAATTTAACATCCATTTATGATGAAAACTCTCAACAAAGTGGGTACAGAGGGAACATACCTTAACATAATAAAGGCCATATATGACAAACCCACAGCTAACATCATACTCAATGGTGAAAAGCTGAAAGTTTTTCCTCTAAGATCAGAAAAAGACAAGGATGCCCACTTTTATTGAACATAACTCTGGAAGTCCTGGCCATAGCAATCAGACAAGAAAAAGAAATAAAAGTCATCCAAATTAGTAAGGAAGAAATAAAACTGTCACTATTTGAAGATAACATATGATACTAGAAAACCCTAACGACTCCACCAAAAACCACCAGAACTAATAAATGAATTCAGTAAGGTTACAGGATACAAAATCAATATACAACAATCTGTTGCATTTCTATATATTAATAATGAACTAACAGAAAATGAAACTTAAAAAATCTTATTTACAACTGCATCAAAAAGAACCAAATACAAAGGAATAAATTTAAGCAAGGAGATGAAAGACCTATACTCTGAAAATATAAGACATTGATGAAAGAAATTGAAATGACACAAATAATGGAAAGCTATACCGTGCTCATGGGTTGGAAGACTTAACATTGTTAAAATGTCCATACTACTCAAAGCAATCTACAGTTTCAATGTGCTTCCTACCAAAATACCAATAGCATCTTTCACAGAACTAGAATAAATAATACCACAAATGATCCTGCATGGAATCACAAAGACCCTAAAGAACTAAAGCAATCTTGAGAAAGGAGAACAAAGCTGGAAGTATCACACTCCTTAATATCAAACTATACTATGAAGCTAAAGTAATAAAAATAGTATGGTACTGGCACAAAAACAGACGCATATTTCATGTGAGAAATAAACTCACATGTATATGATCAACTAATTTACAAACAAAAAAGGCAAGAATAGGCAATGGAGAAAAAAACAGTCTCTTCAACAAATGGTGTTGGAAAAACTAGACAGCTATATGCAAAAGAGTAAAACTGGACCACTTCCTTCCACCATATACAAAATAAACTCAAAATGGACTAAAGACCTAAATCTAAGACCTGAAACCATAAAACTCCTAAAAGAAAATATAGGTAGTAAACTCTTGGACATTGGTCTTAGCAATATTTTTTTGGATCTGTCTCCTCAGGCAAAGGGCAACAAGCAAAAATAAACATGTAGAACTATACCAAACTAAAAAGCTTTTGCACATGAAGGAAAGTATCAACAAAACTAAAAGGCAACCCACTGAATGGGAGAAGATATTTGTAATGATATATTCAATAAGGAGTTAATATCCAAACTATGCAAAGCACTCCTACAACTCAACACCAAACAAAACAAAAACAAAAACAAAACAAAACCCACAACAGTCTAATTAAAAAATGGACAGAGAGGGGTGCCTGAGTGGCTCAGTCAGTTAAGCATTTGACTCTTGATTTTGACTCAGGTCATGATCTCACGGTTCGTGGGTTTAAGCCCTGTGTCAGGGCTCTGTGCTGACAATGCAGAGCCTCCTTGAGATTCTCTCTCTCCCTCTCTTTTTGCCCCTACCCCACTCATGTGCACTCTGTCTCTTTTTCTCTCAAAAGAAATAAATAAACATTTTTTTAAATGGGCAGAAAGTAAACATTTTTCCAAAGAAGACATGCAGATGGTCAACAGACACATGAAAAGATGTTCAACATCACTAATCATCAGGGAAATGCAAATCAAAACCACAGTGAGGTATCACCTCACACCCATCAGAATGGCTAGTATCTAAAAAACAAGAAATAACAAGTGTTGGTGAGGATGCGGAGAAAAGGGAATCCTCATGCACTATTGGTGGGAATGTAAACCGGTTCAGCCACTGTAGAAAACAGTATGAAAGTTCTTCAAAAAATTAAAAATAGAACTACCCTATGATCCAGTAATTACACTTCTGGGTATTTATCTGAAGAAAATTAAAACACTAATTCAAAAAGATATATGTACCCCATGTTTATTGCAGCATTATATACATTTACATTTATTATAGCATAGGTAATATAGTCAATAATATTACAATTACTTTGTATGATGACAGATGGTAACTAGACTTATCATGGTGATATTTCATAATGTATATAAATGTCAAATCACTATGTTGTACATCTGAAACTAATAGAATATTGTATGTCAACTATACTTCAATTACAAAATATTTGTGTATAATAACGTTACTCAAGGTCATTGTTCCTGATCATGTGCACAGCCCGCCCTCTAGTGTTTCTTTCTAAAACCTACCAAATTTTAAACCATACTCTTAATCTCAAAATATTAGGCTAATAGGATTAAGAACTGTGTCATCAAATTAAAAGAACCAGGCTAAATCCCTGACAGAGATGAAAATTAAATCAGAGAAAATTGAAGGCCCTTTAAGAAGCGGGTGGTAACCTCACTGGAGAAAAACTGCAAAGTTAGTGGTAAATATATATTAAAAAGTTTCATTTGGTGAAATATGGTCTTAATAGAAAGAAGAGTTAGTTCAAATGATAGGTGTAGATATGTAAAATGGGATAGTTTTGTAACTACTAGTACCAGTGTTATTTTATTAAAAAGACAATCCAGATGTTGATTAAATAATGAAATTATTTCTTCCCAAAATAACAAATATACATAAAGCAGGTAAATATCTCTTTGGGAAGAGTTAAAATAATCTAACTTATTTGTATCTGGAATGTTTATAACAAAAGTATATCAAATTAAATTTAGAAGAACATTCATTATCTGAAAAGAAAAAAATAATTGTACATTATTCATGTATCTTGATGGGTTTCATAAGACATATAAGAAAAATCTGTGAGGTTATTTTGCTTTCGTGAAAGAATAAGTCATAAACTACCCACGGTAAAAACTTACTTGAGCACTCAGAATTTTGGAGGAAAAAAATATCCTTCTGACATATTTTAACTAATTCTGTATTTCAGGCTGTTTCTGTTGACAAGAACATACAATGAAGTATGGATTCTATGGGGCTGTGATCCATACTATTCGATGTCTTGAAGTTCAAATACTTCAAATGATGACCTTATTTAACTGTCATAAAGAATGTAAACAAAATAGGGACTTGGGTTGTCTTTTTTTTTTTTTAATTTATATTCCAGGTCTCCTTATGTCTCAGGCATATTAGCATAACTTGTCTAAAATCATAAAGAAAAATTGACAGAAAACTGCTTGAGATCGCCATGTGTTTTCAATTGATGCTGGCAAAAACTAACCTAATGGAAGGCATTTGGTACAGGTTTATTTTTCCTTTGCAGTAACAGCAGGAACATGAAGCCATCACTCTTGGTGTTTATTGTGTATCTGCTATGGTTGGAAGGACGTCACTGCGCACCTACTTGGAAGGACAAAGCCGGTATCCATGGAAACCTGAAGGGTATGTTTGGTTTCTTTATCTGCTCTGTGTCCTGTTTGCATGTTTGCATGTGTTGCTGGCATATACAAATGATTTACGGTTGAGAGATAACCGTATTCATTACGGCCCTCCAGTTTCACGGTAGGATGTTCTCTCAGCACTTAAACCAAGTAGACATGATGCCAAACATCTGGAATAAAAGTAGAGAATTCCAGCCGAGTATCTGAGAACGTTCACATATCCAGATGTTTGCTATCACACAGATAAAACTTGCCAACTTTCGGGCTGCATTTCTTGGTATCATCCAGATGTTTGGTGTCCTCTCGGCACGGTTTTAACGAACAGTGAAATTCTTTTCTAGCATTTGAAAAATTTAAACAATTAAAGTTATCTGTGCAGTTATTCCTGAAATAGTGAAAGAATGGGTTATAGTGACATTGAATCTGGTTAGTCTATGTTCATGAACTTGTGACCTTTGCTTGACGATATATGCTTTGGGTACTGAATACTTAGAAAAATAAATTAGTTAAAATGCTGCTTTAGGAAGGTCTATGATTAAACTCAGAAACAAAAATAAGTTCCTTTGGAAGCCACACTGACTACTGCAAAGAGAGAATGACAATGAATTTTATACCCACCAAAAGCTTATTAAAGATGTAGAAAAGAGGTGTCTGGGTGGCTCAGTCGATTGAGTGTCAGACTCTTGATTTCATCTCAGCTCATGACACCAGGGTTGTGGGATTGAACCTTGCATCGGGCTCCATGCTGAGTACGGAGCCTGTTTAGAATTCTCTCTCTCTCTCTCTCTCTCTCTCTCTCTCTCTCTTTTTCTCTCTCTCTCACTCTCTCACTCTCTCTCTTTCTGTGCCTGGGCACCTGGCTGGTTCAGTCAGTTAAGTGTCTTGATTTTGGCTTAGGTCATGATCTCATGAGTTCGTGAGATTGAGGCCTGCATCGGGCTCTATGCTGACAGCACAGAGCCTGCTTGAGATCCTCTCTCTGCCCTTTCCCTACTTGTGCTCTTTCTCTCTCAAATTAAACAAATAAACTCAAAAAAAAAAAAAAAAGGTATTCTCTCTGTCTCTCCCTGTCTCCCTCTGCTCCTCTCTCCTGCTTGCATGCTCTCTCTCCCTCTCTCTAAAATAAAAAAGTAAATACAATTTTTAAAAGGGTATGTAAGAGATGTCCAGCAGGTTATTAAAGAATCTTGTATTATATGAGATACTTTCTAGTTTTAATGCCTCCTGGGAAGGCAATTGAAGCTGAAAGAAAGGGCAATTGTTCGCTGTGTTTGAGGTTCCCATTTGGCATTTAATATAAATTGTCTGTGAAGAAAATCTGAATTTTTTTCTAATATAAACACACTTGAGTTTTAAGTGAAAGACAAAAAAAAAAATGGATAACTGGAAACAGGCCCTGAGTGAAAGGACAAGAATGAGGTTAAATGAACTCTGACTTGTCTAGGAGCTCAGACACGAGGAATAGAAGTATCATCTACATGGCAGCTGTGTCCGTGGGGCAGCTAACAGCCAATCCATTGTGATCTGCTTCCAGAATTTGATGCTGCAAAAGAACAGCTAAGTCTCTATTAAGGGACCATAATGAAAACTGGTGAACTTATTGTATTCTGATACACTGCAATTTGATCAGATCTCAAAGGGAAAAAACTGCAATGCTTCTTTTAGGTTTTCCTGAGGCTGGAGACATAGATGGAGACGAAGAAGTGAAGAAGGCTTTGGATTGGCATGAAGCAGATGAAAATCATGATGGAAAGAAGAGAGGAGGAACATACCAATCTAATGAAAACCCTGAAGAAATGCAAAGAGAAAAGCAGGTCCAGTAATTGGGAATAACACCTGCTCTTAAATATAGCTAGACCATAAATACTGCATCTGTTAGTGCAGTTGATGACTTACTTATTTTCCCTAACAGTAGATTTTCTGGAGAGCAGCTCTTAGTGGATGAAAACTTCAAAGGCAGAGTGGGCCTGTGCAGGACTCCAAATCCAGGAATTTGAGGGATTCATCTCTGTTGGGGAAGTGCTACTTTCTTAAAAATACTTTATCTTTAGTCCATTCTGACTTTAGATATGGAGTCAAAAGTGTTCATGGAGTTTTTGGCTAGATCTGTGGTCTCCAAAGGTTTTTGAGCCCCCATCCCTATTACTAATATTATTCTTAGTGTTCACTCCTAAATTTATGCATATTAGTTTGTTTGTAAATTAGACACATGAATTGCTACCATTACTATCTCAAGGCACAAAATAGATGTAGGATGAGGTTCATCACTAGCTAGGGTGGATGTTAAATCCATATTTCAAATAATCTGGAAAATATTTTGAAACTTTTTAGCTGATGGCCAGGTCTGATTAGATCATAGTTTTACTTTGTCATGTGACCAACAAAGAGCTTATAATGAAGACGTTTCAGCTCTGCCGCTTGCTTCTTGTCTACCTGAGCTTAAATTATTCATATTTTTTAATCTCATGGGTATTGTTTGGTTTTTATCAAGAATCTTTTGAAGACTCTTGCCCATTTGGTGAGGGCTAGCTTAGTTAAAACTAAATAATAAAACCATCGTTCACTTGGGCCCTCTAAATGGCAATTCATTGCAATCGGCTCCAAGGGAACAAAAGAGAGGGAACCAGTGTGATGCTCCTGGAATGTGGAGGACCCACTTCCCCATGGTCCTCTCGAGCAGTTGGTGACATGCAGTGGTCTGACATAAGCACCACAAGAGAGCACCAATGTATATAAAATAGTACATCAGCCTAATAAGTTTCTTTATTCAAATGTCTTTGCTTAATAGTTACAGTTCAAACTATATATCTTACCAATGGGAAATACACATTACAGTTGACCTTTGAACAATGTGGGAGTAAGGGGTGCTGACCTCCAGTCGAAAATCTGCATGTAACTGTTGACTCCCCCAAAACAATTTCTAATAGCCTACTGTTGACCAGAAGCCTTACCAATTGTATAAACAGTCGATTAACTCATATTTTGTGTGTCGTATGCATTGTGTACTGTACTCCTACAATAAAGCTAGAGGAAAGAAAATATTAAGAATATCATAAGGAAAAGACAATACATTTATAGTACCGTCCTGTATTTGTTGAAAAAAATCCACTTGTAAGTGGACCCATGCAATTCAAACCCATGTTTTTAAAGGTCAACTATATATCCAAATATCCAGAGAAGATGTTAAAAATTGTTCATATGTTACAGAATTAAGCTTAATATGTTTCTAAGTTATGAACATTGCATGGCTCACAGTTTAATAACATTAACAATGAACATAACATTCAAAACAATTCAATTATTTTTTAAAATTATTTTCAACATTACCCTTAAATCAAAGAGGAAATCAAAACTGTAACAAAATAATTTGGAAAGTATTCTAAATTTTAACATTGACAGTAAATTACTTTAAAATTTTATTTTTAAAAATTTATAAATGTGGTAAAATACACATAACATAAAATTTACCATCTTAATTGTTTTTATGTGTATGGTAAATAGTGCTGAATACCTTCACAATTCTGTGCAATCAAGCTCCAGAATTCTTTCCATCTTGCAGAATTGAAACTCTGTACCCATTAAACAACTTCCTACTTCTCCTACCCCGCCACCTACTTCTCCTTCCCCGCCATCAATTTTTTTAATTATTATTTTTTTTAATGTTTATTTACTATTGATAGAAACAGTGAGAGCTGGGCACAGGGCGGGGAGGTTGCACAGATAGAGGGAGACACAGAATCCGAAGCAGGATCCAGGTTCTGAACTGTCAGCACAGAACCTAACATGGGGCTCAAACCCACAAACCGTGAGATCCTGACCCGAGCCGAAGTCCGGCGCTTAACCGACTGAGCCACCCAAGCACCCCCTTTTTTTAAAATGTTTATGTACTTTTGATAGAGATAGGGGATCAGTTTTTAAATTAAAACTTAAAAATAAAAGTTTTAATATTTCCTCCCTACACCTATACCTATAACATGTAAAGTTGGAGGCCACCAACTGCAGATAGCTGCTGGAATTCTTTATTTCTGAGTACAGTGGCCTCTGGGTGTCCATTGAGCCACTGGAGCAGGTCTGTGTGACAGGCTGACCCCAAAGTTATCTGTGAACCTGTCACCAGATTGGTTGATGTTACGGCCACACCTATACCCCTTGTGGCACAGGGTCCCTAGCAAGGAAAGGAGATCACTTGACTAGCAGCTGCAAACCCTCCTCCCTTTGGACAGCAAGCAAAAGATTTGAGGAAGTCAAAAATAGCTCCTTATAAGGATAATGTGAAAGCCTCTGGAGCTGGATTCTTCTGTGATGGGCTTGTGAGCTGGCCCCTGGGAATAATGACACTAGATATCATTTGCAGGCCCTTTATAAAACACATTATCATGTGTAGTAATCCTTCCAACATCTGCATAAACCATTACTTTCCCTTTACAGCTAAGGAAACTGAGGCTCATGATGTCCATGAGCGTGTTAACCCAGCGCAGTTATGAATGATCCCAGAGAAAATCAGCTGTCGGCATTGTGCCTCTGGGACCCAGTGACTTTCTGTTTTTGTCCCTTTCTCTGGCCTCCCCACAAGTCAAGGGTGTAATACTAAGAAAAGAATGCTTCAGTTAGGGGTGGGTCAAGTAAACAGATGTCAGTTTCAGTTTGCCCTCAGGAATCCCAAGAACTAGTAGGATTTTTTTCTTAAAAACCTTCTTACTATATAAACATTCATTAAATTATACTCTTAAGGTTTGAAGCCTCAAAAACTTAATTTAAAAAAAGAAAACCAGTCCCCCCCTAAAATTACTTTTTTTTATTTTTAAAGAAAAAATTTTTGTAACGTGTATTCATTTTTGAGAGAGACAGAGTGTGAGTGGGGGAGGGGCAGAGAGAGAGGGAGACACAGAATCCGAAGCAGGATCCAGGCTCTGAGCTGTCAACACAGAGCCTGATGCGGGGCTCAAACTTATGAACCATAGGATCATGACCTGAGCTGAAGTCAGACGCCCAACTGACTGAGCCACGCAGGTACGCCCCTAAATTTAAACTGAGGATAAAGGATACTTTAGGCAAATGATGACTTAGCAAATATGGGGTTGGTGCCCCCAGTCTACCCATCCTCAGGTGACCTAGGGTCATCACAAACCCCTTCACAGCCCCTCCTTATTAATATTGAATATTATCATACCAATATAAAATATAATTATATATATTATATTTATATATTATTAATTAATATAATTAATTATATATTATAATATATAATATAATATTATTAATATAATTATATAATATATTAATAGTATATATATATAGAGAGTATCAATATTATTTAATATAATATAATATTAATACAAATATTAATGATTAACAATTAATTATTAATGGTTAATAATTAATATTATATTTTGTTGATATAATATTAATATTCAGAGAGCATCTGAAATTAACTGAAAGTGAGAAACTCCAGGGTGGCTTAAAGCGATTTGACCCCCACACCAAGTTTATATAGGACTTTGAAAATCTGTAAACTACAGGAATAGTCAGCAGGTAGGACATTTTAGGGGGAAACAGAAGGAATGGGCAGGGCATTTCCCCAGAGATCTTCCTCCATGGCAACATTACACTACCAAAACTTGGGACATGTGATTTGGTAATTGGTTTTTGTTGTGCTCTCGGAAGGAAGTGGAAGGAAATTGAGGCACACTATGTGCCTTGCTTGTTTATCTCAATACAAAACCTTAAGAGGTAAATCCTATTGCTATTCTTATTTGCTAAGAAAGATACTAAAGCTCAGAGATGTTAAGCCATTTGCACAAAGGTACACAGTGAGTGTAGTTTGGAATTGGAAATATTGGGATTTCGGTTTATGGTGACAATGAACAAGACATTTAAAATTGGTACTGACTGGAACGCCTGGGTGGCTCAGTTGGTTGAGTGTCCAACTTCTGTCTAGGTCACGATCTCACACTGTGAGTTCGAGCCCTGGGTCAGGCTCTGTGCTGACAGCTCTCAGCCTGGAGTCTGCTTCGGATTCTGTGTCTGCCTCTCTCTCTGCTCCTCCCCTGCTCATGCTCTGTCGTGCTCTCTCTCTCTCAAAATAAACATTTAAAAAATAAAAATAAAATAAAATAAAATAAAAATGGTACTGACTGAGGAAATGTGGGCAGTATTGTTTCCAGCCATGGTGGGGTAACTTTCTTGAGAAGTTGTAGGAACCCAAATTGATCTACAATGCCCAAGGAGACAAGGAAATCCTCAAAAGATTCTCAGTGCCCAACTAGTTCTTTGGGCTTAACATGACAGGGAAAGGTGATTTCTTTTTCTTTTCCATTAGGTAAAAATCAATACTAAATTGGTTTTAAGTACAGAAACTTTGCCTCCACTGTGTGGTTTTCACTTAAGGGAGTCACTGTTAGCTCTGAGACTGTTTTATGGAGGAGTCCATTATATCCAGTCACTCCCCTGAACTAGGTCTCAGGCTTGGAGGGAGCTTGTCTTTAGAAGTCCACACTAGGGAACCAGGGGTCTAGGCAGGGTGCTGGCCTTGGGGGAGGTCCTGGGGCAGGGCTGAGATTCTCAGGGACAGGCTCCTTACCACCCGGCGTGGGACCTGACCACATACAGCAAGGCACCACGAGGGGGAGCACTCGGAATATAGACAAGAAGAAAGACAACCTCAAAACCTGGCATGTCTGCAATTAGAGTGTAACTGGCTGGGCAGATCTGATTTGATATACAAGAATTGCCCTTTCTTGCAATGTTTAAGAACATACAAAAATTAAAGGCAACATAAATGATGGAAATAAATTTGTCAGCTTTATAAACCTTAAAGCCCACTTTCCACATCTTCCAAGAACTATATGTGAAGACAGACAAGTAAACAGGTAAATTATAGTCATCCCCCAGAGTAGAGACCACATCCTAATTCACCCGCATCTAGTGTAATGTCTGTCCCATCACAAGTACCCAATAAACTGTTGAAAGAAGGAATAAATGAATGAACAGATGGATAAGACTTTCAGTCTTCAGTAAGGATCAACCAGTGTCTTTTCGTTAAACAAACAGAAAGCATTCAGGTAGACCTGTTAACAGCTAGGGGCACAAAGAAAGAGTAAAGAAGTACATCAGAATACGCATATTTTAAAAATCAGCTAAGGTACACATAGAGTTATGAAATGGAAATAGGACGTTTGTTTCTTTTTTTAATTTTTAATTTAATTTTTTTTTTAATTTACATCCAAATTAGTTAGCATATAGTGCAACAATGATTTCAGGAGTAGATTCCTTAGTGCCCCTTACCCATTTAGCCCATCCCCCCTCCCACAACCCCTCCAGCAACCCTCAGTTTGTTCTCCATATTTATGGGTCTCTTCTGTTGTGTCCCCCTCCCTGTTTTTATATTATTTTTGTTTCCCTTCCCTTATGTTCATCTGTTTTGTCTCTTAAAGTCCTCATGTGAGTGAAGTCATATGATATTTGTCTTTCTCTGACTAATTCCACTTAACATAATACCCTCTAGTTCCATCCACGTAGTTGCAAATGGCAATATTTCATTCTTTTTGATTGTCAAGTAATACTCCATTGTATATATATATATATTACATCTTCTTTACCTAGTCATAGGATGTGTGTTTCTACTTTTTAATTAGGAAGCCCTGAAACTCATGAATGAAGTTCAGGAACATCTGGAAGAAGAACAAAGTCTATGCCAGGTGTCTTTGACAGATTCCTGGGACGAATGCAAGTCTTGCCTGGAGAGTAGCTGCATGAGATTTTACACAACCTGCCAATCTAGCTGGTCCTCTATGAAAAATACGGTAAGGGAAAAATAGAGCTCAAGGTTTCAGAATACTTAAGGTACATACTCCAGCTTAATTTTTAAAAATTAATTTATTTTACTATTTAGAATAGAAATGCCTGACCTGATATTGGCCTTTTGTGACCTAGAATCTAACATTCATGTTATGTACAAATCACCTGTGTATATTCAAATTACAAGATAAAACAGTCATTCAGTGTTCATCTCTCCCTTCAATGACACGGTGTATATCCCTCTTGGAAATATCCTGAATCTTTCTGTCTTGTATTTGTCCTTTGTGAATATGTTCCCACTAGATTGTAAGCTCTTTGAGGGCAGGGACCACATGTTAGCTGTCTTCATTTAAGCATTAGGTATCTAATAAATGTTTGCTGAATTGCATTCTGAATAATAGTATTATAGTCTCTGATTTCAACCTGCTTTAATTTTTTCCCTGGAGGCCAAACATTTGAAGACATCCTCTGCCTCCTGAATCTCTCCTTCAATAGTCTTGCCCTCTTACAGCAACACACACATATGCACACATTCATGCCCTCTTTAACCATATCTATGCATTCCCTATAGGACTGGCATGTTTGTTTGTTTTGTCCTCTTTGGCTATCTGTCTGGGCAGAGGGAATCACAGAGGGTGGTGACCTGAATAGGATAAGCTCTGCCCCATAAAAGTCTCCTATTCTATTGGCCTGAATTTCTCTTCCCATTTGAGACGTGAGCTGAATATGAAATGCAATGAAATTTCCCTCCCTATATTACAGCATGCACTACTTACAGTAGGCTCCTGGCTTGGCAATGCCATACCCAGTTATAGAGGGAGCAACCCCTAGGATAATTCAATTGCCAAGTTAATTTGCCTCCACTGTTAATTGCATCTGCTCTATTTTTATAGCCATTGTCACTCTCCAATATACCGGAAAACAGTGGAATGAGCACTGGCTGGAAGTCAGAGATTTGGGAACCATTCCTGTCTGTGCCAGTTGTGTGACTTTATGAAAATTTCTTGGGGCTTTGAAGTTTGTTTTTGTGGATGGATTCAGGCAAATACAAGATCTGGCAGAGAGAGGGACAGACAATCCACCCAGATTACTTTTTTTTTTTTCAAGTTTATTCATTTTGAGAGAGAAAGAGAAAGAAAGAGAGAGACAGAATCCCAAGGAGGTTCCATGTGGTCAGCATGGAACCTGACACGGGACTTGATCTCACAAGCTATGAGATCATGATCTGAGCCAAAATCAAGAATTGGACACTTAACTGATTGAGCCACCCAGGGGTCCCAACTCCCACCCCGGCCCCCACCCAGATTACTTTTTGAGAAAGGCAAGAATAATATAAGAATTTCTGGGGATTTCTTTGAACAGCATTGGGATGCTACATCTGTGATGTCTGATAGTTGGTATGCTCCATAGCTTTCAACATGGCCACAGTGCTACCATATAAGGACAATTGTGTTCTAGCACAAACCTGGAAGTCATATGGATATAGGGCATGGTGTGACTGCTGGAAAATATTCTCCCACTGAGTGTAAAATTTTACAATTAGAGATTCATTTCTTTGACCCTAGCCAAAGAGGGCTTTGATCACTACTAATATGTAACCATCCCTAAGTAGCCTATTTAACTCTATCAGGCATCTATAATTCAGTATGAATGTGTTTATCTTTTCCTTTCCATGGACTAATTTATGAGACAAGAAAGAGAAGACCATAAAGTCACTAACAACATTACGCTAAAGGAAACAAACCAAAAAAAAAAAAACCCCAAAAAACAAAAAAACCCCAAAACCAAAAAACCCTAAGACAGAGATGAAAGGCAAGAGCTTTTTTCACAGTTTTGGGGCAACCTACACAGTACCCTTTAAACCTTGACATGCTAGCCTCTGCCGCTACATCAGGCTGTGGCTTGCCAACAATATTAAAAACTTGGCCTTTGGTAGGCAAACATAAACAAGGAAGAATTTCAGATCCTATTTCCACAAACAAAGTCGAAGTTATAAGAGTGTTAATAAATTATCTTAAAAAATGAGTCACCTTTTCCTACCTTGCCCAGAATTATTTTTGATTTGGAATGACCACTGCAAGTTGACTTTAAAATTTACAATAAGAAATGGTCCATGTCAATTGTCCTTCCATTTAAAAAAAATAATAAAGTTGATTTTTAAAAAAGAAACAGTCTAGAAAGAAAATTAATCTCTTATTCCATTTCTATCCTCCACCTCACCCCACAGGTCGAACAGTTTTTCAGGAAGATGTATCAATACTTGTTTCCTTTCCATGAAGATAATCAAAAAGATCTCCCTGTCAGTGAAAAATTCATTGAGGAGGACGCACAAGTGGCCCAAATAGAGAATGTATTCAGCCAGCTGACCGTGGATGTGAGATTTCTCTTTAACAGGAGTCTTAACGTCTTCAAACAGATGCAGCAAGAATTTGACCAGGCTTTTCAATCATATTTCATGTCAGATACAAACTCCACACAGCCTAGCTTTCTTCCGGTTTTATCCAAAGAACCAGAGAAAAAAATGGATCCTGTGCAAAGTTGGGACATTCCCAGCTTCTTCCAGCTGTTTTGTAATTTCAGTCTCTCTGTTTATCACAGTATCAGCACGGCAGTCACCGAGACGCTGAATGCAATAGCAGATTTACCAAAGCAAGACAAAGGCAAGTATTAAAAGATGATTTTTACTTAGATGTCAATACTAAGGTCAAGCTTTGTTTATCTTTGGAAATGGTAGACATTTCTAACTCATTCTACAATGTTTCTTAGAGTGACAATTTATGGATAATTGACGTTTCAGAGCCTCTTAGAGAAAGCTTCGAAGTCTGCCAAACACCATCCCTCTTCCGTCATTGTCAATAGCCCTGTGGGGCTGTTCTGTCTTTTTAAAGCAAGTTTTCAAAGCTGATAAGGAAAATGCTAGCAGGGTGAGAAAGTTGAACAAAATCGTTGCCCCCTTTATCAAAACTTGTGTATATATGCTCTGCTCTATTCTGCCTGAACATCACGGGGCTTCTTTAAAATCAGTCTAGACTCCTCAACTCACAGTTTGGGAAGAAGCCTAGTGTCACATATAACCAGTGCCCTCCATAGTGCCCTCCATAGCCTCCTCTGCATCACTGCCGTAATCCTTTAAATCATAACATTTATGCACAAAGCCATAGAAGATGCTTATAGAGAAACCCAAAGCTACATAATCAGAATTTCTGTAAAGGATAAGAATTGCCTTCTACCAATACCAAACATGCCCCAAGATAGACCATGTTGGAAACAAAATGCTGCAGTGTGTCTTCGGACAGAAGGAGGTGCCTTCCTTGGGTTTCTGTGGAGTGGCTGGGACACAGCATCTTAGAAATGAGAGCTGCTGGGTGGGCCAAGGTAGGGTTTACATTCCCTTAGATTTATGTCTTATGGACCACAGAGCCACATGAAAGAATGCACCCCTCTGGCATGAAAAATAAAGCGAGCTCCTTCTAGAGGCTCCTTCTGCCATTTGTGACATGGATGAACCTGGAGGACATTACGCTAAGTGAAACAAGCCACACACAGAAGGACAAATAGTACATGATACTGCTTAGATGAGGAATCTAAATCAGTCAAAGTCATGGAAGCAAAGAGTAGAATGATGTTCCTGGGAGCTGAGTGGAGGGGGACATGGGGAGATGTTGGTCAGAGAGCAAAAAACCTCCGTTACATAAGATGAGTGAGTCCTAAACATACAAGTCCAACTGTGCAGAATAGTGCCTATTGTTAAACACACTGCACTGGGGGCGCCTGGGTGGCTCAGTCGGTTAGGCGGCCGACTTCGGCTCAGGTCACGATCTCACGGTCCGTGAGTTCGAGCCCCGCGTCCGGCTCTGTGCTGACAGCTCAGAGCCTGGAGCCTGTTTCGGATTCTTTGTCTCCCTCTCTCTGACCCTCCCCCGTTCATGCTTTGTCTCTCTGTATCTCAAAAAATAAATAAATTTTAAAAAAAAGTTAAAAAAAAATAAACACACTGCACTGTATACCTGAAAATTGGCTAAGAGGGTAGATCTTACGTTAAGCATCGTTAATAATAATAATGACAATAATAAATAAGAGGGCAGGAGGACATTTTTGGAAGTGATGGATAGGTTTATGGCATAGATTGTGGTGCCAGTTTCATGGGTTTATACTTCTCTCCAGACTCTTCAAGTTGTATATGTTAATCACGCAGAGCTTTTTGTATGTAGAAAGAAATGGGCTCCTTGTAGCTATTTTCCAGTTATATCAGCTGTAGCTGGTAACATCTGAATCAAATTCTCAAAATTGCCATGACATGGCATCACTGGTCTCTATACAGAAGAGTATAGAGTTACCTCACAGTACCAGAAACCAAAGCCAAAAAACAATACATGACATCCTTCCTGTCCCATTGTTCCATGAGTAGAGAACAGCCATCATTACTGGAATCATTGCTGGGTTCTATTTCAGGGTCTGGAGGACTTTTCTTGTAAGTCAGGTGTTTTCTCTGGTATTCTATTCTGAGGTCCCAAATTCACTAATATTCAGGAAAAGCATCAAGGCAGTAGACTAAATATATCAATGCTAGAGTGATATTAAGTAATTTTTGCCTGAACTTTTAAATAGATATCATTGTTTGTGTTCATTAGAACAAAATAGTGCCCCTCCCCCATCTTTCACATTGTGTGCATCCTTATATGTGGACGCACATCCTTATACATGTGCAGAGGAGTATATAGTGATTCATCTGCACTGAAATCTAAATAACTTTCCAATCACTACAACCCCCTCCCACCCCACCAAGTAAGAATGTAGGTTTCCACCAGTTCTGCCCCAGCTTCCACTCCATTCACACACACCCTGCTCAGCTGGCCCTCTGCACAACCCCCACCTTGGTGATAACCGGCATATCCAGAGCCTCCTGTAATGCAAACGTAACGTAAATGCAAGTATGAAAAACAAAAACAAAAGGGCCTGTGATACACCTTTCAACTCTTCTTTCTCTGCTATCCCTACCCTACCTGACAGCACAGAGCTAGCTCAACAGAAGAGACATTCTCTTCTCGGATAAGCACATGCAGACTATCTATCAAAAATAGTCAGGGAGGGGCCATAGGGTATTTGCAAGCGATTTCCATCACTTTTCTTGACAGGTGGTAGGTGAGGAATAAACCTAATGTGCCTGCACAGTCTGCCTAATGAGAAGACATTTTGAGCTTTGTCCCTGTGTAGACAGAATAATAGCTGCCCAAAGATATCTACACCCTAATCTGCAGGACCTGTGAATATGTTGTGTTACGTGGCAAGGGGAATTGAGGTGCTGGTCAGCTGATCTTAAAACGGGGAGATTATCCTGAATTATCCATGTGGCTACGAGGGTTCTTCAAAGTGGGAAGGAGGGGCACCTGGGTGGCTCAGTCGGCTAAGCGTCTCTTAATTTCAGCTCAGGTCATGAACTCATGGTTCATGAGAGCCAGCCCCATGTCAGGCTCCACGCTGAGCATAGAGCCTGTTTGGGATGGTCTCTCTCCCCCTCTGTCTGCCCCTCCCTGCTCACATGCAAGTTTTTTTTCTCTCTCAAAAAAACTAATAAACATTTTTTAAAAAGCGGAAGAGGGAGGCAGAACAAAACCCATAGAGATGGTAATATGAGAAGGCCCCTACTTTGCTGCCTTTGCAGGTAGAGGAAGAGGGCCATGAAGTAAGGACTATAGTTGGCCTCTAGAAATTGGAAAGGCAAGGAAATAGATTCTCCCCTAGAGCCTCCAGAAAAAAAAAAATCCCCTGCCAACACCTTGATTTTAGGCCAGTGAGACCCATTTCAAACTTCTGACCCACAGAACCAGAACATTTGTATTATTTCAAGCCACTACATTTGTGGTATTCTGTTACAACAGCAACAGGAAATGAATACAAGCCTCTTGTCAATTACGATGGCCAACATTGCCTGAGTGAGCACTGTGTATCTGGCAACCTTCATGGATGGGTTTTATTTGTCATGATTGTCCTAAGTGCTAAAATTAGAAAAGTAGCTAAAATTGAATAATGAACACCATTAAAAGGAAAGAGGCAGCAATAAAAATTCTGAAATATTTTGGTTATTAGTATTTTTTTCTTTGATTGAGTGTGATTTCATTTTTGTCGCCATATGGGAGAATTTCTTTCCTACCTCAATCTTTCTAGACCTAAGTTCCTACTGAAAGAGAATAAAATAGCTCTTGCAGTTGTCCTCACTTGCCTCATGAATCCCTGGCAAGGATAGATGGCGTCGAATGAAACTGTGTGGTGCAGTAGCCTGATGCAATGCTGGTTGCTGGGAGATATGAGCTCTAATCCCACATTGGAGAGTGTTGCTGCCTTTAATTTTCCCTCTGACTGGGGTGGGGAGACAGGCAAGTGGGGAGAGGAGATGGTTGCTATGAGTGACAGCACTGGAAGTAGCTGCCTAGAAGGGTCTAGAGCTCAGTGATGGGTTACTGTCATGCCATGGCACAGAATGAGGAACTGGTATCACATGGACCTGGAATTTGCCATCCCCGATCTACACACCAGGAGTTCAACTAGATGCTGGGAATAAGACCATGATTATGACACAGCTCCCTGACTTTTAGGAGCTCAGTCCAGAGAAAGGAAAACAGATCAGTGGACAACTACAAGACCATTGTAACTGAAATGACAGAAAAAGGTATGGAAGAATGACATGATTCAAATGATAAGACCAAATCCCTTCCCTCAACGGGCTCAGGGTCTAACAGAGAAGGTAAAAAAGCAAACAGTACATGAAGCAGAGACAAGCTCTACAGTAGAACCCTCAGTGACTACAGGGGACCGTTCAGGAAGGCAGCTGAGAAGAAATGACTTCCTATTCAACAAAAGGAGATGGTTGCCTTATACACCACATGATGTAACCAATGCCTCAGAGGTTTTTAAGCAACAGATTTCACAATTTATCTCAAAATGAAATGTTTTGTTTTAAAATGTTGATGATTCAATATAGGAGAAAATCATTGGGTTGTGAATTAGTAATAAATGTTTCCTAATGTGAAACACTCAGTTGAGAACTGTCAATTTTCTGTTGGATTTACTTCTTTTTCACGTCATCATTTTCATATGAATTATTAGTTCTTCCAGAAAAAAAAAAAGGGTTTCTCAAAAGTTGATCTGCTTTAGATGTTTTCCTAAATTCTTGATCCATTGTTTATAACATCATATATATGAAATGCAAAAGGAATAGTAATAAAGTAAATGCCTACCACCCAGTTTTAGAAATAGATATTCCCAGTGCCTTTGAAACTCCAATGTATTTCCCAATTTTGGCTTTAAAAGATTAAAATAATTAGAAAATTTTAAAAAAGGGGAATATTTATTTATTTCTGAGACAGAGAAAGACATACAGACAGATGGACAGAGTGTGAGTTGGGGAGGGGCAGAGAGCAAGGAGACACAGAATCCAAAGTAGGCTCCAGGCTCTGAGCTGTTGACAGAGTCTGACGCAGGGCTCGAATTCACAAACCGTGAGATCATGACCTGAGTCAAAGTTGGACACTTATCTGACCAAGTCACCTAGGAGCCCCTAGAAAAATTTTTAAATAGAAAGAAATCCAAAGAGAAAAGCAGCTTACAACTCCCTATTTAGTTAATCCATCGACATCAGAAATAAAATAATAAAAGTAAGACACACTAAATTTAAAATAATTCAAATATAGGGTGCCTGGGTGGCTCAGTCGGTTAAGTGTCTGACTCTTGATTTGGCTCAGGTCATGATCTCACAGGTTCGTGAAATGGAGCCCCATCAGGCTCTGTGCTGACAGCGCAAAGCCTGCTTAGGATTCTGTCTCTCCCTTTCTCTCTCTGCCCTTCCCCCGCTTACACTCTCTCTTTCTCTAAAAAAAATCAACATTTTTTTTAAATTAAAAAATAATTCAAATATATAAAAGAACAAAACAAATGAAAGCTGCCCTCTCACATCCCATCAAGTATGTCTTCCCAAAGATTCCTCATAATTCCCTCCAGAAAATAAAACCATATGCATTAACCTTTCTGAAGGAGGAGTGTACAAATAATAATGAATAATAATAATAGTAATGTGATTGTTGGATTAAAGAATATGTGCGATTTTTAATAGATGTCAAATTGTCCTAGCAAATGGTTGCAACAATGGACCTTCCTATGATTGAATATGGAAAGATTTTGAAAGAACTGGTAAGACAAAGAAATGACATCTAGTCCATGCCTTTAAAATGCAGACTCTAATGACATTAATGTGTAAACACTATGTTACCTGCAGACTCTAACCATGGAAGCCTGAGTTCAGAGATGTTGCCTGTGCAGAACAGGGGACCGTGTGCAGAACTTGGCCAAAATTTGTCAGAATGTTTCCAGTTTCATGCAAGATGCCAAAAATGTCAGGATTACCTGTGGGAAGGTAAATAATCATTATTTTCTCAAGGTTTCAATAGTATTCTGGTCAGAGGTCAAAATCACACTTTTGCAAGCATCATGGATTCATTTATTTTCCTTCAAGCACTTTTTATGCATGTTTATTTCCATCTAGGGGTGCTCAGCATAGTTTTGTAAGCTTTTGTTATTCAAAAGTAGGTCAACTCGCTTTTTTCCTTATTTAAAATTCCCTCCTGTTCCTGTGAAACTTTTTGGGGTTAAAGACAGAGAAACACTAATGTGTGCAAAAGAGAAGTAGGGGCAAATTAAGGCACTCTTTCCTTTTTACCACAAGGAAATAAAATCCCACCACGGAAGCAATCTTCCCATTGTGTAAGCAAATTGTTAGCCACGTGAGTTTTTGTTTTTGCATTTTTTTCTTAAGTTTATTTATTTATTTATTTAGAGAGAGCTCAAGCAGGGGAGGAGCAGAGAGAGAGAATCCCAGGCATGCTCCATGCTGTCAGCAGGAAGAGCCCCATATGGGTTCCATCTCATGGAGAGAGATCATGACCTGAGCTGAGATCAAGGGTCAGGTGCTTAACAGACTGAGCCATCCAGGCGCCCCAACTGAGTTTTTATTTTTAAGTGGCATTAACTCTTTCCAGCTGGTGGGTAAATCACTAATTAGAATTTAAATATGTAAAGTGGCTCCTCATACAGTCTTCCCCTCCCAGACCTAGCAAAGAGTGGCCTTCGGTTCCTTCCCCAGGTGAGAAATCCTTCTCTTGCCTGGCAGCCCCCCTTCTCCCACCCTTCCCTTAGCTAAAGTCACTCCTCCCACCTGCTAGGGCCCCAACACATTTTCTACAAAAGCCACGAGATTTCAATTCCTGTGTTTCTGCATTTCACCTCGCTAAAGGAAGGAAATTCTAAAAAGCAAGGTTGAATAGAAACTGGACCTTTCTGTTGTTTCTCCTGAATTGTGAATTGAGTGACTCTGCACCTCTGTTTCATCATTTGGAGAATGGCAATAATATATCTATTTTATACGGGTGTTTTGCAGATTAAATAAAATGGCTGACATACTAATGATTTTCATTATTCAAGTCTTTGCTTTTTAAGTCACAGTTATAAGGTTGCATACAGAAACAAGTTTTTTTATAACAGAAAAATTTACACAAATACACTGACTGCCTACAAAAATAGTCTCATGCAAACATCCCATCTATGTATCACTAACTTCCTTTCAACCAGTTAAGAACTTTTATGAATAATCTCTCTCTATCATAAAATAATACAGAAGATGGGAGGGGGGATTGGAGGAAGGTGGCCAATAGATACAAGCTTCCAGTTATGACATAAATAGGTGCTAAGCATGTAACCTTCAACATGATGACTACAGCTAACACTGCTGTGTGATGTATAGGAAAGTTGGTAAGAGAGATCCTAACAGTTCTCATCACAAGGAGAAATTTTGTTTTCTTTTTGTTGGATCTATATGATATGATGGATGTTAACTCAACCTATTACAATAAGTATTTCACAACATATGTAAATCAGACCATCATACTTTACACCTTATACTTCTATCTGTCAGTTACTGCTCAATAAAACTGGAAAAAATATGGAAGAAATCAGATTATATAATACAAATGTCTCAGATATCAATATACATCAGACAATGCATCAGATATGGTACAAATCAGGTAATATAGAATACATGCAATGTGTTTAAAAAAAATTGTTTTTAATTTTAAGTAGACTCCACACCCAGTGTGGAGCTTGAACTCAAGACTCTGAGATTAAGAGTTGCGTGTTCTACCAACTGAGCCAGACAGATACCCTGAATACATGCCATGTTAATCGACTGCTGCATAGGTAAAACATCAAGGAAAGAATGTTCTAATGTGCTCCCATGTAACTTAAAACTTTTATTATAAAATGCATTTTGTTATAAATGTACAAAGAGTAAAAGAAAAAAAACCCAAGTGCCTACATCCCGGATTAAGAAATAAAACATCACCAAAATAGATGAAACTCCCTCTGTGATCTTCCAAATCACATCCTCTTTATCTCCTCAAAAGGAAACTGCTATTTTGAATTTAGTGTTTATTATTTCTTTTCCCTTCTTTATACTGTTATCACATGTATATATATATATAATACACACAGCATATTTGGCAATGTGTTACATGTTTTTAATTTATATTGTCAAAGTATCATTTTTAACTTTAAAACTATGACTCGTACAAATATAAAATGAGCACATGTCAAGATTAATTTGTCCCATTAATGAGGGAATCAGCAAAGTATTAAAGCTGTTACAAAGGAGTACAGGACAGACTGAAGTATTTACAGTCAAAGATAGAATGTTGAAGTCAGATAGCAAAATTAGATATAATTTTGCCCTAAACTATGCCCTAAAGGGCATAAAACTATGCCCTAAAGGGCAATAAAACTATAAGTTTTGCAGTTATGTTTTCTATTAGACCAAAATAATTTATATCTCTACTGGACAAAAACCATTTGCAACTTTTCAATCTAGGATGTTCTCTGGCCCTGAGCAACACTAAGTAGTAAATCCAACAAAAGATCATTTCTTTAGAGAATCAAAGAATCTGTAGGTAGGCAGGCCTTTTAGGCAATGTTTTACATGACATTAAAAAGGTATGCAGCCATTTTTTTTTTCTTTTTAATTTGAGAGAGGACGCAAACATGAGCCTGGGAGAGGGACAGAGGGAGAGAGAGGGAGAGAATATGAGAGAGAGAGAGAGAGAGAGAGAATCTTAAGCAGGCTTTATGACCTGAGCTGAAATCAAGAGTCAGATGCTCAACCGACTGAGCCATCCAGGTGCCCCAACATGCAGCCATTCTTCTGCCTTGTTTCCAAATTTTGGATACTTTTTCTTAACAGTGTAAATATATTGCTTATGTATTCTTTTGCAGCTTGGTTATACAGTATAGTTTGGGACAGTTAGCCATATGAATACATGTTCTGATTCATTAATTCACTGATGTGTTGGTCTCTGTAGGCATATCACAATTTACCCATTCTCCTTAAGTGTATTTAAGTTGCTTCCATGTTTTTCTATTACAAACAACCCTTCTACATTTTGTCAAACAATAATTTTGCCTCTTTAATCAATATTTGATTCTTTCCTTGTTCTAAGACTATGTACATAGCTATAATTATAGATATAAGATCTTATAAATCTTATAATAAATAAATCTTATATTTGATAAATATTTTCCAAGAGATCATAAATCTTTTTGTTTTTCCACTATTTACCATACATTTTTGTCCTGATTTTAATTTTTTATTTTTACAATAGATGATCCTTTTTTAATATTTATTTATTTTTGAGAAAGAGAGAGAGCATGAGCGGGTTAGGGGCAGAGAGAGAGGGAGAGAGAGAATCCCAAACGAGTTCTGTGCTATCAGTGTAGAGTCCTACACGGGCTTGAACTCACAAACCGTGAGATCCTGACCCCAGCCAAATCAAGAGTTGGCTGCTTAACCAACTGAGCCACCCTGGTGCCCCTGGCCTTGATTGTAAACAGATTTTCTGTAAGTGACTATTTTCCTCTTTTTCCATATCAATTACTGGTACTGTATATAACAATTCAAAATAGTAGTTTCCTTTTGAGAGAACAGAGAGGTTTTAATGTGGAAGGGGCACAATGGGAGTTTCACGTATTTAGGTAATATTTTATTTCTTAATATAGTTGGTAGGCACATGGGAATTATACCAAAGAACTTCTGTGTCCTGCCCACTTTGTTAAATGACCATATAACTATCAATTAAATTAGATCTCCTTTGGGGCGCCTGGGTGGCGCAGTCGGTTAAGCGTCCGACTTCAGCCAGGTCACGATCTCGCGGTCCATGAGTTCGAGCCCCGCGTCAGGCTCTGGGCTGATGGCTCGGAGCCTGGAGCCTGTTTCCGATTCTGTGTCTCCCTCTCTCTCTGCCCCTCCCCCGTTCATGCTCTGTCTCTCTCTGTCTCAAAAATAAATAAAACGTTGAAAAAAATTTAAAAAAAAAAAATAAAATAAATTAGATCTCCTTGAATGTGACATAGGCAATATTAATAATACTTAAGAACAATAGGCATAAATTGAGACCTCTCCTAGGCAGAAGGGAACGTATGTATTGTAGATTAAAAACAAAATGGCCACAGTATTTTGTGGTTTCTGCCATCAAGAGATAGTCTGCGGGCGCCTGGGTGGCGCAGTCGGTTAAGCGTCCGACTTCAGCCAGGTCACGATCTCGCGGTCCGTGAGTTCGAGCCCCGCATCGGGCTCTGGCTGATGGCTCAGAGCCTGGAGCCTGTTCCGATTCTGTGTCTCCCTCTCTCTGCCCCTCCCCTGTTCATGCTCTGTCTCTCTCTGTCTCAAAAATAAATAAATGTTAAAAAAAAAAAAAAAAAAAAAAGAGATAGTCTGCTTTTCCAGTCCATGAATCTGGGCTTGGCCATGGGTCTGTCCTTAGTGAATGAGACATTGGCAAATGTGACCAAAGTGCAGACTTGAAACATGCTTGTAAATTAAAGCTTGTCCTTCCTCTCTTGCAGTTGGAAACCTATCTACCATATGAACATTTGTGTATCTCCTTTGGAGAAATGCCTATTCAAATCCTTTGCCCATATTTTAATTTTATTATTTTTTTAATGTTTATTTATTTGAGAGAGAGAGAAAGAGGAAAAGAGAGGAGAGAGACAGAGAGAGAGAGAGAGAGAGGAGAGAGAACATGACTGGGGGAAGGGCAGAGAGAAAGGGAGAGACAGAATCCCAAGCAGGCTCCATGCTGTCAGTGCAGAGCTGGATGCAAACTGTGAGATCATGAGCTGAACCGAAATCAAGAATTGGCCACTTAACCAACAGAGCCACCCAGTTGCCCCATGTTATTATTTTTTTTTTTATTGTTGAGTTGTAAGAGTTCTTAATATATTCTAGATACTAAACCCATATCAGATATATTATTCACAAATATTTTCTCCCATGTGCTGCCTTTTTACTTTTGGAATGGTGCCCTTTGAAATATGATAATATTCCATTTTGATAAAGTCTAATTTGTCTATTTCTTTTTTTCTATTTTTGTATTTTGATGCCATATCTAAGAAACCATTGCCTAATCCAAGATCCCATAGATTTATACTTACGTTTCACCTAACAGACTTACATATTTAGTTCATATGTTTAGGTCTCTGATACTTTTTTTTTTTTTAACGTTTATTCATTTTTGAGAGTCAGAGAGAGACAGAGCATGAGCAGGGAAGGGGCAGAGAGAGAAGGAGACACAGAATCCGAAGCAGGCTCCAGGCTCTAAGCTGTCAGCACAGAGCCCCATGCGGGACTCAAACTCACAAACTGAGATCATGACCTGAGCTGAAGTCAGACGCTCAACCAACTGAGCCACCCAGGCGCCCCTCTGATACATTTTGAGTTCATTTTTGTATATGGTGTGAGGGAGGAGTCTAACTTCTTTCTTTCACAGTTGGATATCCAGTTATCTCAGTTCTACTTCTTGAAAAGACTGTTCTTTTCCCCATAGAATTATCTTGGCATCTTTGTTGAAAATCCATTGACAGCAAATGTAGGGTTTATTTCTGGACTCTCAATTCTATTCCATTGATCCATATGTCTGTCCGAAGCCAATACCACATGTTTTGACAGTTGTACTGTGTAGGAAGTTTTGAAATTAGGAAGTGTGATGGTCCAACTTTGTTCTTCGTTTTCAAGATTCTTTTGGTTATCCTGGGCCCTTTGCCTTTCTATATAAATTTTGGGATCAGCTTGCCAATTTCTGCAGAAAGGAAATTTGGCAATCTATAGATCAATTTGTGGAGTATTGCCGTTCTAACAATATTAAGTCTTCCAATCCATCAGCGTGTCTTTCCATTTATTTAAATCTTCTCTAATTTCTTTCAAAGATGTTTTTTAGTTTTCAGTTACAAGTCCTCCACTTAAAATTTTTTTCATGAGCATTCCCTCTCTCTCTGGCCTCCCCCGCTCATCCTCTGTGTGTGTGTCTCTTAAAAAGGGTGGGGGGGGTGCCTGGGTGGCTCAGTGGGTTACGTGTCCGACTTGGGCTCAGGTCATGATCTCACCGTTCATGAGTTTGAGCCCCACATCAGGCTTTGAGCTGACAGCTCAGCCTGGAGCCTACTTCAGATTCTGTGTCTCCCTTTCTGCCCTCCCCTGCTCATGCTCTGTCCTCTCTGTCTTTCTCTCAAAAATAAACATTAAAAAATTAAAAAAATTTTTTTTTCATAAGCAATTTGTTCTTTTTGATGCTATTGTGAATGCAGTTGTTTTCTTAATTTCAGTTTTGGTTTGTTCATAGTATATAGAAATACAACTGATTTTTATATATTGATCTTGTATTCTGCAACCTTGCTGAACTGTTTATTAGTTTTTATAGTTTTCTGTGTGTATGTATTCCTAGGACTTTCTACATACAAGATCATGTCATCTGTGAATATAGTTTTACTTTTTCCTTTTCTGTGTGATTGTATTTTGCATGAAGTTTCACCTTTGTTCCATGAGAATCTTTTTTCCTGGTGATCTCTTAAAGAGGAAATGAGTGTCCCTTTGTAGAATTCTGCTTGCCTAAATCATGAGGAAAATCACCACCTTCTTCCCCCATAATTAAAATCTATATATTTATATTACTATTCTAAAAGTTAACAACTCTGAAGTTGCACATGAAGACATTTTAAAAGAATATCTGAATCTCCTTTGAAATGTATACTATATCTTAACTGTAACTCCCTTTGTTTTCAAAATGTTTTCGTGAATCACTTTTCAAAAGTATGCTGTTACAAGTTGGTTTCCTTATAAGTACAAGGGTCTCCCTCTCCTAAAGATCTCAAAATGATTTCTGAAAAAGTATGAGATGCCAGGGAATCTCGCGTTATATTTTAAGTATCAAAAAGAAACCTACAAATTGATGTATAAGACCTCAGATGAGGTAGTCACCCAGCTCTGGTTGGTGAATTCTCTCCTACCCCTATTTTCCTGAAGGCATGGCTTTTTAGTAAACAGGAAAAGACACACTGTAGAAAGTCTGTGGTGTTTTTCCATAACAACAACCTCTTACGGTCCCAAATGCCCTAACACAGACTCATCCATAGTCTGCAGATAATCTTTACACAATATCAAACAAGTTGCTCATCAGCACAGCTATGTTAATTCCTATAATCCTGTTTCAGTTCAGATGGGCTGTTGTGCAATATAGCACAGAGCTGCAGAATCTCAGTGGCTCGTAAGCACAAAGGTTTATTTCTCACTCTGTGCTGTGTCAATTACAGTTTGAGTGGAAGGCCTGTTACCTCCACTATATGGAAGAGAACTAGTTCTGCCATCAGGGGAAGGGGAACATGATAAATCCTTAACTGTTCTTTAGGCTTCCTCCAGAAGTGAGACACATCACTTTGAAGATGGCCACACTCAACTTCAAGGTGGCAGGGAGGCCCAGTCTCCCATGTGTCCCAATCAGAATATCAGTGAGTCGTCCAAATGACCTTCAGAGACATTACCAAAAGGAGGAAAAGGAAAAGGAACATTTGTTAAATCACCAATATGTGACTGTCTTGTGATCAAGCACTTTACAGTGTTATTTCATTCATAACCATTTTACCTAATTGAAAACTCACTCAAGATCAAAAGCCTGGAAATAGAAAGCTTAAGGGCTGGGATTTAAACCCACATCACCCAACTCCAAATTTCATGGGCATTTTCCTTTACCATGTTACGTTCTTCTTTGCTAGACTGTCCCGATGTACCTGAACTGCACACAAAAGTAGATGAGGCCCTCAGATTGGTCAACGTGTCCCATGAGCAATATGCCCAGATTCTCCAGATGACCCAGCATCACCTGGAGGACACCACATATCTGATGGAGAAGATGAGAGAGCAATTTGGCTGGGTGACTGAACTGGCAAACCAGACCCCAGGAACTGAGAGCACCTTCAACTCCATAAAGGTAATGGAGAGACCCAAGAACAGATATGGAGATTACATGTGCATACACTGATATTTTTTCTGTTAATTCACTTATTAAGTACATCTGCATTTGAAAACAAGCTGTAGGAGGATATTCATATTTCCATCATGATTGCATTCAGGCTGACCTGCTACAATGTAGTGCATGGTCCTTAGAAATAAGAAATTCCTTGGGAATGCAAGCTGGTGCAGCCACTCTGGAAAACAGTATGGAGGTTCCTCAAAAAACTAAAAATAGAACTACCCTACAACCCAGCATATCCACGGGATACAGGTGCTGTTTCAAAGGGACCATGCACCCCCATGTTTATAGCAGCACTATCAACAATAGCCAAAGTATGGAAAGAATGTCCATCGATGGATGAATGAATAAAGAAGATGTGGTACACACACACACACACACACACACACACACAGTGGAGTATTACTCAGCAATCAAAAAGAATGAAATCTTGCCATTTGCAACTACGTGGATGGAACTGGAGGGTATTATGCTAAGTGAAATTAGTCAGAGAAAGACAAAAATTATATGACTTCATTCATATGAAGACTTTAAGAGACAAAACAGATGAACATAAGGGAAAGGAAACAAAAATATAAAAACAGGGAGGGGGACAAAACAGAAGAGACTCATAAATACGGAGAACAAACTGAGGGTTACTGGAGGGGTTGTGTGAGGGGGGATGGGCTAAATGGGTAAGAGGCGCTAAGGCATCTACTCCTGAAATCATTGTTGCACTATATGCTAACTAATTTGGATGTAAATTAAAAAATAAAAAATAAAACAAGTTAAAAAACAAACAAAAAGAAATAAGAAATTCTATAAAGAAAACCAATTTAAAATGCAAAATATCTTCTATCCAGACATGGCCAATTCTGATATAATTAACTTATGCAAGTAACCTTGAAGAAACCTGATCAGTGCAGTTTTGAGAGACAAGACTTACAGGTAAAGCAACGAGTTCAAATGCTGACCCTGATACTCAGCAGCTGAGTAAGTTTGGGAAAGTTCCATACCCTTTCTAGGTCTGTTTTTCCACTTGAAAAAAATGGAAATAATAACAGCTAACTCAAAAACTGATGTTTGTAAAGTAGTTAGTATAGGTTCCTTACTCAAAGCAAGGGCTTTGTAAATTTAGCTCTCAATAGTTTTTGAAACAAAAAGCTGCTGACTTACCTTGAGAGTTATGTTTACATCAAAACGTAGTGCCATCTGAAGTTGCACTTTATGCCATGTTTCCCACATTCAGTCAATAGCTCCTGTTGCATAACATAAAACAGTGACTGAATTTCTCTTCTGACCAACTCCTCCTACCCTCACTCCCACAACACACACTAGGTTAACAAACAAGGCTAGTGACTCCCGAAGAGGTTAGTATCGGTGGATTCCTAAGAAGACCTGGATACAAAAATCACTGGGCAGAGCAACTGAAGAAGCATATTTTGTGCAGTGTGTAATGTCAGTGCGTTACTCAGATTGCCACGGATACCTCTTACCAACTTTGGCTGGTGCCCGCTGCTAACCGTTCACCCTCTCCCCAACCCTTCTCCAAAGGGTGCCCTTGGGGCCATTTAAGAGCTCCCTGCTGCATCAGGCTAGGCCAGAGGTCACCTGAAGCCACATCCTAGATTAGCTTCTCCCTCTTGCCTATGTTGCTTTGCCTAATCCCCCCAAAAGTTTCACCTGAAGGCACCCTTAATAATTGCTTTTGTCAGAGTCTCAGGCTCTGTTTCCAGAGAATCTGAATATGTGACATTCTGTGTCCTATAATATCTGTCTCTTTCAAACTGAAAGTTGAGACATAGGTTTAGAGAGTCCATCCAGTACATTAAACAAACAAAACAAAACAGAATAGGGCAGACTAAGAGAAAGAGTGCAGTGTACTTAACAAATCATATGCATATATCATGGAACTTTCATTTCCATTACATGGTGTGTGTATGTGTGTAAATATGAGTGTATGCATATATATATATGTATGCATATATATATGAGTATATATATGCATATATATGCATATATATGAGTATATGTATGCATATATATAGAGTGTATGCATATATATATATATATATAGTGCGTATTTTTGAGTCATGATGTAAAAATGTATTTGTAACTGTTGACCACAGTCAAACAGTTCTGAAAGTCACTCTCCCAACCCGGCTGATTCTCTGACTTATTTCCTTCATCAGCTAGTTTATACTCTAGAGGAGTAAATAATTCAGTATACTTGATCATTCTTACAAACCACACACTTTTCAGCTAATGAGGAAAAGGTCTTGTCTTGAAGAATAAAATCTGAAGACAATGTTGAGTAGTGCTTTCAGTCTTTAGAAAGTTACAGCCAGAGTAATTGCTTTCATAATCGTCAGTATTTTCCATTCTATGCCGCAGTTTTTTCCATTCTAGTGTCTCTGGGTAACACTAATAGGTTTACCTAAAATTCTTTATATTGACAACAAAAGCAGTTCTATATAAAAATCTCCATATAAATAAAATTATGGTTTTCAGGTGATAATTCTTCTAATAGTCATGGTCCTAACGAGCACTTACTATGTGTCAGGCAATGTTCTAAGGACTTTTTCCATACACCAGATTGTTTAATACTCTCAGTGGTCCTATAAGGTATTGTTTTTTCACATTTTTTCAGATGAGGTACAGAGAAGTTAAGCAACTTGTCTGAGGTCACACTGCTAGCAAGTGGTAGAACAGGGAGTTAAACCCAAGCAGCATTTCTCCAGAATTTCTGGACCTTAACCACTTTGCTGAACTACCCGTAAAAGTTATTTTATCAAAACAACTCTTATTTCATCATGTAACAGAAAGTGCAAAGCCATACACAGCAAGTACTGAAGAGGCATATACAAGTATGTAAACTTTCTGGCAAGTAAAAACAGTTATGCCCTTTAGGTTGTAATTACATGGTGTTAGCTTTATAATTATTTATTAAACTAGACAAAAATGCTTTATGCAGTTTTTATGTGGTTATATTCACCAAAAGGAAAAGAGCTGGGAGAAATCATGTTAGCTATTTCTTTACATACTAGAATTAAGAAATTATCAGTTTTATTTGGCTTCTTAAGATTTGCTTTAGGTTTTTTTTTTTTTGATAAGGAGGTTATTTGAAAACGTTTTAAAAATAGTTCTCTTAAGGTTACATCAACTTGCATGTCAGTACAGTTTCATTTTAAATTATTAAAATCAAAGTATGTGCACTTGAGAATTCATTGAGAGTAACCGCCATGACTTTCAGATGACTGGTTCTCACCAAAATCACATAACAACCATAAATTGTAAATTTCCTAGGAAAATACAGTATAAAACTTGGTGCATCACATAAATAGTTGTGACTCTGATGGTAGCGCTCACCAAATATTCTGTCTGCTCACTCATATTTTCTAGCTCCTCCTGCTGTTAAATGGTGCCATGTGGCAAGTCCCGGCCAGTGAAATATGAAGAAAACTGACAAGGGTTATTTCTAGACTAGATAGTGCAGGGCTTATACACTCTCCGTGTCTGCCAGGGGCACAAAGAAAGCCATGCATTCCTCATGCTACAGCCATGAGACGACCTGCCAGTGTCAACCAGGGTCCTGAATGTTGGAGGCTATACAGAGCCCCTGAAATGGACATGTAACATGAGCAAGAAGTAAATGTTTGTTGTATGAAGCCACTGGGATGTTGGGGCTACTCTGTTACCTCAGCATAAACCTAGCCTATCCTGACTAAGTGGTATTAAGTTAATCCTGAATGTGCATTGGGGTTTAGTAATCTTTTACTGTATAATCCTTCTTCTTAGGTGGTTCCAGATGTTCATGAAGGGAATTTTCCCAAACAAGATGAAACAATGATAGACTTGAGCATTCTGCCTTCTCCCAATTTCACACTCAAGATCCCTCCTGAAGACAGTGATGACAGTTCTAACTTCATTAGCTACGTGCTGGCGAAAGCTGTGCAGCATTTTAAGAAACACTTTTAAAATTGGTAAGCAGAGTGCCAAGTTAAACATGCCTTGTTGATAGGAATAGATGATTCATAAAAGAGAAAAACAACAAAACTAGTTTTAAAATACTTGGAAAATATGTTCAACCTCATCAGTAATCAAAGACATAAAAATTAAGACACGATAGCATCATATGCCTATCAAACGTGTAAATTTTTTAAAAAATACAAAATAGTGATAGGAGTGTGATGAAATGGGAATTCTTATATGTTATTAGCAGGAACACAAACTGTTGTTGCCTTTTTGAAAATAGCTTTTGGAAAAGCTATTTGAGGGGCACCTGGGTGGCTCAGTTGGTTGAACAGCTGACTCTTGATTTCGGCTCCACCATCTCCTGGTTTTGTGAGTTCAAGCCCGAGTTGGGCTAGCAGCACAGAGACTGCTTGGGATTCTCTCTCTCCCTTTCTCTCTGCCCCTCTCCTGCTTGTTCTCTCTAAATACATACATACATACATACATACTTAAAAAAATAACAATAAAAAGTCCCCTGCCCATCCTCCAATCTGTATTTGCAAAATTATTTAAAATAGTAAAAATTTAAAAACAATCTTAATGGTTAAAAACAAGAGAATGGTTAAGTAGGTTGTAGCTTAATATCTTCTAAATTAGTGGCACAATTAAAACTGCATGTAACATTCTCTTTGGGTAATATGATCAATCTTAAAGAATAATTAAATTTTAATTCTAAATTATCATTCATAAGGGACATTGTTAGCAGGTCAGTGTATAATTAAGCTTGATATTACAGGATTTGCTGACTGTCCCTTTAAGTTTTGGAGAACTTTTTTTCAAGTTATAATAGTCAAACAATCAATATCTTTTAGCATCTACTAAGTGAAGGCACAAACCCAGGTACTGTGGAGGAGAAAATGATGAATTTGACAAGATTCTTTCCCAAATGAACTCTCTATCCAGCAGGGGATGGAGTGGGAGTTTACAAAACATACATATAACAATGACACAAGGTGGCATGTAGCCAGTCCCAAGATGGGGGCCTTTGGGAACTGAGGAGAGGACACTTTACTTTCAGAAAATGAGAAACTTCTTGGCTGGATATATTTCCTTTTTCACCTTCCTTTCCCACTGGCCTTCTATCCCCTTTCCTGTGCTCTTTCCCTCCCCTCATTCCTTCCCACCCTCTCTTCTCTCTTCTTTTCTTTAAAAAAAAAATGGTTTTCCATTATTTTATTATACATTAATTTTTTCAAAAGCCAAGAGCATTTATTGTATTCCACATTCTGAACCTTTATTCCAAGAAAAAAATACACTGTCCAAAATTATTTACTAATATTTGATTCTTGCTGCTTTTTTTAAAGGTAAGAAGACCTAACTCATCGTACACCTGGCAAGTAGAATCACCTCTTCAGGTACCTCTGAGACCTGAAAATCCCAAATGTATAAAACAATGTAATAAATGTAATACCAGGAAAACATGTCAGTTTTATATTATGAAGTACTATTAATTTTACGTTGAATGACAGATTAATAGCTATTCAAATTGATTTAAAGTAGAATACCTTTTTTAAAAAATCACATGTACATATACTAAATTCTATGGTACATTAGTAGTTCCTTGTATATTAAACAAATATTAAATTGCCAAGATGTCTCTGTTCTATCATTTCTACTACAAATACACCACTTTCTAATTAACGGAGGATACTTCTTTCAATTTGCTCTTGAATTTATAATATAATAATTGGCTTTTTGAAAAAAATCTATAATTCATTTCTTTGTTTAGTAAAACCTGTAACTTATGTATAGATTTTTTTCTGTTGAATACACTTCTGCATGAATAAATTTATTTAACTGCTAATGAAAATTATAACTTTCCTGGGATCTTCTAACAAGACTTTTATCTTAAAATGCTTTGTCTTCAGTGAAGCCACCTTTGGAGTTAGTCATTACTCCCACCATCTCTGTCATCTCAACTCCAGGCTAATATTTCTCTTCTTTGGTCAAGATCCTGAATTTTTTTTTGTTTATGTATTTATTTTGAGAGAGAGAGAGTGTGCATGTGTCCATTTGCACGTGAGCCAAGGAGGGGCAGAGAGAGGAGAGAGAATCCCAAGCAGGCTCTGTGCTAAATGTGCCTTGCAAGCATCATTCTACTTTCTGTGTCTATGAATTTGCCTCCTCTAGGCACCTCACATAAGTGGAATCATACAGCCTTTGGTCCTTGTATGACTGGCTTATTTTACTTAGCATGATGTCCTTAAGTTTCATCCATTTTGTAAAGCAGGGCTCGATCCCATGACCATGAGATCATGACCTGAGCCGAAATCAAAAGTCAGACACTCAACCGACTGAGCCACCCAGGTGCCGCCAGACCCTCACATTTTAAAAGGAACTTCCACTTAAGGAAAGGTCATTTTTCCACAGCTCAGTTCTCTGAAAAACTTCCATCTCCCACTGAAGGTCATAGTCCAGGGGTGAAGCAATCACACATTAGAACTTCAGAATTCTGGAAAGTCATTATGAACACTCGCATTGGTCAATCTTATTTATCACAAGCCTGAAAATGCACAGTCCTGGAAGAGGTGGCATCTCTGTGCACACATGTAATTTTTAAAAAGGAGAGGGCAATATGAAAGGGGCTGAGGTTTGATCACCAAAAATCAGCACAATGAAAACAAGGGATAATGAATAATGGGCACTAGAATTCAAAATTAATGTTTTAAAGAGATGGGGTGTCAGTTTTCAATTCCGTTTTGAACATCACATTACTAATGAATTATTTTTAAAAATAAAAAGGATTGAGGCAAAGAAAAAATAAAAAGAATATCTAAATCCTGGAATGACCCCGTTTGTTCCTGATAAACTTCAATCACATTTTCTTCCTCCATCTCCAGTTCTTTCGGAGTGTGATTATCCGCAATTCTCTCACCTTCAAAGAGGAACCTGAGGCAAATTCATCGAACCCCCTGTCGTTAACAGTATGATTCTTTGAGTTTCTTGAGATGCATTGTCATTTTCACTTTGAAGTGAATCTCACTGCTATCCTGTCCAATGACTTTGAGTTTAACGTATTCTCCTTCCTTTTTATCCCCCCAAGTCCTAGTTGAAGGTTTGCTTCCTGGTCAGACATGGTGGCTATGGCTTCATCCAGGATCTCACACAACCCTGGCCTTGGTAGACAGAACCATGCTCTGGGGTTTATAGAAATCTAGACTTTTTTTTATTGTGAATATATATATATATATATATATATATATATATAGTATATATAAAACAACTGTATTATTTTAACCATTTTTAAGTGTACGGTTCAGTAGCATTAAGTAAATTCACATTACTGTGCAGTCATCACCCCCATCCATCACCAGAACTTTTTTCATTTTCCCCAAATTAAACTCTATACCCATTAAACACTAACTCCCCGTTTCTCTCTTCTACCAGTGCCTTGCAAGCACCATTCTACTTTCTGTGTCTATGAATTTGCCTCCTCTAGGCACCTCACATAAGTGGAATCATGCAGTCTTTGTCCTTTTGTGACTGGCTTTTTTTTGCTTAGCATGATGTCCTTAAGTTTTATCCATTTTGTAGCGGGTGTCGGAATTTCTTTTTAAGGCTGAAGACTATTCCTTTGTGTGGGTGTCACGTTTTTGTTTATTCACTCATTCATCCATGTACACCTGGGTTGCCTCCACTTTTTTGGCCGCTGTGAATAAGGTTGCTATAGGCATGAGTGTACTTCATTGTTTCTTTGTAAAATTACCATAACAGGGTTCTCTTTGAACAAGGCCATACATATTTTATGGAAAATCCAAGATGTCACTTACTTAACCTCATAATTTGAACCTTGGCGCAATATAATAATCAGAGAGTCATTTGCTAGTATATGTCACTAAAGATTACATTGGAAATATATTTGTAGTCAGTCTTTCAAGTTATAAAGAGGAATATAATGAAAGAGAGGACTCAAAACCTTTAAAGCATTTCCCACACAGTGTTGATATTCTACTTGATGGGAAGTCTTGTCAGAGAAAGTTAGACGAGTCAGAGGCAGCCGGTTGAAAATAATTCACTCCAGATGACTATAAAGTTTCTCCTATCAAAAGTGAGGGCTATTAAAAAAGATAGGACACTATTGATAGAATCTTGGGTTCCTTAATGTACTGAAGTCTCAAATAAATAGAGCCTTTTCAACCACATATTTGATATATTTGTCAGACAAGGTGCCAAAAATTAAGTTAAAAAGGGAAACTTTCTAAGCGCCTTTCTAAAGGGCCAATGAACTATGGGAAACTTGTAGACTGAGGAGTAGGAAGAGGGGTTGGTAAGTGGAAAGCAGAGGTCTCGAAAACCTTCTGTGACAAGGCTGACCCAGATTCCAATCCCCACTGCTGTATTTCCTAGGTGTGTGACTTCAGGCAAGATGCTTAATGTCTCTAAACCTCAGTATCTTTACCTTAAAGTAATAGAAGGAATAGTTCTTGTTTTATAGCATAGTTGTGAGAACTACAGGAATTAATCCATAATGATAAGCATTAATAAATGGTAGCATTGATTATAAAGTAATATTATTATCAAGTGCCTGACTCACAGTTGGCTCTCAAAAATGTTCGTTTCCTGCTTCTTTACCTAATTATACCAACATTCTTGAGTTTGCTGTGTAAAGAAAAGAAGGTTTCTTCAGACCAGTAATATTCAAATGTTTTTGCTCTCAAACTTCCTAAAAGGGACATGAAAAAGTTATACTTGCTCTTGTATGTGATTTTTCAACATAAGTTGAAAGAATAGCAAAATTTTATTTTCCCATGTATTGTAAATATTAGCATTTCAAACATGAAATGGTTTCATCTCTCTTTAAAATATATCCAATGGAATCTAAATATCATGGAAATTTGATACCCAGAATCATCCACTTAAACAAATACACAAACAAGTTATTCTTTAACAATGAGAAATTTTCTTTCCATTTTCTCCTTAAACTCTGCTTTTCATTCTTTTTTCAAAGAATTTTATCCTAATGTAATATATTTTTATGTTTAAGCATCTTTTATTGATCAATAAATGTAAGCATTTTTAGGTTTTTTAAAGTTTTTTCTTCCTTCCTTCCTCCTTCCTTCCTTCCTTCCTTCCTTCCTTCCTTCCTTTCAGAGAGAGACAGAGCACAAGCAGGGGCAGGGCAGAGAGACAGGGAGATGAGCCCTGTGCAGGGCTCAAACACACGAACCATGAGATGAACCATGGTTCATGAACCATGACTTCAGACATGAGCTGAAGTCAGATGCTTAACCCAGGAGCCCCAAATTTATTTATTTATTTTGAGAGAGACAGAGACAGCATGCATGGGGGAGGGAGAGGAGAGAGCGAGAATCCCAGACTGCACTGTCAGCGCAGAGCTCCATGAGGGGCTCTAACACACAAAACTGCAAGATCATGACCTGATCCGAAATCAAGAGTCAGTTACTTAACTGACTGAGCCACCCAGGTGCGATTTAGATTTTAAAAATCAAAAATCTGCCCAGAGGAGCACCTGGGTGGCTCACTCGGTTAAGCGTCCAACCCTAGATATCAGCTCAGGTCTTGATCTCAGGGTCGTGAGTTCAGGCCCTGCATTGGGCTCCATGCTGGGCATGGAGTCTACTTAAAAAAAAAAAAAAAAAAAAAAAAATCTGCCCAGGCACAAAAATCTAGGTATCAAATATTCATTCTCAGTTATCATTTGTAATTATTATTTGTATATATTGATTAAAGTAACAAATATACATATCTATGACCATTAAAATATAAAATAGGGGTACCTAGGTGGCTCAGTCAATTGAATGTCTGACTCTTGATTTTGGCTCAGGTCATGAACCCAGGGTCATGGGATGTGGGGTTGAGTCCTGCATTGGGCTCTGTGCTGACAGTGGAGCCTGCCTGAGATTCTCTTCTCTCTCTCCCTCTACCCTCTATATAATTATATATATTATAAATATTTAACAATATTTAACAGAAATAGATCTCTTAATGAGAAGGAAGAGCTTTCCCCCCAATAAGTTAATGTATCCATTGATACAGTTCTTTCCTAGAGTAAGATAGGATTCAGCACCCATACTACCCCTATTTTTTATTTTTATAGATAAAAGTGCTAGGAAACATACTGGCCTAAATGCAGTGGGGGTTGAATGTTCCTTCTCTCAAGGAGGTCTTGCCTGGTGGTAGGACCTAAAGTAGTTCCTCTGTACAATTATCATGATGAGTGCTGGAGTAATGAATTGGATTGTTGAATCACTGTATTGTATACCTAAACCTAATATAACATGGTATGTTAACTATACTGGAATTAAAATTAAAACTAAAACTAATTAAATAAAGTAATTTCTCTGTACCTGCAGTAGCCCTTTACTGAGTTATGCCATCATCATATCATGATGATCGTTCATTTATGGAGCAGCCACTGGGAAAGGAACCATTCTCTATTATCATCAAACCAAGATCCTCCAAGTACCACAGTGGAAAAGGAATCTCCACACAGGCAGGGGAGCCTATGCTCTTTACCTTGAGATTCTCTTTGTGGTATAACTGATATTCGGCTAGAATAATAAACTCAGCTCAAACTGGCAAAAGGAAACTAAACACAGAGGATAACATACAACTGGAAAATCTAGGCTATTTTCTGCCTGGGATCCGCCCCGCGGTTGGAAATGTGTGGAGACACTTTTCAGTTGGGGTGAAGTTGGAGGAATATGTACGTTTAGTTGGCTTTCCACAGGCATGCTAAAGCCCTGCAGTATGCTGGACGATCCTGCCCAGTGAAGAACTCTGCAGTTCTGGCCCACCCAGAACATGCTTCCACATGGCATCTTAGCTTCTTATACCTAGGGCAATGCTCAAGCTGAACAGACAACATGGGTCCCCATTCCTTCCTGAAGTCTGTTTTCTGAGTTAAGGTTTTCTGACCCAGCATGTCTCCTCCCAAATGACCACCAAAAAGAATGCCCACTGCATCTGGTGCTACCCGCCCTGTCCAAATAGTACAACACAATACAGGAGGGCTATCATTCCTAATAGGAGACCGATGACTCTTTAAAACTATTACTATGCTGGGGTTGGGGACACCTGGGTGGCTCAGTTGGTTAAGTGTCCTACTCTTGATTTCAGCTCAGGTCATGATCTCAGTTTGAAAGATGGAGCCCTGCACCGGGCTCCATGCTGACAGCTCAGAGCCTGCTTGGGATTCTCTTGCTCTCTGTCTCTCAAAATAAATAAATAAACATTTTTTTTTTTTTTTCAAATATCGGTATGGGATGGGGTGGGGAATGTGCTGTAGGAGGGGAAAATGAATCTATGCAGACCTAGGAAAGGCCAGCCTAGTACTGTGATGGATGAAATAGATTTAAAATATCTGCTGTTCTGTAACCCAATGCATTTCTGTTTATTGTGGCCTTTGTGAGCACTCATAAAACCAAACGGCAAGAACAGAGACTTTCCAGCTAGAAGTCTTGTGAAATGTTCCCTGAAGCACTTCTTAGTCTGTTCATAGTATTATCCTCCTTCCAATTAACCCAAATGGCCAGGTATTTTTTAAATTGTCTTTGAGATTTGATTTATTCTTTATAGGCTTTGTGTCACATAAAGGGATGCAAGATTGTTTTCACTGAGCGGATTAGGCAGAGCTGCACATGAAAGATATTCACCTCTTGCTAGAACTTGTGTTTCAATTACAAAAATTTTAACCTTGAGTTTGAGAGGCATATGTTAGCAGAAAGATGTGAGAATCTTGCACAGCCAATACATTTGAGATAACCCGGGGAGAAAAAAAAAGAAAAAAAGTTGGCTTTATTGAACGGAAAGAAATAGTGTTTGGTATGTTTCATTCAGTGCCAACATCTTACTCTTCATAACCCAAGACCCAGCAACAAAAAATACATTCAGCATCTACTATGTGCTAAAAAAAACAGTTGTTGATTCAAAAGACTGCTTGTTGAAATTAGTCAGAGAAAGACAAATATCGTATGACTTCATTCATATGAGGACTTTAAGATACAAAACAGATGAACATAAGGGAATGGGAACAAAAATAACATAAAAACAGGGAGGGGGACAAAAATACAAGAGACTTAAATATGGAGAACAAACAGAGTTACTGGAGGGGTTATGGGAGGGGGGATCGGCTAAATGGGTAAGGGGCATTAAGGAATCTACTCCTGAAATCGTTGTTGCACTATATGCTAACTAACCTGGATGTAAATTAAAAAAATAAATAAATTTTTTTAAAGACTGCTTATTGCATGTCCATGTATTAGTACATTTTATTTTTTTTAAAGATTTTCTTTTTAAGTAATTTCCACACCCAACATGGGGCTGTAACCCACAACCCTAAGATCAAGAGTCCCATCCATGGTCTGCTGACTGAGCCAGCCAGGCACCCCTCCTACATTTTAAACTAATTATCAAATTGCTCTTACCCAACAGTGTTTACATTAGAAAGATTTCACAATAAGTGAAATTTTGCTGTCAAAAACTTGAGAATGGCTGGCTGTCATTAATCAAGTAAAAAAATGGGCCTATTCCACTTCCTCCAGCTACTGGCCTTCGGTGAGGATAGGGAAAAACGGGAAGGCACAGCGCCTGACAGCCTGGTCAAATAACAGGGTTTTGTTTGTTTTTGATTTCATGAATACGTGAGGACTGTTCCAGGCTCCTCTTAGTATTAAATGGCGCGGTGGGGGCTCCTGGGTGGCTCAGTCGGTTGGGCGAATGACTTCACCTCGGGTCACGATCTCACGGTTCGTGGGTTCGAGCCCCGCATCCGGCTCTGTGCTGACAGTTCAGAGCCTGGAGCCTGCTTCCGATTCTGTGTCTCCTTCTCTCTGCACCTCCCCTGCTCGTGCTCAGTCTCTCTCTGACTCTCAAAAACTAAATAAGTTAATTTTAAATTTTTTTTTAATAAAAATAAACGGCGCGGTGAACGCGAAACTTTCTAACCAAAGTGGCCTTTTTCAGCCAATGCACCAAGATATGGTACTTAGGTTGTTAGCATTTAAAGGCGCTAAACACCGCAGCTTCAGGTTTCTGGCACGTTTCCCAGAGCGCGCGCTCTGCGCAACTTGTGGCTCGGCACGCCCTTGGGACGCCGGGAGCCCCAGGGCCGGCCAACGTCACGAGGCAGGAAGGGGCGGAGTCACCGCAGCGGCGGCGGGAAAAAAAGCGCGCAGAACGGTCTGGACCTACTAGCCAGTTGCGCGCTGCTCGCCGCCGTCCGCGTCTTAGACCCCGCAGCCTGCGTCCGCGCCATGCCCGCTCCCGGCTCCGAGCTGCAGCGCCCGCCGGCGCAGCCCGCCGAGCAGAAGCGGGGCGCCGAACCGCAGCCGCAGCCGCAGCCGCCACCCCACGGGGAGCTGCAGTACCTGGGGCAGGTGGAGCACATCCTGCGCTGCGGGTTCCAGAAGGATGACCGCACCGGCACCGGCACGCTGTCGGTGTTTGGCATGCAGGCGCGCTACAGCCTGAGAGGTGACCGCTGCGCGCGCCGGGCGAGTGGGCGTGCGCACGGGTGGGCTCCGAGCGGCCTCTGGAGGAGCGCCCGGGAGAGGCTGGGTCCCGCCACCAGCCTTTAGTCCTAACCTCGATCCTGTGAGCTCCTTAACCCCCGTGCTTTGCAGACGCCAAAACTGAGGTTCGGGTTAGAGAAATGATTTGCGTAAAGTCACGCGGACGGGAGTGACAGAATTGGGAGATAAAACCACGTCTTTTGGCGCCAAGGCCTGCGCATCCCGGTCACGCTCTCTGCCCCAGAGCGGACACGGGCTGGTAGTGCTGACTTCATACCAGAAAATGGGAGAGGATTTGCCTGGGCTTGACCACGGACTTGGCTTAGAGGTTGCCCTTTTTGACTCCTCCTTTCTACCCTCCCCGCCCCCACCCCCTGTGTTGGCCCTTTGGTTTTGCAGTTTTAAAAAATTGGAGCGAAGGAATATGGGCGGGTCAAAGGCGGCCGGAGTAGAGAGTGAATACAGAAGCTGGGCGGGAACTTGTGGTTCCTGACCATTTTTCCGGTCTGGTCCTAACGAACCAGCTTTCCTCTTAAACGTTGAAACAGGAAAGCGAAGAGTTCGAGTAGAAGTTCTTATTCCTGTTTTCCTTCAAAACAGGATGGCCCCTGGGAAGTGTCTCTTGGGGGTTGTTAGAGTCAGGCTTTCAGGGGACAAAGGGGTGGGGTGGGGGTGGGCACAAGACAGGTATCCTTGACACGGGTATGGAGATGGTTTTAAGTAGGGAGACCTATTAGTGAAGGACTGTGGTGGGCAGGGGAGGACCCACACTTAACCCCACACCCATTTTAGATACTGGAAAATACCCAGGCTGCAGTGACAGAGGAATCCACCCTCCTGCCGCTCCGCACAGTGGCCTCCAGTGACCCAAAGACCTAGCTTTTACTCCAGCCCTTCTGCAAGTTCCTTCAGCTTCCTCCTATACTTAAAATGGAGGAAATAGTGCTCAGTAGGCAGTACTGATAAAAGTACTTGAAAAAAAATCTGTCCTTTTTACATGTATAGCAACTATACAATTGATAAGGTGAACTGAATAGGTACCACATTTAGAGATAAGCTTTTATATTTTGATCTGTTGCTTGATGCAAGCTTATACATTCCCTCCTGGTGCCTATAAAATGGTGATCTTAAGGATGCTTCAAACAAGGTTGTTTTGTCATGCATATCAAGTGTTTAAACAGTTATTATTTTTGGTACACTTAAATAATAGAGGTTAATTTGCTTTGCAGATAATTAATAACTATTCTTTAGCTTTGGCCAGTGTGATATCTACTGTCTCCTGGACCTGAGTAAGTTTTCCCTGGCAGGATAATCACGGAATAGCCCTGGGAGCCTTCAGCCTTTGTCCTAGGGCACATTTTGTGTGTTGTCTTCACACTTCTCTGAAGGATTCACACTAGCTGGCAAGTGGATGTAGTTCTTTCCCTGTCCACATGGGCATCCTGCCTGGCCAGTGTTCCATCTCAGTGTGGAATTCCTGTGGTGGTCAAGGGATTCAGGAGGGCAGTCTCCTCTGAATTGGGTCACTGACTTCGCTGTATCCTGTGAGATCCACCCTGGTCTGGGGTACCCACGTGACTAGAGTCAAAGTTTCCTGCTTGCTCCTGTGGTCACTCAAAGGCCTGTGTCCTGGGGCAGTTTTCCTCTACAGAGAAAGTTGGATGGTGTCTTCTGTTTTCCCATCTTGAAATTATCTGGCAAACTGTTTTTCAGATGAATTTCCTCTACTGACAACCAAGCGTGTATTCTGGAAGGGTGTTTTGGAGGAGTTGCTGTGGTTTATCAAGGTAAAGAAGCTGCTGCTATTGGGAATCAACAGTCTGTTCTCAACCCAGCACCAGCAAGATCCTTTAAAAAGTCAAATCATGTCATTCTTCACCTATAGCCCTTAGTGGCTCCCATTTCACACAGTAAGAGCCAGGGGCCCCTGTCCCAGCTCTGGCTTCAGCTGGCTTGCTGCTCACTCTGCTCCACCCACCTGGCCTCTTTACTAAACTTTGAGCACATCAGAACATTGCCACCTAGGGCTCTGGAACTTGCCAGTCCTGTTCCCTGGAGCCTTCCCCTACATGCAGCATGACTCACTCCCTCACCTCCTTCAAGTCTCTGCTCAGTGGGCCTTCCCTAACCTTCCCATCTAAGACTGATTATCCCCCTCTCCCTCCCCGACATACACACACCCTCCTCCTACCCTCCTTTGTTTTTTCTGCAGAGAAACATCATCAGCTGATGTATGATGTGTGTCCTCCCCTTTCCCCCCTGGAAGGGGGAAAGTAGACAACAAATGAACAAGTAAAATGTATTAGAAGCTCCATGAGGGCAGAGAATTTGTTTTTTCCTGTTCACTTTTTATCCCCTGGGCCTAGAACATAGCCTGCCATATAGTAGATACTCAACATAGATTGATCACTGAATATGGATCCCAACCATGTTCTCATATTTGTATAAGCTAGAATGATCTCTTGAGTAACAAGCTATACCTCTTCTGAAGAGCCAGGTAGGTACCTTGGGTAAGGGCTAAGGTGCTGTGATGATGAACAGCTTCCTCTTGCTCTGTCTCCTGGTCCAGGCTGGTAATATTCTGGCCAGTGCTGGTTAGAGGGTGCCTGAGGAGATGGGCTCAGTTCTGGGCTGTGTAGAAACCGGGATCCCTTCTACAGAGCACTCTGTGTGGCTTGTATGATCTTGGGCCAAACCAAACTCAAGACTTCCTACTGCATTTTAGAAAGGGTTTAGAATTCGATCCAATCCAGTCTTCCTTAGTTCCATGTTCTTTTTTTAAATTTTTAAAATTTTTTTTAACATTATTTATTTTGAGAGAGCACAAGCGGGGAAAGGGCAGACACACACACACATACACACAGAATCCAAAGCAGGCTCCAGGCTCTGAGCTGTCAGCACAGAGCCCGATGCGGGGCTCGAACCCACGAATTGTGAGATCATGACCTCTGAGCCGAGGTCAGATGCTTAACCGACTGAGCCACCCAGGGGCCCCTGCTTAGTTCTATATTCTCGAGGCATTTTCTTCCATGTTGTCTTCTCTCAGCTGACAGTGAGTGTCTAGTTCCAGGCACGTCATCAGAAATCTCAGAAGATGACATTTATAAACCATCTAGTGCCCAGTCTGAATGGATATAAAAGGGAGACATTTGAAGCAATATGGGAAAGATAGAAAAATGACGTCTTGGAGGTGGAAAAAGTATAAACAAAAACAGAAGGGAGGAAACGAGATGCTCAGAAATAAATGCAGTCACTTGTTTTAATTTAGCGTGAATTCAGGATTCTAAGAACCCTTTACCAGGAACGTGTCAGGCTCCCCTCTGATAGAGTTGCTCCCTGAGTGACTGGATGAAACACAGGAGTCAGAATGAACCTGCACTGCTGCTGGCATCCGTGGGCAGGATGGAGAGACGGGGTCTGTGCTGAAGTTAGGATCTGTGGTGCACTGAGCACTTTGTGTCCTCTACCCTCACACTACTGTGTGTGGGGAATACTGAGCTCTTATGTGGATGGAGATAGCAAGGCCAGGGGGTCAGGGAGCTGTCAGAGAAGGGTCGTGGAGGGCAGGCACAGAGCCCCGGTGTGTGTGTGTGGCACCACAGCCTTGTTTGTCCCCATTACAGCATGTTCTACCCAGAGGCCGTTGAGATCTGTCTGTGACCTGGAGGCACAATCAGGACATAGGTTAGGATGATATGGGCCACATCTGATGAGATTAAATATAAGAAATAAACATGGGCTCGTACTTGGGAAAAAACAAAACACCACCTTAACTGCATATATAGGTTGGGGTAAACATAACTCGACAGTGGCACATATAATGCGGATGATAGATTTGCAAGAAAAGCTGATACCGATTACACCAATTAGTGAAATAGCCTATGTACCAACCAGGTCTAAGATACACTGAACAGACTGCAGGTGAGGCATTAAGTGCATTTTGGGGGATCACACTTAGACACACATTTTGTTAAAAAGCACAAGACTGGGGCGCCTGGGTGGCGCAGTCGGTTAAGCGTCCGACTTCAGCCAGGTCACGATCTCGCGGTCCGTGAGTTCGAGCCCCGCGTCAGGCTCTGGGCTGATGGCTCGGAGCCTGGAGCCTGTTTCCGATTCTGTGTCTCCCTCTCTCTCTGCCCCTCCCCCGTTCATGCTCTGTCTCTCTCTGTCCCAAAAATAAATAAACGTTGAAAAAAAAAAAAAATAAAAAAAGCACAAGACTGTTAGGCGAGGTGGGAATAATGAAAGGATTTGGAGGTGTTTAATCTAGAACATTTAGTTGAGAAGAATAGGAGAAAAGATTTGAAAGGGTAATAATTCCAAGAATCACCTGTCCTGGAAGTGATACCAGAAAACTGCCCTAGAGGCCCTCAAAAAGTCAGCTGGACTGGCCTTTAAAGATGGGATGTCCAGCTGTGCAGGACGTGTGAGTGCCTGTCCCTGGTGTGTTAGCACGGGCCAGAGGCCTAATTGGTGGGAAGCTCTTGGGCTATCAACTCCTTATGGCTCAGTTCACTTGGATGCCTTCTCTGTTGTCCTGTCTCTTCCAGGGATCTACAAACGCTAAGGAACTGTCATCCAAGGGAGTGAAAATCTGGGATGCCAATGGGTCCCGAAACTTCTTGGACAGCCTAGGATTCTCCAACAGAGAAGAAGGGGATTTAGGCCCAGTTTATGGCTTTCAGTGGAGGCATTTTGGGGCAGAATACAAAGATAAGGATTCAGGTGAGAAAACAGAGCAAAGCCTTAATTTCCTGAGCATCTGGTATAGCATGAGTTTGCTCCATTGTTTCTAGTGAAGTTGGGGTTGTAAGAAGCCAGTCTGAGGAGCTGATACACATAGAACTTTGACCTTGTGAGGTCAACACTCTTGGTTGTTAGTTTTTATTGGGTGCTTGGTACTTTCTGTAGCTTGTTTTGCTAGCAGATAGTTGGTCTGCTGGTTGGTCAGTTGGTTGCTGTGTTGGGGAATAAGGTAGGAGTTCATCTGGGGGACAAAAAGAACAAGGATCGCCTTGTGGTGGCTTGATCTCCCTTTTTGATACTGAGCCACCCAGCACCCTGTAGGTGGAGCTTATGTAATAGCAGTTGTTGGGTTACCCTCTTCTCCCTGCCCTCCTGGGGTGGACAAGAAGATGAAACATCTTACTCCTGGATGGTGACCTTCCTCAGTCATTTGGTGGCACCACCTGCCCCAGTCCTTTGACCCTGTCCTGCTTGTCCATAGGCCATGCGTTGCAAAAGCAAATGCCTACCTCCTCAGGGTGTGTGTGTGTGTGTACACATACATAGGAAGTAATAGTTTGCTAGCTGGACAGAAACCACTGACAGCACCTGTAGATTTATGTAAGTACCACAACCAAAATCTAGAACTGTGCCATCATGGTGCATCTTTTTTTTTTTTTAATCTTTTATTTATTTTTGAGAGAGAGTATGTGAGCAGGGGAAGGAACAGAGAGAGGGAGACACAGAATCCAAAGCAGGCTCCAGGCTCTGAGCTGTCAGCACAGAGCCCAATGTGGGGCTCGAACCCACTAACCGTGAGATCATAACCTGAGCCAGAGTCAGATGCTCAACCAACGGAGCCACCTAGGCGCCCCTTTTTAATCTTTGTTATTACTTTTTCTGAAGCTGTGATTGTGACAGAACTTTCTTCTCTCCAAAATTAAGAGCTGCTAGACCAGAACCTAGTCTAACACCAATAAGTGGAAGTTTAACCAGAGTGAATATAAAGCTCCACATTCCTCAGACTTTTCAGCTTCCAGTTCCATTTCAGGAAGAAGGCAAGGAATTAAAGTCCAGAGACCAGGAATGGGAGAAAAGTACAAGGTGGTGTAATAGTTAAAGAGGTTTCCTGATGTTTATGGATCAGCAGGGGTTTGGCTGCTAAATTTTAATTTTAGATGTAAATAATGCTAGATCACAGAGGGGAATCCACCCACAGTCTTTTGTTAGTATGTTCCACAGCAGTAAAGTGTGACAAGAATGGTTGATGGGTATAGAGACAGTCCGTGGGACCACTGGAAGAAACCGATTGCTGGGATTGGAGAAGGTTAGGAAGGGGAGGGGTTGCACCATGACAGACCGAATATTTAAAAAAGACTCATAGAAAAGAAAATAGACTTTGTTATGGCTCCAGAGAATAGACCTAGGAGCCCTGAACTCAACATCACCCCACGAGAGCTAAGCAATTTGTAGAGTGGATTAGATACCTTGTAGTGTGGCCACAGGGGGGCTGTGGTAGGACAGTGGTGGATGGCCTCTAAGGTCATCTCATAAGATCCTGTGATTGATATGTGGACATGTCTTCTCTTTTTTGACGATTCTACAGATTATTCAGGTCAAGGAGTAGATCAACTGCAAAAGGTGATTGACACAATCAAAACCAACCCCGATGACAGAAGAATCATCCTGTGTGGTTGGAATCCAAAAGGTTGGAAGCATCCCAATTATTGTCTTGTGTCCTAACTGTAACATTAGCCCAAAGGGAAGCCATGTAGCTTTGCATGGAGGCTACCGAGAGGAGGCTGGATCCTGGGAACCACCACCCTCAGCTGCATGGCTGATATGACCCTGGGCAGGTCACACTTGGCCCCATTTTCACCTTCAGATGATGGGGTTGGATGCAGATGATTTTAATGTGTGTATTTATACTTATTCTTACTCCAAAGAGGGCTTTAAATTACCTATAAAAATACACCAAGGATTTTAACAGTTTAAATTGGGGCAGATGAAGTTTCATGTCCCTGCCACCTGGCTGTTAACATTTTAACAGTTATATTATAAAATTAAACTGACCAAGATGTAATAAATATTACCCAGAGTCAGATATTTGCTTTTATAATAGAGACTTTGAATACAGGAGGGTGTGCCTGAGATGCACACCTGTGGTCCTTGTAAATGAATGAATTCCTCCTGTACTTGTAGTTTGGTGCCATGAAGGTAGCACAAGTAATTTCCGCTTGGATCAAAGAGTGTTGCTTCAGTTGTAAATGGACATCTGCAGAAGTCTTCTGTTGATGGATGGGTCACCGTAGGCGTTGTTCCATCCTCAGGATTGGAATGGTCTGCTCTTAACATAGGGGGAGGTGTGGGTCATGGGGGGTGGGGTCACTGGCCCAGTGGCTTTTTCTCATGATCTCCCCCATGTGAGTTGTCTTCTGTTTCTCTGTTTTACTCTGTGTATAGCTGCATTCTTTAAAACCACCAACTCCTCATTTTCCTTTGTGCTGGCTCCTCAGATCTTCCTCTGATGGCCCTGCCTCCGTGCCATGCTCTTTGCCAGTTCTACGTGGTGAACGGTGAACTGTCCTGCCAGCTGTATCAGAGGTCAGGAGACATGGGCCTGGGTGTACCCTTCAACATCGCCAGCTACTCCCTGCTCACCTACATGATCGCACACATCACAGGCCTGAAGGTGAGCTGCTCTCTGGAAGGAATGATTGCTACCAGCCTAAAGCACTGAGCTCTTAGATTCTTCAACGTGGAAAAATTAATTGCAGAGTATTCAGTGTCTGATTACTTTTAAAAAATGTGCTCTAGGTAATTAAGAAATGAACTTGCTCACCTTGCAGCTTCCCATGGAGCTTTCCTGTCTTTGTGGTCTGTATAAACAAGCAGGTTTATATAGTTTATAATATAAGACAACTCTTATGAATACCACCTTTTCTCAAAAGCTACACTGGTGAAATTCTTTTCTAAAAAGCCTTGGAATGTCTGCATAGTGTACATAATATGCTTTCAAATGATGTGTTTTAAAGGAATTGAAACTAAAAACATTTACCATTTTGCTTGCTCCTGTGCGATTTAGCCTGGTGACTTCATACATACTTTGGGAGATGCGCATATTTACCTGAATCACATTGAACCGCTAAAAATGCAGGTAAGAATGATACCGGTCATGCTTTGGAGTTTGGTAACCTCTCTTGATAAAAGGCTGCCTTCTAGAACATCCCTCATATAACAGCCCTTCTGCTCTGTGCTGTGGCAGATAAGATGGACTGTTCCAACTACAGGGCTTCAGCTTAGGGATGGTGGTGGGCAGGGACAAGGTGGACACATTTTAGCACCCACAGACACTTAACAGTGCTGGGAGGTACTAGATAGCGGGACCAGAGAGGGAGAGCCCATATTTGGACCAGTGGGTTTGGGACCTTCCCAGAGGTAGCATTTTCAACTCATATTTTTACTTGAAGGAAAATTTAAATGCAGATGTTTTCCCGTCATATGAAATACCATACTTAGGTATTAACTTTCAAAAGTCTGTTCAAATCCTGAGTTATAGCAGCCAACAAATGATTTTAAATGGCAATTAAAAAATGAGTTGTCTAGGGGTACCCGGGTGGCTTGGTTGGCTGAACATCTGACTCTTGATTTCGGCTCAGGTTGTAATCTCATGGTCATGGAATTGAGCCCTGAGTGGGGCTCTGTGCGGGGCATGGAGCCTGCTAGGGATTCGTCCTCCGTCTCTCTGCCCCTCTCCTGCATCCACACGTGCTCTAAGAAAATAAAATTAAATAAGTCCAATGCTTAATGATCCCCAAGAAAAAAAATTTTGAACCGAAACCCTTTTAGCCCCTTCCAGGTGAGATCCAGGTTTTGAAAGTTCCTCCTTTGAAGGAGTTTAGCTGCTTTTGTTTAGAGGGTAACTTCAGGGTTTACCCAGTTGCCTCTCTGGCTGTCTGCTCCAGTCTGGACAGAATAACGTGAGGTTGTAACCCGTGTGCCTGCCCTCAGTGCCACCATCTGTTCATGCCAGGAACACCAGCTTGCATCCCTTTCTGTTGTCAGATGTCACATCTTACATTGCCCTCACTGCCAAGGACAGTTGGGATACGGATTTGGGGACTCATACTCCCATACTGAGCACTGTAACTTCTGAGTAGTTACGGATTTGAAAGTAAAAGATTGCATCCTGTCCTTAATAAATTTACCAAGAACAGCCAATTATGAGATGAGCCACAAGGCTCCACCCGATGTGATTCCACATAATATCCTTCAGTCCCCACTTGTGGGAGAGGATCAGTTATATTCCAGTAGTGTTGCATAAGCAGGGACAGGTGTCCATACTATTACAGTCCTATGAAATAATATTTTGTTGATAAAATACTGTGTACTTGTCTCAGAATTAAAGCAGCTTGCACCGATAATGGCAAAATAACGATTTCCTATTATTTTTAGCTCCAGCGAGAACCAAGGCCTTTCCCAAAGCTCAGAATCCTTCGAAAAGTTGAGACAATTGATGACTTCAAGGCTGAAGACTTTCAGATTGAGGGGTACAATCCTCACCCCACTATTAAAATGGAAATGGCTGTTTAAAATGCTTTTAAGGGAGATACCGGAAAGATACGGATTCTTGAGGGATTAGACTGAATGCCCGGATGAAAGGTGTTTCACCCTAAAGAAAGAACGAACTAGGTCAGAAGTCTATTGGTGACCGGCAGTTACACTTGATTAGCTTTTGAGAATGTTGCCACTGGCCAACAGTTCTCTTACTAACAAACGACCTTGAGTTTGGTTAACTCCCTGGGGATGTGTGAAACTGCCAAGATTAGGGATAAAGTAAGGAGAGTAAAAATTTATATGCTCTTAAAAAGTGTACCTGCATTTCAATCCCACATTTTTATGAAGCTCAGTGCATTTCAATTACATGAAAACTATTCCCCCAGATTTAAGCAAGCTGAATAACACCAGCATGCATGATAATGTACAGTTGTAGTTATGAACATTTAAAGTTACTTGCTTTATATATTGCTATAATAAAGGAGTGTTGTGCATTCATCTGGTGTTTTGTTTTTTAATTTTTTTTATTCTGTATTGCCATTCTGCTCACTGCTTGCCTAAAATAGATTTAACTGAACCCTCCTAAATAAACATATGCTGTATTCTCATTTGGATCCTGCTTAGAGGGTTAGTATATTTTAGAAATGCTGACTAGACTGTATTTTGCCTTGTTTTTCTGCAGTTCATCTAATTCTGGCTGCATTTTATCATTAGCATTTAATGACCATTTAGGATAAAGGTTTACTTAAGGGTTATGGAAAAATAATACATGAAATGCCATTTTTATGCTCATTACTGCTGCCATAGTTTCAGTATCGTGTGAATCCTCTACTGATAGATTTAGACTGAGCAAGAATAGAAATGCTAAACCACTCCGGGGCTTATCTGTGAAATCCTTTTACCTTTGTTACACACCAGTTACCTTTGTGACACACACATGGCACTGCAGGACTATTTTTTTACCCTGCTAATTTCTGACAGATGTTAGATAGAATAAGGCATTGTTCCAACAATTAAATAACCTTATTTTCAAAGTGCAGTTTAATGTTTAGGTACCAGCACTTGATAGAAATTTTGTAAGAACATCTTTCTGGATTTTGAGTTAAATCTAAATTTGTTTAAGGATTAATAAGGAGAATATGTGTTTATTTGCTAAAAGAATCAAGTAATAATGATGACTGAGCTGATTCCTGAGGTTAACAGGACTTTCAGCTGAATTTGTTTTGATTGCTAGGGTGATTTTTTTCCCCCCTGTTTTTGTAAAACCATACCCAAAAAGTTTTAAGCCTTTTCGCTTGAAAAAGGAAAGAGTATTGGGGCTGAACATTTAATTATTTTGAGCAGCAAGAAGTTTCTTCCAGACTTCACCATCTGGATATTGGTGTTTCTTTACAGATTCCTCCTTCATTTCTGTTGAATAACCAGCATCCTATCAAAGACAAAAAATAGAGTAGTGTTAATAACCACCCAGAACAAAACTCACTTATGTATTTCTGCTGCCTGTAGAGATGCTGTTTTCAGATTGTTTGAAATGAGGAACACACTACTGGCTGCTTCTCAGGATTAAACTAATCACACTTCCTTTGACAATTCAATCTCTTGTTGCTGAAAACGAACCCCAATGTCTTGGACATGGTGAAGATTAATGGTCCAGATAACACAACCACAGTCTCAACGTTTCAGTTCACTAACCTCCAGGTGGTGCCATGTTTGTTTTTTGTTCTTTTGGTTGGTTTGTTTTTGCACAAGAAATGCATTTTAAGGTCTCAGCTGGTGTCGGGAAGAAAGGCCTGCATTAGAGAAGCCTTGTCGGAGCAGTTTCACCCTCAACTCCTGACCTTTGGGCCTTGGGAATTTGATATTGCTAACTAAGGAGCCATTTGTAATTTTTAGATACTGAAAATAAACTCTAAGGATACAGAGCTTTGTGCTCCAGGGTCTAACCCACAAGAACAAGTCTACCAGGGGCTGGCAGTGCTTCCTCAGGGAGGCCTCTCTGGCCGAGCTCACCTTAGGAGGCATGTAGGAAGCCTTCTTGATTGTCACTGGATACCTGAAATGTTCATGCAGGTGGTCGACATATTCGCACATCCTAGGAGGAAGGAATCAGATTGGGGCAATAATGCCTTGCGTTAGATCATTTATGTGGTACTAACTGTCCAAGCAAAGGGGTGAGTACCACTAAAGAAAGGGTGGACTTGATCTGGCACAGGTTTCTATGCAAATCTTTCAACCTCTGCCTCAGGTCCTTCCCATCTGCAAAATAAAGTAATATGAGGGCTTGGTTGAAGTTTCCTCATATGGGTACCAAAAGTCTCTTGTAACTACGGATGGTCCCTGACTTAGGATGGTCTGACTTAAGATTTTTTTGACTTCACGATGGTGCAAAAACCATACGTATTCAGGAGAACTGTATTTCAAATTTTGAGTTTGGATCTTTTCCTGGGTTCGTGATGTGTGACACGATCCTCTGTCATGATGCTGGGCTGTGGCACAGCATACCCCAGTCAGCCACGCCATCATGAGGGTCAACAACCAGTATACTGACAACTGTTTGTACCCATATAACCTCTCTAACACTTTCAGCACAGTATTCAATAAACTGCATGAGCTATTCAACACTTCATTATAATATAGGCTTTGTGTCAGATGATTTTGTCCAACTTTAGGCTGATACAGCTGTTCTGAGCATGTTCAAGGTAAGCTAGCCTAATCTATGATGTTCAGTAGGTTAGGTGTATTAAATGCATTTTTAAATGTATTTTTAATGTTAATATTTATCAATAATTGATAACAATCTATTACTATATATTAGTAATCAATATGTTATGCTGGGTTTGTCAGAATGTTAAGCCATCTTCAGCCAAGAAAGATCTGTAAAGGTTTTATTACTCCCATCAGTTTAGACTCTATAAGTATCTGGGATTATTTCAGTGCCTTTAGCCAAAAGTTAGATGAATAGACTAAAATCACCAAACGAGATCCCATCCAGCTACATACGATTTAGAAGAAGAGCACAGGTTTTACTACCAGACTGGTCTGTGTTCAGATTTGAGGTCAGCTACCTTCTAGTTTTGTGACTTGGGGCAAGTAACCTATCTCTGCCACCTTGCTTTAGCCACAGGTTAATGAACAGCCATGACAGGCAGCCCGTGTGCCCGGTGCTGGGAATTCACAAAGGACCTGGTGAGACAGGGCCTCATGGTTTCAGTGGACACAGAGACTAAGTTACCGACTAGAATACGCACTATGTGTAATCTACAAAGAACAGGCTACAGATGAAGAACCAGCCCCATGGGAGAGGATGTTCTGGCCTTGAAGGATGAGCAGGGAACGGGTGTTCCACACAGTCGTAAAGCAGGGGTGCTGAGCTGCGCCTGCGCCTTGCGGCTGGCTGCTCTGCATGCACAGCAGCATCCCAGCAGCGAGGTGTGCTTCAGGAGGGTGGCACCAGGCACTTCTGCCCACTCCTGGGTGGTTGCAGCGCACTGTTCTCGGGGCTCGCCCTCCTCCTCTCGGCCCTCCAGATTGGCAGGACCTTTCAAGGTTGACCTCCCCTTGGTCCCACCCTCAGAACAGAAATGATAGGGACAAAAGCAGAATAGCCCAGGAATGGTCACTTCTTATCGAACAAAATATTTCAGACATAAAAGGCAGCATCTGTCTACTCACCACCTGACTTGAGACAGGTACTATATCACTGAAGCCCAGTCTAAACCCTCACGGATCCCATTTCTCTCTCATGGTCCTGCATTTGGTGTTTACCATTCCCATGCACGTTTTCTATGCTTCTGCCATATAAAGATCACCTCTAGTGATCTTTCGGCGATTCCACATTTAATTCCAAGAGGAAAGAAATGCATAGTAAAGCCGTATGTGTGCAGATGATCAGAAGACTGTCTTAAAGTTCACCTGGGATGTGTTGAGAAACAAGATGGAACCAGATGCAGCCAGATTACAGAAGACTACAGCGTTGAGACCAGGAGATTGTACAGAAGCAGAGAATACACACACGATGAAAGCAAGGCTTTAAAAAGGAAGGGGTTCTGGTTTCCACCTGGTTGCAACCCCCACCCACCCACCCATCACATACTTAGAAAACAAAGGCAGCTACCAAAACCCCACCCCCATGAAAGAAAAAGAGCTCTGTCCACTGCTGGGGCTCCAGTTTAATGGCTGCATGTGAAGAAGAGGAAGCAAAACCAACTTGGCCTTTGAGTTATAGGATGTGGCAATGGACAGAGTTCTTAGCGCCTCTGGTCGCCAGAGCAGAATTTTAAAAGGTCTGGCCTGGACCGAGGGACACTTCTGAAGCTAACTCCACGTTACTGACCTGTTTTTAAGGCTTGCAGAAACTGATATGAAGTCAAATATAATCAGGTGCTGTACCAATTCACAGAGGCCAACTCCACCAGCATGGGGGCAAACGGGAACTACAATAAAGACAGATTTTTACTTAATGCCAGGTAGGGTGGGGGTGGGGATGAAAGAGAACCTCCAGGTTTTCTCATTGCCCACAGGTGATTATGTCATTCATTAATATACAGGGATGAAACTCCAGGATAAAAATCGTCAAAGAGCCCTTGATTAAACCGAAAAGAGTCCCTACAGAGGGCCCCACGGGTGTGTGGTGGGCAGGAAATGGAGGTTTGGTGCGCAGCTCCAGGGTGCCCTTACTTTCAAACTTTTTGGCCATCAGCAACACTGAGAGGTTTTCATTGACACTTCCCAGCCTGCAGCTGTCAATCTGGAGAAACTGCAGGGCTTTCGCTTGGAGAAGCTGCTTAAATATGACTCTATTGTGGCACTGGAAATAGAATTAAAATAAAACCAACAGAATGGGGCACCTGGGTGGCTCAGTCGTTGAGCGTCCACTTGCGGTTCGTGAGTTTGAGCCCCACATCAGGCTCACTGTGGTCAGCCTGTCAGCGCACAGCCTGTTTCGGACCCTCTGTCCCCTTTCTCTGTCCCTCCACCGCTTGCACTCCCTCCAAAATAAATAAACATTAAAAAAAAAAAAACCGTTTAAAATAAAACTAATTAGAAGAGTCAGCTTTGGCCATTAGGGTATCTATACCTGGCAATGCGCCAATTCCAAGTCACTCCTCAGCGGCCTCTGGAAGCTTGGACTGTATCTAGTCTTTGTTTTCACCCGCGTGAAGCAAGCCCTGATAATACAAGCCGGGGACCTCGCTGCTCACTGCTTTATAAATCCGTTAGTGGAATGGTCACACCACGGTCATGCTAAAGTCACATCAGCTTGACATCTATTAAGGAAATGCTGTCATAGTGACTGGCAAGTGGGAAGTGAAGCAAACATCAGGATGAAATATGGTGATGGCGATGAGCAGGTGGTTTGGACGACAAAAAACACGGCTAAACAGCATTGCTCCTTTTGCTGGGAAAACTGAGAATCTGTTCCTTCACACTGCTCTGCTCGTGGGTGGACTGCCGCAGGTTTTGGCAGGCATTTGTGCTTCGTTTTATAAGCACAAAGAGTGAACGCAATAATGTTTACTCCGTTTGGAAGCTGGCTTTCTTAAAACCATACAGTGCATCTTATGCCCTTGCATGAGCAGCTTTAAATTGCTGCCTTGTGAATTTTGATTAGATACTTTGAAGAAGATAAATGGCCTTAGTCATATAAATTGTGGGAAAAGAGACAAACTTTTGACTGTATCTGACTCCAGGCTCTACTGATGTGCTGTAAAATATCCCGATTTCTGAAATTAAAACTCCCCAACTCGGGGGCACCTGGGTGGCTCAGTTGATTAAGTGTCTGACTCTTGATTTCGGCTCAGGTCATGATCTCATGGTCGTGGGATCCAGCCCCACATCAGGCTCTGTGCTGAGCATGGAGCCTGGTTGGGTTCCTCTCTCTCTCTCTGCCCCTCCCCGACTCATGTTCGCTCCAAGTAAACAAGCATTAAAAAAAAAAAGAAAAAGAAAGCTTCCAAACTCAAAATAACACAGGTGATGTAACCTAATGTATGCCAGTGTCCTCAGTGGCTGGCCAGTGTGTACTGTCCCCAAGGAGATGTCATTTACCTGCTCTCCTGTGGCGACACCAATTCCTAGTGGGACCAATGCCTGTAAAATATAAGGCAACTTGATGTTATTTTCCCAAACCTTTAAACTGAAACTCCCAATGTTTAAAAATATTTACAGTTGTTTAACTACTTAGAGCTGAAGAAGGAAACGTCCCTGCTGTGGAGCCGTGTGAAGTTTAAGGAATGGCAGAAGGTGGTCAAGGGGATGATGTATGCACACAAGAGCGGCTGTGTGTGCCTACAGAGGATACAGTCAGCACTAGTTCATATGCTGCCGTTAGTTCCCTTCCCGGCTACAGTTCTGCAGATTCTCCCAACCCCCCTCTTCTGTAGTTGTTCCAGAGCCCTCTCCCTTCAAGCTCAGCAAGCGGTCTTAGATCCACTTTACAGGTCAGGGTAAGCTTATTCCCAACCTGGTGAAATGCTCACTTGGCAAGTGCTGGAGTCTTCTTAGACTCAGACTGCTCTCTCAGTCCTACTGCCTGAAGCTTCCTCACTTCCCTCCACTTGGGCTCAGGCTGCTCCCCCCTGCCCCCCCCCCCCCGGGATTGCGAGACCATAGGTACTCTCCTCAGGTATCAGTGGCACCAATAGCTAACATTGAGCTCTTACTAGCGTGGTGTGCTCTCAACTGTGTGGTGCTGCGTGAAACCGTGACTGAAATGACTGCTCATCACAGCCCACTGGGACAGGAATCATCATCACCCCCATTTCACAGAGGCAAAACAGGTTCAGGGCTAGCAACTGTTCCCAGATGACAAAGCTAGAAAGGGGTAGAGCCCAGGCTTGAACTCCAGGCCCACTTCAGAGCCAGGGCAGACATCTGAACCACTAGATAGAACCACTCCCCTACAGAAAAGCCCTAGGGGCACCTGGGTAGCTCAATCGGTTGAGTGTCCAACTCTTGGTTTCGGCTCAGGTCATGATCCCAGGGTTGTGGGATTGAACCCCGCATTCGACTCCATGCTGACTATAGGGCCTGCTTGAGATTCTCTCTCCACTGCTTGCATTCTCTCTCTCTCTCTAATAAATAGATAACGTTTAATTTAGGAGCCAGGTATCCCCAATCCTGCTAGCTGTCCCGCCTCTAATGGGATATGTGGACATGGATGATTCATGGAAAACCAGAAGCCTCGGCCTCCTCGTCTCCAGGTCAAAAGTTAGAACAGATGGTCGCTGAGGCACCTTCTAGCTTCCTTGTTTATGCTTTCGGGAACTTCTAATTTAAATGTTCTCGGTTATCTCAAAACAAAAACAAAAACAAAAAAAACAGAGTGGGGAAAAGTAGTAGAGGAGGGGGGAAGTCATTCACTCTACCATTTTAAAGAATATGTTTCTGACACTAAATAGGTACCAATGTTTATTTCTTCCTTTTAATCATTTCCTGAACCTGCTCTATTCTAGCTGCCCTCTCCCTTCACCACCTGGCCTCCTAGGTTACTGGGAAAGCCTCCTAGCTCTACTCTCTGCCTCCAGTTTCTTTCTGTCTGTTCCACACCTGCCCTGTACCCCGTGTCTCAATCCATCCTACATGTTTTTTCCCAGTGAAATCTTCTTTAATCCTATTCTCTCCTTCAAGACACTATGGTGGCTCACTGTGTTGGGCCACATCTTCTGCACAGACGGACCTGCTGTCTGGCCCCATGGACCCATCTTCCCCACAGCCCCTGTGCTGGGGATCTCCAGGGCCTGCTGTTTCTGTGGCTTCCCCCGGCCTTGGTCTGTCTGCGCCCACTTCATGGGATGCCTCCTGAGTGGATGGCCTTCCCTATGTAAACAAGACCTCAGATGGCTGAAACCCAGAAGAGCTTCTGAGGAGACCCTCCAGGTGGGCAGCGGTGCAAGTCCCTGTGTAGGCAAGCGGGCAGCACTAGGGCATGGCTACCCCCATAAGAACCCTGAGGCAAACGTCTTGTTTCTCGAACCATGGCCTGTCACTAGATTCTCATTTCAGAATGACTCCTCAGAAGCTTTCAGTTCTGTTTAAATCAACATGGTCACCCCACGACTGCTGCTCACGTCTCCCCCACCTGCAGTACAGCTTTCCTCAGGGTCAGCTCTTGTCTTACCTCCACAAGGCCACTCCACCATCCCAGCCCACGCCTGTCTCTCCCTTCAGTGACCTTCTTTCTACTGTCCTCAGTGCTCAGGGCCCCACCCAGCATGCCCCCATGTCTTACCCTCTTCTCTCCAGCTAGGCTGTGAAGTGGGGAGAGTGGGAGGGCATCCCTCAAACACAGGCTTCTGTGGAGTGTCCCACATAAGAAGCTCATATGTTCATTTACTGAGAGAAAAGGGACAGAATGGCTCCAGTAGGACCTATGACTTCATGTAGGACACACTGAGGTATCTTTCCCAGAACTTGGAACTGACTGTCCTCACAGTGACAATTTTCAGATTAGGGGAGAGTACAGCAATGCAAAGTCACACCAGGGGAAAAAATCTCCCAGGCAGGCAGGAACTGGCTGGGTGGCTCAGTCAGTTAAGCATCCGACTTCGGCTCGGCTCAGGTCATGATCTCGCGGTCTGTGAGTTCGAGCCCAGTGTCGGGCTCTGTGCTGACCGCTCAGAGCCTGGAGCCTGTTTCAGATTCTGTGTCTCCCTCTCTCTCTGACCCTCCCCCGTTCATACTCTGTCTCTGTCTCAAAAATAAATAAACGTTAAAAAAAAAAATTAAAAATAAATAAATAAATAAATAAATAAATAAATAAATAAATAAATAGCACCACCAGTTCCTGTCCTGATTTTTCACTCACCCAACAACCTCTGGTTTAATGTGGCTCCTTGTGGAGCTTGCTCTGGTCAGAGGATACAAAACTCTAGTGCTCCCAGAAGTTGGGAGTTCTCCTTATAAATTAACTACCTGGCATTCTGGCTTTATATATATCCGTGCTGGACACCTGCCTAAAGGGAGACACACCCTGAGAGAAAGGATGTTCTCAGATGCTCTGACATATCAGGGTGTCCCTAAACCCAAGAGGAAGGGAAGCCGGGTGGATCGGTGCAGGAAGTGTGTTGGTGTGAGGGCTCCAGGTAGCCTTCTCCTGGGCAGGCCTGACCTAGGCATTAGCTAAGTAAACCTTGTATTTTGAGTCCACCAGAGGAATCTGCACTTTTGTTTCGTTCTGGGGGAGTCAAATATTTTAGTATCAGTCAGATTTCTATATTTACAAAGTCTGGAGCCGTGTCTATTAACCTTTGGTTTGTTGGCAGCCTTTCAACTTTTAGCAATGTACTGTCTCTAAAATATGTAAAAATGTAAAAGGGAAGAAGCAACGGGATTTTGGGATCTGTCAGACCAAACCCACAAACAAAAATACATGGCAGTAGTGACAGAGGCAGGAGCGGCTTTTCTACCTTGGAAATGGTGGCATGTCCCAGAATGTCATCAGGGGAGGTGGGTTCTTCAATCCACAGTGGCTTGAACTCAGCCAGCTTTGACATCCACTCTATTGCCTCAGGCACATCCCAGCGCTGGTTGGCATCCATCATCTGCAGAGAGAGAGAAAGAGAGAGAGAGAGAGAGAGAGATCTTTCACCATGAGGTCTGCCTGGTACTGACTTGTGACAGGACTGCAGCTCTGAGGGAGGAAATGCTGTCACTCAGTGCCACCAACTGCTGAGCAAGACTTCCAGAGGGAGCCTGACATCTCCTCTGTGGAGGATCAGCATGCAGCCGTTACAAAAGGAGCCAAAGAACAGCCACCAAGACAGGCACTGTAGTTCTAGATGTGTCTTCTAGAGGAAATGCAACTCACAGAGCCACTGTGATGTCTGGAAGTGTCCTGGGCTAGGCTCAGGAGAAGTGCTTGCTGGCCCTGGAGCTCTGGCCCGATCTGCATTTAGGGCTTGGAAGTACACCTGTCTTGCAGTATTCATTGTTCTGGAAACTACTTTATCACATTCTGAGTCATTCATCGTCAATTCTAAATTTGTTCACTAGTCATTTATTGACTATTGCCAACTATAAGTCTGGCACAATAATAAATAACCCAAACTCTACCATTTATGAAGCACCTACTCAACTGGGTATTTTATGACGCAGTTCATATTAACTCAGTTTACAGAAAAGAAAACTGACATGCAGAGAAGTTAAGGAACTTGCCAAGAACAATTAGCCACGTAAATAGCTAGTTCAGATCCAGGCCTCTTTAACTCCCAGGCCCTGGCTCTCTGCATGTGGAGATCCTGCCTGGAAGTCAGGTGCTGGGTGTGCAGAGGCTAAGACAGGGCCTCCCCAACCCTGACATTATCATGCTTTGAGAAGACAGACACGGAGGTGGGTATCTCTAGTAGAAAGTGCTAAGTGGTAAGAGTTTCCACAGGGGGCACTATGAAAACCAGATGATAGGACACCTAGAATCAATTGTACCACAAATTACTTGGAGAAGGATGGCCCCTTAAAAGTAGCATTAACTCATGTATAAATAGTGATACTTCTTATCCTAGGTCAAGGACCCAATTCCTATTTTAGTTAACTTAGGAAACATGCCTCCCAAACTCCACAAAAACATCTTGTGACTTTATAAAAATATTTTACATGTAATAAGAAATCTCTTATAAAAATAGTCAGGAATGACTGATCCTTACATTTATCTCAGCAAAGTCTGGCATCTCTTCAACATTGGCTCCCTGAGACTGGCCGCCTGATGGACCAGGCGGGACGTATTTTTTCAGGGGAGTCAAAGAATGGCACACTGGGGCTCCAAGGGGAGACCTGCTTGCTCAGGCGCTTCTGTGCCAGCAAGCAGGAATAATCCCTAAGCCTGATCTTACGCAAGCAGTTCTGCAGAACAGACGTTTTAAACTATCAGCTCACACAAATCTGTACTTCCTCTCTCACTCAGCTTTAAAATTCCCAGTGTTCTTTGGGGCACCTGGGTGACTCAGTTGCGTAAGCATCTGACTTTGGGTCAGGTCAGCATCTCATGGTTCAAGTCCCACATCTGGCTCTGTGCTGATGGTGTGGAGCCTGCTTGGGATTCTCCCTCTCTCCCTCTTTCTCTGCCCCTTCAGCATGCTCTCTCTCTCTGTTTCAAAATAAATAAACTCTAAAAAATAAAATAAAATTCCCAACATTCCTTAATCCTTGCTTGAAATGAGTTGCATTTTGGCCCAAGACACAGGCTTCACGCAAGGCTTCTCAATGGTAGGGGAGGACATTTACCAACGTCTTCTCAGGTCCAATCATGTTTCTGATGAGTCGGCACCTACGGATGTCATCCTGGAGATCAGCACCCACTTTTACCTTAAACCTGTAAAATAAATGCGGTTTGGTAGTTTGGACGTGTCCTGACGTGACAAAGACACGTGGATTTTCTGCAGAAGCAGCCGCCTCTGTCAATAATTCACAGGTCATATCTTCTAGTAACCTTTTGCCCTTTTCTGGTCAGTCCCAGACAAGCCACTTGAAAATAATCTGGCAAATGTATCAGGGCAGTAAGGCTAAACCACCCGCTGACCCAAAGTCTAAGAACTAGGAGAGCAGTCAGATATTTAATAACACTGAGTTTTTGCTGTGCCATGACAAGGAATTAAGAACAAAAGCCAGAATTGGAATTAAAGAGAAGTGCCTGTCACATCCTGAACGTAAAGAGTATGATTGATAGGGGTGCCTGGGTGGCTCAGTCGGTTAAGCATCCGGCTTTGGCTTAGGTCATGATCTCACAGTTTGCGGGTTCGAACCCTGCATCCAGCTCTGTGCTGACAGCTCAGAGCCTGGAGCCTGCCTCAGATTCTGTGTTTCCCTCTCTCTCTGCCCCTACCCTGCTTGCACGTGCTCTCTCAAAAATAAACATTAAAAAAAATTAAAAAAAAAAAAAAGAGTATGACTGATAAAATACCTCCAGCTGTGCAGAGGTTTATACGAGGGCTTCATCCTGAATCAATGCAGTGAAAGGTCAGCCCTCCCTAGGTATGCAGAAAGAGGGAAGGTGCCGGCACTTCCTGAGCGCCTGCTATGACTCCCATTGTGCTGATCCTTTTCAGATACCGCAACTTTGAGGAGAATCATGAGTTAATATTATTCCCATTTTATAGAGAAAGAAAATAAGGTTCAGACAGGTTGGGCCATTTGCCCATTATCACACAGCAAGTACCTGTAGGGGATGAGGGGAAAAGGCAAGAGGCTGATTCCAAATCCATCATATCCCAAGCCTCTTTCCAATGCTTCATGCTGCCTTGTTCAAATTCTCACTTCCCGACCCTTCATTTAGCTGAGGAGTTAACAAGAATTCAGTGCCTTCCAAACTTTAGCGTGCACACAAGTCACCCTTTGACATGGGATCTTGTTAAAATGCAGATTCCTGAGCAGCCGGTCTGGGAAGAGGCTGGACTGCTATTTCTGACAAGCTCTCAGGAAATGCTGATGCTCCTGCTCCAGACTACACTGGCAGCAGCAGGGGGCCCGTGGCCAGACTGAGAGTCATGCAGGGAGCCCAGGGACCTATTACAGAAAGTGCCACTGTGCGCTAAACTGGTAGACTCATGGTGACCACATCACGAGACGATGGTCCCTCTATGTCCTGCATTGTGTTAGGTTTTGGGACCACTGACAGCCACACTGTATCCAGAGGAAAACCCTAGGATGCCCAGGGTTCCATATCTGCTCAGCAGAGACAAGCAGAGAAGTGCCAACAGTTGGTCTGGAGAGAAGCAGCCTGGGGAGGAGAAGGTCCACCACTCCAGGGGAAGAGGAGACGCTTGGAGACTCTGCAGAGAACTGGAACCAGTAGCTGGAAGTTACATGGAAGGGAAGGACTCGATACATTTTGGGACTCTTTCTAACACACGGAGCCCTCAAACAATGCAAAAGCTCCCTGCAAGTTAGGCTCACTGCCTCTGCAGGTTTTCAAGTGGAAGCTGAGTCAATGCTTATTACTGATAGTAAAAGAGTGGACTTCTCGGGCGCCTGGGTGGCTCAGTGGGTTGAGCATCCAGGTCTTGGTTTCAGCCCAGGTCATGGTCTCACATTTCGTGGATTCAAGCTCCATATCAGGCTCTATGTTGATGGTACAGAGTGTGCTTAGGATTCTCTCTCTCCCTCCCCCCTCTCAAAATAAATAAGTAAACTTAAAAAAAAATTTTTTTTTCAAGAGTTGATTTCTATTCTGGACTGGTGTTTGAAATTGATGATCTCCAAGGTCTGTTTCTCCAAGGTCTTAGGGTTGTAATTAGGACTCACATCTCATCTTTGGAGAAAGCCTGGTCTACAGTGAGACTTCTCCTACGTATCCTCCATGTGAGACTGCTCCTGGACGAATCTGGGCCGCCCTGGTGCCTTTTGTTCCTGGCCCATCATGCTGCTAACTGGGGCAGTGAAGCTCGTTACCACACAAACAAGTTACCTGGTCCAGCCATCCTGCAGGGCCTCGGTGCAGAGCTGCGGGGAGAGGAGCACAGCCAGCATCACACACCGCAGAGTTCCCCTTGGTCTAATGAGGACCCCAGTTGTCCCTGATCTGGTTTCATATGCACTTACGGCAGCAGCGGGAACCGGAGGAACAGCTATGTGTTGATGCATTAAGAGCACAGTTTAGCCAACAGACCATAACTCTTTGTACCCATAGGATGACTTTCTTTCCTCATCTCTATGGGAACAATGTCTTTAATTGTTCACACTCCTCAAAGGGCAATGGAGCATTGATATCCCTCTTGTTAAAGCTAGGATATCCTGCAGCATCCAGAGAACTAATGGATGTGAGGGTAACAAACAGAAGCTAGTCTTTCTCTCAGCTGCAGGTACAGTGCAGTGGGATCAACCTCACACTGACTGCAGCCGAGTACCAGCCACGGGGCCACAAGCATCACACAACTCACAGCTTTTATCTGGAGCCTCCAAACCACCCACAAGACCCGTATTATTTCCCCATTTCACAGTGAGGAAACCGAGGCTCAGCATGGTTAGGTGTAACACTGCACGACATTACACTGCTGTCTCTGCCTGGGGTCAAATCCCGGACTGTCCCCTTCCAGAACCCATGGTGGGACATATAAGGTCACAAAGTCCCATGCCCACAATATGAGCGGCTTTACTTTTGCTCCAGTAGAAGTGCTTTCAGAAGGAGGCCTTGGATCCACAATGATCTAGAAGAGCTAACATGAAAACTCCAGAAAGCCAGGAATATAAAACCTGTCTACAAAACCAGCTTCGGATGCCCACCTGCTTCAGCGTGTCATCCGAGTACCCCAGCCAGGCGCACGATGTCGTGTAGGCAGGGTAGCCGTGCATCAGCATTTGCCTTTCTGTGGAAACACAGAGCTTGTCAACATTTGTGCTTTCCAGGGACCTTCAGGATTAGAATTGCCTGTAGCTAAGCTGCTGCCCCCAGAGAATCCAGCAGTTCTCCTTCTGACCCTGCCTTTCACATGCACCCAGCCCCAAACCCAGCCTTTGGTCACATTCACAATCATGCAAATACCAAGGCTGTCAAACTACCCCAGGTCTTCCTGTCACACCCAGGACACATCCAGACGCAACCGCCCATCAGAGGGCCTGGCTGCTGGGCACGAGGCATTTGGGAAGACGCTATGAACCCCTAGACGACAGGGACATTCAAAAGGACAGTGACAGCAAAAACAATGAAGGAAATTTCCTCACCACCCACCTCTCTCTTTTTTGCCAATTTGACCTTTCTGCAGTATTCCTGGGGAAAAAAAAAAGTATCATCACTTTTTTAGACAACAAAGCATGCATGCTATATGGTAGGTATGACATGCCACATCAGTGGTACCAGAAAACTTCAGTTCTGTCACTTGAGTATGACTCACCATAGGCTTCCTCCTCAGTCAGGACGTCTGTGATGTACCTGAAATCTATGCAGGATAACAGCATCCTGGGGTCCTGGCAGTGTGACAGGAGAGGGGAAAGGCCCAAATCAATTCACAAATGGCTTATGTTTCTAAGGATGTGCTTACACTGAGACGTGGGATTACCCTTTCCAGGAAAGGACCTTTGGGATTTGTGTTAAATTGTTTGATGCTGTCATTCCTTGGTGTAGAGCCCTTCAGAGGGTCAGGGCTGACTCCCAAAGACATCCTCAGGTGCTCCCGCTGCAACCCCCTCCTTCCTCCCCATCCCTTCCCTCTCCTGACACCTAGGCTCCAACCATCCCAACTAACATGGCTTCGGGAAAGAGGATCCGGCATGAGGCAAGCACTCAGCATGAGTAAGTGGATAGATGAGTGCCTGGTGTCTCTCTAGACATCATTGCTCTACACATCAGGGCTGACTGGGATACTGGCACAGCTCAGCAGGAGAGGAAAGAAGGCTGGTATCAGAGCCAGGCTCCCCGGGTCAACCCTATGCCCACTATTTATTAGCAGCATGACTGTGGTCAATTTTTTCTCTTGTCAAATTGGGTAATTCACTTCACCAACAGGTACAGAATGGATTAAACATGGGAGGCCACCCTGGACCATCACTGGCTGTTCTCTCCCCACCTCTTCCTGCCCCATGCTCACTACTATGGCCACACTGGCAAGGTCAACATCTCAGCTGGATCTCTGGTTGAGACCCCTCCCTATCTCAGTCTAACAGTTGGGAAGCAACCAGCAGCTTCACTCCCTCTCAGGTTTTACTCTGACCAACAGTCCTCCACTAGTCTGTCAAAAATTGTAAAAGCTCGGGGCACCTGGGTGGCTCGGTCAGTTAAGTGTCCTCCTCTTGATTTCGGCTCAGGTCATGATCTCTCAGTTGTGTGATCGAGCCTTGCGATGGGTTCTGCAATGGGCGTGGGGCTTGCCTGGGATTCTCTCACTCTCTCTCTCTCTCTCTCCCCCCCCCCACCCCTCCCTCACTCACCTGCACATGCACTCTCTCTCTCTCAAAATAAACATTTTAAAAAATTGTAAAAAAAACTCAATGCTGAGATTCTGCCTCTTTTAAGACTATCGGCCACTACTGAAACAGGAAATAGAATCCGTAAGAATGAAGTCACACCTCTCTGGTACCTCTCAACTCATTCAGTTTGGGGAGTTGCCTCCTACACCCCCTGAAAGCCTAACCTTAAGCCTAGAGGGTGGCTCATGTCCTTCCCCTTCAGATGGGGCCCCCAGGCCACCTGCAACCATGTCGATGGTGTGATATCTGCCTGTCTTTACTTTCTCCCAGAGAAGAGACAATGTCTGCTGACCAACAGTCTTCAAAGCCAAGGTGTTCTTTGTTTTTCCCAAATGGTGATGTCAAATAATAACAGGGCCTTCATCTGCTGGCTACCAGGATTTTAGTGACCACATAAGACATCACCCTAAGGCAGCTGATGCTCAAAGAGATTAAGTGACATGCCTCAGGTCAACCTGCCAGAAAGTGGAGGAGCCCACATTCAAAGCCAGGTCTGCCTGGGTCTGAAGGTCACCCCCCCTTAACTTGCCCATTGCCCAGCTTTTTTTCCTCCTCCCCTGGCAGGCGCTCTTCCCTGCCACAAACAGGACAAGGAAGAAGGAAACACCGAGGTACCTATCTTCAGCATTTGGCTCCTTCTCTTCCAGAATCAGATAATGGAGACCACAACACTCTAAACTCAAAGTGACCAGATGACATCTTAATAATAACATCTTGCTCTTCAGAGTTTGTGAAACACTTTTATCATTTGGTCTTTCAACCAATTCTATGAGGTTCTCAGAGAAGTGATGGTTATCCCCTTTTCATAATTGGGAAACAGAGGCTCAGAGAATTTGCATTACATGTGAAGCCTCCACAGTGGGGGAGGCAGGACCCAAACTCAGTGCTTCCCATGGACCACTGTGTGTGGGCACACCCAGCTGTTACCTCAAATACCAGAAAAGAAATATTAGGGTTTACTGGGGTTTTACTTTACCATCACTATGGCGATCCACAGACAATTCTGAATATATTTGCTGATTTACAAAAGGCAAGTAATCCATGAAATCCATCTTGTTTACACTGCAACACTATTATAATTGTTTAATGTTATAATGTTAAAGAATTTACTTACCATGTCAACAAGTAACTTCCACAGAGGCTTAGGGGAAAAAAAAGAATTTTAAATCATGTGTAAAGTGCCCACTTTTTCCCCTGAAAGTAAACTCAAACTCCCACTTTCAAACACCTGCCCACCAGCCCACGGGCACACCCGGATCTCTAATGCTGCCTCCTGACTCCTCACCTCTGCTGCTCTCCCATTTCTTTCTCAGCCCTTTCTAACCTACTCCTATGGTTTCCTAACTAGTGCCACGGAGAAAACACATCAAACAAATTTCCACATTGCTTTTGGAGGCCTGCGTCTTTGGTCTTTAGAAGGCTGCTCGTAGAGGAACTATTTAGTCCTCTGCCACGTGTTGGATTATTCCACAGAGCTCCTGCAAGTGCTCCTCCAGTGAGTTACCTTTCCCTCCTGCTTGGCCCACAGGTCCCACACAGCGTTGAGAACAGCCGCGGTCGCCAGATGCACAACACCTTTCTCAGGACCAATCTGGTTAGGAAGCAAAATACACTAGCATTTCTTAGACATGAAAGAGATAGTTAGGTCTCCTAGCCAGGGACACATTTCAAGAGTTAAAAGCCATCAATAAAAGCTCACAAAGAGGTTAAGCTTTTTTAATATACTTTAAAAAACTTTTTTTTTTTTTTTAAATTTTAGAGGTTGGGGGCAGGGTGGGGAGAGGAGCAGAGGGATTGAGAGAGAATCCCAAGCAGGCTCCACACTGAGCATGAAGCCCGATCTCACAATCATGAGGTCATGACCAGAGCCAAAATCAAGAGTCAGGTGCTCAACTGACTGAGACACCCAGGTGCCCCATGCTTTTTTTTTTTTTTTTTTTTTTTTTATAGTTTCTAACCTATAGAAAAGTTGCAAGAACAGTACAAAAAACTCCTGTATATTACCCCCAACTCTCTTTCTGTGTATGTATATACAGACAAATATTATATATATATATATTGTGTGTGTGTGCACACACACACATAATATATATACACAATTGATTTTACTGAACCATTTAAGTTGCAAATATCATGCTCCTGGAACCCTAAATACTTCTGTGTGTAGGTCATAAAAACAAGGACATTTTCTCACATAACCACAGTACAATGATCAGATTCAGGGAATATAACATTGATAAGAATACTATTGCCTAAAACAGTCCATAATCAAATTCTGCCAATTGTCTCAATAATGTACTTTATTTTATTAACATTGCATTTGGTTGTTCTGTCTCTTCAGTCCCCCTTTATCTGGAACAGTTTTTCTTATTTTTTTAAGAATGCTGTTCTTTAAGAATGCTGTCAAGATGCTGTTGACATTTTTAAAGCACATGGGCTGGCTGACTTGTAACATTGTTCCTCAGACTGGGATCCAGGTCATACTTTTTTGGCACAAATTCTAAGTAAGCAATAATGTCCTTTTGGTTTTTTATTAGGGCTATTATCTTTTAGCACTTAGGTAAGTCAGTGTCCACTGGGCTCTTACTTAGGGAAAATGGTAACCTCACAGTGTAAGATTACTATTGTCCCCAAATTGGGGCATCCATTGATCATTCTTGCCTCAATGAGTTATGGCTACAATGTTTGCAATACAGTGATTGTCAAACGTTATCATTCCTTTTACGTTTTTCTGTTCGATTATGACAAGCTTTCCCTAGCTGCTTGTTTACTACCTGAATGTACTCATGGATTCTTATGTTATTCAATGAGCTATAAGCCATTACTAACAAATTTATTTTGATCCTTGAATTGTCCCAGATTTGGCCAGTGGGGACTTCTTCAAGAGAATGCCTTTAAAAGTAAGTTCAACTTGCTTTGCAGAAAGTTAAAAATGAAATCCAAGGCAACACACAGAATGCCTTCCCTGTGCCTTTCTATGGGCATGGATGAGAAACTGAGCAGAGTTCATAAAAAATAGAGCTGATGTTGGGAGACAAGGGCAAGGTCCCAGTTATTGGACTGATCTTACTGTGACAGAATCCTTTCTCTAGAGCCTCACTCTTCTCATGCCTTGAACTTAGGGTTCAAAATATAGACCTATACATGTAAAAGTGCTCTGGTCTCCATCTTTTAGCTTTGCTCTTCTCTTATGTTTCTGGCTTTAATAACCTCCTCCACCAACTCTAATGCCACCCACATTACCTCTCACCCAGAAAGGATGACCATTCAATACTTTATTTTCTAGAGTGTCTAGAACACTTCTTCCATTCAAGGAGTAGACATGAGGTCCATAGGGCAGAGATAGCTCTCAGGATCCAAATATATCCAGATTCAAGTCTTACAGAAAGGAATATCAATTACCTCAAAACACTGATCGTCTAAATGGTTGAAGCCCTAATTTAATAGTGTTTTACCTTAAAATTGTAAGCCTGTCTCTGTTTTCACATTTGTTGCAATCAAAGCACATCTTAGACCTTAGTAATATTACTTGTAAGAACGTTTTAAAAATTAGGTCCCTTACCCATCTGAGCTGCCCATCACTGGTGAGCTGCCTGTAGAAGCCTCTGAAGTCACCAACGATGTCCCCGAGGTCCTTGTTAAGCACATGGTGGGCGAGGGCATTCACAGCACAGGCAACTATTAAATAAGGATTCAATTCTTGGGTATGTCTTGGTATGATGCCAATAAATTAAGACGTGAAAACACAACTACTGTTGGATTTTATGAAAGAAACTTTAAATACAAAAGGTACATGCTTTGTTTTGTTTTTAAAGTTCATTTATTTTGAGAGAGAGACAGAGAGAGACAGAGTGAGTGAGAGCAGTGGAGGGGCAGAGAGAGGGAGAGAGAGAGAATCTCAAACAGGCTCCCCACTGCCAGCACAGAGCTTGATGCTGGGGTCGATCCCACAAACCGTAAGAATAATGACCTGAGCTGACTGAACCACCCAGGTGCCCCTAAAGGTACATGTTTTTAAATACTGCCTCAAATATGTCTTTTGGGTTTGTCATAAATAATACCACATATATAATACAACTGTTAATCCATACACTGAGCTTAATATCTGAGTAGAGCAAACACATTTTGAATGATTGCCATTTGAAAAACTGAGCCATAGGTATGAAAGTTTATTTTATTTTTTGATACGAAAATTTAAATCCTATTCCCAATATATTTTCTTGTTCACTTTATAAAGTGTCCATTTTCTTTTTTTTTTTTAATGTTTATTTATTTCTGAGGCAGAGAGAGACAGAGCATGAGTGGGGGAGGGTCAGAGAGAGAGGGAGACACAGAATCCGAAGCAGGCTCCAGGCTCTGAGCTGGCAGCACAGAGCCCGACGCGGGGCTCGAACTCACGGACCGTGATATCATGACCTGAGCCGAAGTCGGCCGCTTAACCAAATGAGCCACCCAGGCGCCCCAAGTGTCCAGTCATTTTCAAAATCAAACTTCTCTATTTCATTGTTCCTAAGGAATAAAGAGACTGATTTATCAAATTAAAAAAAAAAAAAAAAAAAAGCAGTGGGGGGAAGCGCCTGAGTGGCTCAGTTGGTTAAACATCTAACTCTTGATTTTGGCTCAGGTCATGATCCCAGGGCCCTGGGATTGAGCTCTGGCATCAGGTTCTGTGCTGAGCTTGGGGCCTGCTTGGATGAGAAACTCTCTCTCTCTCTCTCTCTCTCTCTCTGCCCCTCTGGCATGCTCTTTCTCTAAAGTTAAAAAAAATAAAAGTAAAAAAAAAAGAGGTACCTTCCAATTATTGTCAAGAATAGAAAATATCTTGAAGTCACAGTATAACACACTACTAAAGATGAAACGAATTTGAAATAAATACTCACATGTAAAATGTTAAAGTACATGAAAACACTTTTCTTAAAGATTTAATTTTTTCCTATTGATTTATGATATACTACGCTTTAAGTTTATTTATTTTGAGAAAGAGAGAAAAAAGTTTATTTATTTTGAGAATGAGTATGAGTAGGAGAGGGTCAGAGAGAGAGGGAGTGTGAAATCCCAAGCAGGCTCCGTGCTATCAGCTCAGAGCTCAACATGGGGCTAGATCTCATGAACTGTTTGACCATGACCTGAGCTGAATCAAGAGTCGGATGTTTAACCTACTGAGCTACCCAAGCACCCCACTATATGTTTTCTTAAGTAATTTGAAGGTCAAATTTAATTTGGCTCAGAATTACCATCCTTTTTTTTTTCCGTATTTTACTTAAAAAGGCTTTATTGTATTATTTCAGATGAAGAGTAAGTAACAGATTGAATTGGAAAGACCCTTCTACCCTTCAGTCATGCTAGAAAACAATTAGTACACATAAATGACCAAAATAATCAAATCAAGTCATCTAGCCCCAAAGCAATTAATTTGTTATAAATTTTTTTTGATAAATTTGTTGTTTGGTGTTGCCATTTCTGTGATTATTACTCAGGTCATTTCATAGGATAGCTGTTCTACTAACCACTGGTGCAGTTTTACTATCCTCCAGATCCTAGGAGAAAGACCTCTGACATATCTGAAACAAGCTGTCAGGATGCGCCTGGCTTCTATGTGGAACAGTGTTCATACATGAATGCACACCTGCTCTCAAATGTAGCATCAGGGCTGGAGCAACCATTGCATGTTCTCTAGGGCTTCTGTTAAGGGCTATAGAATCATTCCAGTTCAGATATGCATTCCCTAGAATGTGAGAAGACAGAATCCTTCTCACACCTTGATGGTTGGTGCTCTAGGATTAAAGACATCTGAAGAGCCAGTCAGCAACTCACAAAGAGGTATATACCATCATCTAGTTAAAACCTCCATCTCGTTGATGAGACAGCTGCTAGAAACCACTGATGAAGCATACCTCTGGTTTGCCCCACATGGAAAATGCCCTTAACAAAGTTGAGGATGAGCTCACCTTTCACAGCTCTAAGAGATGCATAAGCAGCACTAATGTATTCATCTATAGCACAGATTTTCCTTGCTCAAAAGGAGGGCACTGGAAGAAGGTAACTAAAATTGGGTGCATTCGACAGAAATCTCGGTAGTGGTGGTCATCCAGTGCACAGGACAGTCTGCCTCAGGTTTGCTTTGATGCCATGGATGGGAAATTCATCTGGAAAAAACTGGTCACTGAAGGCACGTCTTGCTGACTAACTCCCTGCCACCCTCTGGCACAGAAAGGACAAGTCAGTAAGGCCGATGGATGACCATGGGTGTCTGAGCCTGAGGGCTGGTGTGAACCCTTATGGCTGTTTTTTGTCTCTTTAGAAATTCTTCTTTCTTCATCTTTTTTTTCTTCTATTTTTTTAAGAACTATATTGGTGTCTTCTATACATTAAACAAATAACTGTAACCCTCCCTTCCTGTCTCTCTCACACACGCAAACAAGCACTACCTTCACAGTAATGAGGAAAGCACTATTTTTTTCTTTTTCTAATCATAAAAGAATGCACAGGTAAGTAAGCTGGTAAAAGTGCAGGAGAACCGTGATGTGCTAACGGAATGTTTTTTCAACTTGAATGCAAATGCCATGTAACACATTCAGTGAGACTGCGATGAATCACCTGAAATAGGGAGCAAGTTTAAAGCTAAAATGGGAGTACCTGGGTGGCTCAGTTGATCCAGCGTCCGACTCTTGATTTTGGTTCAGGTCATCATATCGCACGCAGTTCAGGAGCTGGAGCCCTGTGTCGGGGCTCTGCACTGGCAGAAAGCCTTGGAATTCTCTTTCTCTCTCTCTGCCCTTCCCCCTCTCTTGTGAACTCTCCCCTTTCTCCCTCTCTCTAAATAAATAAATAAACTTTAAAAAGCCCATAAAGTTAAAATGGGTTCTGTCATATTGTGGTCTGAAAAATGCTCCGGAAGCCAACTACATCACCGCAAAAGAAGCATTTATTATAGACATAGAGAGATGGCATCTCCCCTGGCTGAGATGTCCATCAGGACAGCTGGGAGGGGATGGGAATGGAGGAGGCAGAGGTCCACGAAGGCCCAAAGCACAGAGCTCAGCAACCAGAGAGGGGGAGCCTCCTATCTCCTATATCAAGTCCCAGTGAGCACAAAACACATGCAGGGTCCCCATACTGTGTGCCCCAGTCAGCAAAGTTCAAAGTCTCGGCTATTACCAGAGTGGTTCCAATGGTCCATCCCATAACATATTTTGTCAACTTGCTGAGTTTTAGGCAACCTTTGGGGGCCACCCTATATGGTCTGCAATATGGAGAAGGCAGCTTCATAAAGCACTCAGCTTACACCAGAAACCATTAAAGTTGCGGGCAAAGCTGACACACAGCTCACAAACCTATCGTGGCCAGCGGTCACTGCCTTTGGAAAAACATTAACAGCAAATGGTTGACTTAATGGGGAGGGGGACAGGAAACCATTGCTGAGTCTCCTGCTACCTGGCAAAGTCCTAGCTACCCTTCAAGACGAATCTCAAAGCCTCATCTCTGTTCTGAAGCTGCCCACAGCCCTCCTGGAAAATGAACTAACCCTCTCTCTGTTTAACTTGTACCAAGTCTTTTATTTTTTTTTAATGTTTACTTCTTTTTGAGAGAGAGAGAGAGAGAGAGTGCGCGGGAGCCCTCAAGCATGAGTGGGGGAGGGGCAGAGAGAGAGAGGAAGACAAAGAATCCAAAGCAGGCTGCAGGCTCCAGGCTCTGAGCTGTCAAGACAGAGCCCAAGGCAAAAATCTAACTCACAAAATGTGAAATGCGAGATCATGACCTGAGATGAACACTTAACTGAGTGAGCCCCTAGGCACCCCTAACTTGCACCAAGTTTTAAAAAAGTGTCCTTCTAGGGGCAGCTGGGTGGTTCAGTCAGTTTAAGTGTCAGACTCTTGATCTCTGCTCAGGTTTTTATCTCAGGGTCAGGAGTCAAGCCTCATGTTGGGCTCCATGCTGGACATGGGGCCTACTTAAAAAATAATAAAAATAAAACAAAATAAAAGTTAAAAACTGTCCTCACACTGCACAATCGTTTCTGTTAAAGTTCAAGAAAGGTTCCCTTGTCCTTCCTACACACACACACAGACACACACACACACACACTCCTTTCATCTGCTTGACAATATTAGAATCTTTCAGTGGGGCAAGGCTTCCACTTTACATGTAGGGAGAGCTGACAGTGCAAGTACCTTTGGAAGAGCTGTCGTATCACCACCAAAGTTAGAGAATCTGTTTCCTTCCTAGATCCTCACTCATCAACTATCATAATTTGGTTTCAGATCCTAATGATCCATGGAAATTGACTGGCAAAGGTCATCTTTTTTTACTTCTTGAATTTTGTACCTTGTGCGTGGATTATGTACTTCAAAAAAAAATCAAACAAACAACTTGTATTTAAATGTGGAAAGAAAGCACTTTAGGCAGTCAGGAGTTCTGTGGGACTAGCTGAGCAGCTGTCTGGGTCTCTGTTTCTTTATTTCTAAAATGTGAGGGGCCTCAAGACCACCACTGAGCTCTCTCCAGCTCTGAGAGAATGACTTCACTCGTGGCTCAATGTGCCTCCTGCACAACCAGCTTTCCCCAGATGACAGCTCCGAACCCAGGCAGCCAGAGGCCCTTCTGCCATGAAAAGCAGTGAACTTGAAACCACTTGGTGTGAAGTACTTTGAAGAGCAAGGGGCTCACTGTGCACATCACAATAAGCCTTTCCACATAAATGCCCGTTGGTCCTTCTGGTGTCCCTCAGCCACCATCACCCCCCGCCCCCCGGCCTAGCTCAGACAGAGAAACAGGCTGAGATTCACAGATATTCCCGCAGTCCATCGATGACTGCAAGGAGAAGGGCCAAGTTCTGCCACCTTTTCTCCCAATGAAACAAACTATGAAACACTGTTTTTACTCACCTTGAGCAATGTACATACAGAGAAAAGTAAGGTCACCACTGGAATCTAAGTGCAAATTAAGCATTCTGGAAACTTAAGAGAAGGGTCAACTCACCAACTTCCGTGCCTTTTCCCAGAGTGAAGGTAATTCCATACCCTTTGAGCCCATCTTCCGCATCGGTCTCTAAGACAACATACGCAGCCGAATAATCAGGGTCTGTGTGCTGCAGGAAAAATGCACCCCGTCCCACAAGGCAAATGTGAGGAATCCAAACGTACACCTCAGAACATCACATAAGAATAGAAAATGCAACAGGAGGCGTGCCTGGGCAGCTTAGTCGGTTAAGCATCTGACTTTGGCTCAGGTCACGAATGATCTCAAGGTTTGTGAGTTCAAGCTCCATGTCGGGCTCTGTGCTGACAACTCAGAGCGTGGAGCCTGCTTCAGATTCTGTGTCTCCCTCTCTCTGCCCCTCCCCTGCTCGCTCTATCTCTCTCAAAAATAAACAAAAAACTTTTTAAAAATGCAAGAGGGAAAAAAAAAACGTTAAAAAAAAAAAAAAAAAAAAAAAAAAAAAGTCGGTTAAGCGTCCGACTTCAGCCAGGTCACGATCTCGCGGTCCGTGAGTTCGAGCCCCGCGTCAGGCTCTGGGCTGATGGCTCGGAGCCTGGAGCCTGTTTCCGATTCTGTGTCTCCCTCTCTCTCTGCCCCTCCCCCGTTCATGCTCTGTCTCTCTCTGTCCCAAAAAAAAAAAAAAAAAAAAAAAAAAAAAAAAAAAAAACGTTAAAAATGCAAGAGGGGACATGCAAGACGAGCTCCAATTCGTGCCCCTTGGTGTACCCCATTTTCTGCAGGAGTTCTAAATGGACAAAGGGAAAGTCCTTCTGAAAGATCCATATTATTTTAACAAGGGCAACATGTCCATTTTTAGTGTCAGTTTGCAATTAGACAAATTGCAAACCTGCAATGATCAGCTTAGATTTTAATCCGGAGTTTTCTGATGATCAGCTTAGATTTTAATCCGGAGTTTTCATCTAAACTACCTCTCTCAACTGTCTGAGCAGAGCTATATTCACAAGGTTTTTGTTTTGTTTTGTTTGGGGTTGTTTTTTTACTTTAGTGTTGTTTTTTTTGAGAGAGCATAAGTGGGGGAGAGGGTCAAAGGGGGAGAAAGAGGAAGAGAATCTTGAGCAGCCTCCATACCAATGTGGGGCTCAATCCAACGACCTGGGATCACGACCGCAGCTGAAATCAAGAGGCAGACACTCAACTGACTGAGCCCCACAAGTAGCTGCAAATGGAAGCAGCCAAGGTTTCAGAAAGCCTCACAGAAAATTGAGCTTATCTTTTTTGCAATTTGCAGCAGGGCTGAAAAGACAATGGCACAGGTCAAGGAGATAGATCACTGGGGGAAAACAAAGAATAAAACTTCAAAACAAATTAGCCTGTTCTTTGTTTTTTAACTTTCTACTATCAATGGTATTTTGATAAGTGTTTACTGACAGACTATTATGAAACTCAACACTACTTGTCAATATGGGAGATGCAGAGGTGAAAAAAAACCAGTCTGTCTCTAGAAATCTCTCATAGAGTGAGGAGAAGAAGCCAACACACAAGAACCAGGTGAGGGCGGTTCTAGGACAGTACAAGGTCAGGTGCTAATATGTGGTCAGCCAGAAGCACCACAGAAGGGCAAGAGGGAAAGAGGAGGGGAAGTAGGGGATGAAGACAATGGGATGGACAAAGGGACAGATGAAGGCATGTGGGCAAGGGGGAGCAATACGAAACCCTAAAACCTGGGAGACAGAGGAGTACAAGGCCCTTGAGGCACTGGGTGGCAAGTGAATGGAGACAAGCCTGGATAGGGGGTGTGGGGGCAGATAATGGAGACCCCCAAAGCCAGGCAGAAGATCCAAATGCATCAAAAAGGAATGCACGGTGCAACTACTGAAGACTGGACGATGACAATTTATTACTGTTTTTATTATTATTATTGTTATTATTACAGAACATTTGTTGTTCTGGCACACTGTTTTAAAAGCCACTTAACTTAATCCTCACAACAATATTATAAAGTAGGTGCTATTATCCCTGACAGATGAGGAAACTTAAGTTTAAAGAGGCAGAATTGAAATCCCCATATTCAGGGAAGAGGAGAAGGCACACACGGTGGACAGGAGGTCTTTGTCTGGCATCAAAGCCTAGTGCGGAGGGGGGCACTGGGTGTGAAGGGTTGCTGAGCTGTGTATCAGAGACTGTGCAGAGGGCTGACCTGGCACAGACATGTATGCCCTTAAGAAACTTACAGTTTAGAAGCCAGGGTTACAAAACTCTACTAACATGAGGCAGGACATGGTAAGTCTCTGGGAGAAATGCAGACTAAGGAAGCCAGGCAGAGAGCACCATCAGCTGAATGCACTCAAGGCTGGAGGAGGCTTTATGATGAAAATAGAACCTTGAGTCAGTAGGTTGAGGATGGGGAGCCTTGCAGCAGTGGGGGATGGCACGAAGGACCTGCAAGTCAGGAGAGAATACTTGCGTGACAGTGGCAGTGAAGACAAAAAAGGGAAAGACTGGGGTGCCTGGGTGGCTCAGTTGGTTAAGTGTCCCACTCTTGGTTTCAGCTCAGGTTTGTGATCTCACGGTTAGTGAGTTGAAGCCCTGTACTGGGCTCTGAGCTGATGGTGCAGAGCTTGCTTAGGATTCTCTCTCTCTCTCTCTCTCTCTCTCTCTCTGCCCCTTCTCCCACTTGCGCTGTCTTCTCTTGCAAATAAAAAAATTTTTTTTAAAGAAAAGAAAAGGGAAAGACTGAAGTGTGTTTCAGGATTGGTGACACCCTGGTTTGACCACTGGGTTCTGGAGAGGGGAGATCCAGAGATGAGATCTGGGAATCATTGGCCTACAAGGGGGCACTGAAGCCGTCAACACAGGGTGGGGGGGGGGGTGTCTTACTGGGAGTGTGCAATGAGACGGGGGTGGAGGGGGAGTGGAGGGAAGGGCGCAGGGAGCAGCCTTAAAGCCTGAGCTTTGCAGAGGGAAGAAGGGGATCAGTACAGGAAGCAGCAGCAGCCAGCCAGGGGGAGAATGATGGCAGGAAGAGGAGGCTCAGCAGACAACATGACATGCAGACCAGGGGTAAGGACCCTGGAAGCAGAAACAACGTCAATCCCAAGAGAAGGAAGGAGACAGAAGTTGATTACAGATGAAGGAGGAAGTAAATATAAAGGTCAGAGGCCAACAGGAATGAACCAGTAATTTAGCGTGTAGTGGGAAAGGAGCAGACAGAGAAGGAAGTAGAGGTGTTAGGGTCAAGGAAAGGTGACTCCAAAATGGGAATCCCTGTCTATGTGGGACAGAAAAGGAACCACTGGAAAAAGAGACTAAAGAAGAAAATACTGGATGGAGAGGGAGGGGAGAAGAATGGGGGCCTTGGGAGTCAAAAGGGGTGGGAATGGGGACACAGAATAGATTAGTTTGGGAGGATAGGACTTACAGGATAAAGGGAAAGAAAGACGAGAGGGTTGGTTTGGAGACTAATGGGGGGAGATGGGGTTAAGGGTGCATTTGTTTTCAGTCTTCTGGGTGATGCAGTGGGCAGTCTTCTAACTGCTGGGGGTGCAGGAAAAGGGGCCAGAGCAGCAAAAGAGTGGAGTGGTCTGACACAGGCACTTGAGGGAGCTCAGCAGACAATGGGGAAAGGAAAGGAAAAGTATGCGTAGGAAGTGGTGGGGTCAGCCGGAGCTGGGCTGTGAGCCCATAGCCCCGGGGCTTCTGGAAACTTGATGAGTGCCTAGACAAGCAAGCAACTTGTAAGTACCACCCAGCCTTGAGCACTCCACTTTTCCTAAAAGGCCGATTAAAAAAAAAAAAAGAAATCACAGTGGAATCCTTTACCTCTAACAGACTTGGGGACTTCATGAATATATCCTACTTCTGATTAGGAAGGCTCACTCTGCTGCTAAGTGCTGAACACAGCTGAATTGCTGAGTTCAGCAAGCCGTAAGGGCACGGGAAGCAGTACCACCAAGAAGTACAAAATAGCACATTCTGTTAAGAAGGCACCTAAGAATCAGCACACAACACACCCCATGTCTCTGGAAGATAAATACTTAAGTATTTATGAGTTTGCAATACAGGTATTAGGTAACCTCTCCTGACCCAGAGGACATAAACCACTCAGGCCCAGGGACAAATTCCATTTCTTAAATTATTCTACAGTACACCAGGCTACTTTAACACTTCACAAATTCAAAGCAGAGAAAAATCTAGGCCAGAGCCCCTTTCTGCTTTAGTTTCCTCATATGTAAATAGTAATTACAGCCAACACTTTTTGATGGCTTACTCTGTGTCAAGCACTTTACAGGCATCTCATTTAATGCACGAAGTAGATACTATCATACTCACGCATGGAGAAGATAGCCGAGGCTTAGAGAGAATGAGTTGTTTACCCACAGCTGCTACACCTCAGAGAGGTAAAGGTGGTTGCACTAGCTCAGGTGTTTGAATTTTACAAGGCAGGGAAGTGTCAAGCATTTGGAGATCCACCAAGGATTGCCAACTGGGTGTTTTTTTAAGTCATTTACCATAATATAAGAACACATAAGGATTTTTAAAAGTGGAAATAACTTAATCTCAGAATAAATGACATTCTTTTTTTTAAGTTTATTTCTTTATTTTGAGAGAGGGAGAGAGAGAAGACAGAGGATCCCAAGCATGCTCCACGCTGTCAGTGCAAAGCCTGATGTGGGGTTCGAACTCACAAACCATGAGATCATGCCCTGAGCCGAACTCAAAAGCCAGATGCTTAACCAACTGAGTCACCCAGGCATCCCTAAAAGATGTTCTTTTAAATGTCAGAATTTGGTTGGCACTTTTTAATGAGAAACTTATTTTTTAAAAATATTTCCAGTACACAAAGAGCATAGGTCATGTACTGATATCAGCCTGCCCTCCGCCCACTTAGGAAGCACAACATTATAGGATGAATTAGAGTCCTCTGGTACTCATTCCTCTCCGTCCACATAGGGAGCAAGTAACCATTATCCTAACATGGATGTTTCTCAATTCCCATCATGTGTTCACACATGAGGATCCTCAGGGAGACCCAGAGGTCATAAAACACTGGGGCCCAGAGACAAATTCCATTTCTTAAATTATTCTACAGTAAATGCCTCCCTGTATTTGGAAACCACTGCACTAGATGGTGGTAGGTGGGAGGAGTCCCTCTAAACACTCTCAATAAGCAAAAACGCCCTTCAGTATTTAGGTCAAAGCCTGTGCCTTTACTCTATCTTCAAAGACGGGAATTTGCATAACTCTCTACAGTGGCAAATCCTTTACAACAATGTTTTGGTAATTTCATAAGAGCCCCCCCTCACATGACCCAGAGTTACTACCAGCTTGTTTGGTTTCCTAGCCAGTGTGGCTCCATTTCACAGATGGGCCCAAGATGCCCAGAGAGGTTAAGCGTCTTTCCCACGTCACACAAGTTGTGGAAGAGGCAGGATCACCACCCAAAACAGCCAGTACCCCACCACGAACTCCCCCTCTCAGTACAGAGAAGCCAGCAATGTGTTCTAGGGTTTCGTTGGTGGGGATTCAACAAAACCACTTTGCTGTCGTTGGCATATTAGGCATTTTACTCTTTACAGCAAAATGCGGATCGTAAATGCAAAAACAGGAAATATTAAACGTCAAAAGAAAAAAAAATGCGAAAAAAGAAAAAGCCCCGGGGGATGGAGAGTTTCTGGTTACTTTTAGTCCCCTTCCAGGCCTCCGCCTTTGCAAAAGCAACAGTTCCAAAGTGGGGAACTTCCGCGACCCACTGGACTGCCCGCGCCTACCCGGGGCCTGGGCGTCCTCGCGGCGAGAGGGCACCCGCGGTCGCTCAGCGCTTACCATGGCGTCCGAGCCGTGGCCCCCCAGCGACGTGGGGAAGCGCACGTCCCGCACCGAGAGCCTGGAGATCCTGCCACGCACCATGTCACCGCCCAGCACCCGGAGCTGGCCGCGCCGGCTACTCCGCCGCAGGCCCCGTGCGCGGAGGGAGGGGCAGAGCCCGGCCCGGCGGGCGCTGATTGGCCGCACGGCCGCGACCGAGAACTTGGCCGGCCCCGAGTGGCAGGCTCGGTTCCGGGCTCCCCGGGACGCCCGAGCAGTTCCCGCCGCGTCTGCAACCCCGTGCTGCCACGCACGACGCTGGCGAGGATTCGCTCTGGGCCGCGGCGGACCCGAGGCTTAGGAGGACGTCCCGCGCCGCGTTGGGAAACTAGCGAAGTGACCTTCTCGGGAGCGGCGCCCAAGACGAAGGAGCAGGGTCTGACCAGAGTGCGATCGCCTAGAAGCACATTGGGGCCACGGGCTCCACGCCTGAACTGAGTCAGAGGGCAGATGCCGGCCAGCCAGGGGAGACGCTAGAAAATCTGATGAGTCTTTAAGTGACCCCGTTCGCCACCTGAGAAATTAAGAAGCAGATCACCATTTATTACACCCCTTCTGATGCAGAGTGTTTTAAATGCATTACCTCTTATCCCGTCTAGCTCTGTAGGTCATTTTCATTTTATTGGTGAAGAAATGAGATTCAGAAAGATTAAGTGACTTGCTCGAGGCCAACAGCTAGTTAAGTGGCAGAGAGTGTCTTGGCTGCAAACCTGGGTTCTGTTGTCTGGATTGCAGGGACTCTCAAGGGAACATGAAAGCTATGGCTTAGAAAGCACACTGGTCCTTGGCTTTCAAGTACAGCACACCGCCTGTCAGTTCCTACCTTTGGGAAATGCTTTGGAGAATAAATGTTTGGGAAGCAATGCTGTAGATGTTATTCTATTAATTTGTGTTTCTGTGGGTATGGCAGGGATATTTTCAAGGATGCCCACGTCACCCCTGGATGCATATAACCTTATTGGATAAGAATTCCTTTGGCTTAAGGCTTAGATCAACTCAAATGCCTATGGAGGCGGGGTGGGCACCAACAGCAAATAGAAGCGAGGCAATAGGCCACTGTGACTGCAGCTAACGACCTTTGCTCTTTTAAAGAAGTAGCCAGTTAGCTCCAGCTTACAGTGGTCCTGTGGGAATTAGAGCTCATTTCCCAAGAGAAGTCTGAAATTCAAATGTTAATATGGAACTAGACTTCCTTTTTCCCTGTCCTGCTCTACCCACTTTTTTTTGGGGGGGGGGGCTGGCCAGAATATATGCTCAGTTCACTTTTTCAGAATGGGACTGTTGGCCTGGTTAATAAATTGAGTACTTTGTATTCTGAAGATATCTTTGTTTTTCTTTCAAATTTGAATGTTGGTTTTATTGCATAAAAGTCTTAGTTCAAATTAATACTTTTTAAAGTAGTGTTAAGTCCCATTCTTTAAAGAATAAGCTGGGGTTTCCCCCCCACCTCTCTAGAAAATATTTGGATTTTTCTCTTTTTATGGCTTTAAAATATGAGGGGTGCCTGGGTGGCTCAGTCAGTTAAGCATCATGATCTCACGGTTCGTGGGTTCAAGCCCTGCATCGGGCTCTGTGCTGACAGCTTGGAGCTTGGAGCCTGCTTCAGATTCTCTCTCTCTCTCTCTCTCTCTCTCTCTCTCTCTCACTGCCCCTCCCCTGCTCACGCTCTGTCTCTCTCAAAAATAAGTAAAGAACATTTTTAAAAATTAAAAAAAAAATCACTATTTGTGTTTAGGATTAATTTAAAAATTAATTCTGTTCTACAATTGAAGGATCCTTTCAACCAGAAGCAATATATTTCTCTGGAAAAATTTTCTCTCTTTCTTTCATTAGTTCTTCTTCTTCATTCTTTCGTTTGCTTCATCTGGAACTTACTTGGAATATTAAACCTCTGAATCTATTATCCATGCTTTTTTTAAAAAAAACTTTGACTCTGTTCTTTTGTGAATTCTGGGCATATTCTTTGGCTTAATATTCCAACTCAAATTTGATCTTCAACTGTGTTCCCTTCTTTTTTCACCCTGTTTTTTCCCCTTGGTGTTAGATTTTTTTCTTCAGTTTTAAATTTCAAAAATTTTCTTTTCATAGTACAGTTGTCCTCTCTTATCAGCAGGGACACATTCCAAGACCCCAGTGGATGCCTGAAACCACATTTAGTGCTGAACCTTATATATACTATATATTTTTTTCTATACATACATACCTATGATAAAGTTTAATTTATAAATTAGGCACAGTAAGAAATTAATAGTAATAAAATAGAATTGTATCAATATACTAAAAGTTATGTGAATGTGGTCTCTCAAAAAATCTTTTGGTACTGTACTCACCCTTGTGATTCTGTGAGATGGTAAAATGTCTACATGATGACATGAAGTGAGGTAAATGACTAGGCATTTTCACAGTTTGTTAGGCTATTGATTGTCTGAGGATTCATCAGGAGGATCTGCTTCCGGTCAGCAGGCTGACCATAGGTGACTGAAATCAGGGAAAACAAAACCAGAGATAAGGAGACTAGTGCACCTTCACCCTCTTTGAAAAAATGGAGGCCATATCTTCTCAAAACAAAGTTTTCATTAGTGTCCTCTATTAAGTTTGGTTCCTCAAGTGTTACTTCTTGGTGGTTGTTTCTTTTCCTTTAAGGTGCTGGTTTTCTTCACATAAGTGTTCATGTGTCCTTTTTTTTTTTTCATGTCCATTAATATGTGTTGCTGAGAACCACATTTTGCCTTTCTGTAAAGCTAGTACTTGAAGACCTGTCTCTGGTGGTTGCACAGGAGGGAGACATGTGGCTATACAGATATGTAAATAGCTTTTTTTCTAGGTGAGATGGCTTGCGTCCCTTCTGAGCTTTCAGAGAGTCACATTCAGGGCGGGATGCCAGGGGGAAATAACAGAATAAAATGCTCCATTTTATTTTCCTTGTGGTGATCAGGGTTTACTTTAGGATCTGCTTGCTTTCATCACCAGGCCCTAGATTTCATCTAGGACTCTCCCAGGTAAACTGTGAACTTTGTTTGGAAAACTTTTAGTATTGTTATCAGCTTATTATACTAGCCAGGCCTACCCAGCCATTCCAAATGTTGCCCTCTTATTAATGACCCTAAAAAAAATCACTATAATTAATAGCCACGTTACTTCTAGGACAAATAAAGTAACAAGGACAGGATTTATATTATCATCTTATACAGCTAAAAAACCAGTTCGAGTATTTAGAAGAAAGGACTTCAGACATTGGACCAGAGGGAGAACAAGTTGGATATTGGAGAAAAGAGAAATAAAGCACCCTATAATTGTACCAGCTCACTGGTTACAGCACAAAGGGGGGATCCAAACAGAGCCCTGCAGTGTTACTGAGTTGAGGAGACAAATATTAGTGTTTATTTATGTTAGAGGAGGCCAATGTAGCTATAGTCTCAGAGGCAGAGAACAGAAGGACCCATTCTAATCTTTGGCTGGGTACTGATATGCACATGAATGAGAGAAACTACTCAAATTTGACAAAGAGCTACTAGAAAGAAACAGGCAAGAAAATTATTGGCGGTTGCACAGGGTTGGGAATAGTACTTATTCCTGCTAGAAAAGATTCGGCAATAATACATAGAGCATTAGGTAAAATCCTCAGAAGGGTAGAGATAAAATCTTTCAAGACTAAAGATTGCTCTGGATCTAACAGAGCTTTAATGTAAACCTTGAAAGGATTCAACTGATTCCAAGTAAAGAATAGACAAAAACAATCCCTAGAGGTTGCACAGGGCTTAGAATAATTCCTACCCGTGACATCAACATTCAACATTACCGAAAAGAAGATTAAAACAACTCCAGCAACCCCAAACTATACTTTATGGTGTTTACCACCCAACCAAAATTACTGGGCATATATAAAAGTAGGAACATATAGTTCATAAACAGGAGAAGTTTAATAGAAACAGATCCAATAGTCCTAATATCCAGATAAAAACCCTCAAGATGAAAAATGAAAATGTAAGCATAATGAAGAGGTATGAAAGATATAAAAAAGAAGAGCTAGAATTTCTGAGATGAAAACCATATACTGTGGGATGGAAAGCAGAACAGACCCTGCAAAGAAAAGATTAGTGAAAATGAAGACGAAGCAAAAGAAATGATCAAAAACAAAGCACAAAGATTAAACAGAAAAAAGAACAAAGCATTAGTGACCCGTGAGACAGTATTAAACAGCGCAACATACATGTAATTGAAGTCCCGGAAGAAATAAGTTGAAAATAATAGCCCCAAATTTTCCAACTTTGATAAAACTATGAACCCAATGAACTAAGAATCTCAAAGAACCCCAGGTAGAATAACCTTTAAGAAAGTCATGCAAGGGGTGCCTGGGTGGCTCAGTTGGTTAAGCGTCTGACTTGAGGTCAGGTCATGATTTCGTTGTTTGTGGGTTCAAGCCCTTCATCAGGCTCTGTGCTGACAGGATGGAGCCTGCTTGGGATTCTTTCTCCCTCTATCTGCCCCTCCCCCACTCATGCTTACTCTCTCTCAAAATAAATAAACTTAAACAAAAAGTCATGCAAAGGCACATCATAAATAAATAGCTGAAAACCAAGAATAAATAGATTATATTTTAAAATTCAGAGGGGGGAAAAGGGATCCTTCATATGTAAAAGAGTAAAGTTGAGGAAACAGACTTTTTGTCAGAAAAAAATGCAAGTTAGAAGACAGTGAAGAGACTTGGTAAAGTACTGCAGAAAATGGTCAATTAAGAATTCTTAACTGAGCTAAAACACATTTCAAAAAGGAAGTCAAACAAAAACGTTTAAATGCAACGCTATTAGATCTGCGCAAGAAGAAATATTAAAAGCTCTTCAAGGAGAAGGGTGATGATACCAGATGGAAATCTGGCTGTAGCCAAAGGAAGATTACCAGGGATAAATGGAGACACTTAATAATGATAAAGTGGTCAATTTATCACGAAGCACAACAATCCTAAATGTATATGTACCTAATAAGAGCTTCATAATACATAAACAGAGACAGAACTAAAAGGAAAAATAGAAAAGTCTGCAATTATAGTTGAGGATTCCAACATTCCTCTCGGTAATTGATGGAAAAAACGGACAGAAAAGCAACATGAATAAGCTTAAGCAACACTATCAATCAACTTCACTAAATTGACACTTACTGAAAACTCCAGCTAACAAAAGCAAGATGGGTAATATTTTCAAGTAGTCATAGAACATTCATTAAGGTAGAATATTCTTGGCCACAAAACAGAATTTTAATACAGTTAATACATGTAAGAAGTTTGAAATTATACAAAGTATGTTCTTTGACCAAAACAGAAATAAACTATAATTAATAAAATAAAAATATCTGGAAAATTCCCAAATATATAACAACTAAACAGCACACACATAAACAAACACATGGGACAAAAAAGAAATCAAAGGGAAATTAGAAAAGATTTCGAACTAAATTATGATAAAAACACAACGTATCAAAATATGTGGGATGTAAAGCAGTATTTAAAAGAAAATTTATTGCATTAAATGCTCAGATCAGAAAAGATGAAAAATTGCAAATCAATCTAAGCTTCCACCTAAAACAACAAAAAAACAAACAAAAAACCTAGAAAAAGAAGAACTATAACACAAAAATAACAAAGCAAATAAAACCCAGGATGGATTAGTAAGGATCAGAAATCAATGAAATAGAACACACTCATGTGTGCTCATGAGTGCACGCACACACAAACACATGTAGAGCAAATCAACGAAACAAAATGCTGGTTCTTTGAGAAAAATCACTAAACCTGATAAACCACTAGCTAATGAGAAAAAGGGGGAAGATACAAATTACCAAATCAGGGATATATCCATACAGATCCTACAAACATTAAAATGTTTGTAGCACAAAAACACACCTCAGATCAACAGAACAGAGAACCCAGAAATGGACCCACAAACATATGGCCAACTAATCTTTGACAAAGCAGGAAACAATAGCCAATGGAATAAAGACAGTCTCTTCAGCAAACGGTGCTGGGAAAACTGGACAGCAACATGCAGAAGAATGAACCTGGCCCACTTTCTTACACCATACATAAAAATAAACTCAAAGTGGATGAAAGACATAAACGTAAGATAGGAAGCCATCAAAATCCTTGAGGAGAAAGCAGGCAAAACCTCTTTGGTCTTGGCCACAGCAACTTCTTACTCAACATGTCTCCAGAGGCAAGAGAAACAAAAACAAAAATGAACTATTGGGACCTCATCAAAATAAAAAGCTTCTGCACAGCGAAGGAAACAATCAGCAAAACTAAAAGGCAACCAACGGAATGGGAAAGATATTTGCAAATGACATATCAGATAAAGGGTAGGATGCAAAATCTATAAAGAATTTATCAAACTCAACACCCAAAAAACAAATAATCCAGTGAAGAAATGGGCAAAAGACATGAATAGACAATTCTCCAAAGAAGACATCCAGATGGCCAACCGACACATGAAAAAATGCTCCACATCACTCACCATCAGGGAAATACAAATCAAAACCACAATGAGATACCACCTCACATCTGTCAGAATGGCTAACATTAACAACTCAGGCAACAACAGATGTTGACGAGGATGTGGAGAAAGAGGATCTCTTTTGCACTGCTGGTGGGAATGCAAACTGGTGCAGCCACTCTGGAAAACAGTATGGAGGTTCCTCAAAAAATTAAAAATAGAACTACCATATGATCCAGCAATTACACTTCTGGGTATTTATCTGAAGAAAATGAAAGCATTAACAGAAAAAAAAAAAAGTATATGCATCCCCATGTTCATTGCAGCATTAAAAAAAATTGGGGGGGGGCACCTGGGTGGCTCAGTTGGTTGGGTGTCCGACTTCTGCTCAGGATTCTTCTGCTCCATTCCCGGAGTTGGAGCCCCACGTTGGGCTCTGTGCTGACAGCTCAGAGCCTGGAGCCTGCTTCGGATTCTGTCTCCCTCTCTCTCTCCCCACCCCCTCCTTTGCTCATGCTCTTTCTCTGTCTCAAAAATAAATAAACATGAAAAAATTTTTAAATATTTATTCATTTTTGAGAGTGCACGAGCAGGGGAGGGGCAAAGAGAGGGGGGACAGAAGATCCGAAGCAGCTCTGACCTGAGAGCAGTGAGCCCAATGTGATGCTCATCAACTGTAAGATAATGACCTGAGCCAAAGTTGGACACTTAACTGACTGAGCTACCCAGGTGCCCCTCGTTGTAACATTTAGAATACCCAAGACGTGGAAACAACCTAAATGTCTATAGATAGATGAATAAATGTGTATATAGAATGGAATGTTATTGTCATAAAAAGGAATTAAATTTTTCCAGGTAAGTCAGAGAAAGTTAAATACTGTGTGATCTTATTTATATGTGGATATAAAATGAATAAATAAACCAGGCTCACAGATACAGAGAACAAACTGGTAGTTGCCAGAGGTGGGGGTGGAAGCGGGTGAAGGGAGCCTTGGCAACTATAATTAATAGTACCATACTGCATATTTGAGAATTGCTAAGAGATCTTCCAAGTTCTCATCAGAAGAAAAAAAAAATTCTGTAACTATGGTGACAGATGTTAATGGTGATCATTTCACAATATATACAAGTACCAAATCATATTGCACAGCTGAAACTAACATAATGTTGTATGTCAATTGTACCTCAACTTTAAAATTTAGTATGTTCTCTCCAGTTAATGTCTTATTGTAATTTTGCATTTAATATTGTATGTCGTTACTGTTACCAAATATGTTACTATTTTGTACAAACTGTTGCTTTAAGGTTGTAATGTAAGTTTCCTATTTTGTACTATACAGTTATTAGTATGAGGAATTATCAGTCAGGGTCTCAACTGGAAACAGCACGCTCAAATTAAGATGAACCAAGGATGTTTACAAAGGGGCAGGCTGAATAGAGAATCACAAGATTAATGCAGTAACCAAAATTAGAAGCACTCTACCCCTAAGACAGAAAAAGACAAGGGATGGGGTTGTCACTCTCTAAAAGGCCATTTGAAAGGAACCTTTGATCATAGGACATAGCCAGCCCAATCTCAGGAGGAGGAAAGTGGGAAATAAGTATCTTGACCTTTTAGGTTTCCTCCCATCTTCTGCTAGAGCTCCTTAAAGGTTTGCCCCGACAAGAATCCAGAGTGAGGGGACCCAATGATGAGTACAGGTTGGCCTTCCAGCAGAGTGGATATGGAAGGGCAAACAGATGATGCCAGGCATGTGTTGCTTATTTTAATCAGAAGTATTCCTTTCTGTACTGACAAAATGAACATTAATTAATTGCTGGTGACAGAAACTCAACTTGATGTCATTGAAACAAAAACAAAAACAAAGACAAAAAAAGGAAAAAAACTACGGAAAGGGCTAGAGAAGAGCTGAATTTATGGAAACAAATGCTACTGAGGTATAATCCTCCTCCTTGCATGTTGGTTTCTTTTGTAACAAAGTGGGGACTTGGTCTTCAGCAGCACTGGGGTGGTATCTCTAGAGCAGTATAATGAGACAAAATGAGACTCAGCTTCCAACATCTCAGAGAAAAGTCTTAGAGAAGAACTTTACTAAGAGATATGATGATCTGCATAAATGGGCTAGGAAGACTGATTTGAAAGATGTTAATTCTTACCAAATTATTAGCATAATGTAATCCTAACCAAAATGTCACTTAAATTTTTGGGGAATATAAAAAATAAAGTCTAAACTTCATCAAGAATTTGCTAGGATACCAAGATTAAAAAAAAAAAAAAAGGAATAGCAAAGGTAACTTGTTCAATTATTAAACTGTTATCAAATGATTAGAATTAAAGGTGTTATGTCGATAGAAGAATGGCAAGTTAAAGGGCCCCCTGGGTGGCTCAGTCGGTTGAGCATCTGACTTTGACTCAGGTCATGATCCCTCAGTTCATGGGTTCGAGCCCTGCGTCGGGCTCTGTGCTGACAGCTCGGAGCCTGGAGCCTGCTTTGGATTCTGTGTCTCCCTCTCTCTCTGCCCCTCCCCTGTTCATGCTCTGTCTCTCAAAACTAAACAAACAACAACAACAACAACAACAAAATTAAAAAAAGAAAAGAAGAATGGAAAGTTAACTGAACAAAACAGGTGTGTGTAGGTATGTGCATAATAAAGGACACAAACTAAAGGGATGGGAATGGATTAACCAATAAATGGTGCTGGGAAAATTTACTATGTAGGACAAAATCATGCCAGATCCTTAAATCACATTTTATGCCCAAATAACTTCCAAATCAATTAAAGAGAAATGTAAAAAAGAAAAGCATAAAATATGATAGATGAGATGAATATTTAATCTTGGGATGCAAAGGACTTTTTAAGCATAATAGAGATTTTACAGCATACATAATGTGTAACTCAAATGTGAAAAAATTACATGCAAAATTAAAGGACAAACGGTAAACTAGAAAAACATTCTTAAAATGAAATATTACTACACTGTATAAAAATATTTAATAAATGTTTATTAAATGATGTGTTTGTTGATTAAATGTTACTGTTCTGAAACCATTAGGGAAAAACAAAGGTAATTATTTTGGATAATAGCAAAAGATAATAATATTACCTTATTGAAAATAAACACTTTAGATTGGCCATTCATAATTTAGTATAATTTTATTTTCATTATACCTATAAAGGAAGAGTAAAACACACACAAAAGTAAGACTCACATATTTTTCATTTTTAGAAAATTAAGTCCCTTAGGGTCAAAATCATTTTATTTCCTATCCTTCACACAGGTTCACTGTGAATAGCTTCACTCAGATTACCTAGGTTTTGCTGTATGACTCATTAACTGGTATAATTAAAACAAAACAAAACAAAACAACTTGTAAAAATGTCACTCACCTGACATGGAAAATTAAACAGATAGAATGAATTCTAAAATGACCTGAATTTAATGAAGGATAGATCTAACTCTCTCAAGAGTTATAACTGACCATTTTTCTAACAGGAAGAACAAATTCAGAATATGCTTTAAATACCAATTTAAAAAAGAAACTGAGAAAATATGAATAGTGGCTAAAAAGATAAGTGGGTGCATTCAATGAGAATTTTTATTTCCATTATCCACAAAACAATATTATAATACCTTATAAAAATACTAAGTTTTAGGCTACCATTATGCATTTAAAAAAGTGTGCTAGGAGGTTGTTTTTGCCAACTTCCTTTTCCGGTGAGGGTTAAGTTCCACAATAAGACACTGAAGACGAAAAGCTGCTGGAAAAAAATCTTCAAATGTACAAAGTTGTTTTATTTTTCTTGGCAATTTAAAAATACATAACCATTTAAACTGAATACACATTAAGTTAGTGTTTTATTTCCTTACTATACAGTTGATATCATAAGGAACTGCTCCATTTAGTTAAAACCTAATGAATACCACCAACTTTTCCTGACTTTTCTGAACACAATTAGTACATAAACATAATTTTGTTATCTTTTTTAAAAAGCTTAGAAAAATTATAATATCAAGTTCACATAAAGCCCTTTAAAAATCTGATGTCCCAGGATGTAGATGTTCAGGGTAAATGACAGCAGTCTTCTAGAAGACCCTCTTGGAAGAGGGATTCAATACTAAACAGGTTACGTAAACATTAGAAACCTCCACAATTTTTAGTACCAGAACTGTTACCAACTTGCATGAAGCTCATTTGTCACATTTTAAAATGGTCTGAATTTCAACACAGTTATCATGGCACACAATTTTAAACTTAATGATTAAATCAATTAAGTGACTGTAGGTAAAACCAAGTAGGGACTGTTAGGCTTTCAGGGTTACCGTGGAGCTGGCGGGTAGGAGTTGTGAAAAGGGCAAGTAAAACACGACAAAGCTCACTGTTCTTACTAAGATTCAACCATTTTTTTAAATGAATATTGATCAGCAGAAAAAAAGAATTCTAAAATATGGAAACCCGATGCGCTGCATTAGAAGTGTGACTATAAAGGAGAATATCTTAAAACATAAATACCAAAACAAAAACAAAAATACCAGACTTTTGTTCATCAGATTCAGTTCCTTTGCTAGACACTTAAACCAATAATGCTGCTATTCAAATTTATATTTTGGAGTTTCTTTTTGAGTCGATCATAAAACTCTTGAGTTTTATTTCTACATTTTGGATGGGCAAAAACTGTCCCCCCTTTTCACCACTGTTGTTATTCTCAATAAGTTCTCCTCCCCAAGTCAACTAAATTCTAAAAGGGAAAAAAAGATCACCATTAAGTACATTTAAAAAGTTAGTGCAGATTTAAACATGGATTTGAAAACGAGTTCTAAAAATGTTTCGCATAAAGGCTGTATCATTGGAATTAGTGGGAAGCCTTAAATTAACTATTTGAGGCTGTAACACTCATTTAGTGTTTATGTTAAAAAAAGATTAGTTTTAGTCATACCTTGTAACTCTTAAAATCTCAGAAAACAGAGAAGTGAGGAGCTGTGAGTGCCAGCAAAGCAATTTTGTCACTCCTTAATATTAAGCATAACGTCCCATCTGTAAAATTTTCACATTTTCTTTTCTCATATTTCTTTTAAATATTTTCCTCTCTGTCAATCTATATTCAATAAAAGCAAAAGTGCATTCAAGTCCCTGATCTAGTGATATTTTATATTCGTGGCACCCATCACCATAAGTAATATTAGAAATATCTCACAGTACCAGTCTATTTTTTAAAAAGGACTGTTTATATGCCAGGTCTTAGTTTTTGATGCTATCTAAAGTTTAAAAGCTTTCCCCTTGGATTGGACAGTACAACTTCAATTATATGTTGCCTTAAAAAAAAAAAAATCAATGCAACATTGTAAAAGATTAACTCACTTCCTAGTTACCATTATTCTAAACTGAGCTATTCAGAAAATGACTAAAGTAAAAATCTTCTACTTTCCAGTTCCATGAGTATTAACATAGTGCATTACATTTTCAAATGCCACTACTGTGGTCTAACATTTCATCAAGTTTCAGAGGCTGTTTATATTCCTTTTTGCTTCTAAAAACCTGGCCCATTTCCATGCAAAAGAAGGCAGGTATTAAGATTGCATATTAACAGTTCAACTTAGAAAAAACTTGTGAGAACAATGAATGCAAGAAATCTTTAAAAACTGGAATGGAATTGTTTGGTCCCATGAAGCTCCTTAACTTTAGATTTTATTATGGTAGAACTGATTTTATCTCCCAAGTTTTGTCTATTACGATATATAATTTTCTCTTAACAATTCTGAGTTTGGGGAATAAAAGAAATGAAGTGGTTTATAAAGAAGTAGCCCTGTTGCTCTTCACTGTTATGCTATCCTCACACTATCATCAATATCACAACTATACTTCTTTGGACCCTGAAATAAGTTGGAAGATGCATCATTGGTACTTTAGAGTTTAACACTTGAGAAAAAAAAAAAAAAGTGGTTTGTGCAACCATATCTGGAATTCCAGTTTACCATTAAAAACATGCAGAATGAAGACTTTCTTCTTTTGATTCCTGTAGGAAAAGTAAAGAAGTCTACACAGGTTCTTTACATTTTGGCAGATTTACGCATATAAAAGGCTACGTGGATTATAAATTTTCTCCTGGCTGGTACTGTGGCTCTGTAGCAGTGAAGTAGTCTTCCAAGAAGGACTGAATATATTCAAACGTTGGTCTTTCATCAGGGTCCTTCTTCCAACAAAGATTCATCAATTCATGTAGGGATTCTGGACAGCCCTGAGGGCAAGGCATCCTGTATCCTCGTTCCACCTGTTCTAGCACTTCACGGTTTACCATACCTAGCACAGAAGATTCAAACATTAAAAAGAGTGATCCCAAACCCCACTAGCAAAACAGAACAAATCCCCTAGCCACTGACTGATCCAAGGTATAGGAAGTTTATTTAGTGAAACGATTCTTTCAACAAAGAAGTAAAGTAAATTTTAAATGTCAAGTATATCAAGAAGAGCTCAGAAAATGCTAACCTGTTCCAACAGGTCTCATTTTTTTCATTCCACCTAAAATCTTACTTTTAACACTAATGCCTTCAAAAGCCAACCCCACTTGATTAATAAGAATTTAGAGTGCTACTTCGAAGTACCAATACTTTCAGATATTAAGAGTCAACAAAGACCAAATTTGGGTTAGTGAGGGTTAGTGGCAAGATAATGTCTAAGAGAACTTCCAAACAGAAATTCAGAAGAAATTCTCAGAACAATTTCAGAAGAACTAATGTTCTAGTGCTGATTCTGCCAATTTCCTTATCTAGTATCACATGTTTGCCTTTCTTCAAGTTATTATACACAATTCCCTTCTTGTATTCTTTTGGAATCCTGCCCCCATCAGTAGCTCACCTTGTGTTATGATAGGCTAAGTAAGCATACCTTAAATTATTTTTTTATTTTTATTTTTTTGCATACCTTAAATTATTGGAGGTGTGGGAGTAGTGTGAGATGACCCAGGATATTTAAAATATGCTTATTATCTGAGAGAATAGTAGAGACAAAAGGCTCTTTTGGAAAATGTCCTAACAGAGAAAGATGAGGTGAATGCAGGACACAACTTGTGCATTTGCCTGATTTCACGGATTGTGATTCACATAGGATGCTGTCCATCCAATGACAAAATAAAGAGGAAGAGAAGAAAGGGAGAAAGAAAGGGAAGGAGGGAAAGTAGAAAAGAAGGAGTGAGGGAGAGAGGGGGGTGAGAGAGGAAAGGGAGAAAAGAGAGAAGAAATAAATGCCTTTCTTCCCCTTACAATTTTTTTGCTAATAAACTCCAGTTAAGTATGTTGGCATAACCAAGAGCTAAATGAAATGCCAGCTTACCTGGATATGGCACTCTGCCTTTTGTTACCAGTTCTGTCTGCAGAATTCCAAATGACCATACATCAGACTTTATAGTAAATCGACCATACAGTGCAGCCTCAGGAGCTGTCCATTTGATCGGAAACTTTGCACCTAAAACATTGACAATCTTGCTTAAGTAAATTGTTTCTAAAAATCTTCTTGTGTAAATAGAGCATAAGCAGGTTGATGTTTTGTCAATATCTTTATTGTATGTGTCATCAGCATCAAATTCTTCAAAAGTACAAGATATGTGGGAAAAATTCTTATAAAATTTATATTAAAATGAATCACATTTCCTCCTGATAAATCAGTAACATAAAAAAGAGAAATGTTGGTAGGGATTGAATGTTCAAGAAAATAGAGGTGGAAACTCTTACAAGCAACTAAAAACATAATTATAGGATCTATAACTTTTTAGCACATCTAGCACCTAGTAGCTATAGCTGACTGTTGATGAAGGCATATTCTGTTGGGTTCTAATTTTAAAACCCTGTATTAATTTATTCATATATTTAGAATATGCTTTTTATGCACAAGACATTTGCTAATCATTATGGGAGACATAAAAACACAGCCTTTGTGAATCTTAGACACTTAGTGTGGAAATAAGATTACAGGTATCTTATATACCTATGTATATATTCAATGTTGTAAAATATAAAATAGTTCTTTAGATATTCAGAAAAACAGAAGATTAATTTTCACTAGCAGTCACAAAAAGTTTCATTTAAAAAGTAGCAGCTAGGTTAAACTTTAAAGAATGGTTAGAATTTTTATAGGTAAGGATTATAGAAAAATAGGAAGATATTCTAGCTGGAGGGAACTGCACAAAGGTATAGAAGATTTTTTTCTTTTCCCACACTACTTTCCATATATTCTCTTGACATTAGTTACATAACAATTTGCTTTATAGTTATTTATTTATGTCTACTTAGCCTATTAAAATACGAACTCTCATTTACTGAGCATCTACTATGTTATGTAATGTCAGGCACAATACTTTCTTTCACTGAAGTTTCACAACAATCTTACAGAGCAGGTATTACCGTCTGGTCTTTATATGTAAGGAGACTAAGACATAGTCAAAAAGGTTAGAAACTTGGTTGAAATCTCTGGGTAATAAGAGACGGAACTGGGATTCAAAAACACACACTCTTTCCATATGCATCTACTGTATAATTATTGTAAATTTAGTGTAGAAATGGTTTCCAAGGCCTTTACAAAACTGTATGCCATTTCTCAATTTATTAACTTCAAAAACACCTCTTCTGATCCTTAGTGTAGTAAAATCTGGATGCTTCTGGAAGCTTGTCAAAAAAGGAATTTTAAACTGTTTCTTATTTGTTGACATGACAAAAGTAGTAAAAAAAAGGAGTGTACTGCTTGCTATATTTATAATGTAAAGAACACCAAGTCAAGTTCTTTCTTGAGGGAAACAACATCAGAAAGTCATGGCATCATGTATAGAATTTTATGAATAAAATCAATGTTTCTTTGACTCTTCTGAGCAGACCTAGAGCTATTCTTATTCTATAAAACCCTGAATATTCCAAAGAATGGTAAGAAAATCCAATGAACATTAGGTTACAAGTGTTTATTAAAAAGTAATTTTACCTTGTCTTGCTGTATATTCATTGTCTTCAATTAACCTTGCTAAACCAAAATCTGCTATTTTGCACACAAGATTTTCTCCCACAAGAATATTAGCAGCCCGAAGATCTCGATGAATATAATTCATTCTTTCAATATATGCCATACCATCAGCAATCTTGAAAAGGAAAAGAAAAAGATATATGATATAAAGGGGACAGAGAGGGGGAGTCAGAAAAGGAAGAGCAGGAGAATAAACTGCAGATGTGTGTGGCCCACAAAACCCAAAACATTCATCTGGCCCTTTACAAAAAGGGTTTGCTGACCCCTACTACCGTATCTAAGAACCTTGAACACAGGACCATGGACTAGACTTAGCATATGCTAACGCCACACATGGACAATTTCTTTGTATAGTTTCTCTAAACTGTCAGATACTGTGGACATCTGCATGCTCACCGAGAAAGGGGTCTTATAACCAACATGTCAACTAGAACACTCACCACATAGCTGAATAGAAACTTTTTTTCCCACCATTTTTTTTTAATGTCTATTCATTTTTGAGAGGGAGAGAGAAAGAGAGCAGGGGAGGGGCAGGGTGGTGAGAGAATACCAAGCAGGCTCTCTGTACTGTCAGTGCAGAGCCCAATGCAGGGCTCGAACTCACGAACCGTGAATCAAGACTCGAGCTGAAATCAAGAGTCACACTTAACTGACTGAGCCACCCAGGAGCCCCTGAATAAAAACTTCTAATAGTTTTCACTCATATTTAAAAACAAAGATTCGGGGCGCCTGGGTGGCGCAGTCGGTTAAGCGTCCGACTTCAGCCAGGTCACGATCTCGCGGTCCGTGAGTTCGAGCCCCGCGTCGGGCTCTGGGCTGATGGCTCAGAGCCTGGAGCCTGTTTCCGATTCTGTGTCTCCCTCTCTCTCTGCCCCTCCCCCATTCATGCTCTGTCTCTCTCTGTCCCAAAAATAAAAATAAACGTTGAAAAAAAAAAAAAAAACAAAGATTCATGGGAATAAAAAGCACAGCATATGGAATGTAGTCAATGCTGTTGTAATAGCATCCTAAGGTGACAAATGGTAGCTACCCTTGTGGTGAACACAGTATAAGGTACAGACTTCTATTACTATGCTATATACTTAAAACTAATGTAACATAGGGTTAACTTTAGTTAAATAGAAACAAAACTTTTTAAAATATACATGGTAATAAAATTTAAAAATAAACACAAAAATTCAGAAGAGTAAAACTATCCCATTTTAAAGTATATACTGCCATCTTCATTCTTGTTTTGGATTATATTATATAAAAAGTTCAGTACATCGTTTAGATTTCCAATATTTTCTTTGGAATAGCAATCACTCATTATCTTAAAATTTATCTGCTAAATACAAATACATCTAGATTTCATATTTGTAAATACATATGTTTCTGAAAGGCTGTAAGATACAGGACAGCACTATACTGAGAATTACATGCTTATTTCTAATATTAGTAAGTTATATGAATGTTAGATACCACAGGTCTTCAGACACCATCTGTAACATAAATCAGATTGGATTATCCCTAATGTTCCTTTCAACTCTAAAATTCCATGATTTCATTATACAAACAACAGTCTTCTACTAAGATTATATTTTTATGTACACTTTCTTTTTTTTTTAAAAATTTTTTTTTTCAACGTTTATTTATTTTTGGGACAGAGAGAGACAGAGCATGAACGGGGGAGGGGCAAAGAGAGAGGGAGACACAGAATCGGAAGCAGGCTCCAGGCTCTGGGCCATCATCAGCCCAGAGCCCGACGCGGGGCTCGAACTCACGGACCGCGAGATCGTGACCTGGCTGAAGTCGGACGCTTAACCGACTGCGCCACCCAGGCGCCCCTTTATGTACACTTTCAATTCAAATTGATACATGTACAGATAAATACCTGAGCAGCCATATCAACCAGTTGTGGGAGCTTCAAATATTTTCCATCTCCTTCCTTCAGGAAATCCAATAAGCTCCCTGTAAGAAACAGAAAAATGTTATGGAAAATAAATTTTAAATTAGGACTGAAACAAACATTCCCCTACCTCCAAATCACCACATCACAATATAAAACTTAAGCTTTTCATTCTTTAATATTTTTTGCAGCTTTGGAATTTCTGAATAATTATCTTTAATATTCTACAAGAGGTCCCTAAACTGAAATTTTAAAAACATCTTGGAAAACATGGAAAATTTAATCATCTCACTAGATTGTAGGCATTCCTTCCTTGTTTTGATCAAGATCAACAAATCCCAATTTTGAGCCAATAAGCAGTATTAGATACCTGTATATTTTTAAGTCAATCTGAATCAAGAACACAGACAACTAGGAATATCCTGGGGTACTTAAAACCAGACCTAGGTGACTGACTTGATATGGAATTGCTTGTCTAATGAACTTCTCTCACTTTTAGCAGAAGATACCACAAAACAGCAAAGTACTATGAATAACAGCCAACAGAAAGGCTACAAAAGTCTGGTTGTTATTCCTGTATTACTGGTTAAAAACCTACCATGTACCTGAATTTAATAAAAACAACAAAAAAAAAACAAAACAAAAACTAGATGAACCAAAATTAAGGTACATTTTTAAAACAACTACACTGTTCTCTTCAAAAATAATAATGTCATGAAAGACAAGAAAGACTAAGAGAGGGACTGCTCTGGATTAAAGTCCTGAACATACATTCATCTGTCCTGGAGCTAGAGTGTGGAGCCTGCTTAAAATTCTCTTTCTCCCTCTGCCCCTCTCTGCTGCTCACACACTCTGGTGCTCTCAAAAAACAAAAAAACAAACAAACAAAAAAAAGTAAATCACTCCAATTATAATATGAAAAATGAAATTCGGCCAAAACTGCACAAAAAGATTAAGTTTAAAAGTTCCTGTGATAGTCTAGGAAAGCGAGACTATTATGTTAAAATCTAGGAATGACTGGGGCGCCTGGGTGGCGCAGTCGGTTAAGCGTCTGACTTCAGCCAGGTCACGATCTCGCGATCCGGGAGTTCGAGCCCCGCGTCGGGCTCTGGGCTGATGGCTCGGAGCCTGGAGCCTGTTTCCGATTCTGTGTCTCCCTCTCTCTCTGCCCCTCCCCCGTTCATGCTCTGTCTCTCTCTGTCCCAAAAATAAATAAACGTTGGAAAAAAAAAAATTTAAAATCTAGGAATGACAGTGGGAATACAGAGAAGGGGAAATTTTCCAGAGAGATGTGATTAATGGGATCAATGGCACCGAATGGATTATTATTACACAGGGGGGTGGGAAAGTGAGGTTGTTGGGCCTCATCCCCAGAATGTGCATCTCTGAGTTTCCTGATGCTAATGTTGTTGCCACCCAACACACTACAGACTCTTACATATGGGCAAGAAGAGACAAGGACATTCACTGCAGCACTGTTTGTCACAGTGACAAACTAGAAGCCAACCTAAATGTTCACTGGGAAAGGAATGAATAAACAAAGGTATACTTGTACAGAATCTCATTCAACAGTTACAAGTATACAAGTTAGATCTTCTCTTATCCATATGAATATGTAAATCTCAAGAGCATTAACAATGAATGAAAATGAAGCTAGTAATATTTACATAAGTTAAAAACATACAAATGCTAATAGGTAAATATATATCAATGAATATGTATCAATATGAAAGACACAGATGGAAAAGCTAAGCACCAACTTCAAAAGTGAGGTTACCTCTGCAAGGGAAACAGGCCCAAAGGAGCCTGGAGGGAGGGCTCAGACATGAACAGGCTCAAGGAGGAGTAAAAACAAAGATGCAATTAGATCTGTAATGTTTTGTTTCCTTAGTAGAAAGATCTGAAGCAAATATGGCAAAGTGTAAACATTAGTTATATTTGGATGGTAGGGACATGGTTGTTATGGTATTCTCTGTATGTCTGAAATATCCACAATTTTTTAAAAAAGTCTACGAAAAGTGTTGACATTAAATAAACTTAAATAGTTTTTTAAAAGAGTGCATGGCTGGTTACAAAGTGAAGACAGAGTATTCTTTTAAAAAATCTTGGCTGTGAAGGGAAGCAAAAAGTAGACCGGTAGGTGAAAAGCAGATGTTGACACCAAGAGAGGGTTTTCTTTTTAGATGTAAGAAGGATCAAAAACACAGGTAAAGAAATTGTCCTTAAACAGAGGAAGGGACACTTCTTTCCTTAACCTGTAGGATAAACTGACATCAGGGGTGCCTGGGTGGCTCAGTCGGTTAAACATCTGACTTTGGCTCAGGTCATGATCTCACGGTCCGTGAGTTCGAGCCCTGCATTGGGCTCTGTGCTGACAGCTCAGAACCTGGAGCCTGCTTCAGATTCCGTGTCTCCCTCTCTCTGCCCCTCCCCCACTCGCATTGTCTCTCAAAAATAAACATTAAAATAAAAAGATGAACTGACATCATATTAATACTACACATAACAATGTATACAGAAAGAAACAGAAGACACAGTTGTCTCAGAATAAAGAATCTAAACAAGGTGCCATGATCAATACATTAAGTAGAACATTATTCAGAATAATAGATAATTGTTAAAATCATGCAAAAATGCAGTGCATAGAAATGAACTGCAATTGGTATCATTTGGTCAATTCCTTTTCTCTGGCAACACAGAACGTTCTGGGTCTTATCAGTGGTCCTTAACCCTTTATACGTTCATGGGTTGCTTTGAAACTGACAAAAATGATGGACTCTCTTCCTACGAAAACATACATACATATACAAACATAACTTCACATAACTTCAGGGGAAGTTGATGGATCCTTTGAAACTCATTCAAGATTTTAGCAGAGGAGGTACTCACTAAGTAATCGTGAAATCAATTCAAAGGAGTCCTTAAGTTTGTCTCACATACCTCTCCATCCTTATTTCCAACTAGCTGCCTTCTGTACTTTCCACTTCCCGTGGTTTTGTCTCCATTACCTCCTATCCTCTTAGCTCTGCAAAGATACCCATACCTTTCCCTTTACCCATCCACAGCCTTCATAATCTTGAAGGGCAATTTAACACTTGTCTTTTCTACTAATAATTCTCAGTTTATTCCAGTCTATGTGATCTCTTCCTCATTTCTACACTTACTGAATATGTTAAACACGTCGAAATTAATTAAGCTTTGGCCTGGAGCTTGTTTGTTTACAGTGAGCTATTATTTACTTTTATACTGAAAATTAACTTTTCAGAAGGTTGGATCTTTGCTCTCTAAATTCAATATAAGTAATTTGGGTGGCTTTATTTCTTTGATACCTTATAATGACTAGCAGAGTGCCCTGTATATTTGAAGTATTCAATACATTTTGGTTGTTAATATTTATAGAGTAGTCTGATTACAAACATTTCATAGAATATAATGATCATGACACATATGGGTATTAATGGCAGGCTTCTAACACTTGACCTAAGATAATCTGAAGGAAGTATGATTGATGGACTGGTTGAGAGACAAGGAAACCAAATTCCAGATGAAGGAATTTGAACAGAATCATGGAAAACAAAAGCAGTAAGAAGACCTCTCTAGCCAGGAAAGTGGATTTATGTGGGAGTACATGAGGCAATGAGTTTGAATGGATTACAGAGGGTCAATTGCTAAGTACCTGAAACAAGATGGGGAATTATAGAGTTTTAAAACCAGAAGGGTCATCTGTGATCTTGCATTCTAAATCTCCCATCTAGAAATAATCCTAACCTAGCAATCTGACAACATAGAAGTCTATCATGTCCCCCAGTTAAATAATTCTTTTTTTTTTCTTAATTTTCTTTTTTTAATGTTTATTTATTTTTGAGAGACAGAGACAGACAGAGCATGAGTGGGGGAGGAGCAGAGAGAGAGGGAGACACAGAATCCAAAGCAAGATCCAGGCTCTGAGCTGTCAGCAGAGAGCCCAACGCAGGGCACGAACCACAGAGCCGTGAGATCGTGACCTGAGCCAAAGTCAGGCGCTCAACTAACTGAGCCACCCAGGCGCCCCAAATAATTCTTGAAATCAATATGCATAGCTAAATGGACCATTAGCTTTACCTCCATTACATTCTTATGCTATCAATATCTTGATTTAAACTTCCTCCTTGTCCCTTTTCTCTCTTCCTTATACAATGCATCCAATGCACTCTGAAAGGGGTTATTTGGCAGTTGTTTGCAGTAGAGATTCTTTCCAAAAAGTGCCATGTGCCTTCAGGGTATTAGGTAAGTTTTGGCTATCAATTAGTAGGTTACATCAGTTCCTAATTTTTGGTCTTGCTATTCCTTTGGGAGGTGGGGGGTAGATTTCCTATAGCAAATATGCAGCTTGTAGTTGGCCCTGTCACCACTAGATGGAACTACATTGTTGGCCAAGATGGACTACTGAAGAGAGATGACATAACCAGTAGCTTTAATTATGGATGAGTGACTCATTAAGAGGAAGAAAAAAAAAAAAGATAAAATTCAAGAGGGTAAAAGTGGGACTGGCAACATATTTAGTACTTACTGGTTCCTCTTTTAAAGCATCATCTGTCCCTTCTCTTTATCTTGGGCCCCAAACAACCCTGTTACTAAAGATCCCACCTTAGGGTCTAGAGTTTGGGAGAATGGAGAAATGTTAGTGAACAATAGTGGGGAAAAGTTTCTAGGAATCCTGAATATAGAGACTGTGTTTACACTAAAATAAGATAAAATTAATTTCCTTAATTTCACCTGATTTCTTTGCTTTAGGACTAAAGATATAAATATCTAACTGCATTATTTTAATTGATAGAAATATTTTTTTTCCCTTTCCTAGCTATTCCATTTCCTTTAGCCAAATGGAATGAAAGACTACTTACTTTCAACATAAATTGGGCTGGCCTGATTTTCCTTTTAAACTTTGTATTCTCCTTTGGAATAACTGGAACTAATCACTACTCCATTAAACAAAATGTTAGATTTTCTCTTTTCAAACGTATACATAAAAATCTTAGAGAACACGACACATTAAAAAATTTGTATGCATAAAAATAGAAATGAAGACTTGTTTTTTAAAAAATTTATCAACCTGAATACTCTAAAAATAAACTAATATACACATACCTTTTGACATGAATTCAGTGACAATGTAAATGGGCTCTTCAGAAACAACAGCATATAGAGGAACTAGTTTATCATGTCTTAACTTTTTCATTATCTGAGCTTCTTGAAGAAAAGCTTCTGGCATCATTGTACCTGGTTTTAGTGTTTTGATTGCTACTTTTGTGGTTCCATTCCATGTTCCTAGAGAAACAACATATTTTACTATTTTAATCTATTTATTAAGAGATTTTAAGTCAAACCTCAGTGAGCAGCACTGAGCAGTTACCTTAAATATTTTAGTATATCTTATCATAAGTTGTGGTGCTTTAATCTGCGGCTAAACAAATGACAAAAAAACCAGAAGTTCAGATTTCTTACCCATCCATACTTCACCAAAACATCCTTGTCCTAATTTAACCTCTAGTCGCAAAGATTCTCGAGGGATTTCCCAAGCATCTTTTGCTAGACCTTGAGTCTGGGGTTTCACAGTTGGACACACGGTTGTTAACTTATGGCATAAACCATCAGCATGTTCTAGATAAATGAATAAACTACACTGTAAAATGAATTAATTACAAAAATTAAGGTATATATAGTATATCAATGTTTTTAAAAGTTTAAATTAAAGAAAACAAAAACATAATGTTTTATCAGTTTTATGCTAAAACCAGAGACACAAAAAAGGGAGTTGTATGTATATAAGAAACAAAACATACAAAAAGCAAAACATTTTTTGTTAAATACCTTTTTAAGGTTATAATTTATTGAATACTTATTATGTCTCAGCTATTGTACTAATTCAGAACTTTATAAATATCTCATATAAGTAAGTCTTGAAAAGCTTAAGTGACTTTCTTAACATCACCCAGTTAGTAAGTGATGGAGATGGGATTCAAACCCTAGTTCTGGTTACCTCCAAAGTTATGTTTTTGACCACTGTGCTTTACCTCTTCCTAAAGAGAATGCTACCATTAACTGTTAAACAGGGAATCCCAAATTCACAATGGCTTGACTTGTGAATCTTGCTTATCCAATCTTCTTTGTTGAATATAAGATATGTTGCCTCCCATTTTCAACAAGTAACCACACAAATCCACATTCTAACCAGTGCAATTACAACTGCTCGCTAACATGTTTCTTCAATGTCAAGATTGGTGGTTGACTTGATAGACTGTTTGTAGCTAGCTGTCACTGAAGAAGAGACTGCCATGGGAACTCCCTTACCTCTAGTATTAAGAATTTAAAAACTTTCAGATGCATTCATATATTAAATCAGCAATGCAAAATTTTGAGACAGAAGAATCTGATACCGAATATCTTTCAAAGGTCCTTGAAAAACCAAAAGAATGTCTACAGTTGCTATAGGTTAGTTTTCCAGGAAAAGAAAAATGCATCTGCAGAATTAAATTTCACTGGATTTATATTTTAGGAAGTTTTATGTGGTCCAGCCCATATAGAGGAATGTAACTCGAAAAGACATCTGATATGGCTTTTTAAGTATTTAGTTTTACCTACTTAATAAATGTTCCTTAAAAATTTTTTGCTTTTATGCTTTTTTATTTATTGTCACAATCTATCTTGGTTTTTAGCTGTTATGAAACGAAACCCCAACGTAAATATTACTCCAGTTAGATACAAGGATTCAAATAATGGTAGTCGAATTTTACCATATCTAAGAACCTAATTCAGGTAATAAGTATTACCTGTTCTTCATTTTAAAACTACAATACAACAACATCTATAGAACATACTCTGTGTGTAAAGTACTGAGCTAAACCTTACAAGAAATGAAAACAGAGATTCTGTCCTCATAAAATACAACATTTAAAAATAGTTTTCATGTGTGAAATCGTCACATACCTGTGTAGTGTTTTACCAACTTCTGCAGAGTATCAAATTGTGCTCTGGTTGTGATATAGTATCCACCGTTGTCAAGTTTCCTAATTTTGTAGTGTTTCACATTGTCACCTCTTACCTCATCCCAATCACGAATAGAGAGAGAATAAGCACCTAAGGGGGGAAACAAATACTTTTTCTGTATCTTTCTCAAAATACGGTCCAAGAAAACTTTTATACTTACATTACATTATAATTACCTTTAGTAGTTTCACTCTCTCGTACTAAGAAAATACCTCGTTGATTCCCAGGATTCAGAAGTAATCTTTCAGCATCTTTTCTCCCCATTTTGCCAAAATACCACCTGGGAAAAAAGTGTTTGAAGTTAGAAATGTGTAAGGGTTGGAAAGATTTACATAAGTATCAGTAAGATTCGAGTGGAGGGGAGGGGTGACAACAAAGAGCTTCAGAAGACAGCTTAAAAACACAGCAAACACAATAAAAGATCTTTACTAAATAGAAGTATTACAAATACTACTGTCAGAACATACTGTCCTAGTATTTCCAGGTACTGACTATTCAACCAGTCTCTTAAACTTCACCTGGAAGTCACAGGATCAGAGAACTAAAGACAATAATGACAGAGAGAACCTCTAGGTCCCTGACAGATGGAAATATGAAGAGTGCAGTAGGAAGAACAGAAGTGGCTCCCTGGTAACAGTGTGATCATCTGTATTCAGTAAAGTGCAAGTAAACTATATCCAAATTACTAGCAACTCTAAATTAGCGTGGGTTTGATTTAATACAGATTTGTGAATAAAAATAAGTCTCTGCTGTGGAGAAGCTCACAGAATAAAACAAGAAGTAACAAGTGTCAAGCAGAACAGAGTTACAGAGACAGATTACATATTGTAAAAGCAATAAAAACAAACACTGAGAGAGCACCTACTCTGTGCAAGCCACTGTGTTAAGTGTTGTGTTATGAAAACAAAGTAGTATTATTATAAATCCCAGACATTCTTGGTTTGATCTAAAAATATTATGTCACTGAAGGTGAATTTTAATTTTTTAAAAGTTGTGAGAATAGCACATAGAACACTCATATACTCCTTACCCACATTTCCTAAATGTTAAAATTTTACTTTGTCATATTCTCTTACTCTGTGTACTTTTTCTGAACCAATTGAGAGTAAGTTGCAAACATTCTGAATCATTATCCTAAATACTTCAGTGTGTACTTAAGGATATTCTCCTACATAATCACAGACCAAGCACCTAAGTCAAGAAATTAACACTGATACAACACTATCAACTGAGGGTAAATTTTGAAGTGAGAGAGTTTGCAGAATATAAATAGAGTTAATATGATGTTTTTAAAGAGAAAATATAAAGGATACAGACTAGGCATAATAGTATGATTAATGCAGATTATTTATGATCCTACTGTAAGCAAATACTATGGCATTAATTATTAATTTTCAAGTAACATCTCCTATTAATATGATGTATTAGCTGTATTAAGGCTGGTATGTAATTGTATGTGTGTAAAATTGTGGCTAAGTAGAATGTGCACTAAAACATTTTCTAAAATCAAAGTAATTAATAAAATATGAAGTAGGGCCATACTCTTCTGCCTGAATGGAATCTGCAGGGGCTACATAATTGCTAGGGATATAGCCGTTCTTTCCTGTAGCAATTGATCGTGCTTCCCACCAGTCTCCTTCCCTGTAATACATAAAACAACAATTACCCAAGGTAGACAACTGCTCAGGACACAATTTATTACAGTGTTGCCTTGTATATATGTAGAAAAGAGGTATTACTTCCATTTTTTAATGCATTCATTTGATCAAGAATTAAACTCAAAAGAAGAATACTCAAAAATAGGTTACATGAATTAAACGAATAAGGCTAAAAGCAAAAGCACAACTGCGTCTTTCTCCTCCAAAAGTTACAGTTTAATTTTAGTTATAAGATCCCTTTTTTTACACAATTCTTACAACCTAAAACAATAAACTATACTAACTAAAACAATTTGGGAGGTAAATCTTTCAAATTACTCAGTTTCAACTCAATGTTTTCTTTTTTAAAAGCTTTATTGACATATAATTTACACACCAAAAATTCCCCCTTTAAGATGTCATGGGTTTTAATATATTCAGAGTTGTGCAACCATTACCACAATCAATTTTAGAACATTTCGTCACCCCCCCACCCCTCCAACAAAGAAACTCTGTACCCATTAACAGTCATTCCCTACTCCTCCCCAAGCCTCCCCCCACACTGCCAAACACTAAATCCACTTTCTGTTCCTATGGACATGCGTTTATGGGCATTTCATATAAATGGAATTATACAATATGTGGCATGGTCTTTTGGACTGGCTTTTTTCACTTAGCATAATTTTTTTCAAGGTTCATCTATGTTATAGCATGTTATCAGTAGTTCGTTCTTTTTTACTGTCAAATGCTTTCAACAGTACATAAAATCAGAATGTTCCTTTTTAGTCATTGTAGGGGGAAAAAATCAGGATGCCTTAGAACTCCTGTAGGCAACAGGCAAGAACAATAAAAAATTTAACTCTGAGAATAAAGTATATTTACAAAAATGTTAGCCATAAATATCTAAGTAAGACTAAAATCAATTCAGAACATGAGATTATGTTTAGCTTGAAATACATAAGACTTGACTTTTCCAAAATTAACATAAAAGCAAATATCAGTCTCTAATGAGGAAGATATAAGTGGGTTCTGCCACTAAAAATTAAATGCGTGTTTTTTGCTTTGCCAGAGAGAAGTAATGAAAATATTTTATCTAAATTGAAATTTTATAAATGACTGAGGAGAATTTGTTCTCTAAAAAATGAGATGAAAAATCCTTTGGCATTTCAAGTACTGACGAACTCATAAGCTTACAGGCACTTTCAGATACACAAACTGCAAAGTTTGCATTTGTACTAACCACTCATGATTCATGCAAACATTTACTGAATACCCTTTAAGTGACAGACTTTATGAGAAGGTATGCTGGAAACAGAAGTAAAAAGACAGTCTATACCCTCCAGAAAATCAGCCTGAGAAGAATTTCTCAACCTTGGCGCTACTGACTCTTTGTGCTGGATAATTCTTTTTTGTTGGGGCTGTTCTGTGCATTGTAGGATGTTCAGCAATACCCCTGGCCTCTACCCACTAGAAGATAGTAGAGGGACCCTGACTATAACAACTAAAAATGTCTCCAGATATTGCCAAATGTCCCTGGACAATTTTTCCCCAAGGTGAGAACCACTGGTCTAGAAGAATGAAAAGCACATGATACATTATAATCCAAAGCAGTGATGGCAGCTATGATTGAGGTTTGTAGATGGTGCCACCTCAACCAGTAAGGCAGAAACTGAATCCAGCAGGACATGGGGTGTGGGCCAATAGCAGAGGAAGAATGTGAAGAAAGGCCTCCTTGAGAAATGATACAGGAATATATGTTTTGAAGGATGAGCAGGGTTGGCCAGACAAAAGAAAAAAAAAAAATTGGAGAGCCAGAAAGACCCATTCCAGAAAAAAGAAACTACGTGTGAAGGCAAGGAAAGGTGAGGTGGCACCTGGGTGGCTCAGTTGGTTAAGCATCTGACTCTTGATTCCCACTCAGGTCATGATCTCACGGTTCATGAGACTGAACCCCACATGGGCTCTGTGCTGACAATACGGTGCCTGCGTGGGATTCACTCTCTCCCTCTCTCTCTCTCTACCTCTCTCCTGCCTCCCTCAAAACAAATAAACTTAAAAAAAAGAAAAAGAAAAAGAAAGGTGAGAAACCCCAGTGTATTCATACAATTATAAGCAATTTACTATGGCTGGGCAGTTAAGTGAGGAAGGGGAAGCAGCTCCATGACTGACGTCTACCACTGTTACTCCTTTTATCTTGACAGCAACTGGGAGCTACTGCAGGATTTTAAAGCAGAGAGACATGATCATATTTTATATTCTGGAACAATAATAGATAACAAATGGGAACAAGAAAGTTTGGAAATATGACTGGAAGTAAAGAGACCATAATATATATTTTGATAAGTTATGAGCTGGTTGCTATGCCTGCTAATGAAATTATGGGATTTATTTTCCATAACAAGCACTGAATTTTCTTTTTTTTTAATTTTATTTTCTTTTTATTTGAGAGAGAGAGAGTGCGTGCAAGTCGGGGAGGGTGGGGGGAGACAAACTGAGTAACCCAGGCACCCCCAAAGAATTGAATTTTCAATTCAAGCATTGAATTCTTAATGGGACACTGAATGTCTAAGAATCACCTAAGAACAAAGCAACTTAATGTGATCAGTTCGGGATGCTGGGGTTCCCTCCCTGGACTTTTTCCTTTGTCTTTTTAAGAGAAAGAAATAAGATCCTTAAATCATCTTATACTTAAACAGGAACATAGAATTCTACAGACTTCTTTTTTTTTAAGTAATGTACTTACTTGCATCTACTCCCTCATTCTTCACTCTTTAATCTCTACTGTTCATGGCAAAACACACATTGCAGCACAATTTGTAGAAGTAATAACTTCTGGCTACAGCAGTAGTTATTATGCCATGTGTCTCAAGAAACTAAACGCATCATCCAACCCAGTGGGCAGAGACCCATGCCTCACCACTCTCATGATTCAGAAATCAACCAGTTAAGTGGTTTCGGCATGAAGACTAGGTTTCTGTCAGTACTTCTCCCTCACAAAACATTCCCAACACTTACGTGTTGTTAATTATTTGAAACCGTTCACCCTTCTTGAATGAAAGGTCTTCTGTAGTTCTAGCTTCATAATCATATAAGGCCACAAATATAGTAACACCACCTATCGGAGCCAAAAACAAAGACAAAAACAAAAAAACAACCAAGGTAATTATATGGATAAAGTAAAATAGAGAAAAAAAATTGTCAGCAAAAAAGCTAAGCATAATTTTCTTCCTAGTCTCCAGAATCTATTTTTTTTTTATGAAATTTATTGACAAATTGGTTTCCATACAACACCCAGTGCTCATCCCAAAAGGTGCCCTCCTCAATACCCATCAGCCACCCTCCCCTCCCTCCCACCCCCCATCAACCCTCAGTTTGTTCTCAGTTTTTAACAGTCTCTTATGCTTTGGCTCTCTCCCACTCTAACCTCTTTTTTTTTTTTTTTCCTTCCCCTCCCCCATGGGTTCCTGTTAAGTTTCTCAGGATCCACATAAGAGTGAAACCATATGGTATCTGTCTTTCTCTGTATGGCTTATTTCACTTAGCATTACACTCTCCAGTTCCATCCACGTTGCTACAAAGGGCCATATTTCATTTTTTCTCATTGCCACATAGTATTCCATTGTGTATATAAACCACAATTTCTTTATCCATTCATCAGTTGATGGACATTTAGGCTCTTTCCATAATTTGGCTATTATTGAGAGTGCTGCTATGAACATTGGGGTACAAGTGCCCCTATGCATCAGTACTCCTGTATCCCTTGGATAAATTCCTAGCAGTGCTATTGCTGGGTCATAGGGTAGGTCTATTTTTAATTTTCTGAGGAACCTCCACACTGCTTTCCAGAGCGGCTGCACCAATTTGCATTCCCACCAACAGTGCAAGAGGGTTCCCGTTTCTCCACATCCTCTCCAGCATCTATAGTCTCCTGATTTGTTCATTTTGGCCACTCTGACTGGCGTGAGGTGATACCTGAGTGTGGTTTTGATTTGTATTTCCCTGATAAGGAGCGACGCTGAACATCTTTTCATGTGCCTGTTGGCCATCTGGATGTCTTCTTTAGAGAAGTGTCTATTCATGTTTTCTGCCCATTTCTTCACTGGGTTATTTGTTTTTCGGGTGTGGAGTTTGGTGAGCTCTTTATAGATTTTAGATACTAGCCCTACTTTTAAATGGAGACTTGGGCAGCTAGAGCTTAGTTAAAAAGATGCTCTCTTAAGACTTCCCATGAAACTACTGTAAGCTACAAATTCTAAAATTCTATACACCTACAGAAACAAATTTAACTCTGGTTCATAGTAGCAAGGTCTCTGACTTGGAAAGACAGTCAAAGTTCAAATTAATTCTTTGGCAGAAAAAGCATTAACAAGTACTGCAAATTACTGGCACTGATCATCTCAATTTCTGATAAACAATGGGTGAACATTTCCATCTGTAAGACTGATCCTTCCTAGTAACAGCTAGGGATTTAGTAAGATTAGTTAGTATACTGAACACTTAAAAGTTAAAAATGGCTTGTTTTTCTTAGAAATTAAGTGATATGACTGATATGAATTATAAATTCCAAAAATAACTGTCATACAGAGCACTGTACACAAATGCTTAACAGATCAGGACACTACACAACTAAACCATTACCTGCAAACAGAAGAATAGAATGGATTGATTTACTCTTCTCCCCTGAGCTCCAGTCATGTATTAACTGCCTATCTGACATGTCTACTTGAATGCCTAAGCAAATGGCACTATCTGATCAGGTACTCAACCAAGTCCCTATACTAGCACTGTTAGCTCTACCTCTAAAATACCTCTTATCTACTTTCTTTTCCATTTCCACTGCTGCCACCTTCATCCAAACCCTTGTTATCTCTGAGTGCTAGGACTCTTAAGAGAAGTAGCCTCCTAACCCACTTCTGTACCTGCTTCCTTATATACATTCTCCACACAGTTAGTTGCCACAGTGGTTTTTAAAAAAAGGAAATTCAATTATGCAAATCCTCTATTTAAATTTCTTCAACTGCTTTTTCTTGGCTTTTGAATAAAATCCAAACTTCTTACCGGAGTCTTTGAGGTCCTGAGTAATCCTAACTCTTCAATCTTATAGTAATCAATTCTACCCTCTGTTGTCCTCATTGGTCCTCAAAACTGCCAGGTTCATCTGTACCTCCTAAACTCTGCTGTTGTTCTCTCTTTCCCAGAAAGTTCTTTTTCCAGCTCTGCACATATTTAGGTCATTCTCATCAATCAAAACTCAGATCAAATGATATCTCAAGACTGCTTTCCTTGATCAGCTAAAGGGCTTTCACCTTTATTAAATGGACATAAGTAAAGTGCTTAGGTAACTAAACTATGTCCTTAAGGATCAACATTTACTTGAACCATTCTGGACTACTGTCTTTCCCAAACATACAATTCTGAAAATAACTTAAACTTTTGATGATAACTGAGAACACCATCATGGCGATCCGTTACTGAGGTATTTAGAGTTAGGGAGTTGGGAATTAAACTATAATTGACCCTTTGATGTCCACAACTCCTCAAAACGAACAGTCTCATAGAATTCACTTATGGCATTCCTCTAGCACTATTATTGGTTTAGAGGTAAGCAGACTGAAGGGACAAATTTATAGTCCAAGCTTATAGAGCAGATTGTTAAGTAAGGACACATGTTGCTGCTCAATTTGATGCTAGCAGCTGTTTTGCCAAGCCTAAGGTTAAAGCAGAAACTCTAAGGGCTACTGGAAAGAGATCAAGGACTCGAGTCCTTGATGACATTAAAAAACTACTGTTATATCAAGGAATCCTAGAGCTCACTCTACCTTTTTAAAACCAGTTATGTTTTGTTACTCAAGGGAAAAAGTATCCTGATGTGGAAACCTTCCACAAAAGAAATCTTTTTAAAGTTTCTAACTAATTTTTTAGAGCATTTCTGGGCTCCATGAAAGGTTGTCAGCTGTCACTTCTTCCTGTTCTCTGAAAGTATATCATAAAGTAATAAATGGAGTTCTGGAACAGAACATTAAACCTTGTCTCTCTTGCTTATCTCTGGCTCTGAAAAAAAAATCATTTAACTCTGAGCCTTAGGACTTTTCTTTTTAAAATCAATCAGTATCTGATAAAAAAAAAATACCATCATCACTACATTACCATTTAATATTAAGTAACTACTATAATATTTTAATAATGGATAGTACATTATAAACCTGAAAACTTATAACATTCTTGAGGGAGGGGTACATGTTTTTAATTTTTATAACCCCAGTACCTGCCACATAGCAGGCACTTCATAATTACTTGAAAAATGAAAAATGAAATAATGGTATAACCAGTCGATAATCACCAAATTTTCCAGAACAATATCTATGTATACAATAACACTTTAATTTTTACGTTAGAAGTTTAATTTTCACATAAACTTATTAAGTCCCCCAGGAACTTATCTTTCTTACAAGCAGTTATCTTTCTTTGAATGTACTGCCTAAGGTCACATTCCCAAACAGACAACAGAACTGTCCATTTAAATCTCACCTGTTAAACCAGCAGGATATGAACTTGGCACCACTGCGAATGAAGAAGATGCTCCTCCAAAAGGTGTCACCCCTGAGGATCCTCCAAATGGTGTCATGGAAAGGCTGTTAAAATTAACAGATGCTCCCTTTGTTGAAGACGATGGGGCCACTGCCGTGTGTTCTGCTCCATAATGGCTGACACTTGCACTGACAGGCTCTGGAGTGCTTTCAGTTCTATATTTAATGGTTGGACTTTTGTTCTCTTTACTTTTAATGCAGCCCATTATCAAATCTACAAAGGTGGTAAGGCAAATATTTTGAGAAGTGGTTAATATAAAGGATACTTAAAAACTCAATTTAAAACTTCACTTTAAACAAGGAATTGTTCTTCCACAAAAAAGTAACATTAACAAAATAAAAAACTAGACAACTAAAAATGGAGTTTCTTCTCCTTACTTATCTTTATTACAAGTCTGCTGAGGCATCATTCCAATCATATCATTCTCCAGCTCAACCACCTTTAATGGTCCAATGACAACATGCCATAGTGTGCTGGGAAAGCCACTGGCTCTGAAGCCAGAGGCGCCTACATTTGAATCCTGGCTTTCTACATACTAGCGGAGTATGCTGCCCAACCTCTCTGCACCTTACCTTTACATGAAAAAGAGGGATAATAATAACATCACTTCATAAAGTTTTCTATGACGATTAACTTAAGTTTATTACAGGTTCCAGACAATATGTGGCACGTAGTAAATACTAGCAAATACCAGCTGTATTCCTTCTATCTATAAAAGCCCTTTGTAATAGAAATATAATCTGAGCCACATATATAATTTTCAATCTTCTAGCAGCCAAGTTAAAAAATATAAAAAGAAGGGGCGCCTGTGTGGTTCAGTCGGTTAAGCAGTGGACTCTATTTCGACTCAGATCATGATCTCACGGTTACTGCCTGGGATTCTCTCTCTCCCTCTCTTTCAGCCCCTTCCCGCTCATGCGTGAGCACGTGTGCATACTTTCTCTCCCAAAATAAATAAACAATAAACAAATTTTTTAATAAAAAAATAAAATTTATTTAAATGATAGATTTTATTTAATCTACTGCATATAAAATACAATTATTTCAACATATCAATAAAAAAATTTTTAATGACAGTTTACATTCTTTTTTTGTACTAAGTCTCAGAAGTCTGTTATATATTTTAAATTTATAGTACATTTCTATTTGGACCAGGTACATTTCAAGTGCTCAGTGTCTATATGTGGCTAGTAGCTACCACGTATAGAACAGGGTAGTTCTGTAACTTTTTTCTTCCTTATCTACAGTCACACTCCCAATGCTTACCAAATCCAATCCCACTCTATCTTTCCAACTTTATCTCCTATTATTTCCTTATGCTTATCTACACACACACACTTTCCTGTTTCCCCAATACATATGCCCTGTGCTTTCCCAATTTTGTGGGGATTTTTACATCTAAAACTTCTCTACCTGCTATAGTTCTATCCATTCACTGAATGTCACCAAAAATGCTACTTTTCCATTCAGGCTTTTCCCCATAAATGGCAAAATATTGTCTTCCTTAAAACGTCCAGTGTACTTTTGGGGAGATTTTTATATGGAATGCTTACCTTACCATTTTGTATCTTGTTTTTTGCTTACTGGTGTAATTCCCACCCTACCCCCAAATTACTGGCAATACATTTCTTAAAATCAAGAGTTACTCATCTCTTTGTGCATCTTACAAACATGACTCATATAATAGGTTACTAATATTACAAATCTGCATTATTTTATTCACTTCTTATGGGAGCACTAATGGGGATTTCATTAATTCACTTCCTTTTAAGGGTCATTCTAATTTTACAGTTTTTCCTTTCTTACATGGCATTCAAAAGGAAGTAGGTGAGTGATTAAGATGATTGCCTCATGAATTCACAAAGACTGAATATTTATGACCTTAGCTATATAACATCTAAAATGTAGCTATATTGCAGTAATCAGACAAGAAATAAAGGGCAACCAAATTGGTAAGGAAGAAGTAAAACTGCCACTATTTGCAGAGACATAATACAATATACAGAGAACCCTAAAGACTCCACCAAAAACTATTAGAACTGATGAATGAATTCACTAAAGTTAGAAGCTACAAAATTAATATACAGAAATTTGTTGTAGTTCTACCCACTAATAATAAAGTAGAAGAGAAATTAAGAAAACAATCCCATTTATAATTACAAAAAAAAAAAAAAAAAAAAAAGCTAGGAATGGATTTAACTAAAGAGGTTAAAGACCTGTACACTGAAAACTATAAAACACTGATGAAAGAAGTTGAAGACAAAACAAATGGAAAGGTATACCATGCTCATAGACTGGAAGAATTAATATCATTAAAATGTTTATAACACCCAAACAGTCTACAGATTCAATGTAATCCCTATCAAAATACCAATAGTATTTTCTACAAAAGTAGAACAAATAATCCTAATAATTGTATAGAACCACACAGGACATGAATAGGATAGGCAGACTTGAGAAAGAACAAAACTGAAGTATCATAATCATACATTTCAAGATATACTACAGTTATAGTAATCAATCAAAACAGTATGGTACTGGCATAAAAACAGACCCAAAGGTCAGTGAAACAGCATAGAGAGCCCAGAAATAAACCCATGCTTATATGGTCAATTAATCTACGACAAAGGAAAGAATATACAATGGGGAAAAAGTCTTTTCAATAAATGGTGTTGGGGAAACTGGATGACTACATGCAAAAGAATGAAACTGGACCACTTTCCTATACTACACACAAAAATACACTCAAAATGAAAAGAAAAAAAAACTCAAAATGGATTAAAACACAAATGTGAGACCTGAAACCATAAAACTCCTAGAAGAAAAACAAAATGTTAAGTAGTAATCTTTCTGACATCAGCCTTAGCAACATATTTTTTGATCTTGTCAGGCAAGGGAAACAAAAGCAAAAATAAACAATTGTGACTACACCAAAATAAAAAGGTTTTGCATAGCAAAGGACACCATCAACAAAACAAAAAAGCAACTCAGTAAATGGGAGAAGATATTTGCGACTGATATGTCCAATAAGAGGTTAGTATCCAAAATATATAAAGAATTTATACAATTAAGGGCGCCTGGGTGGCTCAGTCGGTTGAGCGTCTGACTTCAGCCCAGGTCATGATCTTGCAGTTCATGAGTTCGAGCCCCACATCAGGCTCTGTGCTGACAGCTTGGAGCCTGGAGCCTGCTTCGGATTCTGTGTCTCCCTCTCTCTCTCTGCCCCTCCCCAGCTCATGCTCACACTCTGAATCTGTCAAAAATAAATAAACTTAAAAAAAATAATTTATACAATTAAACACCAAAAAAACATATAATCTGATTGACAAATGGGCAGAAGAACTGAACATTTTTCCAAAGAAGATATACACATAAAAGGACAAAAGACACATGAAAAGATGCTCAACATCATTAGTCACCAGAGAAATGCAAATCAAATCCACAATGAGATATTACCTCCTATCAGAATGGTTAATACCAAAAAGAAATAACAAGTACTGGCAAGAATGTGGATAAAAAGGGAAACTTCATGCACTGTTGGCGGTAATGAACAGTATTGAGGTTCTTAAAAAAAATCAAAAATAGAAATATCGTATGATCCAGCAATTTCACTATGCACCCCTATGTTAACTGCAAGATTATTTACAATAGCCAACATATGGAAGCAATCCAAGTGTCTATACATAGATGAATGGATAAATATGTGTGGGATGTGTGTAAATAATGGGAATATTACTCAGCTATAAAAAAAAAATGAGATCTTGCCATAGGTGACAATATGGATGGACCTAGAGGATATTATGCTAAGTAAAATAAGTCAGGGAAAGACAAGTACCATATGATTTCACTTATATGTGGAATCTAAAAAAAAAGCAAACAAACAAACAAAAAACCAGACTCTTAAAAACAGAACTGGTAGTTGTCAGAGTGGAGGGATGGGGTAAGTAAAGAAGATTAAGAGATACAATAAGTCACAGAGATGAAAAGTACAGCATAAGGAATACAGTCAATAATATTGTAATAACATTGTATGATGACAGATAGCAACTACACTTAATCATGGTAAACACTGAGTATTGTTATGAAATTGTCAAGTCACTGTGTTGTATACCTGAAACCTAACACTGTATATTAATTATACTTCAATTAAAAACATTCTAGGGGCACCTGGCTAGCTCAGTTGGTAGAGCATGCAACTTTGGATCTTGGACCCACCACATTGGGTGTAAATTACTTAAAACAATAAAAGTGCAAAAAAAAAAATTAAGCACTATAAAATAAATGTAGCTATAAATATGAAAACAGAAACTCTCAGAACCTCAAAGCTGGAAGATTTTCAGATCATTATCTTAAATGAGTATATTCTTAAGATGTGACAGTTAAGTATAAGCATCAAAACATAACTGGGAGTGGAAATTTAAATTTCTAATGAACACACTTTGAGGGAACTATAAGCTAATTACATAAAAGGTATCTGCTTCTAAAAGTATTAGAAGAAACTCACCATGTTTCATAATCTAGTTGGAAAAGTGTTTTAAAGCATAATGTAAAAGTAGAAACCTTAAAAGAAAAGCCTAGATGCATGATTATCTAACTTCTGTGTGGGGAACAGGAGTAGGGACAAAAAAGTCTTAAGCAAAGTTAAAGATATGAGAAAAAGGAAAGTATCTTTGTACTTGCTCATGTTCTTACTCAGTCTAACACAGAAATGTACACAAATGAAAACTGGTTGACATTTTACATGTTAAAAAAAAAAAGACAGCCCCTCAAAAAAACAGGGAAGCCTATCAAGAGATAATTTACAAATGAAATATGAAAGGCCAATAAGCAGTATAAGGAGATGTCCGACCTTTCCAGTCCTCTAATAAATGCAAATTTTAAAAGGTACCTTTCTTGCTTATCAGATTGGCAAATTTTGACTCAATACTCAAAGATGAAGGGAGGATTTTAACCAACAATCAATATATATTCACAAAACAGGCCAACTGAAATATATCGATTCATAACTGCAATTACCATAATTATTCACCCACCTCCTTTTCTATTCCCAGCTCCCTTAATTCCTCATTTTCATCTTTTTCTTTATCTGCAATTGTTGCTTAGGTCTTTTCTCTCTGGAAAACATCACTGACTTAACCCTTCTTCCTTCCAGAGTCAGACCTTCCCCCCCTCCCCCTGCTTCCAGTCTTCCATTACTACTCTTAACTGTCCTCCGGCCTTTTTTTTTAATCCAGAGTCTTTGGTCCAACTTCTCACTTCTACCAATTTGCCCTTTCCAATAGATGCCTGGATAGACTCATTTTTGGTCCAGCACCCCAGTATGAACACAAAGGAGTTATTACTGCTTCCCATCTCCTTTAGAAACAGGATTATAAAAGTGTAGGATATGATTTGCATTTTTAAACTTCAGGTGCAACATGAGTTAAACAGATTTTTATGGGGTGTCCTAGAAACATAGCATCATTTAGAACAGTTATATGGGAAAGCCTCTTCAAGTTCCACACTGCTAACATACACATACATATTTATTAAACACTATAAAGAGCTGGAAATGTCAAGAAATGGTCCCTTAAAAAAAAAAGGTAACAAATAAGTATAGGAAACAAGTACAGTATTGTAAAATGTGAAAAATGGTGGAGGCGAAGTATGTATAAAACACCACGAGACTACAAAGTAAGTTATAAGCTCTGTCCAGAGTGCTTGGAAAAGAAAATTTTGAAAAAGGGGAATGTGACCTGGGTCTTGAAGAGCTGGAGATTTGGGGAAGAAGAAATAGGTTATTCCAGGAATAATGAAAAGTGCAGAATGGCTCAGACGTTTGAAAAGCATGGTGTTTAGGGAAGAAAACATCTCTGTGACAGGAGTATATGGGGGTGTCTATGAGATGGTGGGACAGAGGCTAAAGGTAGAGGACAATTTACACATGAAGGGAATTATTTCAGACTTTATCCAGGGAGCACTGGGAAGTTATTCAAGACTTTTAAAAAGGTGAACAGCAGGCGACAATATGTGTTTAAAAATAACTATGGTAGAAGTATGAATTAAAGAGCGCAAAGAAAGAAATGATGACAGCCAAGCTATAAACCTACTGCAATGCCCCATGTGATAAGGGACAGAAGCAGAAACACTATGGGGCCAGAGATGAGAGGAAAACACTAACGAAGTAAATATTAAGTAGATGAAGTGTAGATGATCAGTTGGATATAAGTAAAGGAGATATGAAGAAAAAGGAGTTATTTATTCACTTGCCAGTATTTACCAAACACTAAAATAGTTAATGATATGTGTGTTATGGAATAGATGACTCCAAGATTTCTAGTTTGAACTGGGTGCAGAGTAATACCATAACTGAATTAGAAGAGAAACAGGTTTTTCTGGACACAGGAGTTCATTCAGATGTTAGTTTTAGGTGCCTTTGGGGCATCATATTGAAAACATCTAGTAGAGGATTGATAATATGTCTAAAACTTAGGGAAAAAGGCAGAAACCAGAGAAAGAGTAAACAAAAATATTTTCACAAGGAAAGATTTGCAGGGGTTTGAAGAATTCATATAACGGTACAGGATACCTACATATAGGGAATAAATAGGCAGAGAAATTAGGAAGCAACAATTAGAGCTGGGGGTACTTCCATAAATATAAAAACATGGTTGGAAAAGAACATCGAGAGAGTGGAATGGATTGGGAGGTTTCAATTGTACCTGTTGCAATTTTTTTCTTTCTTAAAAGAAACGTAAAGCAAACAGAGAAATGTTAATATATTAAATGTGGGTAACAAAGAATTCTTTTTGTTACTTACAATATTTTACAATACATTTATAATAATGTAATACATTTTTAATAAGATGGGGCACGTGTGTGACTCAGTTGGTGAAGTGTCCGACTTTGGCTCAGGTCATGATCTCACGGTTTGTGAGTTCGAGCCCCGCATCGGGCTCTGTGCTGACAACTCAGAGCCTGGAGCCTACTTCAGATTCTGTGTCTCCCTCCTCTCTCTCTCTCTCTCTCTGGCCCTCCCCCTTCCCTGTTCATGCTCCGTCTCCGTCTCTCGAAAATAAACAAACATTGAAAAAAAAATAAGAAACAGAATAGTACAGTAAGAATAAAAAGACTTTAAGGAAGAAAATGTCTAATAATGCTACAGACCAAAATGAAGTCAAGTAGTATTTCAACTGATTTTAATAGGCCCGCTGACTGGTAATTAGGAGCTCATTGGTGACTGCAGCAAGAGCATTTCTGCTGTAGCATCATGAAGATAAAAGCTAGACTGCTGTAAGCTAGTACTTAGTAGGCCATGAAAATATGGAGAATTTTTGGAATGCAGCATCTTCATAAGTTGGGAACACACACTTTTATCAAGACATTTTCTATTTCTTTGTCTAGTTCACTGTCCCTGTCCTTCAGAGCCTTAGCACAATCTAATACAGCATATACTTGGGTTACTCAGTCATTCTTCTCCCTACTTTAATAAAAAGTAATTATCTGATTTTGTTAACCTTCCATTTGTCAATTTCATTGTAAATAATGTTTCATTCAAGCCACTCATGTAGTCTCATCCCTTTCCGCAATTAAATGTGTTAAGCCATGAGCATGGGCTTCTCGGATGTTTCCCTCACTTATAAAAAGGAATACAAAATAGGAATATTCCATTTTCCTTCCCTAGGTGTTATTATCTGTGATGCCTAAATCTGAGACAACCATCCAGGGATGGCAAAGCACTCCTCTGACAGGAGTACACTAACATAGTAAGAATAGTAAGGCAGAAAGATGAAAGGAACTTGGGTCCTTCATGATACTGCTCAGGTATTGAACTGTAAACCCTACTATAATCCTAGAACACACTTTAGTTCCAGAAATCTTATTATGTGAAATAATATCTACTGTATAAGCCAGTTTTCATTTCGTTCTCTGGTAACTTGAAGGTGGAATAATAACTACTCAATAATAAACTACTCAAGTCACCTGACAATAGTTAGTATATTAATGCCTTTCAATCTGTCAGGATTCAATAGCTTACCAAAAAGAGATCCTAAACTCCCTTTAAAGTGTTTGCAGAAATCTGAGATATTGTAAAACTCACAGCCTATAAAGGTAAAATTAAAATTCCTAGCAAGCTATTTTCACATCGATATTTGATAGAGCATAATGTGTGTGAATATTTGCTCAAACACAAGACTAATTCTTACATTGAATATTACTACTACTTTAAGACTTTTCGAGAAATATGTACTTAAAATTATGGAAATTTCTTCTCTTAGGTATTATTACAAATTTTTTCCTAAACTATTTTTAAAATCAACTTTGAAGTGTAATTTACATACAATAAAATGCACCCACTTAAAGTGTACAGTTCAATGAGTTATGGCAAATATCTACAACTGTGCAACCAATACTACACTCACAATATACAACATTTCAATCACCTCCAGAAGGTTCTGTCGTTCGCTTTTCCTATCAGTTCCAATCCTAGCCCTAAGCAACCACTGATCTGTTTTGTCTAACTCAAGATTTATCCTTTTTAGAGTTTCATATATATAGACTCATACCATGTGTAGTCTCTTGTATCTGGCTCCCTCCCCCCCCCCCCCCCCCCCAAGCATTGTCTATCTCAGATACTTCCATGATGCTACATATATAGGTAGTTCAATAATTTTTATCACTAAATAGAATTCCACTTTAGGAATATACCATTATTTATCCATTCACTTGTTAATGGGTATTTGGTCTGTTCCAGTTTGGGGCTATTAGTAACTATGAACATTCTTGTACAAGTCTTTGTGTGGGCACATATGTTGTACCCCACCACCATAAATACCTAGAAATGAAACTGCTTGCGCATATAAAGTTAAGCATACCCTTTATCATAAGAAGCTGAACTGTTTTCCATAGTAGCTGTACCATTTGGTATCCCTACCAGCAACGAATATGAATTCCAGTTGCTCTACATTGTCAACAATCCTAAGTCTTTCTTTTCCCTCTCAAAACCCACATATATATGAAATTCATGGTAACCAAAAACCTTTAATAGGTAAACAAAAAATAAAGAGAAAGCCAAGCCAAGCATAACACTAAAGAAAATCATCAATTGCAAGGAAAGAGAGCAAGAAAGTTATTTTGAAGTAACAATTATTTAGAAAAAATAATTCAAAACAATTAACAAAATGGCAATATGTATACACCTATCAGTAATTACTTTACATGTAAATGGTTTAAATGTTTCAATCAAAAGACATAAGGTGGGGCACCTGGGTGGCTCAGTCAGTTAAGCTTGACTCTGGATTTTGGTTCAGGTCATCATCTCACAGTTTGTGAGGTCTGTGACCCATTTATGAGTGCAAGCCCTCTGGGGATTCTCCCTTTCTCTCTTCCCCTCCTCCACTTGCTATCTCTCTCTCAAAATAAATAAAAATAAACTTTAAAAAACAAACAAACAAGACATAAGGTGACAGAATAGATTAAAAAAACCAGACCCATCTACATGCTGCCTACAAGAGACATACTTCAAACCTAAAGACACACATACAGACTGAAAGTAAAGGAATGGAAAAATATACTCCAGGCAAAATAGAACGAAAAAAGGCCAGGGTAGCAATACTTGTATCAGACAAAACAGACATACATACGTACATACATACATACATACATTTATTTATTTATTTAATGTCTTATTTTAGAGAAGGAGCGCACGTGCACAAGTCGGGGAGGGGCAGAGAGCGAGGGAGACAGAATCTGAAGCAGCCTCCAGGCTCTGAGCCCTCAGCAGCCTCCAGCCCTGAGCCTGACATGGGGCACGAACCGTGAGATCATGACCCAAGCCAATATCGGACACTTAACCAACTCAGCCACCCATGCGCCCCTACACAAAAATAAACTTTAAAAAAAAGGCTATAACAAGCAACAAAGGAGCATTACTTAATGCTAAAGGTATCAATCCAACAAGTGCTTATAGCAATTGTAAATATCTACGAACTTGACATTGAAGCACCTAAATCCATAAAGCAAATTTTAACAGACATAAAGGGAGACTAACATTAATACAATATTATCAGGGAATTTTAACAATCACTTACATCAATGGATAGATCATCCAGTAAAAAAAATCAATGAGGAAACAGTGTCTTTGAGTGACACATTAGACAGATATGTACAGAACATTCCAACCCAAAACAACAGAATATACATTATTTTCAAGTGCACATGGAACATTCTCCAAGATCAATCATGTAGCCACAGAATAAGTTTCCATAAATTTAAGAAAAGTGAAATCCTATCAGGCATCTTTTCTGATTACAATGGTATGAAATAAAAAATCAATTACAAGAAAACAGCAGGAAAAAAAACAAACATGTGGAGGCTAAACAACACACTACTAAATAATGAATGGATCAGTGAAGAAGAGAGGAAATAAAAATATACACAGAGACAAATGAAATTAAAAACAAACCAGCGTAGGGTGCCTGGGTAGCTAGTCAGTTAATCGTCTGACTCTTGTTTTCAGCTCGCCACTGTGCAGTGCCTGCTTGGGATTCTCTGCCTCCCCCTTTCTGCCCGTCCCCCACTCCTGCATGCAGGCTCTAAAATCTTTGGGACCCAGCAAAAACAGTTTTAAGAGGGAAATTTACAACAATCCTGGTCTACCTCAAGAAACAAGAAAAATCTTAAAACAACAACCTAACCTAATACCTAAAGAAACTGTAAAAAGAACAAAGCCCAAAGTTAGTCAAAGAAAATCATAAAGATCAGAGAAGTGAAACAGAGACTAACGAAACAAGAGAAATGATGAATGAAGCCAAGAGTTGGTTCCTTGAAAAGATCAAATTGGTAATTTAGTTAGACTCATCTTAAAAAAAAGAAAAACAGAACAACAACAACAAAAACAGAGACAGAAAGACAGAGACACAAAGAGAGAAAAATAGAGACAGAGGGGACCCAAATGAATAAAATCAAATGAAGGAGAAGTAACAACCAACACCAAAGATGTACAAAGGATTATAAGACACTACTATGAAAAATTATATGCTAATAAATTGAACAACCAAGAAGAAATGGATAAATTCCTAGAAACATTCAATCTTCCAAAACTGAATCAGGAATTAATAAAAAATATGAACAGAATGATGACTAGCAACAAAATTTAAGTGGTAATCAAAAAACTCTCAACAAACAAAAGTTCAGGACCAAATGGATTTACAGGTGAATTCTACCAAACATTTAAAGAAGAGTTAATCTTCTAAATGGATTAAAAACCTAAATGTGAGACCCAAAACCATAAAACTCCTAGAAGAAAAACACAGGCAGTAATCTCTTTGACATCAGCCTTAGCAAATATTTTTGGATATATCTCTTCAGGCAAGGGAAACAAAAGCAGAAATAAACTATTGGGACTACACCAAAATAAAAAGCTTCTGCACAGCAAAGGAAACCATCAACAAAACAAAAAAGCAAGTCAGTAAATGGAAGAAGATATCTGCAAGTGATATATCTGATAAGGGGTCAGCATCCAAAATATATAAAGAACTTATACAACTCAACACCAAAATAACAAATAATCTGATTGACAAATGGGCAGAAAAACTTAACAGACATTTTTCCAAAGAAGATACACGCATGAAAAGACCAACACATAAAAAGATGCTCAATATCATTAGTCATCAGGGAAATGCAAATCAAAACCACAATGAGACGCCACTTCCTTTCAGTCAGAATGGTTAATATCAAAAAGAAATAACAAGTGTTGGTGAAGATGTAAAGAAAAGGAATCCTTATGCACTGTTGCTGGTAATGTAAATTGGTTCATCCACTGTGGAAAACAGTATGGAGGTTCTTCAAGAAATTAAAAATAGAACTACTGTACGATCCAGTAATTCCACTATTGGGTATTTACCCAAAGAAAACAAAAACACTAATTCAAAACTATTTTACTGAAGCATTATTTACAATAGCCACAATATGGAAGCAAACTAAGTGTCCATTAATAGATAAATGGATAAAGATGTGATACACACACACACACACACACACACACACACACACACACAAACACACAAAATGGAATATTACTCAGCCACAAAAAAGAATGAGATTTTAACATCTGCAACAACATGGATGGACCTAGAAGAAGAAAGGTATTACGCTAATCAAGTATTACGTGATCAAGTGATTAGAAGGTATTATGCTAATCATGTGATTAAATTACCAATTCAATATCTTTAGCATACTCACATTCTCAATTTTTCTTGTTACATTTTGGTAACTTATAACTTTCAAGATCTAATTATCCAACCTGTTAAATTTATATTTGCATAAAGTTGTTCATAATGTTCTTTACCAATGTACTTTAGTACGCAGCCCTTAGGGGTTTCTATTGAAAGTGCTGAATGATCAACAAGGCCTTTTTTCCTTTAGCTAGTAAAAACTCAAATACCTCCCAGCCGTCTATAACCTCAAAGGGCCATTAGCTCTTATCAACCTGGTCACTCTTTGCCTGGCTTTATATAGTTTCACTCTACACACATACATTCCTAAATTCAGAGAAAAATAAAGTCAGAGAGACTTCTAGAGAGGCTTTCAGAATTATTGTTCTACATAGCGTCCTTCTGCTAGAATTTTGCCCTCCAACTTTCAGCTGCCTCAGCCTCCATGAATTCTGATCTCTGTCTCCTCAACTTGTTGAGACCACTGTCCCTTTACCCAAGATCCCTCTCCTTGCTCTGTAATTCAGACTGTGCCTCTAGGCAGAAAGTTGGCATGATTAGATGACCATACAGCTCACTTTGTTTCTCATATTTCAGGGGTCACATATTTCCACTGCTGTTGTCTAACATCTGAAAACACATCTTCAGTTTTTAGGGATTTTATTTTTTGTTTTTTTAATGTTTATTATTTATTTTTGAGAGAGACAGAGTGTGAGCAGGGGAGGAGCAGAGAGAGACAGAGACACAGAATCTGAAGCAGGTTCCAGGCTCTGAGTTGTCAGCACAGAGCCCCACGTGGGGCTCAAACCCACGAACCATGAGATCATGACCTGAGCCGAAGTTGGATGCTTAACCGGCTGAGCCACCCAGGTGCCCAGTTTTGTTTTTCGTTTTTTTTTAAGGGGCAGGGGGATTGTAAATCCATTATGGCCACTTAAAACGTTCTTAAAAATTAATACCCAGAAAAAACATTTCATTCCCTGGTTTTAATGTTATTAAAGTGCAAGGAGTATGAATTCTCCCGCCCCAAAATTGTACCTCAGCTTATATAACAGACAAAAGATTTATTCTTTAATAATGACCACTTTCAAACAAATGGACATTTTAAGTGTTTTACTATCATCAGTTAAAGTACTCTGCGGCATTTTCCTTCTAATTTCAAGAAGGAAAAATAATTTTTGAATTTTTTATTTTTATTATTTCCTTATGTGCCTGCATGGTAAGTCTAAAATTTATACTCAGCTTAATGCTCAGCAGGTTGTTTTGGACTCAAGAAGGGGTTTTATTCTAAAGATAAAAATGCTAATGGGGAGGAGGTACAAATCTCATAAAAGTCAGAAACTAAAAAACAATCTGATCATACACATTAATTTCAAAAGGCTGGTGTTTGAGTTTTAATGCATGTCTTGACAGTAGGTAATCACTACTTTATTGGTAGGAGCTTATTGCTTCCTTACCATATGTGGATTCAGCATCTCTATTTCTGTATTCCTGATGCTTTAACCAACTACTGCACTCTACTAAGATAGCTGTTCCCTGTCTCATAACTTCTACTTACTTGTAATTTTGATTCATTTGTGATCTACTCCAGGTTCCCACAATTTCTTTCAGCCACTGTTTGATTTGCCTGTTTCTGAGTTTGCACTGATATGAAGGCGGGCGGGAGGGAGTGCAAGCAAAAGCCCTAACCTGCTGACCAGTTATAGTATGGCCATCAGGTGCTCACTCCATGGTTCTTCTTAAGTCCAGTAGGTATCATGATGACTGCTCTGTTTAGCATAAGTTCTTGCTTTATTAGCTAGTATAAATACACATTTTAGCAAAATGTACTTAAAGTGAAAACCTTTCAAATTGAAGTAAGTTTGTATTAGAATCAGGTTAATACGGTTGACTCTTCAACAACACAGGTTTGACTGTGTAGGTCTACTTATACACAGATTTTTTACAGGACTATAAACGTATTTTACGATTTTAACATTTTCTTTTCTCTTCATTGTAAGAATATAGTGTTTAATACATAAAACATACAAAATATGTGTTGACTGTTTATGTTATTATTAAGACTGTCAGCCACACTGGACACAGGGATCACTCCCTTTTCCTTTAAAATGCTTTTTCCACCTGGATTCTAGGACACACACTCCTAGTCCTTCGACCTACCATGCAGCCCCAACTACTTCTTTAACCTCATCTCCTACTACTGTGCTCTTACTTGCCCCAGTTCTGCCACACAGCCTTCTTCCTGTTGTTTAGATGGGCCATGCATACTTGCATCTCAGGCCACTACACTTCCTTCTGTCTGCCTGGAAAGCTCTTCTACCAAATACCTGCACACATCATCCCTCGGCTTCTATAAGTCTTTGTGCTACTGTCACCTCAATGAGACCATCTCTGACCAACCTATATAAAGCAGCAATATAACACTTCCTAGAGCACTGCCTATTCATTCTCCTTTAATCTGCTTTATTTCTCAATACCAACTATTACCGTATAAAGCATAAGGGTTGAGTGCACAGAGTCTCTTGTTTATTGGATATACAGCATAGTGGTTAAGAGAACAGACTTCAGAGACAGAACACCTAGGTTCAAAGTCTGAGTCCACCACTTAGCTGTGTGAGCTTTGGCAAGTTACTCAACCTTTCTGTGCCTCAGTTTCCTCAACTATAAAATGGGGATAATAATAGTAAGCATCATAGAGTTGTTGAGGGCTAGAAGAGTTATTTGTAACGCACCTACAACAGCACCTGGCATATATTATTCATTAAGTTTTCAGGGCGCCTGGGTGGCGCAGTCGGTTAAGCGTCCGACTTCAGCCAGGTCACGATCTCGCGGTGCGTTGAGTTCGAGCCCCGCGTCGGGCTCTGGGCTGATGGCTCAGAGCCTGGAGCCTGTTTCCGATTCTGTGTCTCCCTCTCTCTCTGCCCCTCGCCCGTTCATGCTCTGTCTCTCTCTGTCCCAAAAATAAATAAACGTTGAAAAAAAAATTTTTTTTAAAAAAAAGTTTGCTATTGTGGTGACGATTTTGATGATAATGATGGCTCCCCCCTCCAAAATATAAGAATGGGAAAATGGGGGGAAAAGTTCCTAGAGTATATAACACATGTGCAGAAAAATACACATAACAAATGTACACCTCAATGAATTAGCACAAACCAAATACCCATGTAATTCATCATCCAGATCAAGAAACACACTGCCAACAACCATTCTATTGGAAATATACATTGCAGTAGATAGCTGGGTCACAGAGCATATACTGCTGAACAGTTTTCTAGGGTGGCTGTACCAGTTTATACTCCCCCATCAATAGAGTGTGAGAGTTACCACTGCTTCACATCTTCACTATTACTTGGAATTTTCAATCTGTCCGGTGGATTTGTAGTGGTCTCTCATTGGGATTTTAATTCAACATTCACAATGACTACTAAAGTGAATACCTTTACATGTTTATTGGCCATTCTCCTTTGTGAAATGTCTGTTTGTTCAAGACACTTGTATACTTTTTTTTTAAATTTTTGTTTAACGTTTATTTTTTTTCGAGACAGAGAGAGACAGAGCATGAACGGGGGAGGGTCAGAGAGAGGGAGACACAGAATCTGAAACAGGCTCCAGGCTCTGAGCTGTCAGCACAGAGCCCGACGCGGGGCTCAAACTCATGGACCGCGAGATCATGACCTGAGCCGAAGTCGGCCGCTTAACCGACTGAGCCACCCAGGTGCCCCACTTGTATACTTTTTTTATAGCACTGTTTTTTTTCGTATCGATCTAAGGCATTCACTATATTTTCTGAATATCAGAGGAGTGGAATTTTTATCCCCATTCACTCCTGTATCCTCCCAGAACAAAGCTAGGAACATAATATGCATCAATACATATTTCTTCAGTGAATAAATGCTTGCATTGTCTGTCTTCAGATCACCTCCATTTCTACAACTCTGCTTCATAATCTAGCAATTTATGGTGATTCTCAATCTCTAATTCAACCAAAAGTGGTTCTAACATGTTGGCTACCTAATAATCTTCATAAAGTAGAATTCTGTCCATAACACTCTTTAAGATAAATCTGTCAATGGCTTCCTACTACATACAGGATAAAATCTCAACTCCTTAATTTGGTATTCTAAGTTACTTTCCTAACCTGCTTTCACATCACTATTAAACTTCTAAAACACAGACTTAGGGGTGGGAAAGACAAAAAAAAAAAAAGCCATTTAGAAGTTAACTACACAAATCAGAGATTGTGTTTTAGGCAGGGACAGTAGGATGTTCAAAAGCCCACAGACAAGAGAGAACAAAGTGGATTTTTGAAACCATAAGTAGTTCAGTGCTAAAGTACACATAAAAGAGTAAGAAGAGGAAAGAGGAGGCCAAGAATACATAGCAACAGGGACCAGAGCCTATATCACAAGGATCCTGTATTTCTTTCTAATTAACACAAATCGCTTTAGATATATGGACATTCATTTTTGTTGAAAAAATAATTTACTGAATTGTAACCTGATTCTGAATAATTCTATCCAATAACCCAGCACATTGTTTCCCCCAAAAGGGCCAGGCATAACAAGTATTCTAGAAATACTTGCAGGGTTTCCAACCATTTCCTAATTTACTAATCCCATAAATCAGATAAAAATGTTTCTCAACTTTGCATATATGTAGGTGGTCACATATCAGAATTACCCATATTGAACCTGCTTTGTAACAGTATGACTAGTGGAGCTGGGACAAATTTGATACATTTTTAATGCATCTGTCTCAATCATTAGCAGGTAACACTTTACACTGTACACTGTATTAAGGTATTTTAACAGTACTTTATACACAATCCTTTGTTTTCATAGTACTTTTATTACTTAATTTGATCCCATAATAATTCTAACAGTTACCAGCCAAAGAGTAAGGATAATCGCTACATCATATAAAGAACCTGAAGCCTAGGGAGGTTGACCTGCTCAAGGAGAAGAGGTTGACTCTTCAGAGTTCTATGCTACCTTTTTTCCACTATCCATACAGAACCTTTAAGGAAGCCTTGTGCATACCATTTTCTGTTCGTTGATAAGTTATTAAATATTAGCCCTTTAGAAAATGTTACAAACGTGATAACACTATTGGCAGTCAGCTTCACTGCCCCACCTATAAATCTAACTGAAAACAGTACCCCACCCCTCTGTACCATGACCATGTTGCCTTATTATTAGTAACAGAATTAATATTTCTCAGATAACTTGACATACTTTTGAACTCTAAAAAAAAAAACCCACTTGAATGTACATTATATCTGTAAACTAATTCTAGCAAACTAAGCAATTATTACATTATACGCTGTATCCAGTTTGGGGGGCAGGGGGAAGCCCTAGTTTGGCATTTTGCCCAAATGGCTCCAGTTTACAACTAAGTTTTAAATCTGAAAGAAATCCCAAAGAAATATTTTATAGAATTTCATAAGATATTAAATGATCAGTTCTCCACAGGTAACAGTGGTCTATAAGCCATAAACATAAGGGATGATTTTCCTTTAACTTTCATTTTCAAATCTCTTCCCTTCAGCATAAATCAGGCAGGACTCGGAAAGAACAGAAAACATAGATGGGAAGGAGGAAACAGCAGACTACCAAAGGGCGTGCACTTTGTCTTGTAAAAGCAAACAAAGAACTTAATTTTCCAAGAGTCAAAGGAGAACAGAAAATATGAGCAACGGAAAACTGAGCTTGCAGTGCTCACTGACAGCAATTTTCTACCTTTTTTTTTTTTTTTTTTTTTTTAATTTTTAGATATCCAAGCAATTGACCTGAAAGAAAGAGTAAGCCTACTCATTCTAAATTCCTGGTGATTCCTTGTTGTTTTTTGTTTTTTACTTTATTTTTATTTATTTTGAGAGAGAGATAGACAGCAAGCAGGAGGGGTGGAGAGAGAGGAAGAGAGGGGAATCCCAAGCAGGCTCTACTTTGTTAGCACCGAGCCAGACGCAGGGCTCAAACCCACAAACCAAGAGATCGTGACCTGAGCCAAAATCAAGACTCAGACACTTAACCGAATGAGCCACTCAGGCACGCCCCCGCCCTTGTGGTTTCTTTAATGAAATCTGGCATAGAATCAGCCATAAAAAGGGCCTAATATAAAAAATTTGTAAAGAATTGTAAAGAATACTTAAAATGTATTGCATTAGGAAATTAGTAGTAATAAAAATCACTCACAAATTAATGTAAAGCCCCAAGATTTTTAAAAAAGTATTCAATTCAACATGGAATTACCTCTGGCCACTTTAGGCAATTATTAAAACCAGTTTGTTGCTGGGCGCCTGGGTCGGTTAAGCGTCTGACTTCAGCTCAGGTCATGATCTCGCAGTCTGTGGGTTTGAGCCCCATGTCAGGCTGTGCTGACAGCTCAGAGCCTGGAGCCTGCGTCAGATTCTGTGTCTCCCTCTTCTCTCTGCCCCTCCCCTGCTCATGCTCTGTCTCTCTCTAAAATAAACATTAAAAATTTTTTTCTTTAATAAAAAAAAGTTTGTTGGTAGAAAGGCACTGATAAATATTTATCAGGCATCATTCCCTTTATAAATTCAGTCAACTCTTGAAAAAAGAAAAGCTGATTTTATGCCTATCTTAAGAATTTTTATCCTCTCAGATTTTTACATCTTACCTTACTAGTGTCCTTTATCAAGATTTTATACTTGCAAATTACAGTAAATAATTAGATATTACTTTCAAGTCCTTAAATCAATTAAATGCTCCTTAGGCACTGTTTGGATTCTTCTTTAGAGTTTCAAAACTTAAAAGCATACAATGCAATTATTTCTAGAATAATGTATATATCCCTTCTGGTTTTTATCTAAGACTAAAGAGAAGGAGAAATTAGATACACACACATTTTTAGAAAATTTATAAAACTGACCTGAAAGTCTTTAATTTTGCCCAAATTCCCATGATGTTTAATTTATTCCCACCATGCTTTTGCTGTGACAACACCTTGAGTTTCAACGTATGTTTTAGCCACAGATCTAAAACTTGTAAGTTTAACTGGTATATAAATTGAATACATAACTGTAAACATGAAATTAATACAGAAGATTGGGGAGAGGAAGCTTTCAGCAACATAAGCAACCAACAAGGAACAGTCAGGTGTGCTTCAAAAACCAAAATAAGTCACATGAGGGCGAGCTTGGCTGGAGATGAGTTTACCGAAGCAAGGCAAGAAGGAATCAGTTTAATCTGTTACAAATCTCAAAAACTAGAAACCTTTCTGATCTTTGATACCTTTTGGTGCAGGTCTTGTATTCTATTCAACCACTAGCTTTTTCTCAGGAATTAGCAGAAGTTGTATATCTGCCTCTCATACTCAAGGTAATATTTCTTTTTTTTTTTAATTAAAAAAAAATCTTTATTTATTTTTGAGAGAGAGACAGCGTGTGAGCAGGGGAGGAGCAGAGAGAGAGGGAGACACAGAATCTGAAGCAGGCCCCAGGCTCCGAGCTGTCAGCACAGAGCCTGATGAGGGGCCTGAACTCATGAACAGCAAGATCATGACCTGAGCTGAAGTCGGATGCTCAACCAACCCAGGCCACCCAAGCTAATATTTCTAAGTAATAGGAGTAAGAAAGTTTTTTTTAAGTAAGTTTTCATTGCTATCCAAGAATTTAATTGTAATTTGTGCATATTATGTATGTTTAAAACCACTTTTTCCAGTTATAAAAAACTATTTTCAAATTTTAGATGTACAGAAGTTATAAATACATTTTTTTATTATATGTGCTGCCCAAGCTAGCACAATAAACACATTCTTTTAAAATACTGTCCTGGGGCGCCTGGGTGGCGCAGTCGGTTAAGCGTCCGACTTCAGCCAGGTCACGATCTCACGGTCCGTGAGTTCGAGCTCCGCGTCAGGCTCTGGGCTGATGGCTCGGAGCCTGGAGCCTGTTTCTGATTCTGTGTCTCCCTCTCTCTCTGCCCCTCCCCCGTTCATGCTCTGTCTCTCTCTGTCCCAAAAATAAAATAAACGTTGAAAAAAAAAATTAAAAAAAAAAATACTGTCCTCCTTTTTAGCTTATTCTCCTACCTAATATCCTTTCTCAAGCAAGATGATGTGTTACTACATGTAGTTTATTTAAATTTTTTTAAATGTTTATTTTTGAGAGAGAGAGAGTGTGTGAGTGTGTGTCAGTGGAGGAGGGCAGAAAGAGAGACGGAGACACAGAATCTGAAGCAGGTTCCAGGCTCTGAGCTGTCAGCACAGAGCCCCATGTGGGGCTCGAACCTGTGAATCACGAGATCGTGACCTGAGCCGAAGTCAGACACTTAAACAACTGAGCCATCCAGGTGTCCCAACAGGTAGTTTAATTGTTAGAGCCTGATACAAATTAAATGTCTGCTTCAAAATTTTAATTGCCAAATGTTAAAAGATTTTTTATTTTAATTTTTAACTTTCATTAAGCAAATTCTATCCTGTCATCAATAAATAAAAAAAGCATAATTTAGGTATACACTAGGTACTTAAATGCTTATTGCTCCATTTTCTCAGCTTGTTTCATTCAAAAATTAATGCCAATATAGTTCTCTGGATATTTACTTGGTAAACAGGTGTTAAATACCAATTTTGCCTTTAAATAGGCCATTTTTTACTTCTAAAGTCCACAGAATAATGGTAATTTTACAGTAGAATGTCAAAGACAAGCAATGACTTTCTAGCAATTTGCTGGAAGAGATTTGCTAGAACATGATTTTACTTTTTAAATTAATAGAAAAAGTCTCTCAAATCTAAAATATCAAAACTTATTACATGCATACCTGTAGGCACTCTCTTCCAGAAACATAAAGGGTAAAGATGAAAGATTAAATCTAGTTTTGTCAAAATATTCACTATAGGAGGCTCCTTTAACTGGGCAGCCACTGGAACACCTTCCAGAAATCTCAAATTTACCATCTTCAAAATGGGACCTATCATCCTTCCCATCAAAATCTACTCTTCCTTCTCTGTCACCCATGTTTCAACGAATGTAAGTATATACTGCCTTAGACACCTGACAGTCATTCTTAACTCATACTCCATATATCCAATCAGTCACCAGGAGCTGCTCATACTACACTGAAATCTCCAAAATTCTTCTACTTCTCCTTCAACTAGTTACTACTTCCCTTGGGTACTAATCACTGTCTGTATTCTTGCAAAAGCTTCCTTTACTATCTCTGTACCTCTAGTGTCACTATTTCTCCAGTCTTTTCTGGCTATAGTGTGAAGATGTGTTTTCTACAAAGAAAATCTGATTAAGAGTGTGAAACTAAATAAAGGAAACCTCATTTAAAATGGAGTCAGGAGGCCAGAAGAGGAGCCTTCCAGCCCCACCACTTGTCCTCAACCACAGGCCCCAACAGGAAGAAACATACATTGCATTCCCAACAAGAAGCCCACTTTACTTCTCCGAGAGGAGAGAATTTCTTCTTGACCAGTAACAAGCTCAACCAACAGAAAAATACCACAACTCAGTCAATGAGAAACCATCACCATATCTGAACTCTCACTTCCTCCAAAGGACTTTTGTTCAACTTCCAACTTCCTCCTTTTCTCTAGAAAGTAAAGTTCTTCTTTGATCTCAACTTGCCCCAAATTGCAATGCTATGCTATTCCCAGATAAACCCATTTTCCTGGACAAAATAACTGACAGTTTTAAAGGTTAACAGGAGCCTTCAATGACCCCAACCCCCTCCTGCTCCCAAAAATAAAGTCCAAACCCCTTAATATGAATCAGAAGGCCCCGCAGGGTTTGTTTTATTTACCTCTCCTGGCTCATCTCTTTACATTAATCCCCTACATTCTATGCTCCCTACATACTCAATTTCTTTTAGATCTTCAAATGCACTATGTTCTCTTCATAAATGCTAGGCACAATCTACCTTTCCTTATGCTTGATTTATAGCTACCTAACCTTCAGGCTTTAACTTAAACATTCGAGGAATCTTCTCTGACCTCTCAAGTGGTCTTACATCACATTTTATTCCCTCCCACCACCATTTACTATGCTGAACTGTCACTGCCTATTTGTCTCTATCCTCCTCTGAACTGTAAATTCTGGGACAGCAATTTTTTTGTCTCTATTGTAGCTTGGCCTACCATCTACCCCACAGCTGATATCCAGTATTTTTAGAGTGAATGAGTAAGCACTAACTTTGGAGTTAGACCTACATTTCAATCCTGCTTCTGTCACTTATTAGCTACTGTGATCCTTTATCAAATTACTTAAATTGCTCCTAAACCCAAGTTTCCTCTTTTTGTGAGGATTAATAATACCTATCTTGCAAGGTTGTGACAAGTAACTGACATTATATAGAGAGCAGCTAACATATACCTGAACAAAAGGCAAGTATTTGCTTTGGTTAAGACTCTTCCGGCTATAAGGACAGGATCTGACTAGAGGTAGCTTAAACAAAACAGAGTATTTTTATAAAGCCTACAGGAGTTTCACATGCAATTCAAAGTCATAAAGAAAAACTAGAACCAGGAACTTAAGTAATAAAATGTAAATTTATTTGCTTTCCTTTTCCTGGTCCTTCTGTCTGCCCCATTTCCAACCCTTTCCTCCCCATCTTCTCCTCCCCTCCCTATTTATGGATCTCTTTCCTCCTTCCCCCTTGTGTGTTTGTCTCAGTCTCTGCCCATCCTTCACCTCTGCTACCCTGTTCATCTACTTCATTCTTGTCTCCTGTGGCAGAATGACTTTTTTGATTCTTTACAGGGTAGAAGATGGCTGCCAATAGTTCCAGAGTTATGGATCTTCATTTTAGAGCTACAGAGAGGGATTTTAAGTATCAACTTCAAATTCCTAAAGAACTCTAGCCCACACTGGGTCAGCTGTCTGCATATGGCTCAATCCCCTCCAGCTAGGAGGTAGGATCACCACTGAAACATGACAGATGGGGAAGGTCTCAGAAAATGAGGGAGTTAAAGCAATCAAAACACTAGGGGCTTATTACTCCATCCATTAAGTAAACACTATTAATGCTTCACAAGAATTATTTAAGTGAATTAGCTCCAATAAGAATATATTAGTAATTAGTCAAGTTTTAAGTGACACTTAAAGAAGTGTCATTAAAGATTTTAATGAATGGAAAATATATCAACATGAAACATGTAAAAAGGATTATCCTCTTTATTTTTAACTTTCTGAACTTCTGATCTGAACAGTTAATGGTGCAAAACAGACTACAAATATACTTATTTTTTAATATAAAAGAAAAAGATTTAAAGATATTCTAAGAAAGTTTCAAATTGTACAGCACACTTTTAGCTAGAGACCCAAACAGAGCTGGGAAAAGATCTCAAAAACACTTTTTAAATTTTGAATTAGCACGTATCTTGTTCCAAATTGAACAGAAAAGAAAACCTTATATAAAGTGGGATAAACGTTTGGGAAAAATCATCACATAACCTTTTATAGCTCCCTAGCAGTAAGTATAGATCCAATGTTGTAACGAAACTAAATCTGAGAGCTCAACTTAGTTGAATTGGAAAAATCAGCATAAAACATTAAGGAGGGAGTTAATATATCTACTTCCCTACCTGTACATAGATTTTTCTAACCTTCTCTACATATCATTTACTGGTTAATTTTTTACCTGATACTAACATTTGTAATATACAACTAATGAAGTTTTTTTAGCTGTTTAATAATAAACAAAATACAGATGCTATTTAAAGGAAACAAGAATGGTAAAATTACTGAGTCTTCCCAAATTTCTTATTGGCAAAAAATGCCCATTTTGAGATATACATATTTTGTCACGTATGTGCCCAAAACTTTTCTTGTTAATAATGGCTCATATCTTCAATGGTTACTGTCTGGACTAAATAAGTTAGTGCATCCATCACCTTTTTACTTTATATACATCTGCTATTTAAATTTTAATATGTGAACATGAAGGAAATTTGCAGTTACAAAGAAAAGAAAAATTCCCCTTAGCTATGTAACCTAACACATTTTCAGGTCCTAGGAATTAGGATGTGGATTTTTAGGGGAAGCCATAATTCTGCTTGCCACAGTGCCTATACCTGTAATCAATACGTTGCCAAAATTATATTGACCTATTAGGGTTTAGATGGTGAACATGTTTTGGCTCGAGATGTATCATGTGTTAGTTAATTATGTACTAAGGAACATAACTTTTCTAAATTAGGAGACCGGTTTAATTTACTTAGCACTTCAAAGCAAAACAAAGTGGTTGAGTCCATCTGGTTAACTCCCTCATACAAGTGGGTCTTAGAGGGAAATAAGCCAATTAAGAGATACTATCTTCCTCTTCTCTTATCAAACCTCTGAAGTACTGGCCCTGGTGGGGGAGAAAAAGGAACAAGTAAAACTGGCCTTGTTCTAAGTGCCTGGAAGGAGACAGAAGCATTGTAAAAGGACTGAATCCTGGTAACAGGGCTGTGACTGGCATTACCATAAGCCTGTTCAGATGACATTGAATCCAACTGTTCTTCAAGGCCCCCTAATGAGAATTCGACAGGAAGCTGGTCTCAGCAGAGCAATTACCAAGATTATCAGGAATTTAAAGATGGGTGACTTCCTTTGTTACAACACCAAAACAGGGAGGCATTTTCCTCCCCCCACCCCAGAAGAGAGAAGGGTACTTGATACAAGTACTTAATTTGGGTGAATTATTTGTGAATTAGCTTACTCTAATAGGATTTATCTGTAAACCCCCAAATCAATGCTCATGGCACTTTTGTGGTTATTTGCAGACACGTGCAGGGCTGTGAAAAATTTAAGTTGCCAGATCCACATGTCCCAAGCTCAGGTCCAACAAGGCTCTTATACTGTAAATGACTGTCCTTTCTGCAGTCTATCTAGTGTCACTTTCTGTATGTGTGTTTTGCTGGTGATGTCACAATTTCAATTGGCCCGCAGGTGTTAGTGCTAAAGTGCTATCTAGGGTTCCTAAACCAAGAAGGCTGTGGTGTGCCTATTCAGGCATCAGTTACAGTGCTATTTGTGAATTCAATGTTAATGAGTCAACAGAATACATTAAAGATGTCACACATGGAACAGAAGTACACATGAAACAAGATTATGAATTGATCGGTTGACAAAAATGTTGTAACCAGAGGCCCACAGGAACCTAACCTTGTATTTCCTCTAGGAACAATGATCAGTACTCACTAATCCAGTATTCAAGTGACTTCTAAACATAACTACTGCAAATGACAACTGACTATATATGAATACTTCAACAGAAAAGATTTCTAGGAGCCAAAAATCACACTTTTTCAAAGTTGTAATACATACTGTCAAATTTCCCTCTAATAATAAATTTTTAAAAGAAAAATCTAAAATGCTACTTTTAAAAGTATAGCTTGTTTGTTCTATTTTTAAATTATGTCTTTAAATGAATTTAAGCCCCCAAGAATACCCAAACCACTTTTGCATTTTTAAGTGAATTAAAATTCTTCAATTGTTACATTTTATTGTTTTGCCCCAACAGTTAAAGTATTGAATTTACTAACCATGTATCTAGTTATCAATTATAAAACAAAAACCAATGTGAGCAAATTGAGAACAAGTGGTTATGACATTCATGTTATATGAACATATGAATATATTAAATACATATTTAATAATGTGCACATTCACTATATTTCAAAAGGTTTTGATAAATAAGTGAATAAAGGAAAAACTAAGCACAACACACCAAGAAGTAGTCTGATTAAGCATGTACAGTAATAAAACAACTTATGAACTGAATTACAATCTAGTAAAAAATAATGCATTTCTCTTAATTAGATGATAATGACAGCCACAAAAACAACAGATGACACTTATTGAACAGTTGCTACATTATAGTCACTGTGCTTAATATTTAAAATGGCTTATCTCATTTAAGTCTCAAAATACCCTGAAAAACAACTGCAGTTATTTTCCTTACTGATAGATGTAGAACCCAACCAAGGTCATACAGCAAGTGAGGGAGTAAAATTCCAGAGCTCCAGTGGCTTACCAGTGTCAAACTGAACATATTTAAAGCCTCAAGCTGTACAAACATGTCTCTATAGTAGCCTCAGGTATTTATTAAAAATGGAAGATTCATGATCTCAGTCCAGGTTTAGTGAATTAGAATTTCTAGAGGTAGAATTTAGGAGTCTACATTTCAACAAGACATCCCAGGTGATGAGCAGCAACAGTGACATTTGAGAGCCACCACTTTTAAATATACTACTGACCCCTTATTCCTATGCTAGAAGCACACTATAACCAGGAAATATTGTGCCTTCTCCATCTCCTCTGTGTCTCTGTTCATATTATCAGCTCCCTCTGGAATGTCTGTTTTATTTATTCTTCAAAACATACTTAAATCCCACCTCCACCAAGCCTTCACTGAATGTGTGTTTCTCTTCTCTTGATCTGCCATTGAACTTTAAACCTCCAATAGAAAATTTCTCTCAGGTATATAGTAGTAGCACATTTAATTGATAAACAGGAGAGAGCAGTTTCTTTTTTATCTCCTAAAAAGCTTAATTAATTAACATGGTGCCTTGCCTGGAGTAGACATAATTTTTTCTTTTAAAGTTTGGTGAACTGAATTATAGATCCTTTCCCAATCAAAGCTTGGGACTTGACCCAAAAGATAAATACTAGTCAACAAAGTAATGTTTAAATCTGACTTCTTAAACGGAAGGGAGTGTAGATAAAAAGACTGTATATAAAATAAATAAAACTAAATTTAACCCATAGTAACTTAACATGTATCAGGCTAATTTACTAGTTACCTACATCTCCTTTAAGCTCTAAAGAGTTGATAATGCTTATGACTTCAAAAACTGCTCTAGCCTCACAATGTCAGTATAAAGTGGGTGACAAGAAAATAGCAGCTATATGAGAAAGGCAAAATGCATGGTGACCATTTCCAGACACTTCTGACATCATCATATCAGTTCAGGGTGGCAACAGCAATTGACAATATTAGTTTTCTGCATCACTTAACATTTAGCAATAGCCATTACTTCCATGAAGAAATGCTACAGATATTTGAATACATTAAATTTAAAGGAAGAAAGTATTTGATACATATCAAGTTTTTATATAGTTGAGCTCCATGGACCATATCTATATCATAAAATCATATGTATCTGCATGACATGTGTTCTGAAAAACTTCATTCCATCTACAATTTAATCTCCAAAAAATATGAATTTGCCTGCTTTTACTTTTTTAAGTAAAAAAATTAATGTGCAAACACTGTGAATCTGATGAAGCTGTTGCATTGAAAGGAGACAAAAATCAGGGTGCTTCGTGGCTCAGTCAGTTGAGGGTTGGACTTTGGCTCAGGTCGTGATCTTGTAGTTTGCAAATTTGAGCCCCTTGATAGGCTCTGTGCTAACAACTCAGAGCCTGGAGCCTGCTTCAGATTCTGTGTCCTTTCCCACTCATGCTCTGTCTCTCTCTCTCTTTCGAAAATAAATAAAAACATTAAAAAAAAGAGACAAAGTTTTTAATCGAAGAAATTGGATGTTTTCATTCTTTCTACCTTCATACTGTATAATACAAGCCTTTTACCCTGGGAATGATCACTTATTCTTAGTCTTGAGTTCCTTACTATGACTTATGGATTAGAGCCAAAACCTTGGTACAGTATTCCTGCACCATTCCTTACTTCTGTACTCTACTAATCCAATCCTGATATCACTTTTTAAAAAACATGTATATGATAATTATGTGTATATATAAACATTTTTTTAAAAGTCTTATTAAAAAACCACAGGAACACATTTGATGCTTAAGGTTTATTACATAGAGGAGTGGAAGTTTCCAACTAGAGCAACAAATATTCTATGGAAAATTGTATTCGAATTCAACAAGAATTCTACTTACTCCTGATACTATTTTGTGCTCTTATCAGAATCTTAACAGCAGCATTAGCAGCATTTCTTTGCTCAGAGCAAGTATGTACAAAAGTTTGCTGAACTGAATTGAATTACATCAACATTTGTCATATTATTTAGCCCCAAATTTTATAATATTTCTAGTTTGGGGAATAGATATTTAAAATTCCATACACATGAATACATTAGTTCTGACTGGAAACAATTTTCTGATGTTTTTATCATTTTATTGAGTATTGACAACAGAATATATGCTATAAAACCTGAAGAAATGGTAACACAAGAATGTTTTGTTTGGGGCACCTGGCTGGTTCAGTCAGTAGAGCATGTGACTCTTGTTCCCAGGATCCTGAGTTCCAGCCCCATGTTGAGTGTAGTTGACTTAAATAGAAAGAAGGGCACCTCGGTGGCTCAGTTGGTTAAGCATCCAACTCTTGATTTCGGCTCAGGTCATGATCTCACAGTCATAGGATCTAGCCCCTCATCAAGCTCTGAGGTCAGGCTCTCTCCACTGGGCATGCAGCCTGCTTAAGATTCTCTCTCCCTCTGCCCCTACCCTGGTCATAGGTGCCCTCTCAAGTTTTCCTAAATAAGATAAATACATAAAGTTTTTCATGATCCAAAACTCTTGTGTCAAAGAGTAAACTAAGTTATAAAATAAAAAGAATAACAGCTTTCTACCACATCAGTGAGCTGCAGCAAAGGCTGTATTCAGAGCAAAATCCATAGATTTACACACCTATTACAGAACAGGAAATAAAAAAGGAAAAAACAAAAACCAAAAATACCCAAAAGAGGATTTTTATTTGTAAATCATACGATCATATATGGAAATCTTTTTTTCTTGCTGTTTCTAATTCATTACCTTTTCTTTTGATTTTCTATTATTTCACTATAATAAAAAAAATTCCAATATCGTTTACAAGTAAAAATCAGCAAAATAAATCACTAGATTTTTTAAAGTTTTATTTACTTACTTTTGAAAGAGAGAGAGCATGTACACAAGTGGAGGCGGGGGGGCAGAGAGGGACAGAGAGACAGACGATCTCAAGCAGGGTCCACACTGTCAGTGCAGAGCCCAATACAGGGCTCAAACCCACAAACCGTGAGATCTTGACCTGAGCCAAGTTGAACACTTAAACCAACTGAGCCACTCAGGAGCCCCATAAATCATCAGCTTCAATCAAGCAAAAACATAGCATTAGGTTCACGGAGAGTGCTAGAGCCATCAAGGATCTGAAAAGACTAAAGGGTACTTTGTATAATTCCCACCTAATAAAGTTTTAACTGATGAAAATGATGACTGTCTAGGCAAATAGAAATTGATAAAATTAGCTCAGTTAAAACATGAGACCTAGGGGCACCTGGATGGCTTAGTCGGTCAGGCGTCAGACTTTGGCTCAGGTCATAATCTCACAGTTTGAGGGTTTGAGCCCCACATCGGCCTCTGTGCTGACAGCTCAGAGCCTGGAGCCTGCTTCTGATTCTGTGTTTCCCTCTCTCTCTGCCCCTTCCCTGCTCAGTCTCTGTCTCTCTGTCTCCATCTCTCTCTCGAAAAATAAACATTAAATTTTTTTTTTTAATTTAAAAAGAGGGGCGCCTGGGTGGCGCAGTCGGTTAAGCGTCCGACTTCAGCCAGGTCACGATCTCGCGGTCCGGGAGTTCGAGCCCCGCGACAGGCTCTGGGCTGATGGTTCAGAGCCTGGAGCCTGTTTCCGATTCTGTGTCTCCCTCTCTCTCTGCCCCTCCCCCGTTCATGCTCTGTCTCTCTCTGTCCCAAAAATAAATAAACGTTGAAAAAAAAAATTAAAATTTAAAAAGATAGGAGACCTAAACAAATCAATAAGCATGAAAATACTTAAAACCTTTTCCAAAAATCAATTACAAAAGTGTCAAAATTTTCTGACACTTACATGAATAAATTAGTCCTATGCTCTTTAATCTCTTCAAAAGCATTCAGGAAAAAGCTTCCTGCTTATTTTTTGCTGATAGCCCAACGCTGACAGAGTTGATCCGGTGTCTCTACGGAGCCAAAAAGTTGGGGAACAAGGACAAGATCTAGTGAAGAGGTTCTGAGTCAGGTAAATCTCTCCCCCCCTCCCCCCCCCCCCAAGAATCCTCTTTTGAACTGCTAGCAAATACTGGCATTACTTAGTCACCAGCTAATTGGTTTTCCTGGGGAAGTAACTGCACTGAAAATCCCTAATATTCTATAACCACCAAGGACCAGCAGCAGTGTCCTCTCCTCTCCCACTATATTTGATCACCAAGTATAGTTTTGTTCTTGTTTTTCAAATTTAGAGTGTAGGACAACTCCAAAAATGCAGTGCAAATAATAATGTATATTTTTCTACTTTCTAATCTTAAAATATATCTAATTTGTCTTTCAGTTTTTCTAACTTTTGATATAAAGATTCATCAAAGAGAGAAGTTCTGGCCATTTGTCTTTTAGACATTTCAATTTTCTTGGTTTTAGTATTGTTTCAACAGACATTCTGAGTTATCAAAATACCTCCTTCCCAACCACTCCTAACAGAGTAATAGATGCCAGAAGAATGCTAGGGCCAAGGAGCTCTAGCACAGAACTCCTGAAGACCCTCAGAATTTCCTAACTGGTAAGAGCAATAAAGGAGAAAGGAACACCTTTTGTTATTCATTAGAGGCCCCTTTGAACCACACCTGAGTTTACAGTAATGTAGTGATTTTTGGAAAGCCCCTGAGGGTAGAGGGGCCAACCATGAGTGGACTTTCAAGCCCACCACACACTCCCACCTAAGGGAAGGGAAAAGAAGCTGGACATTGAGCTAATAACCAAAGGTCAGTGATTTAACCATTTATGCCTATGCAAATAAGGCTCCATAAAAATCCTAACTGAAAGGGTTTAGGGGCGCCTGGGTGGCTCAGTTGGTTAAGTCTGACTTCAGCTCAGGTCATGAACTCGTGGTTCATGAGTTCAAGCCCTGTGTCAGATCCTGTGCTGACAACTCAGAGCCTGGAGCCTGCTTTAGATTCTGTGTCTCCCTCTCTCTCTGCCCCTCCCCCGCTTGCACTTTGTCTGTCTCTCAAAAAATAAACAGTTAAAAAAAAAAAAAAGAAAGAAAGAAAGAAAGAAAGCTTCAGAGACCTTCCAGGTTGGTGAACATGGGTAGAGGTGCCAGGAGGGTGGCTTACCTGGAAGTCCATGCCCTTTTCCACGTACTTTGCCTTATGTACCTCTTCCACCTGGCGGATCCCTGAGTTGTACTCTTTTATAATAAACCATTAATCTAGCAAGTGAACTATTTTCCTAAGTTTTATTAGCCATTCTAGCAAATTATCAAACTGAGGGGGAAGTTACCAGAACTTCCAAAACTGTCCCAGTTGGACAGAAACTGTGGGTAACGTGAGGGTCTACTATTTGCAACTGGCACCTGAGGTTAAGACTGGGAGAACAGTCTTAAAAAACTTAGCCCTTAATCTTTAGGACCTAAAGCTAACTCCAGGTAAACTGTGAGAATTGAACTGAAGAACGCCCAGCTGGTGTTGAAAACTTAACTAGTGTGGGAAAATCCCCACACATCTGTTGACCAGAGTATTCTCAGGGTACTGTACAGAGGAAACAGAGTTTTCCTTTAGCGCTTTTTTTTTTCTTTTTCTTTTCATTACTATACTGGATAGTACTCATAACCATTGTTTATGCTTCTCTACTAAAAAAAAAGATGCAGTTTATTCTCAGAACGTAAGAATAGTTTTTTACTAGCATGTCTATTCATACCATTAATTAATTGTATTAAAAAATGTGTGGGGCGCCTGGGTGGCTCAGTTGGTTAAGCGTCCGGCTTCGGCTCAGGTCATGATCTCGCGGCCTGTGGGTTCGAGCCCCACGTCGGGCTCTGTGCTGACAGCTCAGAGCCTGGAGCCTGTTTCAGATTCTGTGTCTCCCTCTTTCTCTGACCCTCCCCTGTTCATGCTCTCTCTCTCTCTCTCTCTCTCTGTCTCAAAAATAAATAAAACGTTAAAAAAAATTATTAAAAAAAAAAATGTGAAGAGGCGCGCCTGGGTGGCTCAGTCGGTTAAGTGTCCGACGTCAGCTCAGGTCATGATCTCACAGTCTGTGAGTTCGAGCCCCATGTCAGGCTCTGTGCTGACAGCTTGGAGCCTGGAGCCTGCTTCAGATTCTGTCTCCATCTCTCTCTGCCCCTCCCCTGCTCGCGCTCTGTCTCTCTCTCTCTCAAATATAAAAAATAAAACATTTAAAAAATTAAAAAAAAAAAAGGAGTCGATGCTCCTTGGATAACTGGCTACAGCAACGTAAGTACAAGATGAACCTAGGGCATCTCACACTAAAAAAATAAAGTAGTACTCAAAAAATCATGGGAATATATAAAAAGTACATAGAAGGGGCGCCTGGGTGGCGCAGTCGGTTGAGCGTCCGATTTCAGCCAGGTCACGATCTCGCAGTCCGTGAGTTTGAGCCCCGCGTCAGGCTCTGGGCTGATGGCTCAGAGCCTGGAGCCTGTTTCCAATTCTGTGTCTCCCTCTCTCTCTGCCCCTCCCCCATTCATGCTCTGTCTCTCTCTGTCCCAAAAATGGATAAACGTTGAAAAAAAAAATAAAAAAATAAAAAGTTTAAAAAAAATAAAAAGTACATAGAAGATGTACATAGAAAGAGTACATATAAAAAGTACATAGAAGATCTTGCTGGCCAAAAATAGAATAAATTTGAAAATAAATAAGGATACTAATAACCTTTTGACTAAAAAAATATATAAATCATTCTAATAATAAACAAATGAGGAAGGAAAGGTTTTCTCTTTCAGAATCTTAACTAACACATGTAGAAGGAATTATAGAATTAGGAAAGTTATTTTGCAACCAACGCTGCAGTAATCAATTCAGGCAAAACTCACTGATGATTGAGGTAAAACTATTTCCCCACATATTATTTATTAATTTTTTAAACATTTTTTTAATGTTTACAGTACTGTTGTACTTTATTTGAGCTTGGGAATTCTTTTTTTTATTTTTTATTTTTTTAATGTTTATTCATTTTTGAGAGACAGAGACAGCATGAGCAGGGAAGAGGCAGAGAGAGGGAGACACAGAATCTGAAGCAGGCTCCAGGCTCTGAGCTGTCAGCATAGAGCCCGACACAGGGCTTGAACTCACAATCTGTGAGATCATGACCTGAGCCGAAGTCGGATGCTCAACTGACTGAGCCACCCAGGCGCCCCCATTACTTATTAATTTAAAAGAGAAAAATGCTAACTTCATGGTGAAGAAGCCTGACAGATATCACCTACCTAAGTGGTTAATACTGCCAATACTGGGGCAGACTAACAGAGTGCTTCTTGATGGGCTATACTAGGAAGGCCACAATCCCTTTTATATAGCATTCCTGCCCTAAATTCATAATCTGAATCTAATCATGAGAAACATCTGACAAATCCTAAGGTACACTGTACAAAACATGTAGCCTGACTTTTCAAAAATACAAACATCTGAAAGACAAGGCTGAAGAACCGTACAAATCAAAGAAGACTAAAAGATAGGACAACTAAATGCAGGGGATTAGATTCTGGATTTTTGTTATAAGGAAATTACGAGGACAACTAGGAAACTATCCATTATGGACTACTGTGTTTAGTTTCTTAGGGCTGCTGTAAAAAAATATCTATGTCTATATCTATGTCTATATCTATATCTATATCTATACATCAAGGGACTAGCAGGGCCATGTTCCCTTTGAAACTCTGGACAGAATCTTTTCTTGCCTCCTCCTAGCTTCTGATTATTGCTGGCAATTCTTGAGGTTCCTTGACTTGTGACTGGACCATTCCAACCTCTGCTTCTGTTGTCACATAGCATTTTCCTCTTCTTATAAGGACACTGGTCATATTGGATTAGGGCCCATCCTAATTTGGTATGAATTCATTTTAACTTGATTATATCTACAACTACCCTATATCCAGATAAGGTCACATTCACAGGTACTGGGGGTTAGGACTTAAAACTATCTTTTGGGAGAACACAACTCAACCTACAACTGTGTGTTAGATAACTGTTTAATAGTGATGTTAAAATTTCTGAATTTAATAATTGTACTGTGGTTATATAAGAAAATGTCCCTGTTTTTAGAAAATACACACTGAAGTACTTAAGGGTAAATAAGACATGATCTTTCCAACTAACTTTCAAATAGGGGAGTAGGGAGAGTGGGAATACCCACAGGCATATACACAGAGTGGGAATAATAAAATCAAACATAACAAAAGGTTAACAATTGGTAAATCTGGGTGAGGGAGACCTAGATGTTCTTTGTACTGTTCTAGCAACTCTTCTGTAACTTTGAAATTATTTCCCAATAACAAGGTGTTTGGGGTTTTTTAATGTTTATTTATTTTTGAGAGAGAGACAGAGCATGAGCAGGGGAGGGGCTGAGAGAGAGGGAAACAATCTGAAGCAGGCTCCAGGCTCTGAGCTGTCAGCACAGAGGCTGATGCAGGGCTCGAACTCATGGACTGGGAGATCATGACCTGAGACGAAGTCAGATGCTGAACCAACTGAGCCACCCAGATGCCCCAACAAGGTTTTTTTTCAAACCACACACAAAATAACATCTACAAGTAAGTTTATCGAAAAGCATTTTGAGTCTATATTACAAAAATAAAACTCCTGGACTATAAAGAACCTCATTAAGTGGAAACCTATAACTTTTTTTTTTTTTTTTTTTTTAAAGTAGGCTCCATGCCCAGCATGGAGCCCAATGTGGAGCTCAATACAGGGCTTGAATCCACCACCTGAGATTAAGACCTAAGATGAAATCAAGAGTAAACACTTAAGCCACCCAGACACCCCAGAATCATATAACTTTTTAGATGGTAAGAGTCATTATTAAAAGATGTCCATTGGGGCGCCTAGGTGGCGCAGTCGGTTGAGCGTCCGACTTCAGCCAGGTCGCGATCTCGCGGTCCGTGAGTTCGAGCCCCGCGTCGGGCTCTGGGCTGATGGCTCAGAGCCTGGAGCCTGTTTCCGATTCTGTGTCTCCCTCTCTCTCTGCCCCTCCCCCGTTCATGCTCTGTCTCTCTCTGTCCCAAAAATAAATAAACGTTGAAAAAAAAAAATTAAAAAAAAAAAAAAAGATGTCCATTCTTCCTAAATAAACCTAAATCATTAACATTATCTAAATCAAAATCACAGTGAAGCTCATAAGGACAAGTATATGCATAAAACTAGCTGAGAAACTTTTGGAATTACTAGTAAATTCCAACCTCATGGTTAACAGCACAGGCTATGGAGTTAGAGAGCTGATTACAGTTCTAGCTTGTATGTGAATAAATGTAATTTTTCACAGCCTACATCTTCATCAGTAAAAATACAGATATTAAGAATACTAACTCAGTGTTCACTTTGGCAGCACATATACTAAAATTGGAAAGATACAAAGATTAGCAAAGCCCCCAGATAAGGATGAAATACAAATTTGTGAAGTATTCCATATTTAACAAAAGAAAGAAAATTATTTCATTAAATAAAATGGCTACATGTCAGAATATTTAAGCCAGATTTTCAAAAGAAAAATAGAGTTTTGTGAGAAATGAATTAGTTAAAATATGATAAAATATTTATCATTTTGACTGGAACACAGGCAATACTCAACTGAACGAATACTGAACTAGCTGCTGTTCTTGCTGTTGTTATCATGGTCCTCATCATCAAGCCATGTGGTACTAGCATAGGAATAAACAAGCAAATATCTGGAAAAGAAGGAAAGCTCAGAAACAGGCCTTTGAATAAATGAATTTGTGAATGCTCTAAAGGTAGCATTCTGAATCCATGGCAAAAGGATAGATTTAATAAAAAGCACTGGTGAGCTACATCCTGAGGGGGAAAAAAAAAAAAGAGGGAGAGAATTGGATTCTTATCTCACAACATATATAAATTGCAGAGTTCCAGAGTCAAGAGTTAAAATACTTGCAATCTAGGACAAGACAAAAACCTACAGACAGAATTTTTTAAATGATCATCAGCTGTGGAAAGCATCCTTAAAACACAAAATCCAGAAGTTATAAAAAGGAAGTTATTTTTAATACTTTTTTAAAGATAAAATGAAAAAATATTAGATGAAAAGACAAGCAAAGATATGGAGAAAGTGTTTGCAACATAGATACAAAGAATATCCATACAATATAAAAATACCTAAAAATCTATAAGAAAAAGACAACCCAATAGCAAAATTGTCAAAGGTTATAAACAAGCAGTTTACCACATGGAAAAGTGCACACTTTCAATTGAAAAAGCAAATTACAATAATTTTAAGGTATCTTCATTCACACACATAACTAACAAAAATAAAACAAGGTTTGCAGATACTGTGAGATAAACAAACATACTTATATATTCCAGTTCAATCTACCTTAACAACAGCAACAACAAATCTGGAAATACATAACAGGAGCTTTGAACCCGTTACTATCCCTGGCTCTGAATATCATCAAAAAGATAAACAGCAATGCCAATTATGCCATTAGAAGACTTAATTACCAAAAAAAAAAAAAAAAAAAAAAAAAAAAAAAAGAAAAAGAAAGAAAAGAAAGAAAGAGAGAGAAAAGAAAAAGAGACTTAATTACAGAAAAGGGAACATAAAACAGACCCAAAAAAAGGCAGTAGAAAAGGAATCACTGACCTTTACTGCTAGAAAGTAAGCTCATCAGGTCCACCCACTCACCCACAGTAAAGTACCACTAACAGATGACCTAGATACATTTATTTACCCAAACTCAAAGATGGTTCAATAATTCAATAAAGCACTTCTTCTTTATAAGCTTACAATTACTTATAAATGGTAACGTTAATAAACTGTTACAGAATTTTAAACAGGCATCAAAAGCAACTTTCAGTGTCTGCATTTATGAAAATTCACCTTATTTAAGGCATCATTTAGTCAATTTTCTTTTTCAAGATGTCTCCCTGTCTCTGTGATTTCTCTATTAACTGGGGCCCCGATAATATCAGAAATGTCTTTCAGAACCTTCAGACAGAATTCTCCTGGACCTAGAAACTTGAAATCAACTGAAGCTAGATGCCCTCTTACCATCTATTATCTACTTACTTTCTTACTCTCTTTTCTAGCTTTGCTAACTTAAGGAGCATCTTCTTGTTACAGAAGTCAGGAGATAAAAAGAAGACATGCTAGATGTTTCCTGTTATCTATTATTTCAACTTTCCTGGATCTGTGGCTTCCCTTTTAACTTCCAGCTTTGAATTTATTTCTAAGAATCATCTATGTTGTCATTAGTTTTCTTTCTACTAGGCATCAATCATTCTAAAAATCCTATTCATCCTCTAACAACATCCTAAGAGGTTCTTGACCCCCTCTTCTACTTGAGTTCTATTATGAGTTCCTCCTTCTGATCTGAGGGGGAGGGGCACGGAGAGGGGGAGAAAGAGTCTCAAGAAAGCTCCGCAAGGTAGCTCCAGTGAGGAGCCTGATGCAGGGCTCAAACTCAGTTCATGACCAGAGCCCAAGTAGGATAGTTAACTGACTGAGCCACCCAGGTGCTCAAGTTCTAGTCATTAAAAACAAACAAACAAACAAACAAACAAACAAACAAACAAACAAGACCCAGTAGAGAGTGGCTATGGGGATGGGGAGTAACAAGGTGAGATGGGGGGGGGGAGGGCTTTAGCTCCATCATCATTCCCACCTGCCACTATCCCCACAAAATTCTCTGATATGGCTAATTACTATCTTTTCTCAATCACTAAAAGGACTCCATAAATGCAGACACAATCCACAATTCTCCTGTGACCCCCATCTGCACCCCAAATCAGAGTGCTTCCCAAGCTTTTCATATAAAAAGCTTAGGGCATTTTTAGACTTTTCATTCCTTTAGGTGGTATACTGTCCATCAGAATCTGAAATCATAGACTCTTACTGGTTCTCAAATATGTTTCCTAAAGTCTAGGGCATACATCTTAAAGTCCAGAATTACTTTCCCTGTTACTTTTTTTTTTTTTTTTAATTTTTTTTTTTAACGTTTATTTATTTTTGAGACAGAGAGAGACAGAGCATGAATGGGGAAGGGGCAGAGAGAGAGGGAGACACAGAATCGGAAGCAGGCTCCAGGCTCTGAGCCATCAGCCCAGAGCCCGATGCGGGGCTCGAACTCACGGACTGCGAGATCGTGACCTGGCTGAAGTCGGACGCTTAACCGACTGAGCCACCCAGGCGCCCCTCCCTGTTACTTTCAATATAAACCCAAGACAACATGGTCCCTATACCTCTAAAAATGTTTTCTGTAATTTGCCTATCACTTTTTTCTATTGGTCCTAATTAAGTTCAAGTATCTTTATATCTTCCTTTACCACCTAAAACATGAAATTACATTTTTCCAGATGCTCTGCTTATAAAAAACAAGCTTCCAGAGGTGCTGGGATATTTGACTTTTTCCATCATAACCAGTTTGTATCTGTACTAACATTGTTGCCTTAAATTAAGAAGATACCATTTTGGGGCACCTAGCTGGCTGGCTCAGCCAGTAGACATGCAACTCTTGATCTTGGGGTCATGAGGGTGCTAGGCATAGAGCTAACTTAAAAACAAACAAACAAAAAAGATCATCTTTGTCCACACCTTTCAAATATTCTAACCATGTTTCTATAACCAAATAGTGTATTTCCATACAGATATGTAATCTTTTTAACTAATAGGTTACTTTCTCTCCCCTGCTGTGGCAGAGACAACTACCTTCCACCAAAAATTCCTTTTCCCCTTCTAAGGTTGTCAATAGAAGGTAGCCCTGCCAAGGACTATTTTTCTTAGCTCTACTTACAACCAGATACATGCATATGACTCATTTATATCAACATAATGTAGGAGGAACTGATGTGTGGCAGAGTTTTTAAGAAGAATGGTTGTTAGAGATATAAGATATTAAAAAAAGGAATCCCTTTATTGTATGTATTTTTCTTACTGGTCTTTAACATTTACCACTCACTGCCAAATCATACTTGCTTCTCCATCGGACTCCAGTACAATGTTTATCTGAATTCATCCAGAGCACCGATGCCACTAGTCTAGCTTTAGGCCTGCCACTCCAAGGAGTCCGGAGTAAGAAGCATCTGCGGTTACTGTATGAGTTTCCAGTGAGAAGCTATTTGTTGACATTTCTTTTTCCCATGCCCATGGTAAACAAACATTGTTGGCAGACTGTTACACTGTCATACATTTTAAAACATTTAATAAGTGCCTACTAAGGTTCCAGATGCTTGGGATAACCTCTGTACCAAAACAAAGATTCCTCCCTACCTCCATGGAGCTTATATTCTAGTGGCAGCCACTCACTCCCATCACTTAGTCTTGGCACTACAGTTTAAAGCCTATCTGCCAACACACTTATGTAGACTTAATAAACACGGGCAATGATAGAACTGTTGAAGTGATGTGTGAAGGAGTTGTACTGTAGATATTCTATGTGGGATAATAATGCTACAAAATCAAGCCAGCATTCCTATTAGAAAACAATGCTCCAGCTTATTAAAGAGGACAAAGGGTACATTCTTACATACAACTGAAGAAATAAAAGGAAGCCAAAGAAAAAAGGCTTCTAAGGTGGTTAAGGAAATCTGTCAATAGAATCTGACACTGTGGTAAATGAGTAGCAAACAGAATTTCCATTTGGAGTGTTAGATGAGACTTTTGATCCAGAGGTAAAGAATTCATATAACAACATTTCTAGGAACAAGCCAGCATGGAAGAATCCCACTGTTTCCTTCAGAAGGAAGTGAAGCTTTGAATGGTTGTTGAGTCTGTACCAAGGTGTAGAAAACTGCCATCTTATTGACAGGGAAAATTAGAAAGTGTACTCTCTTTCTGCAGAATATCTGAAATGTGATGGAGAACCATTCAGACAATGCAGACCTTCCATCTATTTCTACCAACTCATCTAAGAATAAGTGATTTAATTAGTAGAAATAAAAGCAATGTCGCACAATAGAAGTTTGAGCCAGTTTTGAGTCAGAACTCGTATTTGAGCATAAACTTAGGGGAGGAGGAGAGACAAGGAAAGAGAAACTGACTATATACACATATACTCCATATACCCCTTATAAACCCAAACTTACAAAAGGAAAGCGTTTGCTACACTTTAGTGTAATACCCATCTTTTGCTGGCATTGTTCTTTTGATGAATTAAATTTAGATTTAAAAAAAAAAAAGAAGCTTCACTGGAAAAACACCCAAACACTGTTTCTTTGTTAATCTGGGTTGAACATCTTGTTATAAAAAGATAAAGAATGCTTTGGGATTAGTGTATCAGTTTTCCATTACAAAGCCAAACCTACAAAAGGAAAGCACTTGCTATAGTTTAGTGTATTAGCCCTTTTTTTCCAGCTCATATAATATCTGACCTTGATTCCTATTATGAAATATGTACCACAAAGCTACTTCAATTGAAAAGTATACATGATTGAAAATTCTCAGTCCCGATACAAATGTACAGTTTAAGGGAGAAGGAAAAAGATAAATTCCCCTTTCTTCCATAATTGCTCTTTATACCTAAGGAAGCTGTCTTATAGGAAACAGGCTTATTGTCAGATAAATTCAGTTCTAGTCACCACTAGTCCTGTGACCTCAGCCAATCACATATAGTTTCTGATCCTCAGTTTCTTCACATGTAATAAATACCCATCTAATCCACAATGTTTGTGTATTTTGAAAAGGCATTTCAAATATTTAACTGTGACAATGCATATGAACTACATATGTAGAATAGCATCTGCCATAATACAGGCTTTCTTCCTTCCTTACACATTGCCTATGAGGAGTAAATGGGCGGGAAACAGAAAAAAGGGCAAAAAAGAGGAAATTATAAACTTCCACATTACATCCACTCCTCGTTTTCCCAAGCCCTTTTCTAGTTTCCACATTTTTGTTTCTCATTTCCAATCTTTTGAAACCTTCCCATTCTTCACACTGTCCTACAGGGACAGACTAGGCAGGCTTAGAGTGCCTAGAGCAAGCAGGTGGGAGAAAGTACGGACATTCCTGTACTCAAATTCAGCTTAAGAGCAAGGCTTCCCTGGAAGGGTCTTGGCATCCCAATTCGAAACTCGTAACAGTGATTTTTAAATGGTGAAGGGCTGGGAAGGTGTGGAGGGAGGGTAACTCACAAGACAATGAGTTCATTCCCTGTATAATCAGAACATTCAGTAAGCCAAGTATTTCATATGTTCAAAGAGCTCAGATTTAAGAAAACAAACAAAACCTGAAAATCAATCAGAATACATTTACCAATGAAACACTATTCTATCTGTTAAATGTTTATACACTCTTAATGGTCTGCCTAGAAATCTAACCAAAAAGGCTAACCTTCCAAGAAAGAATGTTTCCTGAGAAAAGATTTTGATTTTCAAAGACCTAACTGACAAACTTTGGGAACAATCTACTTATAATTTTGGTGGCTTCCCTCCCCCTTTTTATAAGATCTTTGTTGCAAACCTTAAAAAGCTAACCATTTCCTAACACCCATGCTTATTTTATTCTAACTAGTAACTAAACATGTTAAAGGAAAACATCCAGAACAATTACTCTATGTTTTTGTCAATTAAAAAAAGAAATAAATGTTTTAATGTTAGTGGTCATGATCATAGTGATCATAGTCATGATTATCTGTTAACTGACATCACATCTATGTGCTTCAATGAATAAAAGTTCTTATCTTTCTAATTTTACTGCAAAATAAGTCGGAAGTGTTGCTTAAAGGACTTATTTTCAAACCTGACTTCTTACAGTAAAACTTCTATATAAATGTTGTGGAACCTGCATCTGTCACACATATCTGTAATAAACTGTCTACAAAATCAAATCAAGTCTTCTGGCCTAGAGAATTAAATCCGTTTACTTGAAGCTAAAAGTATCCATTGCATATGGATCCATTAAAGTTTCAGATGTATCACACACTAATATTATCAAAAACCAGAGAAGTGTTAAACTGGATTATCACATTAAAAAGAACTACCAATCTACAAAATTTACAACAGTCTCATAATCATAGCCAGTCCCATTCAACTGTGAATTCCTAAAAGGCAGTAGTCACACCACAATCATTTCTATACCACCAAAACCAGCACAGTATTTGTTATACCACAGGTTTAATAAATGGCCACTTGATGAGACAATACTACATTTCCTAGAGAAAAGTCCAGTGCCAAGTCTATGGGTCAGTTTTTTACTATAACCTTTATTTACCTGCTATCTAATTTTATTTCAAATTCTAGATTCTGAAACATTTCCTTAAAATGTTATCAATAGGAAAACTTCAACTGTAACAGAGCCACACATTTATATAAGGCTGAAAGAATATTAGAAACCATCTGGCCACTGTCTCTTATTTCAGATGGTGAAACTGAGGTGCAAGGAATTTACTGAACTGACCAAGGTCAAATAGCTCTTTATTATCAAAAGTGGCATTAAAATCCAAATGGCCTTCTACCTTTTAGTCCTTTCCTTACTACACCATGTTGCCTTCTTTGCTCCTTTTCATATACCTGACAGTTATTATTTTCATGTTTATTTATTTATTGAGAGAAACAGAGAATATGCATGCGCAAGCAGGGGAGAAGCAGAGAAGGAGAGAGAATCTCAAGCAGGCTATACGTGCTCAGCACAGGGCCTGATGTGGGGCTCAAGCTCACGAACTGTGAGATCATGGCCTGAGCCGAAATCAAGAGTTGGACACTTATCCAACTGAACCACACAGGAGCCCCGTGACAGTTTTTATTTTTAAAATGCCCTTATCTGTAAAATACTAATTGCCTGAGAACAAATGTAAGAAATAAGTAAACTTGGCACAGGACAACTGTTAAGTATTAAATTATGTAGCAAAAGACACCAACTTTCTCCACTCCCATTTCTACTTAATGCTAAGAAACTGTAAACTATATTAAAAAATCAGAGAAGTGACTAGCCTCTATAATTAAAGAAAATCTAGAGTTTAATACTGGTAGGAACATAGACTGAAACCACAACAATCTTTAAGTGTTAGTGGTCAGTCCTTTCCTCTCAGTACTTCCTGTCTTCACCCACACCCCCAATAGCAGCAGACAAATCCTATAAACTGCATTCTTTCACATGCATTACATCAAGAAAATCAGGAGATTTTTTCTTTTTGTCCTTGGAAGATATGTACGTAAATGATTATAATATTGTCTCTAGTAACATGATACGACGTCAAATGCATTTTAGAAAAATCTAGGTTTTTCTTTTCTTTTTGGTGGATAGCTTGGGCTTTCTATACTCATTAATACAGTAAAAAAACATTTCTTTAAAATAAACCATATTAAAGACTCGCTTAACTTCAACTACAGAGAGTCTCCAGTTTATCAGAAATATCAAATTGACCTTTAAATTCACCTTTCAAAGTATTTATAAACTGTGTTATAAAATCATTTTCTAAAACAAAACTTTGAGTGAAAAAATGTAAAGCATTTGTTTTAATATTAGCACATGAAAAAACACTAAGTTTTATAAAATTTTAGTAGAGGTAGATCTTAAAAATGTGTGTAAAGTCATAAATATACACAGAACCACATTTCTGCATACAATTCAAAATGTATTAAGCATTTATCCTACTAGAAACTGTTCTCAAAGATTCATATAAACCAGTTCCTTGCCATTGTGAACATGAGGTCAAATATATCATAGTCATGGAAAGAAGTAATTATAACGTAAGGAGAATGTGCTTTCATATTGGAGTTTTGTGGGAGCACAAAGACAGGAGCCAATACACTAGTGTTTTGCTAAGTACATGCCACAACGACAATGTGTACTTGTTCACTTTCAAGAGTACAGTCTTCGGTTAACTCTTCCTTCCTTCTGGTGATACAATTTTGAGTGCTGATTCTCCCAATGCTCCCTATTACCCATCCCAAATTAACTAACCCCCAACCACCAAGTTCCAAAGCCAGAATTAGAATTAGCAAAAGAAATTGTCTCTGTAATTTTTCTGACAGTCATGGTAAAAGAGAGGACAAGATGCTGCTGCTCTCTGCTTAGCATGTTTATAAAATGAGCAACATTTCAGAAGCAGCAAAATTTGCCTATAGCATCTTCCAGTCTGGGGCTTGCCATATATAGCTGATAACATATCTGCGTTTGTTGATGTCCATCTTTTTATACCCCAGGAATAAGGAAAGAACAACAGAATAAAGAAGCTAGGGTCTTGCAAAATTCAGCCGGACACAGGGGATATACCATGTGCAACTAGTTGTAGAAATAATCCTTCTTGAAGGTCTTCCACTTCCTGGGAGAAAGCAGGATGTCCAAAGACGTGCATAGAAACTCTCCTGTCAACACCCAAACAGTAATAGCAGCAGCACTTCTAACTGACACGGTTTAAAGTAGCATGGAGTATATGTTACAAACTCCAGGGAACCTGCAGTCACAGATACACACTCAAACAAGGGAAACTGAGGAGCACTGCTATCCTGGGCACTAAGGCTTGTAATTCAGTCCATCAGTACTATCCTGTACTTTGAAATTACAGGATTCTCTCTTTCCTGGAACGAGCTTCAAGATTTTAAAGAGTAACATCAGGTGAACTCAATCCAGACCAGGCTATGTTGCCATCAAGTCTGCTAGTTCCAAGACAACAGTAGTGCTGCTGCAGCCAACGATTCCTTGGCAAAGAGACATGTTAAAATGATACTGGCAGCAGCACCGGCTCTTCTTTTTCACCCTCTGCTGTTACTATAGCTCCTTTTGCTAAATCTGCCTCTGAGTTTAGACAGGAGCTGGATGGTTCATAATCACCCAGCAGCTGCAGCTGAGCAATACTCAGCCTAATTGTGGCGCTGGAGCAGCTGAGAGGAAGAAAAGCGGTAATACATACCCTACCATAGCCACACACAAACTGCTGTACACACAACCAATAAGCTACCAAGATACTTTAAAAGGAGCAGGTTATTTCCTTTAAAGAAAAGCTGTTGTACTTCCCTGAAGAACTCTGGATTTGTATTAGAGATCTGTTTAAATGTGTGTGAACTGAAGGTGACCTAAGCCATGTAGAGCTCTGAACAATGGAAGATCTTAACTAAAACTTCCTGTAAATATTCATATAACAAAGCCAGTGCCACAAACATCACCTTTACAGCATGACTGAAAGTTCCTGTGATATATGAAACTGATGCAGATGTGATCTCTTCTTTAATTCTACATTATAACAATGCAAACCACAAAGCAACAAAATCAACAACTAAAACAGCAAGCCATTACATAAAGCAAGTAGCATAATATAATCATTCTGAGCATTTCTGAAACTCCAACACCATACTGTCACTTGCTTTCTTGCAAAACATACTCTTCTGAAAAAAAAGGAAAAAAAACCATACTCTTCTGTTAGGTGCCATATGGCACATCTTCATAAAGCTTAAGTAAACGAAAACTTAGTTTATGCTGAGAATTTCATGACATCCTTAAGAATATCAAAACTAAGGGATAAATTGCTGATCTAAGGAATTACTATTACAGAAAACAGAAAATGATTAAAAGTCAAGACATTACTTTGATGTGACAGTTTTGTCATTTACAAAACTTTACGACAAATAAGTTACATTATATATTTGATAATAGTATCCATTAGTTTAATAAACATTTGAGTACCTACTGTTTACCACGTATATAAGCTAAAGAGGATTTAAAATTAGTAAAATCTGGTTTCTTCCCTCAAAATATTAACATAATTAACAGTTATTTATGTCAAGTAGTTACATACACTAGGTGGAATATGACAATTATGATTTAATAAGCTAATCTTGTTTGCAAAGGGCAGCCCAGGAGATGTTCTAAAGTCAGCCACTAAATGTTCTTTACCCAAGCACCTTGTATAGTACATAACACACAGGCTTCTTTTTTTAAAAAAATTTTTTTTTCAACGTTTATTTATTTTGGGACAGAGAGAGACAGAGCATGAACGGGGGAGGGGCAGAGAGAGAGGGAGACACAGAATCGGAAACAGCCTCCAGGCTCTGAGCCATCAGCCCAGAGCCCGACGCAGGGCTTGAACTTACAGACCGCGAGATCGTGACCTGGCTGAAGTCGGACGCTTAACCGACTGCGCCACCCAGGCGCCCCAACACACAGGCTTCTTAAAAAAAAAAAAAAAAATTATGTAAACTAAAACAGATACAGAAAAGCACAGAAGAAATGTATGGCTTAGTGAATAACTAAGTGAATGACTAAGGCCAACACCCTTGCAACCACCACAAGGTTAAAACTTTGTCACCACTTCAGAAGCTGGGTCCCAGTCACAACATTCTCCCTCCTCTCTTTACGTTTATAGAAATCATTTCCTTGCAGGGTTTTGTTTTTTTTTTAAATATAGTTTTATTTCCCAAGTTTGCATTCCCAGACAGCAAAGCTTAGTATAACTGCTTTCAAATTTTTTGGTAGTAGGCTTTTTTTAAATTGAAGCATAACTGATATATAGTATCCTTACTAGTTTCAATTGTACATAATAGTGATTTGATATTTTTATACATTATGAAACAATCCCCCCTCCATAAGTTGTTACCATTTGTCATCACACAAAATTATTACAATATTACTGACGATATTCTCTATGCTGCACCTTACATTCCCATGACTTATTTTGTAACTGGAAGTTTGTATCTCTTTTTAATATAATGCTAATAGGAACTAATAAATGATGCCTACAGTGAACATTAAATTGAGAGTTAAATATGTTTATAGAATAAAATTACTCACATTAACAAATTATTTACTGCCTAAAAGGATGCAAATGTGGACTTTGTATAAACAAATCGTACACCATGGGTCGGTAATATTTCAGTTATACTGGACCACTGCTATCCTTTTAGAATATTTGTTCTTCTAGCATTACATATCATGAAGGAGATTTATTTGCGTGGATGTTGATTTTCAGCTTGAGAATTTCCTGAATTAAAAAAAAAAAAAAAAAACCTGAAGTCATGTATTAATATTATACTTCAGCCGTAAGACAAATTCCACCTATCCCAGGAAGACAGGTCAAAGCCGTAATTTCACTTTCGGTTGAATAGAAAGGAGTCAGTTTTGTGGTTTATGAAGTCAGCAAAAACATACTGCAAAATTAAAGCTATTATAGTAGCTTAACATGATGGTAGTTACAGCAGAGTACACATTTTAAGAGTCCTTTTATCTTTTATTCTGAAAACATGGATCTGAACTGTCTTATATTCAGATCCAGATCAAAGGTAATTGTTTTGTTTTTCAAATTCAGGACCCTATGAATTGTCAACCAGCATTCAAAATCTCCAGAGGTTTAGGTAATGTCCAAAATTTAAAATAACTAAACTTCCTTAAGTCAACTACCACAGGGGTCTCACATATTAGTAAAACAAAACATATGATGGCTTAGTGAAATACGACTTTCTTACAGAATATATGAAAATCCTATATGGATACACAAAAGGTCCTCATTCTATTACAAGATGCTCCTTCCTTAACTGCCCATTCAAAATGTTTTTTGTCCACTGTGTGCCACTGCCCTAGTTAAGATAGATTTACCAGGTGCTATGCCAGTAAGTGCCTACAGTCACATGTACACATTTAGTAATATTTTCCTTACGTGTAATTTAACTTTAGAATTTTTACAGGATGGTTTAGATATATACAGAATTATCGAGATATTTTTAGCACTGTACTCCTACAGTTACAAGGACACACATATACTACAATCATATGCATGTACATGTGAAGCCATGTACGTGAAAGCACACCATGAAACACACCAATGCATGAACATAAAGTTGTGATTGCATTAGACTTCTCATCTTTATTTTAATAATTTACAAACTGTTAGACCGTATGTTATGCCATGCCTATTAATTACGCAGAAAATAAATGAACCAAATCGGAACTACGTTGTGTCCCACTCACTACAACACAAAAATCAAAGCAGTCCCTCCAGAGGACTCGATTTTCTACTCCCCACAAAACACAAATTAAAGCAATCCCTACATCGGACTTGATTTTCCACTCACTGCAAAACAAAAATTAAAGAAGTCCCTACATCGGAGTTGGTTTTCGAAGAGCTTCTTAAAACAACGCTGCCCCATGCCCAATGAAGCAAAAGCTGGAAGCAATTACCAAGAAAAACACACTTTAAAACAAAATTTTCTGTAGCATGTGGACAGAGAACCGAACCAAATGGGAGACGGAGGGCCACAATACTGTAAAAGTGGATGCTGAATGGCATACTTCCCAACCCCCAACCCAAAACAAAGGAAAACTTTAACATGTTGCGGTTTTCAATCAAACCAAGTAAAGCGAGAGGCTCACCCACTCGCCCCCCCCCCACCCCCCACGTCCGCTCTCCCGGCACAGTTGCCACCCGGCGTCAGCCACATGTAGACCCTCAAGCTCTGGGACCGAAAGGGGCCGCTGCCCTCCTCTTCCCTCACTCCGGCAGGGAGAGCCAAAATTAACCTAGCCCCCAGGCAGGAGTGGGAGGTTCCCTACTGCCCCAAGGACCTTAAGTCGGACTTGGGCGGGACCGGGAAGGACTGGACGGGGCGGAGACCGAGTCAGGGGGCAGGCAGGTAGCGCCGGGAAGGAGACACGCCCGCCGGGTGAGCCGGGGGAGGGGAGAAGTTTCTCCTCAACTTCCCAACTCGGAGCCTGCGGGGGCGGGGAGCGCGGGCGCCTTCGGGCGCTGGCGGGCGCCGGGGCCTAGCGCTGCCCGGGCCGGGGTCGGCCGCCTCCGCCCGCGGGGCCCCGCCGGGTCCTTACCTGCCGTCCAGCCGCGCTCGCATGAGTCGCTGCTGCCGCAGCTCGGGGTGGCGGGGAGAGGGCGGCGGGCGGAGGCGAGGCCCGCGGGGCCCTCTCCCTCCTCCACCTCCGCGTCCCGGGAGCCCCGCTGCAGCGACGACGGCACAGCCGCCCCGCACTAGTTACTTCAGGAGGAGGGAATTCCCGGGCTCCCCCACCCCTCGGCCTCACTCTCCACCTCCACTCAGCTCGGCGCCCGCCCTCGCTCCCGGCTCCGCCCCTCCTCGGCGGGGGCGGAGCCGGGGGCGAGGGCGGGGGGCTGCGGCTACCTGCGCGCGCGGCCGTCCTGCTCACCGGATCTCGAGCCGCGCCCGCCCGAGTTGGAGCGCCCTCCCGCCTTCCGGCGCCGCGGCGCGCTCCGCGGGATGCGGGGCCGTCCCTCCGCAGTCCCCGTCGGCTGCTAGTCCAAGTCACTCCTCCGGACCCAACATGGCGGCGGGGTCCGGGGCGGATTCCCGAGGAGGCACAGGCTGAGGGGGCGTGAGGAGGAGGCGCTTCTTGCACGCGAAGAGCGGGCCCACAGCGCCCCCTCCCCTTCCGCGGACCCTTCGGCCGCGCACTCCCCTGCCCCGGGAGCTGGAGTGAGGGGCACAGCTTCCGCCCCCTCAGCCCTTCTCGGTTCCCTTCGCCCCGTTCTAGTCCTGCCGAGGGCTTTGGGGCTTTGTTTGTTTTTGTGGGGAGGGCAGGGTTGAGTTATTGTGGTTGACTGTTTGCTTTTTAGTACTGTGCTTCCGCACTCTTTTGTCACTGATAGTAAAATCTCAGCCCATCCGCGTGAGCCGGAGGTGGGGGGGGGGGGGCGTTTCTAACGCTCTCATCACCCTCCTCTTGATCGCCGTCCAAAAACGCTCGCGTCTGGCCTCCTTCCGAGCCAGGGATCCTGTCCCAACCCCTGGAGCTTCCTGTTGACTGTTGGTCGAACCAGCCTTGCCGGGAGGGGGAACCGAAGCCGAGTTCTTTTGGCGATTCTCCCAGGAATGGTGACCTTGGCTTATCTAGGGACAACGTATTTTTATATGATCCCGGCAACTTCCCAGTGAGGTATAGGTATTAGTATCCTGTTTGACAACTGTGGAAACTGAGGCTGCGACCCCGAAAGTGGAGCATAGTGGATCTAGAATTCTTCAAATACAAGCACCTTTCTTGTATGCCTTGTAGCCAGTCGCTGAAGAAGGGAAAGGATCCAGGAGTTGGGAATAAAGATAAGAGTTAGTCAGTGTTGGAATAGGCTGAATCTTGAGGCTCTTCTGCTAAAATCACATATGCCCTATCAGACTTGTAGATTAACTTCCTCTCTGTGTTTCCTCTTTGGTGGGGATATCAGAACAGTAATGTGGGTCTGTTGGTTTCCTTTGTGGTTTTCAGCAAAATTCAGAATCATCTTTGACAAATGCGAAATGGTACAATCATATGTGTCAGTATTCTGGTATTCTAGTAACTTAGGAAATGCATATAAAGGTTTGAAAATCTTTTTTCTTCAGCTTACTAAGTGAGCCAAAGGTAGGGATAGGCATTCACATTAACAAAAAGGTATACATAATATGGGATGGTACTTTATTTGATTTAGCTACTAACACTTCATTTGTTCTTCACTGTATTTGAGGTTAAACGTTTTCATGTAGATTTATATTCAGCTTTTTTTTAACTAGAAAATAAATTTTTGAGCTGTTACTTATCTAAACTTCTAGATTAAATACAGATAATATTTTTGTTGTCCTAAACGTTCAGCCTCAAAAACTGAACTCTGAAATCCTAGTTTTCCCCAGTATAAGGGATGAGGTGGCTTTGAAGATGCTCTGTAAGGAGTTTTAAAGGTGGGAAAGGATGTCAAAATCCCCTAGGTGTTATATTAACTTATCAATGAGTCTCCTTCTATTCACCCTCATTTTGATTCTTTTTGTTACCTCATTCCCTCTTTTCTCTTTTGGAATGTTAATCTACATTATCAAGTTTTAGTCTGTAAATAACCTGGAGACTTCAATCTTACTTAGACTCAATGACTCACTTATTTCCAAGAATATTTAAAAAAAAACAACAAACCAAACCAACAACAAAATACCAACCAAAAACCACCACAACTACCACCAACAGAAGTAAGAAAGAGAATCTCTAAAGTCTTGATGAGTTTGGTACAATAGAAATTGCTTTTAAGTGCAAATCTGTTCATTCAAGATACACACAAATGATATGCACCCTTTGTCGCTCCCACACAGCACAGAGGTCTGGTATGTATGTGTTAAGGAGTGATAAGGGTCTTGGAATCCCTGGGAGAGTCTGCTGGTTGAGGAGGTTAGGGGAATGCTTGAAACAAAAGAAATGACATATGTTGAGTCCCTACAGAAGTGAAATGTATCATTTATTCAAGTTAATGCTTACTGAATGTTCTGAAAGTTTAAAAGATTCAAGGTTTAGCTGGGGCACGTTCGATCTCACCCTGGGACATGTGATTTTGCCAGAAAATGTTTGTGTTTAGGATAAATCTACCTGCTGCTGCTTCCGTCACAGGCTGTGACGATTTTCTTTTCCTGATAACTAGAAAGCCTGCAGTCCTACACAGGGTGCATGCACTCCTCTGTGTTCTCTAATTAACCGTCCCACTACAACGCCCCCTCAAAATGCCTTCTACTAGACTTGTGCTAACCACTCAAAGCCTGGATCTCCTCATGTCCACTCAATGTCTGAAGTTATCTACACCAGTTTAGCCTGGCAAAAACTGGCGCTAAGCCCAATAAGGAAGAATATGAGGATCCCTCTAAACAAAGATCTGGAAAATCAGGCAGATGGAAAGTATTCATCATTGAATGCTAGGTTCATTGTGCCAAGCTTAGGGAGAAGTGCAGTAATCCATCAATTTCTCCTGATGCCTTCATTGCGTCAAGGACTGGTGTTTGTGTATTATACTTTTTACTTCCCCTTAATTGGGCAAGGTCTAAGAGAACTAATTCATTGGATGTGTACAGATACATCCTACAATGAATAGATGTAACAAATGCCAATCTTCTATAAGCTTCAGCAAATCTAGCTCATCTCGTTGCTCTGTTTTGTTCTTTCCAGCTTCTAAACTTCTTGGCTACCTGGTCTAAAATATTAGAATTACACCCTGTGCCTGGTGTGCCTCCCCAGCTCCAGGACTATTTTTTGGAAGTTTAGTCTTTGGATTGGAATCTACTTTGGGGTTTGTTTCTCAAATTTACATTCTTTCTAGTGCTCCTGCAGGTTGGTCCCAGACCTGTTGCATCTAGCAAAAAAAAAACCCCTAATTTCTGCTCTAGCTCCTCCTGGTACCCACTCTACCTACTCCTGGGTACCTTTACCTATACTTTAAACTTTCACACTCTCAACTTGGTTCTGTGACAACACTTTCTAAATTGGATGGTGCATGACATCTTCTCACATGCCCTCTGCCTAGCAGAATGTAGCATGAGGTGGAAACCTTTCAAGGGTATTTTGTTTTTTTAAGTTTACTTATTTTGAAGAGCAGAGAGAGAGGGAGTGAGAGAATCCCAATCAGGCTCTGCACTGTCAGCACAGAGCCCTAAATGGGACTCAAACCCAGGAACCATGAGATCATGACCTGAGCTGAAATCAAGAGTAGGATGCTTAGGGGCGTTTGGGTGGCTCCGTCAGTTGTGTCCAACTTTGGCTCAGGTCATGATCTCTTGGTTTGTGGGTTAGAGCCCTGCGTTGGACTCTGTGCTGACGGCTCAGAGCCTGGAGCCGGTTTGGATTCTGTATGTCTCTCTCTCTGCCCCTCCCCCACTCACACTGTGTCTCTTTCTGTCTCTCAAAAATGAATAAACATTAAAAAAAAAAAGAGGAGGATGCTTAACTGACTGAGCCATCCAGGCACCTCTTGATGTTATTGTTTAACTCAAGTTCTTTTTCTCTGAGAACCAATCCTCTACCAATAGCTGGAGTGTAGCCCTGTGATCCAAGTACTACTATTCACAGGCTTCAGCTTCTAATTTGAAATTTTGAGTGACACAAAGGTGACTCAGCAATTATTCATGGTGGCTGTGGTGCTGAGACTCCAGTGGCAGAGGATAGATGTCTAGGGGAAGGAGAGTCCAGTAGCAGTAGGCAAGAGTCTAATGCTGATGGTGCCTGATTCCTAAGCAGACCATCCCTAAGTCAGGACCTGGATTCCCCCACCTTCCTTAGCTCCTGCCTGAGTGTGCTCCACCAGTCTTCCTGTCCCTTCTCTGAACTTCCAAAATTAAAATCTCTTTCTGCTTAAATTAAGTACAGACTTCTGTTCTTTGCAAATGAAAACCACTACTTAGTTCCTGCTACTTCTTTGTGCTACTGGCAGGAAACTCAAGCACTGTAAGGGAAACATCCCCTGTCTCATGCACATAATGGGGGTGGGCAAGGGATGCAGGTACTGTTTTCAGAGAGAGAATGAAGTAGATAGATGCATGGTGAAAAGCAGGCAAAAGATATTAGAGGACCCCAATGCTGACTCGAGTTGCCTTAAGCCACATGTAAGACCCCAAACCTAGAATAGACCTGGCAAATGAGTCTCCTGCAGGCCCAGGGCAGTCATTGTTCTCAGATCACAGCATAGTAGACTCTTCTTCCCCGAGCCCTAACTCCCATCCTCTAAATCCTCGACACAACAATTCAGGCAGCAAACACCTGATATTGGTGTCAGATGCTGAAACTCATTTGATATCTCTGTCCTACAGGCTTGTAATTTCCTCCCAAGATCTATATTTGCAATTCCTAGCCATTACCAAGTGTTTGGCCTTTACTTTTCTGATACATTAAGCTGGTGTGTGGTCATAATATGTCAGTGTCTCTGACATTGAGTTTAAGCACTACTAAAATTGCTACCAGATTGCTACATCCTGGAAATCTTTACAAATGGGTTATGAAAAGTAGAACATAACTTTGCTTGAAGGCAAGAAGTTAAAGTTAGAATGTTTACCTACATCAAAGGTTTGGAAAAGAAACTATAAATCAGGCATGCTCTTATCTTGTAAGTTAACTGACATCAGATTATAAAACATAAAGGGCTGGTTATTTGGGGACTTGTTATTGTTCAATATTTTACAAGCTAACATTGTGGTTGGCATTTTTTAAAAAATATGTTGGGAATAAATCTATGCTTTTAAAAACCTTTAATATCCTTTTTAAAACAAAATCTTTTTATATTTTCAGTGCTATAGATAATTATTTTTCACATTTGTGAAAAGTAAATTAAATCTGAGCAAATTAAAATCTGACCAGGGGTGCCTGTGTGGCTCAGTCTGTTAAGTGTCCAACTTTGGCTCAGGTCATGATCTCGCAGTTTGTGAGTTCCAGCCTGGCGTCAGGCTCTGTGCTGACAGCTCAGAGGCTGGAGCCTGTTTTTTTTTTTTTTTAATTTGTTTTTTTTTTTTACATTTGTTTATTTTTGATAGAGACAGAGCACAAGTGGGGGAGGGGCAAAGAGAGGGAGACACAGAATCCAAAGCAGGCTTCACCTGCTCACATTCTGTCTCTGTCTCTCTCAAAAATAAATAAAAATTAAAAATAATTAAAAATAACATCTGACCAGATTTTATTATGTGATGTAAACCGTGATGCATTTAATCCTTTAGTAAAGTGTATTGACACTTCTTTTGATTTGTATATAAATAGGGCTTTTGAGTACTTAAAATAGCTTCTTAATTTATCTTCTTTCTAAGGGAATAATATAGACAACAAGATCTATGTTTTGGTGAAATGTGAATGAGACGATGACATTGGCAATGCAGATACCAGGATTGATAACAAAAACAACAACAGCTATCTTTTATTATGCCCTCCCCCATATGTATGGCAAGTGCTTTACCTGCACCATTCACTTAATCCTCATAATCACTCTGGAGGTTGGTAGTATTGTCCCCGATTACAGGTTGGATTCCTCCAGCTTGGAGAGGTTAAGCAGCACACAGCTAATAAGAGGAAAGTTTGCAACATCTATTCTACTAAAAGTCTTTGTGATTACAAAAAGGAAATTATTTTTAAATGTTATTTTAATGACCATGAAAACAGCATTTATTTTTCCAAATTCTGGAATAATTAAAATTAGCAAATTGCTTGTATAGATAGGAATCTAAATTTTTTTTAATGTTTATTTTTGAGAGACAGAGTGTGAGTGGGGGAGGGGCAGACAGAGAGGGAGACACAGAATCTGAAGCAGGCTCCAGGCCCTGAGCTGTCAGCACAGAACCTGATGCGAGGCTCAAACCTATGAACTGTGAGATCATGACTTGAGCTGAATTCTGGAGCTTAACCGACTGAGCCACCCAGGTACCCCAATAGGAATCTATAAAAAAAGAAATGTGGATTCTATGGATTTGTAGGAAATTCTTTATTTTATTATATTATATCCCAAAGAAAGGGTTGGGGGAAAACTGAAAACGATTCATGAGACCAAACTAAAAAGAATGAATTCAATTTCTAAAAAAACAACATACATTCAGTATACCTTTCTGGAGGTTAGCCTTTGGCATCTATTGTCAGTTTTCCAATGGCACCTCCCCCAAACCATGGTCTTCAGACAGAGAACCAAATGTCTGAGAAATGACTACATGTACAGCATAATTACCTTGCCAAATACAAAATATCTAGGTTAAGTCAATGTTAAGGTTTACATTAAAATCTGCCAAAGCTAGGTAATTATAGTTAAACCTTCCATGGTAACCACAACTCAGTGATTAGAGTCAGTAAACAGTTAATAACCCAATGCTAGGAAAGGTTATTTCATGTTTTTAAAATCATTCATTCATTCATTCATAAAGCATCTGTATAATATCTACAGATAAATTCTGTATATTTTATTTTATATTGTATTTAAAAAGATCTCAGGACTTTATTAACTTGGAGAACTAAAAATTAATGGTAGGGTATTTTCTTTGTGTCTAAATCCAAGGAATGTAAATATTAATAGATTTTCAAAGCTTTTATTAGAATTTATTTTTTTTTGTCGAAGGAGGAATTAATATCCTATCAAATTTAATTTAAAATACATAGTTTTCTTTTGGAAATTTTCATTGGTGAGTAAAAATCAGTTTTTACTGTTTATACCTAAGTTGATTTAAATTTTTTTTAAATTTTGCTTAAAATAACTAGTTACTGTATTTTTAAAATTATTTCTTGGTTTTATTGTCATTATCATCATTTTCATTTCTTTGTAGTGGACTAATCTACAACCATTTCACCTTTTTTGAGCCCTGAGTTCTGGTCATTAATTTGCATTGGCCTATGTCCTTATGAATACTTGCAAGTGTGTTTACTAAAGACTCAACAACCACGCACTCAAGAACCAAAAAATATACAATGACTCACACTTTAGAGAACACTATTTAAATAATCCAAAAGTGACTAAGGTAGAGATTTTTCTTTTAGAGACCTGGTAATTTTTGGCATAAAATAGAAAATTGGCACTCATGTTCATTTTATGTGAAATTAATTCCAACAAGTTAAAATAGAAGCAAAGCCAGAGACCAAGGAATGGATATTTTAAAAACGAGACTGGAAATTTTGGTTTATATTATGATGAGGTACTTTAAAATTTATTTCAAAAAATATGTTCAAGAAAATATGTAGATTCTCCTTAGACCTCTTAAGGACCTATTGTCTAGTTGTGAATTTATTTGAAACCTTGAAATAGAAAAAAAAAAAAATTCCTCCTTTTGTAAAAGGCTCCAAGTCTTACATACTATCTCTAAAAGTCACTAGTCTCATTTCCTTTGAGATGATGAGCTATACGTCCAAAAAACAAAACATTTCCTGAGTCTGTTTAGAATACATAGGATCTGTTCCTAAGTGTTTGTCATGTGTCCTCAACAATCTGGTAGACATCAAAAAATAGATAGATAGATAGATAGATAGATAGATAGATATATAAAATTTTGAGATGGTTAATGGCACAGAATCATACAAAGTCTAAGCAAGTATTTGATAAATTTGGTCATTTAGACATATAAACACTTATTAAACTTTACTTACTGTAAGATATGGAAATCCATATAAAGCTTTGACAGTGGAAAGATCTTTGGTCTGGGAGTAAATATTAATTCTATTAATATCTATATTATATCTATATTATATTATATATATCTATTAATATCTATATTAATAAAAATATATTAATATTAATTAACACCACTCACTGCTAGTGGGTGTGAGATTTCTTCTGGGGTTCTGAAAATATTCTGGAATTGGATAGGGGTTATGGTTTCACATCTCTCTGAATATACTGAAAACCACTGAATTGTGCATTTTGAAGGATGACTTTTATGGTATGTAAATTATTTCTCAATTAAAAGAAATTCTGGTTCCAGAATTTTATGCCCTTATGTAGCTATGTAATCTTTTCCCCCTCAACTTTATTGGGATATAATTGATATATAACATTATATAAGTTTAAAGTATACAACATGATGATTTGATACACGTTTATCTATTGTGAAATGATTACCATAATGTTAGTTAGCATATCTATCACCACTTATGCTACACAGAATTGATCAAAGGATTGGGGCACCTGGCTGGCTCAGTCACTTTAGTGTCTGACTTTGGCCTAGGTCAGTGAGTTTGAGCCCCGCATCCAGCTCTGTGCTGACAGCTCAGAGTCTGGAGCCTGCTCTGGATTCTGTCACCTCCCTCTTTGCCCCTCCCCACTCACGCTCTGTTCTCTCTGTCACTCAAAAATGAATAAACGTTAAAAAATTTTTTCAAAAAAAAGAATTGATCAAAGGATAAAGTACATAAATATAAGGAAATAAACACTATGTAACTAACTTCCAATGGAAAGGATAGGATTCGAGGACAACTGATTGTCCATCTGAAGAAAGAAAAATTTGCCTAGAAAATTTTATGCACGTTTATTGGCCATTCATATTTCTAATTTTGTGAATTGTCCTGAATCAACTTTGCATTTAGGTGTGATTGTTCTTTTCTTTATGGATTTTTAAGTACTCTTATTGAATATTTTGAATATTTGAATTCTTTATTTTTCATAAACAATGGCAACATTTCCCCCAAGTTTTCATGTGCCATTTATCTTTATTTGTGGATTTTCTTTTAGTACAGAGAAATTGAAAAAAAAATTTATTAAAAAAATTTTAAGTTTATTTATTTTGAGAGAGAGAGAGAAAGATAGAGAGAGAAAGAGAGAGAGAGAGAGAGAGAGAGAGAGAGAAAATCCTAAGCAGGCTCCACACCATCAGCACAGAGCCCAATGTGGGGCTTGAACTCATGAACTGTGAGATCATGACCTGAGCTGAAACCATGGATGCTCAACAGACTGAGCCACCCAGTTCCCTGAAACTGAAAAATATTTTAATTGATTTATCGATCTCTTTCTTTTTGTTTTCTTTTAAGTTGGCATTCTTAAATTTTCCTTTCTGATCCTAAAATTATTTATATATTTTTCTACTATTTTTGTGATTTCCCTTTACATTGAACAAATTTAGTGCATTTGAATGTGTTTTATATTGTAGAATAGGAAGTAGTGATCTAATTTTTCTCTTTTCCAATAAGATTGTCAGTTGTACCCGTATTTTCTGGAAATTAAATTTATTTCTTTTTCTTGCTTAATTGCTCTGACTAGGACTTCCAGTACTATGTTGAATAGGAGTTGTGAGCGTGGGCTCTTTTGTTTTATTCCTGATTTTAGAGGACAAGCTTTCAGCTTTTCATCATCGAGTATGATGTTAGCTGTGGGTTTGTCACATAGAGCCTTTATTATGTTGAAGTATGTTCCTTCTATACTTGATTTGTTCAGAACTATTATCATGAAAGGATGTTGGATTTTGTGAAATGCTCTTTCTGCATCTATTGAGAAGATTATATAATTTTTATCCTTTATTTCATGTGGTGAATCATGTTTTCTAGCTATGTAATCTTAAGTACGTTTCCCAAGTTCTTAAGACTCTGGTTTTCTCCACTGTAAAGTGAAGGGATTTTATTAGATCAGATTTTTTCACACTATGGGTTGCAGTTCCTCAGTAAGTAGCAAAGCAATTTAGTAGATGGCAACCAACCTTTTTTAGAAAACGAAACAAAGAAATATGAGTGTTACTACATATAATAAGTATTATTTTGCCAAACTCTTGTTTCCCTTATAGATGTGTACATACTGAGTCGTGATGTAAAATATATTGTTTTCATTGTGGGTAACAATTAAAAGTTTGCAATCCACTGTATTAGCTGATTTGTAATGTCCTTCCTTCTATAAAATTCTGTCAGTTTATTCTATTTGGTAGTAGCAAAGTCTCTATTTGATCTTGTAAAACTTGCAGGTAACATTCTTTGAACACACACTGTGTGTCAGAAGCTATTCTGAACTCTTTGGGTATTAACCCAGTCCTCACTGCAAACTATGAAGCAGTACAATTATTATAATCCTTCCCATCTTAGGGGCGCCTGGGTGGCGCAGTCGGTTAAGCGTCCGACTTCAGCCAGGTCACGATCTCGCGGTCTGTGAGTTCGAGCCCCGCGTCGGGCTCTGGGCTGATGGCTCAGAGCCTGGAGCCTGTTTCCGATTCTATGTCTCCCTCTCTCTCTCTGCCCCTCCCCCGTTCATGCTCTGTCTCTCTCTGTCCCAAAAAAAAAAAAAAAAAAAAAAAAAAAAAAAATCCTTCCCATCTTATAGGCAAAGAAAATGAGGGAAAAAGAAGGCCACAGCTAAGATAAAAATATTTAGCTAGAAGTGGTGAAACTGGAAATTAATAGTTAATTTTAGAACCAACACTTTAACCACGATGTCATTCAATTAAGAATTCTAGCAAAAAAAAACCAAAAAACCTTTAAAACATAAACCATATTTGAGAAAGCATTAAAAGAGGTGGGGGAGGGATAGTCAACACATCATTTAAGACCATCAACTCTCTTCCCAGTTCCCTCTGTAGATCTCGAGGTTGGGGCTGAGTAGCAGAAATTTTTCACTTAAAAAGAGAGAGAGAGAGAGAGGGAGAGAGAGAGAGAGAGAGAGAGAGAGAGAGAAATATTTCTCTGTGATAAATAGTCTTCCCTTAAGAAAAAAACAGAACTCTTGTAAATTCCTTTGTTTCATCCTATTAATATAAAGATTTATTCAACTTTAGTTCAGTTGAATTTGGTCACAAAAATGTCTAGTGTCTTTCCTCCTCTCAGAATTTTTCTAATTAGCTTCTAAAAAAGGCAAATGATACTAAGATGCATGAGAAATGAAAAACAGAATTTAAATGAATGGCTGAAGTCAATGCAATTAAAACAACAGCAACAAACGCTAGATTCTCTGTCTTCCTATTTTTTTCCTTTTGATGATAGCTATATTCTGTGGCACACATACATACTCACTATTCTACTAATTCAACAACCACAAAAATTATTTGGACATGGTCCCTGCTGCTCAAGTACATTCCAATTTGTTGGTAATAAAAATTGGAAACTATCGTCTGTTGTGTTCTTTACCCAGCACTTGCCATGATTTATATGCTAAGTCATTTAAATTCATCTTCTCCACAATCTGTGAGGTTATCCCCCCCTCCTTTTAAACTGAAACTCAGTTAAAATAATTTGGTATTAAAAGATCCTGCTTGAGTTAAGCCCCAGATTCTCTGAGCCATGTTATAGTTTCTCCCCTAGCTCTGAAATGTTGCTGTTTCCCCCATACACAGTATACATGTATTTAGTATGTTTTCTGTTATTGCAGTTATTTGAAACAAATGTAATACTTTCATTCTTTCGCTTCCATCTGCTATGGGATTTGTATTTTACTATTATGGAGCATTTAGAAGATTTAGTTTAACTACAGAGACTATTATTATTATTTCTGGTTCAGCTCAAATCGTGACTATTTCCTTTATGTTACAGTCACATGTACATTTTTCACATTTCCTTTTTAAAAAAAAATTTTTATGTTCATTTATTTTTGAGACGGAGAGAAACGGAGCATGAGTTGGGGTAGGGGCCAAGTGAGAGGGAGACACAGAATCCGAAGCAGGCTCCAGGCTCTGAGCTGTCAGCACAGAGCCTGATGCGGGGTTCGAACCCACCAACCGTGAGATCATGACCTGAGTCGAAGTTGGATGCCCTACCAACAGAGCCACCCAGGTGCCCCATTCACATTTCCTTTTTAATGCTTCATTGTGAATTATTAATGTCTAATGGGCCAGGAACAATGTAGCTGTTTAGATAGAATTTTTCAAATTCATCATGGAATTTAAAGAGGGAGGGAGATCCCTGGTTGAGTTTCTTTAAAAAATAAAACAAAACAAAAACCTCTATTATCATACTCTTGGAGCAGTGCTTGAAATAATGATTCCCCACAAGGAACATTAAATAATGTAAAGGAAAAGCATTTGTATAAAGCATAACAGAGAGATAAACTTCCAGCCTATAAAACCTGTTTTGGAAAAATCAGATATGAAATTTCACAAGGCAGAGGAAGAACACATTTAGCAGAGATTTTAACCACATAGGAATAGTGCAGAACTACCATGAAGAACTTAGTGTGAGCAACCACATACAACCTTACAAGCTTTCTGGACATTTATTTTCTAAGGCAGTGTTAAAAATATTCAACTGGGTAAAAAAATTTTTTTAATGTTTATTTATTTTTAAGAGAGAGAGAATGAACGTGTGAGAGCAGTGGAGGGGCAGAGAGAGAGAGAGACAGAGGATCTGAAGTGGGCTCTGCACTGACAGCAGAGAGCTCGATGTGGGGCTTGAACCCATGAACTGTGAGATCATGACCTGAGCTGAAGTTGGATGCTTAACTGACTGAACCACCCAGGGGTCCCTGGGTAAATTTTTTTTAATGTTTATTTATTTATTTTGAGAGAGAGTGTGAACACAAGTGGCGGAGGGACAGAGAGAGGTAGAGACATAATCCCAAGCAGGCTCTGCACTGTACTGCTGACCAGGAAATTCCAGATTGACTAGTTTAAGATTACATTCCCAGGAGAGGTTGAAATTGCAATTAAATTGGGTGCTAAATCTAGGCTTGCTGAGGTAGGCTTAGCACAAGTGACTCCATTTTGGACCTATTGTCCCTTCTTAACAGCAGGTACTATTTATTCACAACCACAAGGTTCTAGGCAAGTTACTAGTACTTCACATCATCACAGCTCTTTTCATCCCTCACGACAATCCTATAAATCCTAAATTTGGGCATTAATGAGGTTCATATGTCCTGAGAGTCAGAAATATTCTTTAGTGATGAATATCCTTTTTAATTTATAACAAAAGATAGAGAATAAAATTCTAATTTATTAATTTTCATGAGACTTAGTAAGGCTAGTGTGTCCAAGTTTGTGCAGTTATAACAGGTGGCATCACTATTTTAATCAAGTCTGATTCATAATCACTTTTGGCCACTACCTCCACAATTCAAAGGTGCTCCCAGCCCTGCCTGTTTTCTTAGAGAGCTCAGTTCCTCAACCACATATCAATAAATGTGAACTACAAATTGCATATGGCTTAGGCATTTTTCAAAAGCTAGAATTTAACTATTGATTATAGATTAGCATCCTTACATAAGGGAATACTTTTGGATATTTGTCATGGACAGAAAATATCTAATCTCAGTAATAGATATTGATTAATTTCCTTATTTTCATAATGACATTACAAACAAATTATTACATTTGTAACCTACTTATATTTTTCTCCTCTTGGTAACAAAATATAGCTTACATAAAATTCCCATTATCAAGAATTTTCCTCATTGTGTAGATTATGAAAAATCAGGACATTGAAAGGAGATGATTCCCCAGTTTCCCTTCATTATTCAATAGTAGAAATCATTGTTACTCATGAAATGCTCACTGTACTGAATGAAACAAAGAAATATAAGAATATATCCTGCTTTTAGAAGCTTAGCACCTAGAATATTATACACAAAGATGAATAATAGCTCATATCTGATACATGCTAATGAAGAGCATAGAAAATAAAATCTTTGGGAATTTAGAGTAGAGGGAGATCTTACAGGCAGTTGAAAAGAGCTTTGAAAAGGCAGTGGGACATAATGAAGAAATCAATTCTATAAAGACATTCCTCAAAGGAAAGAAGATGACTTGGGCAGAGTTTCAGAGTCCAAAATGTGTGTGGAGATAGAGTGCAAATGATGCCAGAAGTTGGGGGTCTATACAGGGGGTAGAGTAGGAAATAAAAATGTCTGATGATTTGATGTTTACAGCTCTTGTCTTTGGACATGAATTTTTCTATCAAATGTCTCCAGTTCTTACTGTACTGAACTTTTTAAGGGTGGAGTCTTTATCTTATCTATCCTGATATCTTTAGCACCTAAGACCACATCAGTGCCTGGAACAGAAAAGGAAATCTAGACTCGGATGCTTTAACAGACTGAGCCACCCAGGTGCCCCAATTAAAAACAATTTTTTAAAATAGGAGTTTGGTATGCAGTGGAAATAAGGATAGTTTTTGTAACTTGGTAAAGGATTTATATCTTTAACACCAATTTAAGACTCAATTTTGGGGGGTACTGGGGTGGCTTAGTCAGTTGAGCTTCTGGACTTGGGCTCAGGTCATGATCTCACAGTTTCTAAGTTTGAGCGCCCCCCCCCCCCCCCCCCCCCCCCCCGATCAGGCTCACTGCTTAAGTGCAGAGCCCACTTCAGATCCTCTCTCTCCCTCTCTCTCTGACCCTCCCCTGCTCATGCTCTCTCTCTCTCTCTCTCAAATCTTTATTAAAAAAAAAAAGGACTCAAAAATTTTTTATTGACGTTATAGTCATTGTGTGTGTGTGTGTGTGTGTGTGTGTGTGTGTGTTTAAGTAATTTCTGTGCTCAATGTGGAGCTTGAACTCACAACCCCAAGATCAGGAGTCACATATTCTACCAACTGAGCCAGCCAGGTGCCCCTGAAGTTATAGTCTTGACAAGATGATAAAAAAAAAATTAGAATTACCCCAAATCTGCCACTCTGATAGTAGTTATTTGGCATTCTTGCACATTTTTCTCCTGCAATTCTATGCATTCAGTCTCTAATGGAGAGTGAATTCCAGTTGGATTCACAAAGCCCCAACTTGAACAGCTTCCTGATAGTTTTGAGTTTAATGTTTTATACCCCCTCTTACAGTGACAGTGCCCAGAACAATGGCCGGCAGGCAGAAGGTGCTTAATGTATTCTTGAGCAATGCGGATATAAATGAAATTGGTTTGGAAGAGACCTGGGGAAGTCTGGGATAGAGGAATGGGAAAGCTTTCTTTGTTAGAGGTAAAGATGAATAGATACCCCTCAACAGTGGGACATCAAAAATGACAATCCGATGTAGCAATTGATGAAGAGAAGCAGGCAATAGCGGGGAAATGAAGTAAAGGCAGGTACAACAGAGGCAGTCCAAAGGAATGAAGGCAAGCTTTGACTATAAGACTAAAGACAAGGGGGTGTTTGGGAAGGGGATGATGTTATCAGAACAACAATAGAGGAAGACAGTTTTGGCAGCAGCTTTTGAATAGACTTTGAAGAAAAAAAATTAGAGAGAGGGGAAAAAGGAAACGGGAAAGGGAAGTCTGCTCAGAACTCAGCATGACATTCAGAGTGGGTGGGGAGCTTCCTGTCACAGCTTGATGTTTAGAACATCTGGTCACCTCTTATGAAAACTGGGCCTTAGAAAACTTTAGCTTTCTTAAGCCGACCAGGTTAGAAAACGTACGAATTCCATGGCCTAAGGGTCATCGCCAGTAGACAGGCATATCGTATCTGAAGATGGGAAATAAATTCTTCTCTTACCCTGAGAACACTCCCACTAGTTTTCCAAGGTAAGTGTTCTTATTTGTAAATGTATATGCTTTACGTGTTTTGGGAATTTATTGGTTTTGTATTAATAATAAAGGATTGCAAATTCACTTTTAATTCAATGATCTCAAATGGTGAAATGTAGTTAAAAGACTTACAAAGAAAACAATTGTTTCCAAAGCTAATGATTTTCACCGCCCATTTTTCTGTTGCATTGTTTAATTTTCCTAAGATTCCATACCTTGCTTCCTTTACAATCATGGCCCAAAATTTCCACAACTCAATTGTGCCCTCTAGTGTTTCTTAGTATTTAATGCAGGGTACTTTGGATTTTTTTTTTTTTTTTTTTTTTTTTTTTTTTTTTTTGAGAGACAGACTGAGTGGGAAAGGGGAGAGGTCGGGGGAGGGGGGGGCGGGGGTGTGGGGTGGGAGAAAGAGAGAACCCGAACCCAAGCAGTCTCCGCACTATCAGCACAAAGCCCCATACGGGGCTTGAACACAACAGAAATGTGAGATCATTACCTGAGCTGAAACCAAGAATCAGCCGCTTAACCAACGGAGCCACCCAGATGCCCCTACTTTGGAGATTTTTAAAGTGGCCACAGGTAAAACTAATCTTGCAATGAGTTGGGAAGCTGATAATGATTCCCACTTTATCAGCTGTAGGCAACCCCCTGTATTAGCCAGTATAAGGTAACTATGTTATGTAACAAACTCCCAAATCTCAGTGACTCAAAAAACAAAAGTTTATTTCTCACAGAAGGTCCAGTGCAAGCTGGCCAGGCCTGTCTGCATGCCTCACCTTGGAGATGCAAAATTCCTTCGTCTTGTAATTCTGTTATCTTACCTGCTAAAGTCACCAGAGCAGGAAAATAGAGATATGCAGATGGCACACTGGCTTTTAACTGGTCCAGCCTGGAAGTGACACATGTTACCTGGCTACTTTCTACTGGCCAGAAGTAGCAACCTGCCCCAGCCCACAGGCAAGGGGGCCTGGAGGACACGGATGTTCTGGGACCTCTGTCTCTACTAAAGTTTCTATAAGAGCAGCTGGGATGAACATGTTAGACATTCTAGCTTCATTATTTTGGGACATATTTTTGATTTGAAGTTTTCCAGTAGGAGAGAATTCAATCAAAAAGAGAAAACAATATTTTAATATTTATAATTCTTCATTTTCAATATGACACTCAAAATTAAATATTTCATTTGTATAATGGCCAAAGTGTAGGGGACTGATTTTTATATTATAATTTCTGTTCTAACTGACTATTGTATAAAATAAAATGTCCCTATTTCCTTATTCTTTGAAAGAACTATCATCTTCCTCCTGCATCTATTCCTTCAACATAAGTTACAATTTTGTTTTTAATTATTTCTTTCCAACTTTAATTGGGTATATTTGAAAGCTGTTCTCTAACCTGTTCTTTTTACTGATATTCCATCTTAAATTACATTTATTAATGGCATTTTGGAAGTTTTGCCTATTATTGGGGAAAATGTATTTAAGGAAACTATAATTATCTATTAAACATTGAGCTTAATGGCTCTTTTAAAATTTTCTTTATTGTGGTAAAATATACATAATATAAAATTTACCATTTTAACTATTTAAAAATGTACAGTTTGGAGGCATAAAGTACAGTCACAATGTTGTGCAGCTATCATCACCATCCATCTCTGGAATGTTTTCATCTTCCTGAACTAAAACTCTGTACCTTTTATTTATTTTTAAAATTTTTTTTAAAGTTTATTTTTTTTTTGAGAGAGAAAGTGAGGAGGGGAGGGCAGAGAGAGATGGGGAGAGAGAGAATCCCAAGTAGGCTCCATGCTGTTAGAGCAGAGCCCGATGCAGGGCTCAAACTCAGGAAGCCTGAGATCATGAACTGAGCCAAAACCAAAGGTCAGAGGCTTAACTGACTGAGCCACCCAGGTGCCCCAGATTCTGCACCCTTTATTTTTTTTAATTTTTTTAATGTTTATTTATTTTTGAGACAGAGAATGAACGGGGGAGGGGCAGAGAGAGAGGGAGACACAGAATCAGAAGCAGGCTCTAGGCTCTGAGCCATCAGCCCAGAGCCTGACGCAGGGCTCCAACCCACGGACCGCGAGATGGTGACCTGAGCTGAAGTCGGACGCTTAACCGATTGAGCCACCCAGCCCCTGATTCTGCACCCTTTAAACACTAACCCTCATTTCCTGCTCTCTCCTATCTCTGGAAACCACCATTCTACTTCTTGTCTCTATGAATTTCACTACTTTAGTACTTCATGTAAGTGTAATTAGGCAATATGTGTCCTTCTGTGTCTGACTTATTTAGCATAGTGTTTTCAAGCTTCATCCATGTTGTAGCATGTGTCAGAATTTCATTTTTTTAAGGCTGAATAATATTCTATTGCATGTTTGTACCACATTTTGTTTATCCATTCATAAGGGCTCATCTATGACAGTGTCACATTAATTTTGTTTAGTTAGTAAATCCTCAATACATATTTTAATAGTCTTCGATAATCTATAGCACATCTTGCTTAGAGAGACATAAAATTGCTCAATCTTTGGTTGCCCTATTACTCTATACATCTTATATATCTTGCCATTTCCACCTTTCATTAGGTCTTCTGGCAAATTTCCACTTTTTGAAGGAGGTTTTCTACACTGTAACTAACGGTGCTCTGGGGATAATCAACCGTAGTACTTGGCCTCCAGTACAAGCATGTTACATCGTTAAACTTTTCCTTTTCTGCCTCGATATTTCAGAGACTGATTTTTTAAAGTTATCTTATATAGAGAGATTCTATAGAGTGGTAGGCACTTCACCATCAGCTTCACCATGTTTTTAAAGTCTTTGTCATAATTCTATTGCTAATGATAGTGTTAACTCTCATTTTTTAAAATTTTCTTTTTTATTTTGAGAGACAGAGACAGAGACAGAGGGAGAGGGAGAGAGAGGCAGAGAGAAGGGGAGAGAAACCTAAGCAGGTTCCAAGCTGTCAGCACAGAGCCCAATGTGGGGCTCGAACTCACAAACCATGAGATCATGCCCTGAGGCGGAATCAAGAGTTGGACGCTTAACCAACTGAGCCACCCAGGTGCCCCAGCCCAATCCTCACATAATAATAATAGCCACTGAGCTCAGTTCCAAGTATTTGATAGCACAGTACATACTGCTGCTAGTTTTTGAAAAAGAAAACACAGGAGAAAAAGCAGGGTAGAAAGGAGGAAAATGATAACTTGAGTTTTGGACAGGTAGGGTTTGAGGTGCCTGAGGGAAGCAGACAAGCTAGTGGGAACTGTGAATGTGCATCAGAACTCAGGAGCACTGCCAGGGCTGGAGGTAGATTTGGGAATGAATAATATGTAGGTAAGAGCTACAGCTGCAGAACAAAAGACATTTCCAAGGGAGGAAGAGAATGCAGTTTCCACTTAGCCCAGCACCAGCCCTGAGCTGCGCCCGAGGCATGAGTAGGAATTAGCCAGGCAGGAAGCCAGGAAGGGATGTGAGCCTGCATGGTCCCTGGTAACTCCTGTTCTACTTTTCATTTCCATGGATTTGATTATCTGGGTACCTTTTACAAGTGGAATCATTGCATATTTACCTGTTGTGTCTGGCCATTGGGAGCAGTGGTGTTTACCCCAGCTGTTCAGCCAAACTATCTGAAGAGCTTTGAAAAACCACAAATGCCTGAACCCCAGAGCCAGGGATTCATAGCCATGTGGTCTGAGGTAGGAGTCGGACATCTGCATTAAAAAAAAAAAAAAAAAAAAAAGTGAGAACATCTGCTGTAGAAGTAGAAGACCAAGGGAGGATATTCTCATGTAAACTAAAGGAGGCAAGGCTGCAGGTGAGGGCAAGTGGTGACAGCGAAAAAGTACCTCCTGGAGGTTGAGAAGGGAGAGGACTCTGGAGCAGCCAGGGTGTTTGGCAAACAAGGTTTTACCTGCAGCTTGCATGGAGCAGTTTCAGTAGTGGGATAAGGGGAAAAACAATTGTCGGAGCAAGTCTTCTGGGACACTGAGAGAAATTCGAATCAAAACTATGGGTAGAAAGGGAAAGATTCAAGGACAGGTGGAGATACAGGTAAGTGATGAGACGGGGGTGCATACATGGAGGGACTCATGCGTGATAGCTTCTGTTTTCTAAGCAGAGGCCACACCGTAAGTGACAAGAACACAGACTCAAATTCTGGCTCTGCCATTTCCCTCGTCTGTGATCTCTGTGCCTCAGATTTCTCATCTGTAAAATGGGGATATCTATATCTATATCTATAATCTGTAAAATGGGGAGATATATATATATATATTTGACGGGGGGGGGGCGCAGGGGGGGGGAGGGAGAGAGAGAGAGAGAAAGAGAGAGAGAGAGAGAGAACTTAAGCAGACTCCATGCTCAGTCACCCAGATGCCCCCAAAATGGGGAAAATATTATTTCCTGCCCAATAGAACTCCTGGCATACAGTGAAGACACAGGTTCATTAACAGACATGGAGGTGAAGGTTGGGCTCGATGGCCGCTGCCTCTGAAGGGACTCGAAAAGGAACCAACTTGAGTTGCAAAGGGGGTTGTGGGATAGTGTTGGTGGTTCAGCCGAAGCTGCAAACTATTGCTTGTAGCGGAATAGATCAGCTTTTTTGTTTGATTTCCTTGGCGGAATTCAGCAGCAGGAAGCAGCGAAGGCGGGGCATTAACAGGGGAGGGGGCAGTAGGCGGGGCCAACAGTCGTCGGCGCCACCACGGAGTGTCGGAGTGTCGCGGGGGTTCGCTCCCAGCCCAGGCAGGACTGCGGCTTGGGTCACAAGGACTTCCGGTGCCTGCACGCGGCGGAGGTCCCAGAGGAAGCTTCTGGCTTGGGAAGTAAGTGGAGATGCAGAAGTGGGGAGAGTTAGGGTTTGAGAGAGAAATTCCCCACGGGAAACATGTTTTAGGACTCCTGATTCAGCATCCCACACCATCAGTACTTTTCAAACTCCTCTGGAGATAGGGAAACTGAAGGGATCCTGTAAAAGATTGCCTTTTTTTTTTTTTTTTTTTTTTTTGATCCTTTTCCTGGTTCTATTCTTGCTAGGACCTGTACCCCTGCTTCACACAGGCCGCATACACAAATAATGTATGTCCTCCTTGTAAGAGAAAAGGAGTTAAGGATTTCTTTGGAGTCTTCCAGCACGATAGATAACATCTAAGCCCACCAGGTGGGGTTGTTATTTATGTTTTCCAAGACCATTGACTCCAGACACCTTGACGCCGAAACCCCTGGATCCCTGGCACGAGTGAATTATGAAGGACACCTGAGCACTTGTCCTTGTTCCGACCAGTTTCTAGATGCCTGAGAGGACCCGCACACCAGACCACAATCGCCCATAAAAACCCCAGACCCCAGCAAAGATGAGACTCTCTTTTACCTGAGTTTCCTAGATTCTGTTTGTATTTGTGCTCTCTCTCCATCTTCAGTAAATTCTGCTCTCACTTCCTCTCTGCTTGCATTTGATTTCCAGCCTGCAAAACCCTCTTGGCTGGTCCTGAGGGCCCCCTCTGGGTCCTCCCACCTGGCCAGCCTACATCACTCTTAGGTTGGTAGTTCTTCAGATGCCTAAGGGAACAACTCTTTCAGTCCGAGTGACTCCGTTTTCATTTGTCGTGATAAGTAAGGGGGAAGGGTGTGGAGGGCTAGAGGCAATAATATTCTTTATAAAATTTCGTTAGAAAAAAAGGTGTTTTTGTTGTTGTTTGCTTGTTTGTTTTGGTTTGAAAACCATGGTCCTTTGGTGGAATGAATTTGGGATCGACAGTGTAGAGACATAGGCCTTGATCGTGCCCTCGCAAAAGCAGGCGTGTGGTTTGGTTTGGGTCAATGACCTTGCTTGGATCTCAGTTTTGTTATTTATACAATGAATGGGCTGCGCTAGGTGACCCTTTCTGCTCTCACATACCCTCATTCTGGCTGATGAAAGCTGGGATTCAGCCCCTCAGCCACACCGCGCCTGTGGAGGTTGCGGGCGCCACCTGGTGGTAGAAACGGATAGTGCTGTCCACAGGCTGGGACCAGACTCAAGACCCAGGGCCCCATGCCACTTTCTCCACGGGAGAAGTATCTCTCCAGGGACAGGATGCCTTATCCAGAGTAAGAGTGATCTTTTGTTAGAATAAATTGAGGATTAGCGGGACATGGCACAGTGGCCAGAAACTCATCACGGCGACCAGAATAACTCATCAACACATGTGAATAATTTATGGCATGCTCATCACATTGGAAAGAGAAGGCCAATAACGTTAGCCAAAACTTGCTTGGAATTTGCTTACTTTGATTAAATGTTTCTTTATTGGAACAGTGACCTTGAAAATAACTCCATCATCATATTCAGGCCCATCTCACGGGTTTCCTGGTTGAATTGTGAAACTGCTGTGTGTATTTGCTGTTTATGTCACTGCATTTGTTGAGCTCAGATGAAGTCAGGGTCACTCTGCCATGAGCCACAACAGCCTCTTTTGTCTCTAAAGGATTTTTAAAATGACTGAGGGGTAATATTGGAGAGCCAGGTATTGATTCAGAAGGATTGTTGGGACAAAAGCTTCTGGGAGTAGACTTGGATTATGAATTTCCTACCCACGGGCAGAAAGGGTGCCTGTCATGAAGGTTGTCAGGAAACAAACACAATAAAAATGATAATAGAGCAGAAGTCGGAAGGAATTTTTCTGTCATTGTGCTCATCCTTGAACCCTCAAGAAATGAGATCCACGCCTCTGGTTTTGGATTGCACATAGTCTGTGTTTAACCTCACTTTTTTTTTTTTTTTTTAATAGCAAAGCTAAAGTTTTACTCTCCAAAGAGCTGGTTTCAAAAATGTGTTGGAAAAGCTCCTGTTCCTTTATATTTAGGGTAATTTTATTTCCTCTATGAAGAATTTTGTGGATTAAAAATCATAGTATCCAAAATTTATTATAGGCCAAGATCAAAGTAATCATCCACTTTTATAATCCTGCAGGTCAATCCTGTAATCCTACCCTTCAACTCCTTCCCCCTCAGTCTCAGATCTAACTTCTAGTACACTGGAAAAATTGAAACTCTTGACTCCCATCCCCAAAAGTCTACGACATTTATACTTCCTTCCCCTTTCACAACAAAAGGTGAGCACCCTCCACTCGTGTTCTGGATCCTAGGACCTCTCACCTCCTACCTATACGTCAACTGTCATTGTCTTCTGTATGTCCATCTTCTCCTCCTGAACATATCATTGTGCATAAGTGATTCACATCTTTAGACAAAGAATCAAACTTGATCTTGTTTTCCACTTTGGTTACTATCTTGGGTCTCCTCTTCTGGTCTAAACCAACCCTCTTGACAGAGCAGGGTATGTTCTCTATCTCCAGTCCCTCCCCTAGTTCATAATCCTTCCTCAAATGATAGTAATAAGGCTTCCAACTCAACCATGCTATTGAAACTACTCTGCCAGAGTTACCACAGCCAGATTCAGTGCATGCTTTTCTGGCCCCTCTTGATCTCTTGGGGAGCATTTAACACCACTGACCACCTTCATTTTTTAACAGTCTCCTCAATTGGCTTTGGTGAACCCCTCTCCCTCTCCCAGACTCTCCTTCCTCTTCAGAAATTTCTTCTCAGTTTCCTTTTTTAGGCTTATGCTGTGTGTGTGTGTGTGTGTGTGTGTGTGTGTGTGTGTGTGTAGAGAGAGAGAGAGAGAGAGAGAGATGCTTGTCATTTACTGAGCCCCTCCTAAGTGCCAGGTCCTGTAATAGCTCGCATACATTATTTCATTGAACTCTCAGAATAACCTTATGAGGTGGTGTTGTCGTTGTTGTTGTTTTTAATTTTATAGGGAGGGAGGTAAAGGGAGAGAGTAGGAGAGAGAGAGAGAGAGGGAGGGAGGGGGAGAACGAGAGTGAGAGAGTGAGAGCGAGAGAGCGAGAGAGAGAGAGAGAGAGAGAGAGAGAATCTCAAGCAGGTTCCATGCTCAACGTGAAGCCTGAGGCAGGGCTTGATCTCACAACGCTGTGATCTTGACCGGAGCTGAAATTAAGAGTTAGTCGCTCAAGCAACTGAGCCACCCAGGTGCCCCTGAGTTAGGTGTTGTTTTTTTTTTAATGTTTATTTATTTTTGAGGGAGAGAGAGACAGAGCATGAGTAGGGGAGGGGCAGAGAGAGAGAGGGAGACACAGAGTCCGAAGCAGGCTCCAGGCTCCGAGCTGTCAGCACAAAGCCCGATGTGGGGCTCCAACTCACAAGTTGTGAGATCATGACCTGAGCTGAAGTCGGATGCTTAACCGACTGAGCCACCCAGGTGCCCCGAGTTAGGTGTTTTAAATCCCCATTTTATATGGGGACCTCAAGACTCAGAAAAAGTTTAATAATTCCTCGAGTAACAGACTGAAGCCCAGTGTCATCTGCCTTCTGAGGCTAAGCTCTTACCCTCTGATGTTCTAGTGCCTCTTCTTCATTGGGCCTCTTAAAGTCTGACCTGCCTGAAGGCTATGCCCACAGTTCCCTTGCCTCCCTCAGGGAGTATCATTCCCACCCTGAGGTTTGATGACCATTTCCCTGCTGATACATGAGAAGTCACTGCATGCACTGTCACTCCCTGTAAATAAAACTCCATGTCCCACAAGCCTCTCAATCTTTTCAAAGTCTTTGTTTTTTAATTGTGGAAAGAACACTTAATATGAGATTTAGCCTCTTAACATTTTCAATGTACAATATGTTATCGTTGACTGTTGTCAAATCTAATCAAAGCTCCGAGTCCTATAGATGGGGACCTTACCACTTGCAACCTCATTTCTTCCTGTTCTGCTCCTCCCTCTCGTGGTGCTTCAGCCACACCCACCTACTTGCTGAAGTCCTACTCAGTTCCGCCTCGAGGCCATTGTCCATGTTGTTCTCTTTTACTGTTGTGTTCTTACTGCAGCTTATTTCATAGTTAGGTCTTTCTTATACTTGATGGCTCGGCTTAATTACTATATTGTCAGAGAAACTCTCCTGACCATCCTATCTATAGAAATCTTTCTTCAGTTTTTCTTGGTCACATCATCCTCTATGGTTATCTTGTGTTTACTTAGTCATCGTCTGTCTGCTCCCACTATCACAGAAGTCCTTTGACTTGTCGGGGGCCACCATGAACATTTGCACATGTTGTACACTGTATGAAGGTGCCTAGCTGAGGTAGGTGAATGTGCTAACATCTAGTCTGCCTCTACTTATGTGCCAGAAGAGCTGTCTTTAAAAAAAAAATTGTTCAAAGATATCATCCAGGCTGGTGGTAGACATGGTTTTGTCTGTCTTGTTCAGTTTCTCGAGCCTAGAACAGTGACAGATACATATTGGACTTTCATAAAATACTTATTGAGTGAATGGAAGGGAGTAATGTAGCTGCAGGACAGGTTTATACCAGAAAAGAACCATTCCTTAACATTTAAAATCTTCTGATAGGTTCCATTACCCATAGAGTAAGATAAGAATCCTTTACGTGGCCCACGGGGTTGGGCTTGCCCTGCCCCCAGCCTGTGTTTGCAGCCTCATTTCATACGCCCTCCCCATGAGTTGTTTGATAAATGGCTATCATTCTGACCTGCTTCACAAAAGACACCCCCCCCCCCCGCCATATCTTTTGCTAATCAAACTCTGATTACAAGTCCAGAGCCCACCAAACATAGGAAATGCTGTTTCTTGCTAAGTTTCAACTTGCATGAAGGGATGGTTTGTATTCCAGGGCGTAGCTGACGATGTCTTGAATGCTTGTATTTTCTCCCTATCATAAGAACATTTTTGATGAGAATCTTCACCAAAAAACTGCCTGGTAACTTCAGTTCCCTCAGGTCTTGAGAGCCCACACAAATTTACCCATGAATGTTTCCTTATTAAGTTTTACTTAAAATCCCAAGTAAGTGGGAATTCTGTATCAATTCTGGAAGTTCTTTGACACTGTCTTTAATAGCTATCTCTAATCACTTGGTTCCTTAAAGTAATTCCTCCTTTGATTACTGCTGTTTGACTAGATTCTCATCTTCACCTAATTCCATTACACCCACCATATAACCATCTACTTCAGGCTGGCTTTTTATTGTGTCCTTTCTCCTCTCCCTTTTGCAAGCTTTGCCCAACCAATTAGGGGAGACCTCCTATCCTGGTGGTGATAGTAATAGAGCAGTTGTGGAATCATTCCCTTCAAGTTACCCCAGCAAATGATGAGTTGTTGTGGTGTTTTTTTTTTGTTTTGTTTTGTTTTTTTTTGTTTTGTTTTGTTTTGTTTTGTTGCTAGTCCTGAAGGGACTGGAAATTCATTTCCTAATGAGTAACTTCCTTTTTTCGTAATGTGTCAGGAAAGGAAGAAAGGCAAAGACCCCAACCTCTAAACTCCCTCTTAGGCTTTTGTAAGATGTGTTTACAAAGGAACAATTAAAAAAATTTTTTTTAACATTTATTTATTTTTGAGAGACAGAGATAGAGCATGAGTGGGGAGCAACAGAGAAAAAGGGAGTCACAGAATCCAAAGCAGGCTCCAGGCTCAGCACAGCTCGAACTCATGGACTGTGAGATCATGACCTGAGATGAAGTGGGCCGCTCAACCGACTGAGCCACCCAGGTGACCCACAGAGGAACAATTTTAGGACACCAAACCAAGCCAAACAAAGTCCCAGGGCCAAAGTTTTAGATTTTTCCTTATTTACTCATGGGGCAAAGTGGTGGTGGTGGTGGTGGTGGTGGGGATGGCCAGGATAACCTTAATCACATTAGGCACATGTGATTTCTCTTAGTACCTATTTCTGCTGAGTCCTACTTTAACATATACATGCCTCTTATTGCTATGCATTTAGAACTCTCAGATCTTTGAAACAAATGTGACAGCCTCTAAGCCCTTATCTGCTGCTTAATAGATTTAGGAAATTTAGGCACTGGAATGCTCCAAGATCCAACCACAGGAAGCCTGGTGTGGAGAGATTGCTTTCCAGGGGCCATTTCTCTGGGAATACTTGCCTGAACCAAATGGAAACCATCTGGCTGAGTGAATTTATTTTCATGAGCTAATAACACTGTATTTTCATATCTTTTTAAAGGGCTAGGTTTTTGGGAAAAAAAATGGCACTTTAGTAGTCAGCCATTCTTATTTCAGTTTGAGGTAGAATTTTTTAAACTCTTTTTTTTTTTTTTTTTTTTTTTTAGTTTATGTGTTTATTTGGAAAGAGAGAGAGTAGAGGAGGGGCAGAGAGAGACAGAGAGAGAGAATCCCAAGCAGCCTCCACACCACCAGTGCAAAGCCTGATGTGGTGTTCGAACCTAAGAACCATGAGATCATGACCTGAACTGAAGTTGGATGCTTAACCGACTGAGCCACTCAGGCACCCCTAGGGTATATATTTTAAAATTAAAATTTAATTAGTGATCAGGGACACCTGGCTGGCTCTGTCGGTGGACCATGAGACTCTTGATCTGGAAGTTGTGAGTTCAAGCCCTACGTCAGGTATAGAGATTACTTAAAAATAAAATCTTACAAAAAATAAATTTAATGATCAAATTGAAAGCGATTATTTTCATTTTAAAATATATTCTCCCCATCCATATTGTTGCTTTTCCAAAGTACAATCCTTAAATGATAAGATAATGATACAAATGTGAAGAAAAAGTAGGCATTTTTCCAATCCCATGAGAAACTTTCCACCAAGAGTGTTTTTGACAGAGGATTCCATTGTATATAATAGCACAGTTTAGATAATCTGGAAGCAGCCTAGATTACTTGATGTGATAATGATAATAGCTATCAGCATAGAATACATGCCCTGCTAAATATACGTGCTAAGTATTTTACATGAACTATATCTCATTTTTTAATGTTTATTTATTTATTTTGAGGGAGAGAGATAGTGAGCAGGGGAGGGAGAGGGAGAGAGGGAGACAGGGAATCCCAAGCAGGCTCCATGCTGTCAGCACAGAGCCCGATGACTCAGGGGCTCGAACTCACAAATTCTGAGATCATGAACTGAGCCAAAATCAATGGACTGAGCCACCAAGTTTCCCCGAGCTATATCTCATTTAATCTCTACATCATAAATACAGTGTACTTACCAATCTGTATGTACAGATAAAGAAAATACAGCTCAGAGGAACTAAGTAACTTTGCCCCAGGCATGACAGGTGGTAGGCAGCCAAGTGGGATATGAACTAGGGTCTGTCTGATGCCAAACACATATTCTGCATGCTATGTATAGACGGTGGAGAGACTGGGCTCATTTTTTCTTGACTTAAAACTGTCACAGTGTTAAATCCTAAACTTGTGAACTCATTCCTCAAATGGAATTTAAGGTTAAAAACGTTTATTAGGGGCACCTGAGTGGCTCAGTCGGTTGAGCATCTGATTTCGGCTAAAGTCGTGATCTCATGTTTCATGGGTTTGAGCCCTGTGTTGGGCTCTGTGCTGACAGTTCGGAGCCTGGAGCTTACTTCAGATTCTGTGTCTCCCTCTCTCTCTGTCCCTCCCCTGCTCACACTCTCTCTCTTTCAAAAATGAATAAACATTAAAAAAAAAAAAGAACAAATTTGTTAAGTTCTAGTCCTTTTAAAAACAACTTATAATTCTGGAAAGGTTGGCTCATAGTGAGATGATTAGGGCTTATTTGTCAGGGCTAATACTATTTATATATTTAGATGACTGTTACTCATGCCAGGCCTACCCAGGAGGAATTATAGAAATAGAAGTCTTTCTGTTCACATTGTAGTCCTTCTATTTCTTTGGCTATCTCTCTGTCTTTGGTGGATTTTAGGATTCCTTTCAGCTAGAATTCAGAACCCATCAACTTAAAAATACCACTAATTAAAATAAAATACAAAATCCACCAACAGAGTTCTCTTATAGCCAGAATTGTTTCAGTTAGTTTATATTCATCTGGCTTATCATGACAGATACCCAACTCAAATCAGCTTAAGGAAAAACAGTAATTTCAAGGCTCATGCAGCTGAGAGGGATTCTGGGCTGGCTCCCAGAGAGAAAGGTAGAGCTATAGGAACCAGGGCTTAGAGCCCTGGCATGACTTCTCTCCTAATGACTGTCTGTCTTCCATCTCTGCTGTCCCTTCTAGACTTCCCCCTGCAGATACGCTGTCTCCACAGGATGAGAAAGGGGCTAGCCTCAGCCACACTCTCATCTTAGTGACCCCAGGGAAAGAGGCTGACCTGCTTTGTGGGATGCTTCCCCATCACTGTGTGCAGGTAGTAATGATGGGGCTTTGGAGTGAAGGTCTGGAGCTGGGCAAAGCAAGTCCAGGCAAGATTTCTAGAGGCATCTTTGGTGCAAAAAAGGTGATTTTATTAAAGCACAGGGACAGGACCCGTGGGCAGAAGGAGCTGAACTGAGGTTGTGAAAAGTGACTGCTTATATACTGCAGAGTTGGGGGTAGGGATAAAGTCAAGAGGAAGTTTCTTTTTTTTTTGTAAATTTATTTATTTTTGACAGAGAGTGCGAGCATGAGCTGGGGAGGGAGGGAGGGAGAGAGAGAGAGAGAGACGGAATCCGAAGCAGGCTCCAGGCTCCAAGCTGTCAGCACAGAGCCTGGTGTGGGGCTTGAACTCATGAACTGTGAGATCATGACCTGGGACAAAGTGGGATGCTTAACCAACTGAGCCACCCAGAGGCTCCAAGAGGAAGTTTCTTAAAGGGATTTCCATATGCTAAAGAAGACTCACAGATTACTGGAGGCCTTGCTATTGACAAGCTAAGGTGGTTTTTCCCTCTCAAAAAGCATTATCATTAAGACAATAGGAAGTTTCGGGAGATTAGGTTATTGATAAGATTGTCTTTTTCTTGTAATTTACTAAGATATTTGTAAACTGATGGAGACTCAGGTCCTGTGATCTATCAGTTAACCATGTGTCTTCCCCTTTCCTTTGTTCATGGGCAGCCAGGAGTGCCTGAGGAATATCACACATATCCCACCTGTAGGGCGGGGGTGCTGGTTTGCAGCCTCATTTTGCCTTATGCTCCCTCATCAGTAAGATTGGCCAGGCTTGTGGAACACGCCCACCCCTGGATCTAGGGATGGGGCCACAGTTACCTGACAAGGGGGAATGGGGTAAAATGTGCTGGGCAGTCAACAGCGAGAGCCACCACAGTGCATTGTATGCCCTGTGCAGTATACCACATTCCTCACCAGACTAACCAGTTTAGTTAATGAGACATAATTCCTTCAGAATGGAATCTAAGTACTGTCTACCTTTGTACCAGTCAGATTAGATTATACTGAGTTCCAAAATAAACAACTCCAAGATCTCAGTTGGCTCACCAAATTGGAGGTTTGTTTCTCCCTCATGGTGTATGTTGGTGAAGTTCAGCTGGGTGTCTCCTATTCTGGTTTGCTCCCAACTGGGTGCCCTGCCATACATTTCTGATATGCACCACTTGGAGATAGGGTCACGCCTCACAAGTTAAGGGCCAGTTCTCCACAAGACTGTCCTTATTTCAGACACTGGACACACTTCAGGGGTCCCCAGGCCACCCATAATTCTGACTGGCTATAAAAATCAGGGGTTTCTACAACTCTCTTGGGTTTGATAATTTGCTAGAATGATCCACAGAACTCAAGAAAGTGCGATACTTATGACTGCAGTTGTATTATAAAGGATCCTCATAGGGCAAAGACTGGGAGGGAATACAGAGCTGCTGTGCCCTCTCCTGGGCAGGGGTGGGGGGGTTGGTGTCAGCATGCATCATACTCTCAGCTGTTTACCGTGTTCACCAACCAGGAAGCCCCACTGGGCTTCGGTGTCCAGAGTTTCACATGATTCAACTCAATCTCCAGATCCACTCTGCTTCCCAGAGTCAGGATGACCCAAAATTCCAACCCTGTAGTCAACATGGTTGATCTTTCTGGTATCCTGAAAGCTATCTAGGTGCCCACCATAGTTACATCATTAGATAACAAAGACACTCCTGTCATTCAGGAAATTCCAAGTGTTTTAAGAAGCTCTGTGCCAGGAACCCTGGGGAAAAAACCACACAAATTCTTTATTATTGCCACATCTTTACTCTAGGATTGAGGCTGAAGGAGCAGCTCCTTTCTTAGAGACAAAAAAAAAATTTTTTTTTAATGCTTATTTGTTTTTGAGACAGAGCGTGAGCAGGGGAAGGGCAGAGGGAGAGACACAGAATCTGAAGCAGGCTCCAGGCTCTAACCTGTCCTCACAGAGCCCAATGTGGAACTCAAACTCACAAACTGTGAAATCATGACCTGAGATGAAGTCAGACGCTTAACTGACTAAGCCACCCAGGCACCCCAGAGCAGCTCCTTTCTGGGACAGTGACAGTGACAGTGACAGTGGAACCTTGTGTTAGCTCTTGAAACTTCAGCTTGCAGATGGAGTAATTTACTTCTATTTCTGTCACTTTGGCTTATAGAAGTCATGTGGCTCTGAGTCTGACATCACTGAAATTAGGGTATACAATCCTCCCCCAGCGAGGGCAGCAAATATTTTGAACAGACCTCACAGTGTACCAAAATCCCCTTTACAGAAAGGTAAAGCTGTATCACTGAAATTTGTTAGTTAGAAAACCCTTTTCAAAACTCTCTACAAGTTTTCTTCTGGGTAGGAAAGTAGAATTTATACTAAGTGCCTATAATGTGACAATTGCTTTATATATGCTATATTATATAAATAGCATGCTGATTATATAAGGTGTATATTATTATTTTATTATATGATTATATTACATTATATTATTATTATACAGTATGTGTATCCATTTTACAGATATGGAAACTGAGTCTCAAAGATAACTTATCACAGAACTATGGGTTGAGTCAGATGCAAATCAGATCTGTCTGGCTCTAAAGCTTCTCCTTGGAAGTTTGTTAGATGCAGAATCTCAGAGTGCCCCTCTTCCTACCCTCACCTGCTAAATCAGAATCTGCATTTTCACAAGATTCCCAGGTGATTAGAATGCACTTTGATGTTTGGAACTGGATAACACAGAGATTTCAGAAGCTGAGGTTTCTTTTACTGCCTCTTGCCTGTTTTCTGCCCCCAACCTGTTAATATAACATGGGGGGCGGGGAGAAAGCTGCCTAGTTGCTATCATTTACCAATACTTCACAGACACAGTCTCATTTAAGCCTCATAAAAACCTCACACTGTCAATACCATCACCCCCACTTTAGAGGTAAGGAAATTGAGTTTTGGAGAGATCAGAGTGCTAATGTTGGGATTGGAAAACAAAAATAATTCCTCTCAGGTGAAATTTAAGTTTAAAATGGTATAAAGTGTTATTGCTTTTGACTTTCCTTTTAACAAATATTTAATAATCCAATAAAGATGATAATGGTACTAATAAAATTGTAGCTATTTGTTGAGTACTATACTAAGTGCATTATTTTAAATATGTAAAATTTTGGGGGGGCCTGGGTGGCTCAGTCAGTTAAGCATCTGACTCTTGATTTCGACTCAGGTCATGATCTTATGGTTTGTGGTTTGAGCCTAGTATCGGCTCTGCGCTGACAGTGCAGAGCCTGCTTGGGATTCTCTGTCTCCCTTTCTCTCTCTGCCCCTCCCCTGGTTGTGTTTTCTCTCTCTCTCTCTCTTTCTCTCTCTCTCTCAAAATAAGCAAATGACCTTTATTTTTTTATTTTTTAAATAAACGTTAAATAAATAAATATGTAAAATTATTATGTAAATGGAATTTATTCTCTCTGACCATAATAAGTAGAAAGACAAATATGAAAGCATTTGGCTTGTTTATCAAGAATTAATGGCTTAAAAGAAGGGATGAAAACCGTTTATTAACTATTGTCAGCAAGACCATCTGATATTCAGTCAGTGATTCTCAGTCAGGTGTGGGGCACCTTCCAAGGGACATTTGGAGCCACATAGGGACCCTTTTGGTTGTCACAGTGAGTGGGAGGTACAATTGGTATTTAATGTCTTGGGACCAGGGATGCTAAATGTTCTGCAAAGCATGGGAACCCAGCCCAACCAAACATTGTCTCCACATGCTACTGGCACTCTCCTTGAGGAATGGAGAAATTTGTCACAATGTTTGTATTTATAAAACAAATTTCACCTTTGAGGAGAACCATACTAATTATTCCCACCTCAAAGAGTTAACACATTCAGCTACTAACTCATTGTGATAAACCCACTAGCATATAGCTGTACTGAAAACCCAGGGGCTTTGAAGCAATGAGAGATCCTTAAAGGTCAAAGGGACAAAGCCCTTCTCCCCATACCTAGAATTCCCCTGCAGCTCACAAATGGGGAAACTTCTGTCTCCTGACCTCCCTGGCCAGTGTTTCTTGGGAAGAGGAGTGGCTAATTAGATTGTGAGGCAGGTTTTACTAGTGTGTGGGGTTACTGTGGTTAAATTCACCCTTCCTTAGTCACTTCCTGCTGAAGGGGTTCCTAGCAAAGCCACAGGCTAAAGGTCAAGGAGTGGGTCTATGCCAGCTGAAAGTCATGGGCTCTTATTCTCTATTTTGCCCTTTGCTGTAGTACTGGGAATGCTCTTTGGTCTGGCCATTCTCCACCTGCCCTTGGATTTGCAGGTGAAACAAGTGGATAAGGAAGGGAAGTAGTCTGAAGCTCCACTTTACCCTCAGGCCTGACCCTTTCTCCAGTTCCTTAGCAGAATTCCTGTGGAGGGCTTGCTTAGCTATTAACAAAGAGTCACTGTCTTTTCTTCTGTGTTCCTTCCCACTGCGCAGGCTCAGTCAGTAAGCCTGAAGGAAGGAGCTGGAGGGGGCATGAGGGAAGGGGGCCTAGGGAGGTCTGGGGACAGGGGGGCTGGAGGGAGGAGATGGGGGGTGTCTGGAGGGAAGAGAGCTGGAGAGAGGGGAATTGGAGGGAGGGGGTCTGGAGGGAGGGGGGCTGGAGAGGGGGAGCTGGAGAGTGGGGTGGCTGGAGTGGGGGAGTTGAACCTTGAACATATTCAGCAGCAGTAGTCGCTGCCATGTAGGAAGCACTTACACAGTGCTGAGCATTTGATTTACAGTATTTTCTTCACTCAAAACAACTCTGAGAAATAGGTATTATCCCTGACATGGAAGCAGAAACTTTGAGACATTAGTAACTTGCCCAGGGCTACTTAATTAGCAGGTAGTAGAGTTGTAATTAAAATATTTTCTGGACTTTAAAGACTAGGGGTATTTAAAAAGACAAAGCAATTTCTCCCATGTTTTATTATACAGATTTATCAACAAAGCACTTTTTTTTTTTTTTGAGTTTGTAAGTAGATCTGAAGCTGTTTTTTGAGAAAAAATATTGTGGTCCTGGTAGCTTCTCTGAGGAAGCAGGTTTCTCTGTCTCTGGCAAGAATATAAATCAGGTTTCTAAATTTCCCCAACACTTTTAGCCATGCCATCTGCATGTCTAGGATCAAAAACATATGTATTTTCCTCCACTTTGCAACACAGAAGACTGGCATTCTAGTCATTTGTCACAATTTTATTGCAGTTTAGCACTTGCCAGCAGTTTGCTTGTGACATCTGATGAGACAGAGAGAATGAGAGACAGAGAAAGGAAGAACGTGAAAAAAGATTTGTTGAAATTGTGTTTATCTGTTTTTCCAGGGTCTTTAAGTTATTTTATTGTGTTATAGGAGACAATCAGAAAATAATGTTCTTGGGGCACCTGGGTGGCTCAGTTGGTTAAGCATCCGACTTTGGCTCTGGTCATGATCTCATGGTTCGTGAGTTTGAGCCCCGCATTGGGCTTTGTGCTGACAGCTCAGAGCCTGGAGCCTGCTTCAGATTCTGTTTCTCTCTGCCACTCTGCCTCCCCATATCCAAATATAAACAAACATTAAAAAAAAAAGAAAAGAAAACATTCTTGACTGTGTGTGTGTGTGTGTGTGTATAATCATAGATCCCTTAGAAATATCTTTGTAAGAATAAATAGTGTTAGGCTAATCTGTGTTTTACTGATTTCTAGGGCTGCTTTAATTGATCTGGCAGGTGTCCCTTTTCTCACTGTTCAGTGTCTGTCTATAAAATTGATGTTTGATGGAGGAAAACTTTCTTTTCAGATGCGGGAGGCTGATACTTCAGTCAAGGTATACAAATGTCCAGGCTCTCATACTTATTAAAATAATTATCCACTACATTATTCAATGTGTCTATATAAGCATCACTGTGAGATGCTAGAGTCCAATTCACTTTATGGAAGAATTTATGTGCCTTATTCTATTTGGAAGTGAGACCTCATACTATATGTCTTTACTTTATTGTTTTGGTTACCAGAAAGCTCAAGGCCAAATGCAGACTCAACTATACTACTTAATTCTTTCCAGATGATAAGTATACATATTGTCCTTAAAATATTACACTTTTAATTTTGATCATCACCTTGTGTTTTAATATTTTGTAAACTCCCTAAAACACCCCCTCCCACTTAATTTTTTTTGCCAATGGGCATAAAATTACTCCACAGATTACTTGGTAACTGTCCAGGGTCAGAAACACCTTAAAGTTGGTGGTATCTGGCTTTTACCACCCCAATACAGTGATCGATTTTACAATTACTAATAGTAGCACAATCAGACATTATGTGCTACCTGATATATGCAATATGATGTACATATCACCACTTATCAAAAACGTTAGCTTGAATGTAATCAAGCCTTTACGTCTTCCAGTTCCTGAAAATAGAAGGAATAGAGAAATAAGTTAAGAAACAAAGTCAGATGTAGGATGTGGGAGATTGTACAATACAATTGGCCAGGTCTCTTAAAAAACTAAGTTTCATGAAAATAGGAGGTGGAGTGTGTTCTAGATTAAAAGAGATGGGAACAGGCACAGAAACTAGATCAACAGTCATTCTGGATGGGCTTGTAAAATAGTACAGCCTCTTTGGAAAACAGTTTACAAGCTAAATGTACATTTACTATGTGATCCCCCACAGTTCTTCACCTAGATATTCACCCAAGAGAAAATATATATTCACACAAGGACTTGTATATGAATGTTTGTTGCAGCATTATTTGTGAATGTCCCAAACTGGAAACAATCCAGATGTCCATCAACTGGCAAAAGGATAAACAAGATGTGATGTATGCATACAATGGAATATTCCTCAGCCATAAAAAAGGAAGAATCTATTGCTATATGTCATAACACAGATGAACATCAAAAACATTATGCTAAATAAAAGAAGCCAGATGCAAAAGACTGCACATTGTACGATTCCATCGATATGAAATGTTTAGAAAAAGCAAATACATAAAGATAGTAAGTAGGTTAGTGGTTGTCAGGAGCCGAGGGTAGAAACAGACATTATAGGGGCGCCTGGGTGGCGCAGTCGGTTAAGCGTCCGACTTCAGCCAGGTCACGATCTCGCGGTCCGTGAGTTCGAGCCCCGCGTCGGGCTCTGGGCTGATGGCTCAGAGCCTGGAGCCTGTTTCCGATTCTGTGTCTCCCTCTCTCTCTGCCCCTCCCCCATTCATGCTCTGTCTCTCTCTGTCCCAAAAATAAATAAACGTTGAAAAAAAAAAAAAAAAAAGAAACAGACATTATAATGGTCATCAGGGATCTTTTTGGCATAAAAAAAAGTGTTCTAAGACTGGATTGTGGTGATGGGTGCCCAACTCCGTACATTTACTAAAAATCATTGTATTGTACACTTAAAATGAAAATTTAAGTATAGAAATTACACCTCAATAAAACTGATTTTAAAAAGGATATGGCTGAAGTGATGTTGTGTGGTCCTAGACCCCCAGAGACCTTGCAGATTTCACCTTCCCCTACTGAAACCTTCCCTGAGACTGTCACGGAAGAGAACTGAGGTGCCCAGCCAACAGCCAGCACCAGCCACTGTACCTGGGAATGAGGCCACCTTGAATTTTTCAGCCCAGCCGACTTCTAGGTGACTGCAGCCATAGGAGCGAGTGTAAGGGGGGCCAGCAGAGGAAAAACCCAGCTGATCTGTGAATCATAAGACATAATAGTTTTATGGTAGTAACATATAGAGATACAATTAAATAAAAATATATGGGTCAAGCAATATGGCAAAGTGTTAACAATTGTATTTACATGGTGGCTATATGATGATTTATTGTGCTATTTCTACTATGTGTTTGAAAAATTTTAAACAAAAAGTTAAAATTGGCACATAGGAGAAAGCACACCCAAATAAGAAAATAGGCATTTTGGGTGGTTATAGGTGTCTCCCTCAGTTGATGTCTGCACTTCCACCAATGCAATTCTTGGAATTTGAGATACGTCCCGAGTGAGTAGCCACTGAGTGGGGAGCACAAGGGATTCTAATCAGAGGAAAAAGCAGATGCAGAGAGATAGAAACAGGACAGGGCATGGTTCAGTTGGGGCTTACTCATTTATTCAACAAAAATTACTAGCAGTGTACTTGGCACTGATAAGGGTACTGGGGATTCATTCAGTAGTGAACAAATTGGCTAAAATTCCTGCCTAATCAGAGCTTACATTCTAGCGAAGGAAGACAAATAATAATTAACAAACAATTGGATGGTATATATGGAATATTCAGTTAATCAGGAGTGGATCCAGGTTTTGTGAGGTTATACACACTTGGAACATGCATCACCAAATAAAAAAAGAAAGGATCTTTTGTGGGAAATTTTACAAAGATATGACCGTGTGACTACACTTCTGGAAGCCTTCCAGTGAGGGGTTATGGTCCTGATGCTTCATCAGCTTGTAATGTAAATCTGCCCCAGAGTTCTTTGGATTTCCCCAGAAGAACCGGGATGAAGATTTGAATGTTAATGGTGGATATGGGAATATCCAGGCAATACCAGTAATGGATGGGAATGTGAGAGAGAGAAGAAAAGTCAATGAATGTGCTCATTCCTACCCAGGGAACTAGGAAAAAGGTCACTTACTTGCTCCGACTCTCCTTGCTCACTTGAAGGGCAAGGAGACTGGAGTGTAGTTGTGTACACTATCTCCTGTCGGGCACTGGTTGACACATGTTCCTGGGGGCATTATTTCTGGGGCACTTCTGGCCTGTAGGGAGCAGAATGGGTGCCAGCAGTTAGAAATGGGACTGGCGAGCGAGCACCGGAGTACAAGTATTAAGAGGGAGATGTGGGTTTTGCCTTGAGGGCAATACCATTGTTCACACTTAACACCACTCTGATCCATTTATGCCCTGCATTAGGTTCATGGCAACCTGTCACCAATTCTGCGTTGGCCAGTCACATTTTCTAAAAAATACTCTTGTAACAAGATTGTTGGAAATTCATGCTTTCTCGGCTCTAGTTTGTCCCCAAACTGCAACTAATATTCACTATCTCCCTCATCTGCCATCAGTCTAGACTCCCCCTATCCTTGGCTCATCTTTCTACTGGTCTAGGTTGCTTGCCCAGTGGGAAACCCAAATCCTTCCTTGGGGAGGTCTGAGCCTTTAATTCTTGTGTCCTTGCCAAGTGCAGTTGCTGTGTATGGAAATGACAAGTGGTGGCCTGGTGGATCCCTAAGTTCCAGACATATTCTTCCCTGCCTCAATTATGCAGCAGCAATCTTATTTCCTCACAATATCTGGGTCACTAACCTCCGCCAGTGTAGTAGCTCTGCCCTGCTTTCCAATCTACAGCATGAGAAACCAAAAATGGCAGTCAGAGCTTTCGCTTCAGTAGAACCGTTGCTTAACCTCTTGGTGAAGTGGACCTTGGTCAAAGAGAGCCTAAAATTGCAGGGACAGGAACTGCTTCCACTTTTTGTTTTCAAGACCTGTGTGCTTTACCTAACAGAGACCTAATACCACATCTTGGCCAGTTCAAAGTGATTTTATCCTTTCAATGTGGATAGAGAGGAAATACTGCAAAGGCCCAGGCAGAGAAAAACAGATGTTTTAAAAGGAACAAAGCATGGGCTTAGACTTTTTTGAATCCCAGAAGAAAATAGATAGATATCAACAATACTTGAGAAAAGTGTACAGTTGGGGAATTTAGGCTGGCCAGATTTTTGGTTTTTTGGGAAAATTAAAGGAAGGTGTTATCATGTGTGCTAAAGCCCTGACAAAATACTTGTATGGAAACGAAAATTGTTTGGACATATAACCAAGGTCATCAACAGTTAACCAATATTTAAAATTTAAGAATTTGAGAGATCATGGGGGGGCCTGGGTGGCTCAGTCAGTTAAGCATCCAACCCTTGATTTTGGCTCATGTCATGATCTCACTGTTTGTGGGATCAAGCCTCATGTCAGGGTCAGTGCTGAGTGTGGAGCCTGCTTAGGATTCTCTCCCTCTCTCTGTCCCTCCCCCACGTGCATGCTCTCTCTCTCTTTCTTTCTATCTCTCTCAAAAATAAATAAACGTTAAAAAAAAGAATTGAGAGATCATGCTGTAAAGGACTGGTAATAAACATTAAAACCACTTAAACTTAGACTACAAAACCAAATGCAAACTTTATTGGAAACATTGAGGAAGACATAAATTAATGGAGAAATAGATAACATTGAGAGAGGAAAGCCTGTGTATTTATCCCACTTACTTATTGACTCTTCTGATGATGGCCACTGAATTCATTTTCCTATCACAAATAAGATCAAAATGAATATTCTTGTATTCTTCCTAGGCACAAAGGCTGGAGTTTCTCTATTATATGTACTCTAAAGTAGAACTCCTGATTAGAAAGATGGTCTTTATATTAAAAAATTTTTTAAACATTTATTCACTTTTTGAGAGACAGAGACAGTGCAAGTGGGGGAAAGACAGAGAGAGAGACAGAGGGAGACACAGAATCCAAAGCAGGTTCTAGGCTCCGAGTTGTCAGCGCAGAGCCTGACATGGGGCTTGAACTCACAAGTTGTGAGATCATGACCTGAGCAGAAGTCAGACACTTAACCAACTGAGCCACCCAGCCACCCCTTGAAAGTTGTTCTTGTTTTCAATTTAATGAGATGTTTCTAAATCATTTTTCAAAGGGGTTGTACAAATTATCTTTCCACCAGCAGTACATGAAAGTCCTTATTGCTTCACATTCTTGCCAATACTTAAGACTTTATTGTTGTTGAAATTTGTAAGAGTACTAGTGAGACTGAGCACTCTTTCATATGTTTACTGGCTATTTGACTTTCCCTGTCTGCTAACTGCCTGTTCACATCTTCTGTTCATTTTTCTGTTGGGTTATTTGTCTTTGCTTTTGTTTTTGATAACAGGGTTTCTGAATACATTCTAGATACTAACCATTGGTAATTTATATGGATTGCAGACTTCTGCCTGTCTATGGTGTGTCATTTGATTTTATTTATGCTATCCTTTTGGGCATTTGTTTTGTAGTGTTTGAGCCTTGGGGCATCCACTGGAGGTGTCTGGGTAGTAAAGATCTGGGGATTTTTAGCAGGATGCTGAATGATGTACATGAATGTGGTTCGACTCTTATGCATTTAAATCCTTTGGGCAAGTCATTACTCTTTCTGTGTCTCATTTTGCTTATTTGTAAAGTGGGCATATTAATAGCACATGTCTCATAGGGTTGTTGTAAAGATTGAATGAGTGTATTTTTTCTATTTCTGCATAAATTATCATAAATTTAGCAGCTCAAAACAACACAAACTTATTATCTTAGAGTTTCTGTGGATGAGGAACTGAGTCTGTTTTACTCTCACACGACCACCACACTCAAAGCACCTCTGACACCAGATATATGGGGCTTTTCCCCCACCAAGCAATTTTCTGTGACACTAGCTCTGTGTCCTACAATTTAACTCAAATCTGACACCATGTACCTAGAGACAACATCAGATCCCACAGGTTAAGGGCTCAGTCCTACAAGACTGCCCCCAACCTCACTTCAGATGCCAATTGCAAAAGTCTATGTTGCCACCTGTGCTTCTGACCCATAAGCTACAAATTTAAGGTTCCCATGACCCCCCCTCTTTGAATCTGATTAATTTAATAGAGTGGTGCACAGAACTCAGGAAAACAGTTTACTTAATGTTGACCAGCTTATTATAAAAGGATATGATAAAGGATACAGATGAAAATCCAGATGGAAAAGATGCATAGAGCAGGGTATGTAGGAAGGGCACAGAATTTCCGTACTTTCTGAGGACCACCACTCTGAGGGCAACCACCCCATCTTCTTTATATATTCACCAACCTAAAAGCTCGCAGAACCCTGTATTTTGGGATTTTTATGGAGGTTCCATCATGTAGGCATAAATCATTACCTTCGTTTCTAGCCCCACTCCCCTCTCTAGAGTGGGGCTGAAAATTCTAAGCTGCTTATCAGGTTTGGTTCTTCTCGTGACCAGGCCCTCAGCCAGGATCCCCAAAACAGTCACTCATTAGAACAGAAGACACTTCTATTACCTAGAAGACACTTTCTATTACCTAGACACTTCTATTACAAGGGATTTAGGAACTCTGTCCTGAGGTCAAAGATCAAATATTAGAACAAAAGATGTTCCTAGTGCTGTCATCACTTAGAAAGTCACAAGGATTTAGGAGCTCTGTGTGAGGAACCAGAGACAGACATCAATATATACATTTTCTATTCTCACAGGGTTCCAAGCACGTTTTTGCTGGGTCCTATGCTCTCATAAAGCTGAAATCAGGATTTTTGCCAGCGTTTTGATCTCCCTGGATTTGGGATCTTCTAAGCTCATTGGTTGTTGGACAGAATTCAGTTTCTTAAGGTTGTAGGACACTTTCTTGCTGTTGACCACTGGGCAGCCTTCTCATATCCTAGAAGCTGCCTGCCTTCCCTGCCATAGTCCCTCTCCCCAGCCTGGCAGTTTGCCCCTCTGTGAGGCTCTCATCTTCCAAATTTCTTCCTTCAGGAAGGGCCCAGTGACTTAAAAAATTTTTTTTTTTTTAAAGTTTATTCTTGAGGGAGGAGGGAGGGAGAGAGAGGGAGAGAGGAGAGACGGAAGACTTGAGAGATTGAGAGAGAGAGCGAGACATGCGAGCAGGAAGGGGCAGAGAAAGAATCCAAAGCAGGGCTCCTCACTGTCAGCCTGACATGGGGTCGAACCCCACAAATCATGAGATCGACCTGAGCTGAAGTCAGACACTCACTCAACCAGTGACTTTAAGACCTCATAGAATTAGGCTAGACCCAACCCAGGTGATTTCCCTTTGATTAACTCAAAGTACACTGATGAGGGGCTTTTATTACATCTGCAAAATCCCTTTTGCCATGTGATGTAATATAATCACCAGTTACAGTCCACAACTCATACTCAGTGGGGAAGAGATTGTAGAGTGTGTACAATAGGGGGCAGGAACCCTTGGGGTCATCTTAAGAATTCCACCTAGCATAACATTCATACTCACTGTTCAACCTGCAACAGATTATTGGTCAATTCCATAATATTTGTATTATAGAACTTGAGGAATTCATATTGGGCGTTTTTTTAAAAGTAATGCTCTACATCCAACATGGCACTTGAACTCATGACCCCCAGATCAAGGGTTGCATGCCAGCCAGTCGTCCCTTGTATTAGACTCTCTTATCTGTTACCCCCTGAGCCCTTTGGGAAAAGGCAGTCTTGAACAGAATGGAGGGCAGGAGTAAAAGTATTTGGAAAGGCCCCCTGCCTGAAGTCACAGAGGATCAGGACCAAAGCCAAGAAGCTCTGTGTTTTCTTTTCAGGTTAGAACCAATAGCTAGAGCAATGACATGCTTTGGTCTGACATTTGGTTGCCCTATTCATTGCACAGTTGAATAACTTTTCATTAGGTTTCCTCAAGATGAATATGCCTTCATTCTCTTTAGGGTCTTAGCAAATTAGATTTCTGAGTTATTTTATAAAAATTAACTCTGTTATTTTTAATGATGACTGGAAGAAGGAAGAGAAAATCATCATTCATAGAATTTTTAGTGGGAAAAAATAATAACTTTAGTATTCTTTAGGGGGAGCATTTTTGGGTGAAAGTTACCCATATGGTCCCCATGATTATTATTACTTCAAATATGAACCTGAGTGAAAAGAAAAATTTGCTGATTTTTGTGTTTGAGATTCATGTACCCAAGGCACAGGGAGTGTTCAATTTATTTGTAATACAATAAATTATGCATTAGATTAACATTTTTGGTGATTCATTTTCTCACTTATTAATTTAATGAATACAATTTTTCAAAGTGAGGTTTAATATTGTGAGTAATACAGGCCTATCCTCCTGGGTTAAGTGAGAATACCTTCATTTTCATAACTTACAGCATTATCCCTTATATAGAGAGGTTGAACCAAATGCCATGCTTGCTGCATTTGCCTGTATGAGGATGGTTTGTTTAAGAGGAAACATTTTGTGTTTGGCTGAAACTAACCATTTGGAAAAAAATCTCAGGAAACTTTACGGACTGAATTGTTTTCATGGTTCTAAGAATTTATAAATAAACTAACTGTGACAATGAAAAGAAATGGTTATAAAGATTATTACTTAATATAAAAGAATATGAACTAGTGTCATCAAGAACTTAGAAACCAGTTTTGATGATACATATGGTGTATATTAGGTAATAAAACTATGTTCTATCTTTCATTTCAGTATCTATGAGGATAAAGCTAACTGAGCAGCAATGAGTATGGAGCACACCTAGCTCACAATGAATCTGTGATCACTGGCATTTATGCAAAATAAAATTCATCAATAAGCTTTAAAAGAAAGAAAACATAATCAACATTGGATGCTATCATATAATAAGATACTCTATGTACATGTTGGAAATGCAGTTATTTAGTAGAGTTCCATTGTAAAAATCATACAGAATTCATTTCTGGGGGGTGGGTTAAACATAATTTAAGTAGGTTTCCCTTCAGTGTATCAATCCTATGTGGATATTTCCAGGTGGAATGAATTTTTTGGAAATTTTGGAAAACAAAGTTGGTTTGTTCTAGTTCTGGGTAGTCCTACCTCTACCAGGTTGCTCTTCACTGCTACCAGATCTTGGCACCTGGCTGGCTCATTTGGTAGAGCATGCAACTCTTACTCTTGGCGCTGTGAGTTTGAGCCCCATGTTGGGCATAGAGATTAAAAAATAAGGGCAACTGCCGCCAGAGCTTCTCATTTTTTTTTTTTAATTTTTTTTTCAACGTTTATTTATTTTTGGGACAGAGAGAGACAGAGCATGAACGGGGGAGGGGCAGAGAGAGAGGGAGACACAGAATCGGAAACAGGCTCCAGGCTCTGAGCCATCAGCCCAGAGCCTGACGCGGGGCTCGAACTCACAGACCACGAGATCGTGACCTGGCTGAAGTCGGACGCTTAACAGACTGCGCCACCCAGGCGCCCCAGCTTCTCATTTTTAAACATGTTTTGATATGTGTATATGCTGAGAAATGATAACTTTGTTAATACCAATAACTTCACATAGTAAAAAATTTTTTTTCCAGTGATGAAACTTTTAACATTTACTCTCTTAACAACTTTCAAATATGCAATACAGGATTGTTAACTATATTCACCATGCTGTATGTTACTTCCCCAGAACTTATTTATCTTATAACTTAAAGGTTGTACCTTTTGACTACCTTCACCCATTTCATTCGTCCCTCACGCCCTGCCTTTGGCAACCATCAATCTGTTCTTTGAATCTTTCTGTTTTTTTTTTAATTCCATATATAAGTGAGATCATATGGTATTTGTCTTTTTCTGATCTATTTCACTTAGCGCAGTGCCCTCAATATTGTTGCAAGTAGCAGGAATTCCTTCTTTTTATGCCTAAATAATATTCCATTTTCTTTGTCTATTCATCTGTTGATGGACACTTAGGTTTCTTCCATGTCTTGTCTATTAAAAATAATGCTACAATGAACATGGGGTTGCAGATATCTTTTCAAGCTAGTGATTTTGTTCCTTTGGATATATACCCAGATGTGTAATTGCTGGATCATATGGTAGTTCTATTTTTAATTTTTGGGGGAACCTCCATATTTTTTTTCACAGTGGCTGCACTAACTTACATTCCCACCAATAGTGCACAAGTGTTCCCTTTTCTCCACATCTTTGCCAATATTTGTTTCTTGTGTTTTTGATAATAGCCACTCAACAGATGTGAGGTGTTTTCTCATTGTGGTTTTGATTTGCATTTCTCAGATGATTAGAGAAAATTACATTTTCATGTACCTGTGGGCCACTTGGATGTCTTCTCAGATCTCTCTCTCTCTTAAAAATGAATAGCCTTTTAAAAAGAGAGAAAAAAAGAGAAAGGGAGACACAGAATCCAAAGCAGGTTCCAGGCTCTGAGCTGTCAGTGCAGAGCCTGATGCAGGGCTCAAACTCATGAATTTGAAGATCATGATTTGAGCTGAAGTTGGACACTTAACTGACTGAGCCACTCAAGCACCCTCAGATCTCATTTATAAAAGAAGCAGGAATTGAGCTCTGTTTTGTATGAGACCTTCTAATTTTTAAATGTTGGCTCAATTTTTGTGAAGGTGCCTTTTGGCCCAAAGGAGGAAACCTGTGTGTGGCCCATAGGAGAGAGAGATCTGTGTGGGGCATTGATATTGATGTGAAACAGAAAGAGGACATGTTCAGGACCATTGTGCTCGTCACTTGCCTGGCCTTTTAGGGAAACCTCTCCATCTTCTGGACCTTAGCTTCCATTTATGCAAGAAAGGATTGGCACATTCCTGGTTCTGGGACAGGCATGTGGTGGGGGTGGGGTGGTCAAAAGGTACAGACTTCCAGGTGTAAGCTAGATAAGTATTAGAGGGGCACCTGGGTGGCTCAGTTGGTTAAGCATCTGACTCTTGGTTTCCACTCAGGTCATGATCTCCTGGTTCGTGAGTTTGAGCCCCACATCAGGCTTTGTGCTGACAGTGTGGAGCCTGCTTGGGATTCTCTCTCTCCCTCTCTCTCTGCCCCTCCCCTACTCACTCTCTTGCTCTCCCTCAAAATAAATAAATAAATTAAAAAAAAATTTTTAAAGATAAATAAGTACTAGGGATGTAATGCACAACATGATGCGTGTAGTTAACACTACTGTATGGTATATTTGAAAGTTGTTAAGAGAGTAGATCTAAAGAGTTCATCCCCAAATCAAAACTATTTCTCTTCTTCTTTTTTTGTATCTATATGACATGGTGAATGTTAACTGAATTTCTTATGGTAATCATTTCACAGTTTATACAAGTCATTATGCTATAAGCCTTAAACTTATATAGTGCTATATGCCAATTATATCTCAATAAAACTGGGGGGAAAGGAGGTGATCAGATGATATGTTCTCTAAAGATCCCTCCTCTGAAACTCTTAACATACTTTTTCTATTTTGTACCAGCAACATACTATGTTTCTTTGAAGAATCGTCCATTACAACATGAAATTCATACTACATTACTTGATTTCTCATTTATTTTCATATACTCCTTTGGTTCCCATAGATATTCTCAGAGAAGTAGCATGCTCCAGGTCAGCAGTAACTTGTTACTCTTTTGTTTTGACATTATAGGCTTTTTAGGGATTAACTTCTTAATTTATAGCCCAAGAAATAAAGTCCGTCTACTATATACAAAGGGAATTGGCATCGTAATTATTTTCTCTCTTCTTTCATTCTGTGTGGCATTACTTTTGGGGCCATGATAGGAAGCAGAAAATGAAATAGAAGGTAGACGTATTTAGTGAATCTTAGCTTTTCAGGCAGTCAGTCTAGTTTATCCAGTTCCAGTTTCTACTTCACTTTTAACAGTGTAGAAATTCTAAAAATTCTAGCACTAGATGTAGTAATTCCAGTTTTGTAGGCTAGGCTGCAGAATTGGGTTTTTATTAAGATTGGTTTCCTAGATTCCTGGAATTATTTTTTAACAATCTGGGCTTGTTATGCCATCTCAAAGTGTTGTACCATTTTTAAATACAACACTCATGTATAAGAAAAACAATAAGAAACAGGCAACCTCATTGTAAAATCCTATTCACCATCCCTAACCATTTGTCAAGGTCTCTCTACATATTTGTTGTGAAAAGGTATCCTTAGCAACCAAGATGGTTGGCTTTTCATATAAAAGAGACCCCAGACCATTCTTCTAACATCTAAAGATTCAACTTCCCCACAATAACAAGCACACAGATGGCGAGACGTGACAGCAAAGCACGTGGGCCAGAGCACTTGAATAAAAAGTGGATGTGCTCTAGGCCACACACACGGTGATTTCCCTTCTCAGCACTCTTTTTATCTTTCATCAAGTCTCTCTGAGCAAGGCTGCCCTACAAAAGAAATCCAGCATTTCATTAGGACACTTGGGAAAACTAAGAGAATATAAAAATCCTCCTGGAGCATTTTTAAAATGAAGAATGAAAGAGAGTCATCTGAAGTTTCCACTTGGAAGTGAAATGTATATTCTTACAAATTGTCCTTATTGAAAAAGAATGATAACAAGAAAAGAATGATTAGTCCCTAAGATGGTCATATTAGGGCATACAGTAAAACCTTGGTTTGCAAGCATAATATGTTGCTGAACCTGCTTGTGATCCAAAGTACTCATATATCAAAGCCAATTTCAAGAACCATCGGCCCTGGACACCTGGATGGCTCAGTTGATTGAGCATCCAACTTCGGCTCAGGTCATGATCTCATGGTTCGCAGTTCATGAGTTTGAGTCCTATATTGGGCTCTGTTGCTGACAGCTTAGAGCCTGGAGCCTGCTTGGGATTCTGTATCTCTGTCTCTCACTGCCCATCCCTTGCTCATGCTCTCTCAAAAAACAAAAATAAAAAACAAACAAACAAACAAACAAAAAAAAAACACCCCAAAACAAAACAAAAAAACACCCATTGGCTCAGTTGTGGTCATGTGACATTCGGTGTCACATACTACTCATATGGTGAGACATTGCTCGTTTATCAACTTAAAATTTATTAGAAATGTTTGCTTGTCTTGGGGAGTACTTGCAGAATAAGTTACTTGCAATCCAAGGTTTTACTGTACTTGAGAAAATAACATGGAGGTTGTTTTCTCATTTTTACCCTGAAATTGGTGAATTCGTTCAATTAAAGGGAATTCCTCTGCTTCTAAAATGGTCCTTCTTTTCATAAACTAGGTTGGGGAGATTTTCAGAAAGAAGCTTTCATTTTCAAATTTTTTTTGGAGATACTAATGCCCTTTTCCTTTTCTTCTGCAGGAAATTGCAGTGCATGTCTCAATTCAAAACCATGAAAGAAGAATGGGCTTCCTGAGTACAGGTGGTCAGAGCTATCTGCTAATGTGAATAAGAAAAATGGGAGGGGGACATCAACGATAAAAATCAAGCCCTTCCTTTTTTGGCTCTCATGTTTTGGGTAGTCATTTCCTGCTTCTAACTTGATTCTCTTCACTTCTGTTTAAACTGCAGAAATGTTCCTAGAATTGGTTGTTCATGCTTAGAAATCTCTGTACTGACAACTTATAGATTTTTTTTTCACCTTCTTGTGTGTGGCTGACGGACTGTTAAGTGACATTTACAATTCAGGCAATCCTTTGTGTTTCTGACCTGCCAGTTTCTACACGAAATAAGGACGAGCAGCTTGGAGAGTCTCAGTCTGAACAAGGCTATTTGAGCTCAGAGGGAACAATGTTCCCTCATGAGAGGTAGGAATAAAGAATTAGCTCAGGGTGTGCAAGGGAACATTTCAGACTTTCTCCTCTTGTAGAATTCAGATCTGGTTTTATAGTTGTCCAGTTTCTAAAAACCCAAGGTCACTTTTGACATGAGTCATCTGGACATAATCAAATAATTGTGGGCAGTTGTGTGAAGGGGTCACACACACAGGGAAAGGGGAAAGGGGGAGAGCCTCCTATTGCTCTAGGGTTGCTTGCACCCATGGTTTCTGTTTTTAAACCCAGACAGGACTTGGTGGGTTTCTTTCTTATTAATGAGTCCCCCTTAAGATACTCACTCAAGAAGTTCTATTATTTTATGGTCTGAAATGATCACATTCACTCTTACATAAATTAAGTAAAAGCTTGTTACAAGTTACCTTATGGTCTTCCTTGGGGGGAAATCACCCCTTAAGGGAATGGCAGACTTCTTTCATGTGGACTAGAATGCACGCACTACCCAGCAGATAATGCATTAAAGCACAGAAGTTTGGCTGTCGACATGGGATCTACCATTTTGTCTTCCATCAAAAGAACATGAGCCCAAGTAACACGCAGCCCAAGAGCACATGCTCTCAAGTTCAAAGTCAGCATGCCATTAATAGTCAAATAAACCTAGAAAAAAAAAATCGAATTTTTTTCTCCTTCCTGACTGTATCCAAAGATAATCACATGCCTCCTTGGCTCAAGATGCCAATTTTGGTAAATACATAAATGTAATATGTTTCTATTTCATTTTTGTGCTCTTTTTTTTTTCTGTCATATTGAGGGTTTCTGTGAAATGGTGCACTTCGAATTGCTTCTGTCAGTTCCAGTTTGCCTCCATCCAGCTAAGGAGAGGCTGGGGGAAAAAACAGTGCAATTTAAATAATAGAGTTATTTAAAGTGAAAGATAGCAAGGCTGTAGTTCTTGCTCACCAGTATAAATTGTTTCTGGTCTCAACTGGCTTTATAATCCATGGTTCCTATTTTCTGGATAGATTTTACTCTGTGAATCAGAGGATTTCCTGTAATAAGGCAGAAGTAGTTTCATTCAGGACCATATCTTGGTCCAGATGTTCTTTTGAAAAGATTGCCAATCTACAAAGGCAGAGGGCTGCAGTTTTGGCAGGGAGAAAGTCCTTCAAATGGGCCACTAGATGGTGGTGCTGCACTGTCAGTGCTAAATGCTGCCCGCCCTCTACATTTCAGGGCTGGGAGTATTCCTGAGGAGAGAACTCTGATCACTGAAGTCTGTGCCCAGGAGCAATAAGGTTGGCCAAGCAAAGGTGGTCTTTATATGTCATATATCTGGGAACTGGATATTCTGTTAAGCTTTTATTGAGGCTGTGATTTGTTGACTCAACAAACTATTGGTTGGTCTGTCTAAAGGTCATGATGTTTTTTGTTTTTTGTTTTTGTTTTTTTTAATTGGAAAGGACCTGAAAGGGCAAAGTGCAAAAATTTGTTGAGATTATATGTAACATTTTTTTACAGTAATTCATGCTTTTCATTGGATGATTAAAATTTCCCAGAGACTGAGGACTTTGATACCTGAATGGAAAAGTAAAGAACTGTTGGCCAGGGTAGCATCAGGTGGCAGGAGCTCTGCCCTACATCCTGAATAAGGAGCTGGAAGGTTGCTGGGCCTTTTCTCAGCTACATTATGAGAGATTTGGACTGGCTCCTGATAAGGTTCCTTCTAACAGTCTATGGTTGTCTGCAGTTGCCAAGTATAGAAGCCCCTGAAAGCCATTTAATTTTACTCCAATTTACTGTGAAGGCATATGGGTGTTTGTAGTGTAGTATATATGTGAATAATGCTCTTGTTTAATGTCAGAAATGGTGTTCATTCCTGGAATTCCAAGGTATGGAATGAAACTTTGGAGTTTTAGTTAAAGAGATAATGAAACTGTTTATTACAATATCATCTTAGGCTTCATCTTTGCTGTAAATGTTTTAGAAACCACTGGCCATCTCTTTGCTACATTTAAAATCACGTCAGAAAGTCAGACAGAGAGACAAATACTGTACATACGTTCTCACTTATATGTGGGATCTAAAAATGTTAAACTAAAAGAAATAGAGTAGAATGGTGGTTGTCAGGGTTGGGGGGTGGAGAAAATGGGGAGATGGTCAAAGGGGTACAAATTTCCCTTATAGGATGAGTAAGTTCTGGGGATCTAATGTACAGCATGCTGATTATAATTTAAAATATTGTATTATACGCTGGAAAGGTGTTAAGGGAGTAGATCTTAAAAGTTATCACCACACACACACACAGAGGTAATTACAGGAGGGAATGGAGGTGTTAACTAACCTCATTGTGGTAATCATTTTGGAATGTATACACATCTCAAATCATCACATTGTTCACCTTAAACTTACATGTATTATATATCGATAAAATCTCAATAAAGCTGAAAGAATTAAATTCATATTAGAACTTTTGGATCATAAGTCTGACAATAAAGAATTATGTAATCTTGTAAGGACATGATATATTTTACACAATTGTGTATATATTCCCTTTGAATTAACTTATTCATTAATTTTCTTTTAAGTGATGTATTCATATATTGAGGGAACCAGTAATGTGCTCTGCCTTCAAGGAGATTACATTTTTCTAGTGAGACAATTAATTGGACAAGCAATTACAAGAATGTGTGGGTATGTGATCTAAGTGGAGAAATACAAGATTTTCTGAGAGAACATAGTAATAGAGATGAAAATTTCTCTCTGCAACAACTTCACATGGAAAAACTACAAGTAGATTTGATTTTACAGGGATGTTTACACAAAAACAATCCTTTAACAGAGGGAAAAAAAAACCCATAGTGTGTCTGTGTTAAATGCCTCTTTCCTTTATGAAACCTGGAAACATATGCAAAATTCTATCAACCTTTTGATTATAGATGTTATAGAAAAGCTACAGAATAAATACTAAGGGAATATTTTTCTTTTAGTTTTCAAGTCACATCAACAGTTGTATCTGGAAAAAAACTTAAAATTTTTTTTCAAATTTATTTTAATGTTTTATTTATTTTTGAGAGAGAGAGACAGAGCGTGAACATGGGAGGGGCAGAGAGAGAGAGGGAGACACAGAATCTGAAGCAGGCTCGCTTATCAGACTGAGCCACCCAGGTGCCCCTAAAAAATTTTTTTTTTAATGTTTATTTTTGAGAGAGAGAGAGAGACACACACACACACACACACACACACACACACACACACGGAGTGTAAGCAGGGGAGGGGCAGAGAGAGAGGGGGAGACACGAATCCAAAGCAGGCTCCAGGCTTTGACTGAGCCACTCAGGCACTCCATGGACAAAAACTTTATCAGTAGGCTTTCCATTCATTGTGAAACTTTCTGTGCCCCCTCCCCCACCATTACTTATATCCTTCCTTTAGGAAAATTATGAACTCCTAATTAGGACTTAATAGTTACCCAAAATTTGAAAATAAGAAGCAACAGTTTGCGTTTGCAATAAGACCATTCAGGTTAATGGCAACTTTTGCTTGTATGCAAGAATAATATACTGAAATCTGTCATTCATACTGTGAACAAAACAAGGGAGAAAATATCCTAGAACCAGTGATTCATAGTTATTTTTGTTGGGGTGAAAAACCATCTCTTGAAAAGTACAATGGTTCAATGAACAAATGTCACAGTGCATGGGATGACATAAGCCATACTCGTAGCTGAATGGAGGAAGAAAAAGAGTTTTTTTTTTACAAGGCCAGTTTTGATGCAATTGAAATATTACATTTAAAAAACCCTACTCATTGTTGATGAGTAATCTGATTTTGATGATGGTCCTTTGTTTGAGATACATATATTCTGACAACTTTCCACCCCCAAATAGAATGTTTGAAGCTTTCTATTATCCTTTATTAATGTTTTCTGTATTATTCCCACACCTTGGGCTACTGCTAAGTGCCACATCCAATTTTAGCAACCAGAATGTCTTGTGAGCCCTTCTCCAGGGGCAGTTTTTGGGGTGTGTATATGAATCAGAGAATGTTAGGGGTGGACATGGCTTTAAAGACCACCTAATCCCTTATTTTAACAGATGGAAGATTCAATCTTGAGAAATTTGGTCACATCTGATAGGTCATGGAGCTCCAACTAAAACTCAGAGAAGAGAAGTTATGAGAGAATTTGTTTTTATGAAGAATTTACTGGGATGGCCATGGAACACACCTTATTTTATTTTAGTCCCCAAGTAACCGTTTGTCATGGGCAAATCTTTATTTTTAGATGAAGAGATTAAGGCTAGAGAAGTAAAGAGTAGCAGTCCAGATCTGAGTTTGCTGGCTTTTCAGTCACTCACTTACTCACTCATATCTGTTGAGAGGCCATCTGTGTCACACACTGTGCTAGGGATATGGAGGTGTGCAAACATAGGTGGATTCCAGGCTCAATTTGTTTATGGTTTAGCTGCAGAGATAGATATCATCTAAATAATCATACAAAAAGATGTAAAATTACCCATGAAGGCTCTGAAGGATAGGACAAGTCTTTTGCTCCATATTGTGATACAAAAGCAGGGGTGCCTGGGTGGCTCTCAGTTGCTTAAGAGTCCAGCTTCAGCTTAGGTCATGATCTCACGGTTTGTGAGTTTGAGCCCTGCATCGGGCTCTGTGCACACAGCTCAGAGCCTGGAGCCTGCTTCAGATTCTTTGTATCCCTCCCTCTCTGCCTTTCCCCACTTGTGGTCTCTCTCTCAAAAATAAATAAACATTGGGAAAAAAATGTGATACAAAAGCAGAGCAGAGCCTTTTCCCATGAATGTGGTCCTGGCAGCGGCTTGGCTAACCAAGTGCCAACCTCTTAGACAGCCAGGTTGGGGAAGAAGCTGGATCATTTGGTAGGATGACAATCAGTTGGTAGGATGGCCTAGGTGCTACCCTTTGATTAACTTCTCTGGGGCCTCATGGTCTTGCTTTCACATGGCTTCCTCTAGTGATTTTTCTGTCATAGTTTTGTGTCAATAGCTGTGTCAATTTTTTTTCAACTGTAAAAAAGATTTGCTTTGTGAAGTTGTGCTCAGAAGGTACAGCTTGCATTGCTTTCTCCCAACCACACTTTCTGAATCTTGGTAAAACTCCATGGAAATTGACTGTGACATTGGTGGTACTTTTCCTTACTATGAACTGTGATCTTAAAGAAATAAGTCACCTTGCCTATTTATGAGTGAATAATCCATCCGTCCATCCATCCATCCATCCATCCATCCATCCATCCCCTCTTCTATCTATTTCTCTTTAGTGGTTTTTCCTCGTTCTGATGCAGAATTCTAAGGAAGGTTTTGTCAGTGGTTATGATGACTTTGTAAAATTTGCTTTCTTTTTTTTTTTTTATTTTTTTTTCAACGTTTATTTATTTTTTTTGGGACAGAGAGAGACAGAGCATGAACGGGGGAGGGGCAGAGAGAGAGGGAGACACAGAATCGGAAACAGGCTCCAGGCTCCGAGCCATCAGCCCAGAGCCCGACGCGGGGCTCGAACTCACGGACCGCGAGATCGTGACCTGGCTGAAGTCGGACGCTTAACTGACTGCGCCACCCAGGCGCCCCAAATTTTGCTTTCTTATAAGACAGAAACCAAAAGGAAATATGGAAAAGGAAATGATTTTGTTTTGACAGAATAGAACCTTAAATGAATGTTGTCTTTTTGATATCCACTGTTGTCATTATAAAGTTTGTATAACACACTTTGTTTTTTCTCTTTTGATCTTTCCAGATATATTTTCTTGCAAATATGTGCATACATATACTTACTCATTTTTATGAAAATGAAATCATACTCTGTAAACATTTTGTGGCCCTTTTTGCTTTTAGAAATATAAAATAAGCATTTTAAGTTAACAAAGCTCTTCACAATAGTTTTAATGGCTGCACAGTATCCCATTGTAAGAACGTGCCATAATTTACTCCATTTAATTAATTCAATTAATCTCCTTTTTTTGGGTATACTTTAGAATTTCTCCATTCTTAGAAACTTTGATGCAATGAACATTCTTGCATGGTTACTTTGTGCACCTGGTCATTAATTTCCTTACAATAGATTTCTAGAAGTGGAATTTGCTATACGAAAGGCTTTTGATACAGTTGGCCAAACAGTTCTTTTTCAAAAGTTGAACCAATTTATCCTCCCATCAGTAGAGCGTGAGGATATCTGTCTCTCCACTGATTTTCTGTCATAAGTCACTAAGCAATGCCAGTGAACATTTTTTACCATTGAAAACTTTTCCATTATTGACTGGATGCTTTTCTTGTTTTGTCAATTGCCTGTCTGTATACTTTGGCTGATATTCAACTGAAGTGTCTGTCTTATTTTTTTTTAATTTTTTAAAATTAAAAAAAATTTTTTAATGTTTATTTATTATTGAGAGAGAGACAGAGCATGAGTGGGGGAGGAGCAGAGAGAGAAAGGGAGACACAGAATCTGAAGCAGGCTCCAGGCTCTGAGCTGTCAGCACAGAGCCCGATGCGGGGCTCGAACCCATGAACCGTGAGATCATGACCTGAGCTGAAGTCAGACGCTCAACTGACTGAGCCACCCAGGGCCCCTCTGTCTTTTTTTTTTTTTTTTAAAGTCCCTTTGCATAGAAAGGACATTTTCTCAGTTTATCATTTATATTTTAACTATGATAATGATGTCTTTTGATTACAAAATTATAACACTTTGGTATAATCAACTTTATTTACTTCTTCCTTTGTAGTTGTTGTTATGCCCCAAGTTCATATAATTATTCCACATTTTTGTTCTAGTGCTTTATTTTAAAAGATTTATATCTGCTTGGAAACTATTTTGGAATATGGTGTGTATTAGAAATATGATCTTTGTTCTAAAGTAATTAAAATAAATACTTAGATCTATTTCTTGGGCTTTTAATATTGGTCATTGATCTGTCTTCAGGGGAAGGCCCCAATATTACATTGTTTAGATTAGTATGTTTTTACTATTTTTTAATTGTTACACTATGCAAAATGTACATAACATAAAATTGATCATTTTAACCATTTTAAATGTGCAACTAAATAGTGTCAGCTACATTAACAATGTTGTGCAACTATATCATTATCCATTTCCACAACTTCTCCACCATCTCAAATAGGAGGTCTGTACTCATTAAACAATAATTTCTTGTTCCCTCCCTTTAGCCCCTGGTAACCTCTGTTCTACTTTCTGTCTCTATGAATTTGCCTATTCTAGGTACCTAAAACTGGAATCGTACAACCTTAGTCATTCGTGTCTGGCTTATTTCACTTAGCAGAATGTTTTCAAGGTTCATATATATGTAGCATGTATCAAAATCTCATTCCTGGGGTGCCTGGGTGGCTCAGTCAGTTGAGTGTCCCACTTGGGATCATGATCCCCCTGTTTAGGGGGTTTGAGCTCCGTGTCAGGCTCTGCTGACAGCTCAGAACCTGGAGCTTTGGATTCTGTCTTTCTCTCTCTCTGCCCCTCCCCTGCTCATACTCTGTCTCTCTCTCAAAAATAAATAAAACATTTTAAAAAATTAAAAAAATTTCATTCCTTTTACAATTGAATAATATTCTGTATATGTATATACTACATGTTTTTAATCCATTCATCTGCTGATATTTGGGTTGTTTCTCCCTTAGGCTATTGTGAATAATGCTGTGATGAACACTGTTATAAAAGTATCTATAATGTAGTTTTATAATTCCCTTTAATATATTATAGTGTGTATTTCCACTCATTATTCTTCTCCTTAAAATTTTTCCTTAGATATCCTGCATGTTTACTTTTGCTGCTAAATGTGAAGATAATTTGATTTGCTTTTAAACCTCTAATCTCAAATGCTTTTGAATTTTATTTTGGATCATATTGAATTTATACATTAATTTCGACAAAGTTGATATTGTGATATTTAGAGTTCTCAATCAAATATTATGGCTTGCCTCTCTTAAATAATGATGCCCCCGGTAGAGTTTTGAACATACTAGGATAGCTCTTCTGTGTTTTTTGTTAAGACTATTCTTAGGTATTTTACAGTTTCTGTAGTTATTTTTATGGAATAGTTTGCATTTTATTTTCTACTGCTTATTGCTGGTACACAGAAATTCTTCTACATTAACTTTTGTTACCGGGTGCGTACTTGAATAACATGTATATTATAAACGTTAAACTGTTAGTTAATGTTTTAAATTGATAGTGTGCTTGGCTTCCTCTCTGCATGGATTGTTTTTATGTTTGCCAGATACATATTTAACAGGAAAAAAAATTTGTTTTCAAAGATTGAATTGTTGCTGTGTATCCATATTATAGGGAACAGTGGCCTTTATCTTAAAGGCAGACAGCTCTTTTCTTTGGGAAAACTCTTAGTAGATCTTTGGTTATGGAAATCCTAGATAAGTGAGCATAAGGGCTGTTCATGTGTCTGGGGTGATTAGGGCAGGTGGATAGTGGCCAGAGTAAGGAGGTGATTGGGGGTGTGGACTCTGGATTGTTTGGTTAGTATTTGAAAAGGAGCCCCCAAGAGAAGGACGCCTCTCAAGGAGACAGGGGTGGTGAAGCAGTGGAGGCTAAGTCAAGGTGACTCAAACATATTAGTAGGTTGTTCAGAACAAGTCATGTCCAACATATGCATGGAGGGCAGATATTAAAGGCATCAAGTTTATGGGACGCCTGGGTGGCTCAGTCCATTAAGTGTCCAACTTAGGCTCAGGTCATGATCTCACGGTTTGTGAGTTCAAGCCCTGCGTTGGGCTCTGTGCTGACAGCTCAGAGCCTGGAGCCTGCTTGGGATTCCGTCTCTCCCTCTCTCTCTGCCCCTCCCCTGCTCACACTGTCTCTCTCTGTCTCTGAATAATAAATAAATGTTTAAAAAAATTAAGCATCAAGTTTATAGAACCTAGAAACATGGTTAATACATGGTCTTTCTCAGTTTTTCAAAGCCTTCAGTAAAGTTCTATCTTATGATAATGGTACTTTGAGGAATCAAGGAAACAAGAGCTATTTTCTATGTTGAAGATGTTGCTATAGGAGGTGAATAGAGTAGAAAATCAGAATGAGAGGTGACCAGGAGAAACATGAGCAATCCCACCAAGAATTCTCAGAAACACTGAGGAGGGCTGTAGACATCATGTTGGATGGAGGCTCAAGTCAACTTTTAGAAGATAAATACTTTAAAGAGGCTGGAGGAGTTGAAAACACTAATGGCAAGCCCTTGGGTTATGTAGTAGACATTTTAAGTTTTAGAGGTTAGGGAATGGCTTGAGGGCTGGTTTGTTTCCAGAAAAGGGCTCCCTTATATAGGGGAGCAAAATATGCTACCGCAAAATATGTTTCATTGGCATATAGATTATTTTAGGCTGGTTATTTTTAAAAAACAAAAGACCCATGAAGAACCTTTGACCTTTCACTTAGCTGCATGAAAGTATCTAGATAGAAGTCCTGGAAGTCCTGCTCCAGGAAAGGAGCTGTCACAATAGATGAGTACCTTATAATATGAACTAGGTATGGCAGACAGGGAACATTGAGTGAAGTATCTCCCAAATTAAAGACAGAAGTCATAGTAAAAGAAATGAATACTATGTGTTCTCCTTAAATTGGCCACAGCACATCTGGTCCAATTATGCATCTTAATACTACCACATGTTCGTTGAGAGAACTACTTTTTCTTTAACCAACTCTACTGGTTGCGTTCTTATCTATCATGTAGTGTAAAGTCAGGTCAACTTAGAATGATAGAAGTAGTGCTTTTATAATAAATGTCAGGGCAGTTTTCTAGTATTTATTGTTAAAACTTATGTTTTTCATATATATTTCATGTATATTTATATTTTCATATTTTCACACATATTTATATATCTATTCATATATTTCATATATCATATTTTTCACATATATATTTTTTAAATCCAGTTAGTTAGCATATAGTGTAATAATGATGTCAGGAATAGAATTTAGTGATTTATCACTTACATACAACATCCAGTGCTCATCCCAACAAGTGCCCTCCTTAATGCCCATCATCCACTTAGCCCATTCCCCCCACCCAACACCCCTCCAGCAGCCCTCACTTTGTTATCTGTATTCAGAGGCTCTTATGGTTTGTCTCCCTCTCTGTTTTTATCTTATTTTTGCTTCCCTTACCCTATGTTCATCTGTTTTGTTTCTTAAATTCCACATATGAGTGATATCATATGATATTTGTCTTTCTCTGACTGACTTATTCCACTTAGTATAATACACTCTAGTTCCATAAACTTACAATTTTTCTTTACATCCAAATGAAGTTAAGGACTCATTAAAAAAATTTTTTTTAACGTTTATTTATTATTGAGAGACAGAGAAACACAGAGTGTGAGCAGGGTAGGGGTAGAGAGAGGGGGAGACACAGAATCTGAAGTAGGCTCCAGGCTCTGACCTGTCAGCACAGAGCCCGACGCGGGGCTCGAATTCACAAACTGCGAGATCATAACCTGAGCGGAAGTTGGTCGCCTAAACAACTGAACCACCCAGGTGCCCCACCTTAAAAAAAAATTTTTTTTTAACGTTAAGGACTCATTTTTTACTCTTGTTTCTATCTAAGAGTGTGGATGACATCAGAAAATCTTATCTTTTCTGTTCTGAGTGGAAGTGAGGAAATATGATTACCAAAAAAGATTTTTATCTTCAAGTTATTGAGAAGTTTTCTGAATAGTTCAAAGGAGAAATAAAAATCACATAATGATAAAATGAAAGCTTGCTTGACATTTTTCTTAAATTTTAACAAGAGGTAATTTGATAACTTATTGCTGGCTAACGTCTGCCCAGGGACCATGAATTACAAATAATTTCACTGGTAAAATGGGAATAAAACAAAGCTGTCTATAAGGGTTTCATAAGACACATTTCAGGAGCCTTCATTTATCTGCTTATTTATCTTAAGTTGTAGGAAAAGGTGTTGTATAATAATTTGTCTGGTCTCTGCCCAGCTTCCTGGATGGAGATCTTAAATCCTTGGAATTTTCCCAGGGACAGAAGTGTCTGTTATTCATGGTGGCCCCCTCAGACTCTCAGACCATGCCTGAGTTTATACCAATGAGATGACTCATGGTAGGCCCATAGATGGTTTCTGGGTGGGGGCTGGTCATATTGGAAAGACTAACCATGTGACTAGAGGATTAGAGGGTTGCAGGTTTTTTTTTTTTTTTTTGTTAAGAGGGTTGGAGCTTTGAATCAGGTGATATTAGCTCAACCACTGGGGAGGGAAGAAGGGCTGGAGATTGAATTCAATTACATGTCCAGTGACTCTATAAATCATGTCTAAATAATGAAACCCCAGTAAAAACTCTAGACACCAAGGTTAAATAAACTTCTCAGTTGGTGAGCACATCAGTGTGAAAATAGAAGGTGATGTGTCCTCATTCTGCAGGGAGAATCATGGAAGTTCTATGTTTGGAACCTTACCAGGCCTCACCCTACAGGTATCTTCCTTCATCTGGTCTTGATTTTCATCCTTTGTAATAAACAATAATCATAAATACAGTGCTTTCTTGAGTCCTGTGAGTCTTTCTATCAAATTATTAAATGTGAGGGAGTAGTGGGAACCTCTGAATTTTTAGTCAGATGGACAGGAGTTTGAATGGCCTGGGAACTCCAGAGTTTGTAGCTGGTGTCTGAAGTGAAGGGACTCTTTTTTTTTTTTTTTTTTAAAACATGTATTTATTATTGGAGAGTCAGAGCTTGAGCAGGGGGAAGGGCAGGAGGGGAGACACAGAATCTGAAGCAGGCTCCAGGCTCTGAGCTGTTAGCACAGAGCCCGACGCAGGGCTCAAACTCACTAACTGCGAGATCATGACCCGAGCTGAAGTCGGACGCTTAACCCACTGAACCACCCAGGGCGCCCCTCTGAGGTGAAGAGACTCTTGAGAAGGACTGTGATCTCTACCTGTGAAGTCTGTGTTAACTCTAGGCTGTTGGGTAGTTAGTATCAAAATTGCATTGCAGAAGCAGTTCAGGTGGATGTACGAAGAGTGTCCTTGCCTGGTAAGGTAATTAGACACTGGAATTGGCTACCCACTGAATAGACGAGCATCTGTCTTGTTTGAAGTGTTGTCTTGGCTAGATCTAAGAGATATGGGCTACTTATAGTTATCATGAATTTTACCCAGCTGTGTGGTTCTGATATCTTACAGCCAGCTTTTTTTGGAGGGGGGGGGGCTAGCACAGTTAAAAATTTTACCATTTTTTTGCTGTTAAATAAGGATTTTAATAAAGATTCAGTATCTAAGATTGGTATACATTTATGAAATTATGTTGAATAAACATTTGAATATCTCTATAACAGAAAAGAGGTCTCTCCAATAATTTTGAAAGGATCATAAAGGTTGATAAAGCACTTATTAAAAAATACCATGTGGTAGAGTAGAAATCTGGTTTGTGATCTTAAACATGACAAAGTGTCTCAGAGCTGCTATTTACATATAAATTTCCCTGATATTTGCCAGTAGTTCTTATAATGGAAATGTTGTCCTTCAAACATATAGACCTTCTAACAAAAAATTTAAAGAAATCTCATGATTTGAGTATTTGGACATTCAAATAAGAAAACAATCACACAGTTATTTTGGACCCAAAATAAAGAACCAAAGAGCATCTGTATTAATTGTATTAATCTGTATTCATTGTTAGGTAATAAGGAAATTACCACAAATATTTTCCAAGTCCTAAAACCCTAATGTTGGGCTACAATCATCACAAAAATTGCAACATGAAATATTTGTTTAGTATGCTTAAGTAATGGATAAATACAAAGCACTAAGGGACTGCAGGAACCATGGAAAACACAGAATCTCTAGAGATTGCCATGAGTGCTAAACCAGGTCTACACAAATATATGAAGTAAGTGAAGTTGGTCTTCTGTTCCATTTCAGGATCCTGTCTTCTCTGAAAGTATCTTCCCCCCTCTTTGGTTTTCCCAATGCTATTATGCCAGGCAGACCAGAACCTCCTAATCAGCCTTTGTTCTCAACTCCAGAACAAGTCTCCTCCCTTTCCCCATCAAGAATAGCTCCCAGGTTATCACATTATGAAGTTCTGATAAACTTACTCTGCCTCAGCAGTTACTGATAAGTGTAAAACATTGTTCCTCCCTCAGTCTCATATAGTGTGAGTTGAACTGTGGCAGGAAAATTTTCCTTTTATCTACCTGATGTATTTCCTCAATCCCACCATTAACCTAGTTCTTAGGGTTTTGAAGTTTTTTGATCTTTGATAGAACTGCTTAAAATATAGTTTAAAATGCTACCAGCCAAAGTCAGCTAGTAGAAGAGGTGGAGATAGAGTGAGGGGTAAAGGCTGGAGGTTGGGGTTTTCAGGGGCTTATAAGAAAGTTTAACCATAGGGTCTTAGAAGAGCTCTGGAAGAAGATGCAGAAGCTGCCTTGTAGGGTGGAATTAATTTATAAAACTTTAATTTTACAGTTTAGACATAGCTATTAAAGGAGATCTGGAGAAAAATATACACACAACTTGTGACTGCTTCATCCACCTTGAGGAAGGGGATCTTGGTCAGAGACCTAGAAAATGGAAAGTGGGATCAAGTCAGTGTGTGATTCAGGAGGCAATGAAACACAAGGGGAAAAGTACAGACTGGTTCTAGTCTCACATTTGTAATGGGGCAGCTATATGAACTTGGTTCAATCATTAACCTTCCTGAGTAAGTATCTTCCAGGGTGACATATGAGAGTCAGACTGGATGACTGATTTCTGAGGCATAATCTTGGCTCACATTCTCATCCAGACACCCACTTTCTGATAATCTTGAATATATGAATGTGATTCACATCTTCTTTGTAAGAAGAAAGACTAATACAACAATAGGTTGTAATCCCTCATTTCTTAAAAAAATCCCTTATCTCTGCCTTCTGTTGTTAGTCACCATCCTCTCCAAGGGCCACCATACTTAGTGCATATCATCTTATACTTGGATGATGACTTTTTTCTTAAACCTTTCAAATTCCACTTGTTATTTTTGGTTTTAAATTCAGGGAGTATAGCTTCCGTGGGACTTTGGTCGTAGGTAGGGAGATTGTAGGCAGCAGGGGATCCTGGCAATAAGGTCGGAAGCAAGACTTAAATAGTAGAGATGAGTTTGGGGTTGATCTTGAGACTAGATCATGTGATAATCTTGCCTTAGGAGTAAGCAGCAAGTAACCGGCGCTCCTGAGTGGCTCAGTCAGTTCAGCATCAGGCTTCAGCCTAGGTTATGATCTCGTGATTCAAGCCCCTTGTGGGGCTCTGTGCTGATAGTTCAGAGCCTGGAGCCTGCTTTGGATTCTGTGTCTCCCTCTCTCTGTCTGCCCCTCCTCTGCTCACACTTTGTCTCTCTCTCTCTCAAAAAATAAACATTAAAAAAAAGTAAACGGCAAGTACCAATTTAGGAGCAAGCATTGAATCAGAAGAGCAGAAGCAAAAACAATATCCATAGATCAAGGTACCTCTAAACCACAGAAAACATAATCCCAGGTGCAACAGGACCCAGAGTTTTGGCTTTTCATGGCATGGCCAAGATGATGTTTAAAGGCTGCTGCTGTGTAAAAACTCATCACTCTGGGTAGATTTTGTTCCACCGGACTTGAAGTAGAATTATAGACCAGATATAATGGATATGTGTTTGTGTGGGAAGGAGCAGTGAGTGGTCAGTGACTGATATAAGAGGTCAACCACTGCTGAATACTTAGATGTTAAAATATCTTCAAAATAATCTTGGATAGGTGATTATTTTATCATAACTATCTTACATTATTTAATCTGTTAAGATTATGTCAACTGAGACTTTCAAATTTTGCCTAATTTGATTAGGGAATTTACATTATCCCTTGTTATCTCATTAACTCTCACATAATCCCATGAGATAGGTATGGGGAATGAGACAAACGAGTTTCAAAAAGGTTAAGTAACTTGTATAAGACCAATTACAGAGAACATAATGGGCCTAGAATTCAAATATAACCTGTCAGATAACATAAAACCCAAGCAAGCCTTACTACTGTATGTACCATTGTCAACATGGAACAATAAACCGTTCTCTGTTAGAATATTCTAACTATAGTGGCATGAATGCCAGAACCAAGGTTCCTCTACCTTCACTTTTTGCCCAAACTCTCAACATTATATTGGTGAAACTTTGTTACTTTTGGCAAAGAGTGATAACGACAAAATAAAAATAATCTGTATATAAAAATATCCTTAGAGTTGCCTTTATAGAGACTGTAGATTAGCAAGAAAAGTCTCTGAATACTGTGCATATATTATTCTCACATTCAAGTGGATGAGCTAGTGGGAAAAATAAATTTTCCAGTGATAGCCAAGCATAAAGTTAATTACTGGTTAAAAAAAAAAAAAAAAAAAAAAGGTCCCAGTGTCCTGCCTCCCCTCCCTGGCTGCTTGTGTGTGTGTGTGTGTGTGTGTGTGTGTGTGTGTGTGTGGTATGAGCATGTGCATGTAATGACATTATACTCCAGGTAGGCTAGGAGTGAGTGAGTCCATCCCTTCCCAAATAAGGCCTGGAGAGAAATCCAAGCTCCATAGAGAGTGCCTCCCAAAGTGTGGTGTGGCAGTGCAAATGCCCATGGGGAAGGTCTGGGCAGAGAGTGCCTGAGGCTGCCCCCAGAGTCACCTGTGGACCAGAGGAGTGTAGAAGAGCATTAGAAAGTTTCCCATGCTCTCAAGAGAGGGTTAGGATTGGCTGAGAAAAGGCTGGTGGATCAGAAGTGGTCTCTAGACATGAATGAGGAAAGTCATGATGAAAGGAAGCAGTCAGCAGATGTTGCATAGACCATTTGAATGAGAAACCACAGCTGGAATAGATGTTCACCACTGAAGACCCGGCAAGATAAGTTATATCTCGGTGGATACCTGAGGAAGATGGATAAGAACCAAATACCTCACGTTCTAAAGAACAAGTACTTCCAGAAGTTCTCTGGCACTTATGCCCTTGGGTAAAAGTGGAACAGGGGGTCACTGGATTTTACTGGAAAAAAATTCCTGAATTGATTGGAATGAGTGCATGATCATTCATTTGATTGAGTTTACCTAGAAATCATTCTATTTAACTTTCTGCTGTTAGGCAGTATGGAAGCTCAGGCAGAAATTTACTTCAATTATAGGAAAATAAAATACAATTTTGCATATTTGAGTTTATGACTAAAACTCCATTCCTTTCTATGTAATAATGCAAAACAAATCAGAGTATTTCCCACCTACCTCTATGTTTTTCCACAGTTTCTCATTTATTTCTCTGTTATTTCCTCCCACACAGTCTAAGTCGCTAGGCTTTCCCTGTCAGCTTTCTCGGATTTAGAGGCCAGGAGCTCCAGGGAACTTGGAAGATGTCAGGTTGTTAGTTATTATTGTAATAACTATTCAGTTAAATAAGAGCTCCATGAATTTGTGTGTTGAAAAATTTCAGATAGTTTCTATTTCTTTTAGCTTTGTTCCTTTTGCAATAAAAGCTTTGTATTTAATTATTAATTTGGCTGTTATTTCTGGCAATTCTTGGTTATAAATAAATGTCTTCAAAACATTATCCACAAACCACTAAGGGTTTTTCCCCTGGTGGTAGAGCTGTTATATATGAAATTGTTGACTCTGTAAGTAGTGTTTAACCATGAATAAATACTATTATGTAAATTAAATTTAAGTGATAATTTCTTCATGATTTTGGAAGAACTGGAGGCAAAAAATATAGTTTAGACAAAATTTGCTATGTAGTAATTGTGATTGGATGACCAAAAGAGATTGTGTAATTTGCTAGTTATATGGAAACAGAAGTCACTCTTACAGATTGTGATGGTTAGTTTTATGTGTCAACTTGACTAGGCTATGGTAACCAGTTATTCAATCAACACTAAGACTTTACTATAAAGATATTTTGTAAATATGGTTAACAACTACAATTAGTTCACTTTAAGTAAAGGAGCTTATCTTGGTAATGTGGGTGGGCCTTATTCAATCAGTTAAAGACTTTAAGAACAAAACTAAAGTTTCCCTGAGGAAGAAGAAATTCTGCCTTAAGACTGAAGCATCAGCTCTTGCCAGAGAGTTTTCAGCCTAGCAGATTGCCCTACAGATTTCAGATTTGCCAGTCCCCACAATCTTGCAAAATCCTGTAAGCCCATTCCTTGAAATCTCTGTCTCTCGATCTCTAGATCTCTATTATATGTACATAAAATTATATCCGTTTTCCTTGACTGATACAGATATATCTGTACCCAGAGTAGTTCTAGAGGAACAGAATCTTAAGGATGAGTTTTCTGAATTGGTTTTGGGTCTTCTGGAATTAGTTCTGTAATATGATTGGATTTAAAGGCATGAATAACTCCATTTCCAGTGGCAAAGAGGCCACTGATAGATATTCCACGGTATGATGCAGCAATAAAGATATGCAAACTATTACCACCGGATACACTTAATCAAATAGTTATGAGGCAAGGTTCTAGGTGACCATAAACTTGAAATCTTAGAACATTGTTGTCAAACTAACAAATATAATGAGATTGGCTAATTTCACTGGAGAAAGTGAGGAAAAAGATGAGTTCAGGGTTTCAAGTTCCCAAATAAATGCCCTGAAAATTTCTGTGTCTTCCCTGAAAGGAATCCTTACCTTCTGTAGTTTCAGAGCTGAGATTTCCAAAAACCAAGCTTAGAGTATCGTGCAGGTGGCCTAATTATTCAGGCTGTAGAGAAATTTTTCCTTATTAATTTCTAGGTTCTTTGGCTCATCTAATAATTCAGTTGACATAAGATAGATTAACAGAAAAACAAATTTAATTTCATGCAAATAAGAGCTCATAGAAATATTAGACTCAGAGAAGTGACCAAAGCAAACAGTTTTTACAGCTTTTAGACAAAGAACCAATAAAATTTTGAAGAATTGACAAGATAAAGAAGTTTGGGCTTGGGGTAGTAAATTAGTGAAGAAGTAACAAGGTATGTTTTCACAGCCTTCTCAACCCTAAATTCCCTATCTCTGGTGACAAGGAGGTCTCTCTTTCTCCTGGTATAGGGAGGGTACCTTCCACATGGGAGATTTTCTCACTGTTTTCAGGGGGACAAAGGATGGTCAGTGTGTCCTTTTGGCACCAGCTGTTTTTTTTTTTTTTTCCTTAAAGTAAGTTTAATTCAAAATAATCAATATGCCAAAGTGGCTTAACTTGGGGTAGTCTGCCCTGAACCCCATCAGGACCTTGAACAGGACTGAGAAGCTGCAATCAGTTTTCAGCAGCTGCAGCATAACATCTGTGGGTCTCAGGGACCTGAGGCCAGTTACAGGTAACTTTAGAGGTGAAAGAATTCTGGTGTTCAAGGGGTGGCTTTGGTCTACCTGTGTTCATTGTATTTATGTAACTGAAAAAAGTTAGCTTTTAGGAGACTTTTTTTTTCCCCTCCTCTTGGTCTTTCAGATTCAACTGCTGCCAACAAATAATTAGCCTTGGTTTTATGGATAATTCATATTCATAGCCATGTTGTGTATATTTAATAATTATATACATGTATCGGGGGATTTCATGACTTTAAAAATGCAATAATTTTATTGGTTTTTATTAATTTATTCGTCTATAAATTATTATTTATTACATTATTGCTTTACCTAATTTTGAACAGGATATGACTTTACCTAACAGGTAGAAATAAAACAGGTTATTGTGATGTAACTTGTGAAGTACACAAGTCTTAAGTTCACAGTTTGATAATTTTTACCTAAGTATAGATCAAGGTAACCATCACCCAGATTAAGGTACAGGACATTTCCAGAAGACTCCTTCCTGCTCCCACCTGGTCAATATCTTCTTCTAAAGGTAACTACTACATCTCTGTCATGATAGGTCATCAGCAGGCACAATTTTAGTGACTCTAAGGTACATAGATTTCTCTGTATCTAGCCACTTGCATGTTTTTATGTCAGAGTGATGTGGCTTTGATAAAAGCCATTGAAAGCAAAGGAGTAACCGTCATAAAATTTTTCTTTAATATATGTGCTGATGCCCTACAAGACCTTGGGGCAAATCTAAAAAAAATCAAGTTGTAAGTATGATGACATTTATTTCTGCCTCTTCTACGTATTTTATTTATTTATTTATTTGAGAGAGAGAGAATGCAAGTGGGAAGGGACAGATAGACAGAATCCCAAGCAGGCTCCACGCTATCAGTGCAGAACCCAACTTGGGGCTTGATCTCACGGACCGAACCGTGAGATCATGACCTGAGGTGAAACCAAGAGTCGGACACTTGATGGACTGAGCCACCCGGGCACCCCTCTTCTATGTATTCTAATTTAATTGTCCATCTACCGGGAGAATCTGCTATGTGCTCTGAGAGCACAGTAAATGAGGAGTATGTGTGTATGCATGTATCTGTATGTGTGTTGTATGGTATTTGTAACAGGTATATTTGTTTTGTTGTCTCTGTTGTGGGATAGGAAGAGAGAATAGTCTAGGTAAAATCTGTCGTAGGAGAGTGTAAATTTTGTAGGTCAAGTAGTCTTTGTAAACATACTGATTTTTTTTTTCAAACACAAATGCCATTTAATTAGAATAATGGAAACTTGAAAAGTGCAAAAATCATTCTTGAACAGTAACAGATAACTTTAACCATTTTAAAAGAACATATGAACACTCTAAAACTGCACTAGTTCAGACCACATGGGGACACTCCTTTGGTTGGCTGTGGTGAACATGACCTGAATTAGAGTCCCACAGGCTAAGATCTTCAGGCTCAGGGTGTTGTGGACTAAATACCTATACCACTTCACATCCATTCAGACATGCTCATTGTCTAGAACTTAAAAACCATCAGCTAAAAACAACTCATTCAACTGAGTTTGGAATGGAGGTTACACATATTATGACTTAAAATAAATGGAGTTTAAACTCTCCTTACACACGTCTCTACACTTTATCAGTCTAACCGAAATGAAACCAAAATACTAGACCACTATACTTATTCTCTTCCCACTTTTTTATTTTTAATTAAAATTTTTTTTTCAGAACAGGTAAGCACAGGATTTTTTTTAAAATATGAAATTTATTGTCAAATTGGTTTCCATACAACAACCAGTGCTCATCCCAACAGGTGCCCTCCTCAATACCCATCACCCATCCTCCCCTCCCTCCCACCCCCCATCAACCCTCAGATTGTTCTCAGTTTTTAAGAGTCTCTTATGGTTTGGCTCCCTCCCTCTCTTTTTCTTTTCTTTCCCCTTCCCCATGGTCTTCTGTTAAGTTTCTCAGGATCCACATAAGAGTGAAAACATATGGTATCTGTCTTTTCTCTGTATGACTTATTTCACTTAGCATAACACTCACATAGTGATTTTCAAAAACGATTTGCAAAGTTGCTGTACCTCACATTCATTCCTGCTATCTCAGGTAGCAGTACAGCAGTTATTCTTGTGAGTGGCAGTGTCTTACCTGATGAACCATCTTCTTTAACTGAGGTATTTGCTGGAAATTTCAAACAAATCGTATTTGTGGCAGTCGTGGCGTCTGCAGATATTTTCTGACTGGGAGCAGTAGTTCAGGCTGCTATAACAGAGCACTGTAAACTGTGTGGCTTAAACAATAGATGTTTATTTCTCACAATTCTGAAGACTGGGGAGTTCAAGATCAAGGGACTGGCAGATTCAGTGTCTGGTGAGGGCTTTCTTCTTGGGGTTTTGCAGTGGCTGCCTTCTTGCTGTGTCCTCACATGGCAGAGTGAGAGATTATCTCTCTTGTGCCTCTTCTTATAATGGCATGAATTCCACTCATGAGGGCTCCATTTTCATGACCTAGTGACTTCTTTAAAGGCTTTACCTCCGGGCGCCTGGGTGGCGCAGTCGGTTAAGCGTCCGACTTCAGCCAGGTCACGATCTCGCGGTCCGTGAGTTCGAGCCCCGCGTCGGGCTCTGGGCTGATGGCTCGGAGCCTGGAGCCTGATCTGATTCTGTGTCTCCCTCTCTCTCTGCCCCTCCCCCGTTCATGCTGTGTGTCTCTCTCTGTCCCCAAAAAAATAAATAAACGTTGAAAAAAAAATTAAAAAAAAAAAAAATGGCTTCACCTCCAAATTGGGGATTTGGACTTCAGCATAAGAATTTTGAGGGGACACATTTGGTCCATACCAGGAACTCCATAAACAACTTACAAAAAGCATTTTGATTGTAAACTTCTCAATGGCAGAGAGTTCACATGTCTTATGGTTCTCTAGCCCCTTCCATACATGACATTAATTGACAAATACTTGCTGATATTTTTATTTTGATTTGGCTTCAGTAGATATTATAGAGGTATCCTGACTGTGGTTGCACATATAGTGCTAAACTATGGACCTGAAAGCTCCTGTTGCTTTACGTGCAGCTCTCTATAGTACTATATGTTTAGAGTTCTATATAATTCTGAGTTCCTTCAGCTCAGGAGTTGGGACATTTGCATCACATTTTGGGAGGGCTTGCTTCTACATATAAAAGCACCACATTAGGCAACAGTAAAAGAGAACAGGCCAAATCTTTCCCACTCTAAAATATGTGTATATCCCTATAGCAGAGGCATTTGGATAGGAAAGATGAAGGGTCTTGCCTTCAGAGTGAGGTTGACTTTATAGAGGAGTGTCTTTCACTAAATTGAGAACCTATGTATCTCAGAGTTCTCTAGTGGTCCATTTGAAAGGTGCTGGGGCCTCCTTCTTCTTTAAAAAAAATTTTTTTTTTTACATTTATTTATTTTTGAGAGACAGAGAGAGGTAGAGTATAAACAGGGGAGGGGCAGAGAGAGAGGGAGACACAGAATTCGAAGCAGGCTACAGACTCCGAGCTGTCAGCACAGACCCTGATGCAGGGCCTGAACTCACAAACCACGAGATCGTGACCTGAGCCGAAGTCGGACGCTCAACCGTCTGAGCCACCCAGGCGCCCCCAGGGGCCTCCTTCTTTTGTCCTCTGCCTATTGTTCTGAGTCATGCAGTTTTCCTAAAGAGATTGCATTTATGTAGCAAAACATTTGCCTTCTTGGCACAGTCTAATTTATGAAGTGTCTGTTGTGTGGACTGTTAGGGAATGACCATCACACCCTATTGCCCTAGTGTATGTAAACCACACAGACAGCTCTACACAGATTACCCTATCTGCACACCATGCATTAAGCTGGCACAGTAGCTTGCTGTTTTAACACATTAGGAAGTATCATAAAATTGCAAGATTTAAAAAGCACTAGATGGAGTTAACAATTGCCTTAATCTATTAGGCTCTGTAGCCACTTCTGTTCAGCACATTTATTATGGTTGTCACTTTACCTGTTTCTGTCATATTGGTGTACTCCCTTTCTTTTCAAAGTGCTTCCCAATATGCTTTAATATATGAATTCTGTTGCAGTAATCCTGTGAGGGAGACCAGAATTTTATCCCAATTTATTAAAGATGAAAAATGATTGCAAAATGGAAGTTGAAGGTGAGGGTATATGCAGAGAACAGGCAGAGGATTTTGCCTGCACATGCAGACAGGACTAGATCCTCAATTCTTGGTGATTAAGTTTATGGCAGTTCATTATATATACACGGGACATGGCCGCTGTTAATGACTACATTGCTTGACTCTCTCCTCAGCTATGTTTCTTTTCCTACCTGCCTTTGTTTCACTTCCTTCCTTAATGTGCTGCTTTGGTTCTATTCTTCCTTTTGTCCAGATTTGCCTTTAACTTTCTAGTGCAGGGGTGCCTGGGTGACTCTTTCTCTCCCTGACCCTTCCCCATTCTCATACACGTGCATACTCTCTCAACTTAAATAAATAGACATAAAAAAAACATTTTATGCCACTCAGACACCCCCTAGATATATTTTTAGTGTTCCAACAAAACTTTATTATAGACAGTGAAATTTATTTTCATGTAATTTTCACGCCACAAAAGTATTCTTCCATTGATTATTTTTTTCCTCAACCATTTAAAAATGTAAAAATCATTTTAGCATATAGGGCATACAAAAACAGAGAGTGGGTTTGATTTGGCACAGGGATTCTGATTTGCTGATCCATGAATTATTGGAAGGAATAAAGAAGCCAGAGATAATAACTATGTATAGAAATAAATGACTATACATATTTCCTTTCCTTCTCTTAATTTCTTAAAAAAAAAAAAGATATATAACTTTAAAGTAAATATTATAGGGGCGCCTGGATGGTTCAGTCAGTTAAACATCTGTCTGACTCTTGATTTCAGTTCAGGTCATGATCTCACAGTCATGAGATTGAGCCCTGCATCCAGCTCCACGCTGAGCATGGATCCTGTTTGGGATTCTCTCTCTCTACCTCTTTCTCTGTCCCTCCCCTGGTCATGCTGTCCTTTCTCCCTCTCAAAATAAATAAATCACCATTAAAAAAAATAAAACTAAAGTAAAAATTATGACATTGTTTTGGTGTTTTAAAATGTGTCTACAAATACTTTGATACTCCTACTTTCAAAAGGCCTGTGCTGTACTTAATGGTTTACTTCTTTTTTTTCAGTTGGGATTTTTGTGTGTGTGTAAATGTAACTTTATTTATTATTTTTTAGCAGTGTAATATTAGTTTCAGGTGTATAAACTCAACATCCAAAAAAACAAATAATGCAATTTAAAAAATGGGCAGAAGACATGAACAGACATTTCTCCAAAGATGTGTCTCCAACAAACATGAAAAGATGTTCATCATCACTTACCGTTAGGGAAATGCAAATCAAAAATCAAAACCACAATGAGATATCACCTCACACCTGTCAGAATGGCTAAAATCAATAACACAAGAAACAGGTGTTGAGGAGGATGGGTAGAAAAAAGAACCCCCTGCACTGCATTCCTCATGCAGGAATGCAAACTGGTGCAGTCACTGTGGAAAACAGTATAGAGGTCTCTCAAGAAGTTAAAAATAGAACTACCCTATGATTCAGCAATCATACTACTGGGTATTTACTCAAAGAATACAAAAGCACTAATTCAAAGGGATACATGTACCTCAATGTTTACAGCAGCATTATTTACAATAGCCAAGATAGGGAAGCAGCCCAAGTGTCCATCGATAGCTGAATGGATAGAGAAGAAGTGGTATGTATATATACAATGAAATATTATTCAGCCATAAAAAAGTATGAAATCTTGTCATTTGCAATGACGTGGATGGAGCTAGAGAGTATAATGCTAAGTGAAATAAATCAGAGAAAGGCAAATATCATATGATTCACTCATGTAGAATTTAAGAAACAGGGGCGCCTGGGTGGCTTGGTCGGTTAAGCATCTGACTTCGGCTCAGGTCATGATCTCACGGTCTGTGAATTTGAGCCCCGCGTCGGGCTCTGTGCTGACAGCTCGGAGCCTGGAGCCTGTTTCAGATTCTGTGTCTCCCTCTCTCTCTGCCCCTCCCCTGTTCATGCTCTGTCTCTCTCTGTCTCAAAAATAAATAAACGTTAAAAAAAAATTAAAAAAAAAAAGAATTTAAGAAACAAACAAATGAGCAAAGAGAAAGAGAAAGAGACAAACCAAGAGACAGACTCTTAACTATAGACAACAAACTGATGGTCACCAGAGGAGAGGGGGTTTGCGGGGATGGGTTAAATAGGTGATGGGGATTAAGGGGTGCACTTGTTGGGATGAGCACCTGGTGATGTAAGGTAAGTTCCTTATATTTTGAAAATTTGAATTCCTTCTTTTTCTCTTTTTTTTTTTCAAAAAATTTTCTAAATGTTTATTTTTGAGACAGAGAGAAAGATAGAGTGTGAGTTGGGGAGGGGCAGAGAGGGAGACACAAAATCCGAAACAGGCTCCAGGCTCTGAGCCATCAGCACAGCGCCCTATGTGGGGCTTGAACCCACAAATGGCAAGATCATGACCTGAGCTGAAGCCGGATGCTTAACTGACTGAACCATGCAGGCGCTCCTGAATTCCTTATTTTTCACAAACAATGGCAACATTTTCTCCAAGTTGTCATGTGCTATTTAACTTTATTTGTATTTCTTTCAACAGAGAAAATTAAACAATATTTAAGTCAATTTATCGATCTCTTCCTTTTGGATTTCTTTCAAATTGTCAGTCTCTCCTTTCTAATCCTAAAATTATGTATATATTTTCTTAGTATTTTTATGATTTACATTAAAAAATTTAGTCCATATCAATATGCTTCATATTGTTGTAGGATAGGAAATAGTGATCTAATTTTCTTTTTTGTCCAAATGGGTAGTCAGTTGTCCCAGTATTCTATTCTTTCCATTGGGAATTACACAATAGTGTTTATTTCTTTACACGTTTACACTTTGACCTATTTGTTTTTATTTATTTATTCCTTTGATCTATTATTTCACCTGTACTACACTGTTGTAATTGCTACAACTTTATCACATTTTTAATACCTGGGATGCAACCTTATTCATTACTTATTTCTTTAAAATGTTTTTTTAAATGTTTATTTTTGAGAGAGCGACAGAGGGAGAGCACTAACAGGGGAGGCACAGAGAGAGATAGAGGAGTAGAAGATCTGAGGCCGGCTCTGTGCTGACAGCAGAAAGTCCAATGTGGGCTCGGACTCATGAACCCTGAGATCATAACCTGAGCCCAAGTCATATGCTTACCCAACGGAGTTGCTCAGGTGCCCCTAAAGTATTCTTAAAAATGATACTTACACATAACCTCTTCCTTTATTTGAAAATGTCAAGAAAAAGCCAGAAAAATTGTTCAAACTACTGCCTTAAAACTTATGTTTTTTATGAAAGCTGACACTTCTTTCCCCTTTAATAATGTAATTATACAGTAATAACAGGCAGGCCAATGGTAGTAGACAGCACAGTAACTTTGCAAACAGCTAGCCCTGGGCTGGAAACCCAGGACTTTGTCCTTTGTTGGCAAGTTAATTCACTTTTAAGAGTCTCAATTTATCCATTAGTAAAGATAGGAATAATAGTATCTTATCTATTGACAAGAGCAATAAAAGGATTAAATGGAGCATTGCTAACACAAGGCTTGTCCTGCTGTTAAAGAAGGAGGATCTATTGTTTGTGAAACATTTTTATATATATCATCTCATTTGACTCACAAAACACTTGACTCACTGGCAATCATAAGGTTTCTGTGGTATTGAATTACATGATGATTTAATAAGATATGATGGTATAATGGCTACTAAATGGTGATCTTACAAAATAATAAGTTCTTTTTTTAACTTAAACACATCACTGAAACTTTTGCTACCTTCTTAGGTATGAAATCATTTTAAATAATGACTTAGGATGGCAAGATTTTTTACCTTTTCTACAAGTTGATATATATAAATAAGAATACATGCACTATTAATGCACATATTTTTAGAAACATATCTATTCTATAAAGCAAAGTTTGTTGTCTATCTTAACCAGTTTTATTGTGTTAATAGCATTTGGTTCCTATTACATGAAACATAATTTTTAATTTGAAAATTAATAAGAAATCCATTTTCTCCTTAGTTGAGTCAAGTCAGAGATTAAAGCTCCTATTAATGTGTATTGGTATTCATAACAACTCTAGAGAAAATAATACATAACCAGTATAATAACTAAGGTCATTAAAACTGTTTGGAATTATTGAGAAGTGAATTTGAATTTCTGATTATAGAGATTCAAGCTGTGTGACTTTGGGTAAGTACCTAGCCGCTTGACCCTCAGCTTCTCATCTGTAAATTGGAATAATTGTATGTCTAGAAAAAAAGATCGTTTAAAGGTAAACAAAATAACTGTAATCAACATTTTAGCCCAGTACATGTTCACTAAATAGTTATTATTGCTGCTATTAACTGGTGAGTAGCAAAAATCATGCAGCCCCACTGGAAGGAAGAATTGAAAAGAACATAAAGAAATAATAATTGAAGTTTTAAAATAGTAAATGTGCAGCAAATATAGTTGTATTCCAAGCAGATGATAACTTAAAAAAAAAAATCATGCCTGTGTATACTTGGGTGGAGAGAAAGATTAGTTAAAAAGTCTTTTCAGTGTTATAATCATTACCACAAGTGCTAGTAATGAGGATAATGAAAAACAAAGGCTCCAAAATTATTACAAACAGATATATTCACAGATAGATAAGGCTGAGTCTAAACCAAGAGGACAGAGGTTTGGGATGCTATGAACTCAGAGAGCAATATCCTTTTTTGATTTACACATAAAAACCTTGTTTTATTTTGCACACAGATCTTCCTTACAACATTTGCAAAAGCGGTCACAAAAACTTGTTTAGGATATTGGGTTTCCTGGATCCTCTCCATGCTTTTCTTCCTGCAATTAAGCCTTATATGATCTGAGGATTAGAGCCGAAGTAGAGAGAAGACTTTCTTCCTTTTGGCTTTTAAGAGGACATGTTCTGGAAATCTTGGGAGAATCTGGCAGATGCTACACAGTGAAGTCTGGGGTATGTATTTTTGGTACCCAAGAAACAAACATTCAGTGAATAAGGGTCTTAGAAGAACCATAGATGTCAGATAGTTGAAATCATCCAAACCTGCAGCAAAGGTTAGATCCTAGTTTTTGTTTCTAGAGGGTCTGCTTTGTCTTAAAACAACTGACAAAATTTTTTGGCCCTGTGAACATGCAATTCTGTTCCTGAATTAGAGAGAGATGCTTTTGTTCATACAGCTTGGAAAGGCTTCCTGGTTCCTTTCAGAGTGTGTGAAGCACTAAATTCTGAAGGTCAGAGAATTGTGACACATTGTGGGTAAGCTCATCAGCGTCTTACTTCATAGTGAGTTCAGAAGGGCATGATGCAGGCAGTCCAGTAAGTGGTATTCATGATGCCCTGCTACAGAACATTTGGGTTTCCCTACAGGTGTAATCGTTATGAAGTGAGTCATTAGTCATCACATTTTCTGGAAGAGTCAGAAGAGAAAAAGTTTGGAGTGAATTGAATACAGTTTGTAATTTACTTTTGTCACTAATATGGGGGAAGGATGTTTGCATCAAGCTTGTTCACTGAAAAAGCTACTGTAGTCTGGTTCTTATGCTAAGTAGTGGCTAGAAATGAATACAATGAGAATATAAGACTTTTTCAATCTGATTTACTATTATTTATAGTAGGAATTTATGAAGATGCTTTATGCAAACATGTCCTTTTATGTGGTTAAAAAAAGTCAGTGAGGGTAGGGGATGGGGATGGTGGAGGTACAGGGCAATGGGGACGTCTACATAACCATGGAAGAAAAAGTGAACACACGGGATGTGTAGGATGGGTAGCTAGGCCAGAAGGAAAGTAGTAGAACTCTCCTTAGTAGGAAACTGATTCTTGTCTGTGCCAGGTATTTGCTAATGTTGTGAAGCCATCTGCAAATTCAAATTCTCAGGAAATATACAAGACATATTCTTCCTGTTTAAATATAAAAACTCAACTTTTCAAGGGCCTAAAACAATCTTTATTTATTTATTTTTAATATATGAAATTTATTGTCAAATTGGTTTCCATACAAACACCCAGTGCTCATCCCAAAAGATACCCTCTTCAATACCCATCACCTACCTCCCCTCCCTCCACCCCCCATCAACCCTCAGTTGTAAAACAATCTTTAAATCGAGTGTTGACTGAGGTTTCCAGGCTGGAAGCTTCAGCAAAGACTGATGTGTCCTGTGAACAGGAAAACAATTCAGGCAAGTATTAGTTTGACTTGTAGCTAGCATTCACCATTTCAGACCAAAAGTTATGTTTTCATGTCTTAAGGACAATAGGATAAAAAGCAGTTAATACATCAGGGTTGACATTCAAGGTCTTTGATCATTTTCAACAAATATTTCCAACAGCCTCTGCTGGGTAGGTTGAGGCATAGCCCCAGAGTGATGCCTTCTGTCCCTCTGGCTCTCAGAGGACATAGGTGAAACCTACCACTGGGAAGATTTCCGTGGTTCCACTAGCGTTTTTGAACTAGACATGATTCAGTCTAGTCCAGTCTATGCCAGTCTAAGCTTCCATAACCTGGGAAGAAACGTTGTTTGCCTGGGAATTCTTCTACTTTGTCCGGGACGAAAGTGTGTGGACAGGGTGGAGCTGTCCGAAAGAGTAAAATTCCTTTGTGTTACTGGTTAATTGGAAGTTCTAACTTTTGGGTCCCTTCTTTCATCCCCTCCCTCTTCTCCCCTGTCGTTTGCAATTATATATAGGAGATCTGAAGGGTTCTGTCTCGCTCTTAACCTCAGTTGCCTTAGGAGAATGTAAAATCTCTTTGGGAGAGAAAAGGTGAGAGCAGGATAAATTGGAAGGCTCCCCTCCCTTGGCCTGCCTTGCCCCAGTTCCCTCACTCTCCCTGCTCTTCCCCTTCTCCTCCCAGCAATGCTGGGTTAGTTGTGAGTCCATCCAATCTGCGGTGCAGGCCCCACGCCTCCTTTTAAGCCAGACTGATTGCCTGCATTTGCTAAGAACTAGTATGTACTAGCCGCAGTTTAATACGGCCTCCTCAGCAGGGCACCTCAGTGCTTGTTCGGTGGCTATGGGCCTGTCTAGCCCAGCAGTGCTACCTGATGCACTCCTCCTCCTTGCCGCTCCCCAGATACAAAGGCTCCGTGAAGCAGCATTAACACTCTGAGTTAGGATGCTCCTCGATGGTAACAGCAAATTACTACTCTCAGGGGGCACTTGGGGGCAGTTTTGGTCTTTGAGACATCAGTCACTCCGTATTTGTCTCCACCCAATAGAAAGCAGAAAGAGCCTGTGCGCAGGAGGATTTGGCAAGGTTGGGGTGCAACTGCAGGGCTGAGCAGTTTGAGAGCCCAATCCTCAGCTTCTAGTTACTCCCCTTCCTCAGCGTTCCCGGAATCCCTTGGTTCAAGGGCCCCGGGCCAAAACTTTCGAGAATAGGAAAGCTTCTTTGCTCAAAGGATGCCAAACTGGCTTAATCAGAGATGGACAGTGGCAGCAGAAAGATCCGTGGAACCATCCTGTCCCGGGCTTGATTTCCCCCAGGCATCTGTGGGTTGGGCTGGGCAGTTCTTTAGATTGTGATGAGCAACAGTTGGATTTTGGAAGCTTGATTTTCCTGAGGTCAGTGACCAAGAATCTTAAAATGAATTCTCTGCTTAATTTTTCACTTTCTTGAATGGGTTCAGGTCTCAAGGCCGTTAATTTGGAGTGCTGAGCCTGAGTTCCGTGCTGAGTTAGGTCCTGAGTGCCTAAGCTGAGCAGAGTGAAAGCGGCCAAGCCCTTGTAAGCCAGGGCACAGTTCGGATTCTTGCGGACCACAGAGTCAGTACTTCCATCACCCTCCCCACAAAGTTAATGGTGTTTTGTGGTTTTCCCTTTGATAGGCCATGAAGTCAACAATCTCCCCACATGGTGGCTCCCTTTACTAAGTTGAGTAGTGAATTTGTACAAGGATGTCTTGGAAATTTTCAAATATTTCTACAGATTGAACTCATTTCAGAATTCGTGTGGGAGGGAAGAGTAAGGATTTTAATCGGATTCACCTTTGACGCGAAGCAAGACGGAGGACAGGGAAGTCACAGTCGGTAATAGCTTTGGGCGCTTTGGTAAAAAAGACGTCTCTGCTTCATTATCTGGTTGTGTTCCCCGCGGACTCTTTGTGTGCGAATTTACTCCAGAGGCAGAGCTGAACATGGAACACATGCATGTAAACACTCCAGCATAAATAGGCGAACATATGCAGTGGAGACAAAGAGATACATCCCCACGTTCATAGCTTTTTTGCAGGCAGGCAATCTGGAACATCCCCAGAAATAAACTAAGAAGAAGCAGTAGCTTCTGGCTATTCATGGCCAAGAATAAGTAAAACTTAGTCTTCTTGAAGGAAATATAAATCTTAAATAAGTAGGAAAGGCTTCAAATGAGAAGTATTATAATTTTGTCTTTGAAAAGCATGCAGAGCTAATATAGCTTATTTTAATGTTAGCTCCAAATTATAATAGGAAATATTCCCCATAAATTGCCATTTCCTCTAAATTTTGTTTAAGATCCAATAATTAAAATGCACACTAATGGTTATTGATGAGTCTATTTCCTTTGAGCCATAAAAAGAAATAGACCTGATTTTCTCTTACTGGAGTAGAAATTTAGGAATCTTCCTAAATTGCTCAAGGGCTTGAAAGCCTCCATGTGGCTCTAGTCTTCCTTATTGCTTTCCTCTTTCCACGTCATTTTCAGCTAAAAAAAATTTAACGGTTCCCAGTGGAGGGATTCCCGTTAGAAACCCTCAGCTAGTGAACTTGTACTGGAATCCTCGTACTTTCCCAAGTCTGTCCGTATTTCTCCAAACAGAACTTAAGTTGTAAATAAGAGGAGAAAATATTTCTCACTCCCAAATTCTTAAAATTTCAATTTTTGTGGAAAATACAATTTCTCAATTCTAATCTTTAAAATAAGTAAGAGTCACAGAAAGTGTGAAGGTGTCCAAATAGGCCGTCTAGAGATCTAAAAGCCAGGACTAACAGGAAACAGAATGCTCTTTACTCAAATGTAGTCAGGGTCTGACTATTCTCAGCATTAAGAGCAATCATGGACACTGATGGAGGGGGGCATATCTGAACAGCGGGGAGACTTGGAAAATGAATTGCCACATTAATAATATCAGTGCCAAATCTTCAGATTTAGAGGCTCTGGTGAAAAATTAAACCAATGGCAATTTTCAACGTTTCAATGACCAGAGTTCAGCACTCAGAGCTTGGACAGCTCCGCAGGCCGCGCTCCGGACACCGCTTTGACTCTAATCAATTTACTCCAAGCCAGACTGTTAACGACAGCCAGACTCATTAGCGATTTACTGAAAATCCTCCAAGACTTCCCTTTAAAACAAAACGACTTCCACATTAATTGTCTATCTAAAAGAACATACGCAAGAAATTAGGAGATCTAAATTAAATTTATTAATAGGAGAGCTTGAGGGTGCTTAATTCTAGAGGCCAGAGCTCTGATTGCTGAGGTTTGATGAAAAGTAAAGAGAAATCATAGAGACATAATTAAAAACATGACTTTTACCACCCTCGAAATTGTATGAATTCTTTACCCATCCTTGAGAAATGGGCAAAATTGAAAACCATCAAAATAATTGCACTTCTTAAAATTGGATTGTATCAGTGAAAGGTGTTATGAGAAGTCGATGACTCCGGATCTTATCATCCAAGAGGACAGCACAAAATAGTTAATATGTTCCTTGAGGGACTAGGATGCTGACGTCTTTTTCTGATACCCGATCATTACGTGACTGGAAAAAAAAAAAAAAGGAAGTCATTCCATGAATAAAAATCGGAGCGCAACAGTGCAACAAAATATTCTGTACTTAAAGGCCATAGGCAGACAGATGTTGACAAGGAAGCCTCTTCTAAAACCACATTCAGATAGATTTCTGCTAACTGCACATATAAATAGGAGCAGAGGGCTGGTCACCTCAGTAACCACCGGCAGCAGCAGCAGAAGCCGCAGCTTCAGACGCAGCCAGAGGGACCTCAGAGTAGAGAAGGCGCTGCCGACTTGCACAACTGCCTGACCAGGCGGTTCCGACGGACGCCGGCTGACACGCGGCCCTCCCTCTTCCTTCCTCCCCTTCGATTTTCCCTCTTTTCCTTAATCACTTACTTCTTTCTCCTGGTGGACTTAGGCCACTTTGTCCCCCACCCCCCACTTAAGCTCCTCGCCTCCTCTTTCTCCCTTCTACATCTCTCTCCTCGCCCCCTTCTCTCCCTGTCACGCTTCCTCCTAGTTCCGTGCGTCTGCAAACTTTTGAACAGAATACTGGCCTCAGCAAACAAGTCCTCCAGCTCCTCCTGCTGCTGCTGCTCATTCCTGCGGCTCCTCAGACACTAACGCCAGACGGTGATGCCTCTTGGGTTGTGACTCCAGCGCAGAAACTTGGAGGAGCCCTTTGCCCGCCGTCCTACTTGGCAACAAAGCCTCTCCTAGCAGCGGTAAGAGTTGAATGGTGAGGGGAAAATATCTTCCCTAATCAAACGACTCCTTTGCTGATTCTTTGACCAGCATCAGGGTATGAGTTAGCTTTCCTTCGCACCAGGTCTGGCGAGTTATTGGGCCCCGGGTATATACATACATATTTTTTCTAACTATAGAGAGAGGGAAGTGGCAGGGCGCGCGCGGGCTGTCATTAAGCGGTATTCAACACTGGGAGCCGACCCCTCCCCCAGCTCGGGGAGTTTCTTGGGGCTGGAGGGCGAAAGACCAGGGGCTGTTTTGACAGCTGTGTGTCCTCTTTCCCCTCCTGCGCAGAATGACCATGTGTAGCGGAGCGAGGCTGGCCCTCCTGGTCTACGGGATAATAATGCACAGCAGCGTCTACTGCTCACCTGCCACCGCAGGACTCCGGTTCCCTGGAATCAGGTAGGTGCTTGCTGCGCGGGCTGAGCTGAGGCTTGGCTTCCCCCAACACTTCCTCGTGGTCTCCCTCCTGCAGTTCCGCGGTCCCAGCTACAATCATCTTCCCACCGGCTCCCAGTACGCCGCCGCCGTCAGCCCGGGTCGGACCGCAGGTCCCTGGCCGTGGCCCTGGCTCGGCGCGAGGGCCCGGCAGGCTCCAGTGCGGCTCCGCGCCCCTCCCCCAGACCGCCGCAGCCAAGGGGCCCGGGTTGAGCAAGGGAGCATCAGCCGGCTGGAGAAATCTCCCCTCCCCCAGCCCCGCCTGCGGGAGGGGGCAGGGCCGGGCCCCGAGCTTGACTTCTATTCCCTATTCTTAGCTTGAGTTAGGAGAAGTTCTGCTTTGGTGCCTGCAGCCAGGTTGGAGGGTAGAGCGTGAAGCTCCCGTGGACTTTGCTTTGTTACAGCGTGTTCTGGACTATCGGGGCGGGGTCTCCCTCTCTCTCCTCTGATATCCCTTTCACTTCAGTTCGAATTCTTTCCCCTGGAACAGCTTTCTCTTAAGTGATACGTTTTCCAGCTGCAATATGAGTCTCAGACTGTCTTGGGGAGGGAGAGTGTTGGCCGGGTATGGTTGAGGAAAAGCGATTTGAGAGAAGAAAGAACAAGAATGAGTCTGAAAGGAAGGGGGGAGAAACGGATGAAACGGATGCAAGGAAAGAGGAAGAGAAAGCCGGCAGGCAGGCAGGACCTGGACAACTTTGCCCGCCAGAGGCTAGAGTAACCGTGGCTTTCTTCTTAACCCCTGATTTCTAATCGGTTGACACTGATGAGTTCCTTACGCAGCCCCAAAGTCCCGGGGCGGTCAGCGGACCGTAGTAGCTCCCAGCGTCCTCGCCGCGCGGTGTACGCGGCTCCTTGCAGCCAGGAGCGCGCCTTCTGCCTGCAAAGCTGCTTCTCCGAGCCGCGCCCAAGAACGGTCGCCTTAGGGGCCACTGACCACTGATTTGGCCGGAGAAATGGGTTCTGGCTTCAATATAAGGATTCCAGCATTTGGGCACGGGATGGAAGTGGCCAGAAAGACCCAGGGACTCTGGGAAGCTGGGCCATATAGAGGAGGCACGTCGCCGAGGAAGGGCTGGGTGCGGGGCGGACGGAGACTTGTGCTTGCCTTGTCTTCACCAATCCGGGGACGGAGGAAAGGCGAGCAGATTAACGAAGTACGACTCTTAACCCTTCTAGAGAGCGCTACTTGCTCTGGCCGCGTTCCGGGTCTTTCCAGCGGCTCAAAGCGAGGGGGTTATATATTTTAGCCCACCTCTCCCCGTCCTACATGAAAGACAGAGGTAGTAGGGAAGGGCGACTTCAAGACCGCGGCACTCTAGTTGGCTCCTGGTCCCCTATTGACCCTTTCCCTTTCTGCCGCCTCAACATCGCCAACAGATTCGCGCGAACTATTTATTTAGCAGACTTAAAAGCCCCATTTCACTCCCAGCAATTTTCAAAGTCCCGTGTGCCTGGCACTTTCCCTGGGCGCGAGGCACCAGAACGCGTGGCCATGCCACACAGAATGAGCCGCCGCCAAACCGGCTAAGTTTAGGGGCATCTATTATTCATGTTCCTGCCAAATCCTCTCCCGCCCAAAATAGAAGCCGGAGGTTCTCCGTGACCTACATCTGCGCGGGTAAGGGCTCCCCTGGGCTCAGAGGCTAGGTGGGGGTGGCGGCGGAGTTGGCCGCCGCACACCCCACCCATCCACCCTCCCTCTGTATATCGCTCCGGGCCTCCCCAATCGGGTCTTCGCGTCGGCCAGCGTCTTGTCTCTGAGGACCTTCCTCGTCCCCGCCCGTGGCTGCTTGTTTGGGGTGGCTCAGGCGCCAGGTCCCCGTAGGGGGGCAGGTCCTTTTTGGTGGCCAGGTGTACGAGGTTGGCATAGACATCTCGACTTCCCAGGCCCTGCAGGGCGACTCTTCACCCACAAAGAGGAGGGGTCGGAGAGCCGCCTGGAGGGGTGAGGAATTTCTGTTGGGTGTACTTTCTAAAGCCTTACCTCAACCGCCCTCCTCTCCCCCTCCCGACCCTCCCCTGTCCCGGAAGAAGAGGCAATTATCCGTGGGGACCTTTAGGAAGAAGGAAAGTCAGTGCGAGCCCCTTTCTGTGGGTCGTTGCGGAGCCGGGGAGGGATCTGTACTGACCACTCCTTCTTTCCCCGGCTCTCCCGGCAGGCCGGAGGACGAAGCGTACGACGAGGACGGAAACCCGCAGCAGGACTTCTACGACTCAGACCCGCCGGGCGTGGGGAGCCCCGCCTCCGCGCTGCGCGACGCCTACGCGCTCTACTACCCCTCGGAGAAGAGGTACCACCCGCGCGGCCTCCGCGCGGGGCCCGGGACTGAGGTGGCGGGAGGGGCAGGGTGGTGGCCCACAGAATAGGATGTTCTTCATAAAAACCCCCAAGCCTCTCTTCTTCCTGGCTGGTACCCGCGAGAGCGACGGAAAGTTAGTAGCGGGCCGGTCTGTATGGACAAGAGAGACGGGTGGGACCAAAAGGTCTGTGGCCTAAGGAGTGGCCGTGAGTGCGCGCCCAGGCCAGACTCCCTGCCTGCCAGCCCCGGAGGGCAGGGCGAACTCCCGTTCTCCGCTGTCAGTCGCGGGAACTTCCCCAAAGAGTCATTTGCAAGTTCTGTGCCAGCGTCTTGTCTGTCATCAAGGGGGTTGTCGTCAGCCTCCCCGAGCGCCAGGGCGCGTGCGTGCCCAGCTGGGGGCCTGTGGGGCGGCCACTTGGGGGCACACGATGAGTGACCCTGGGCGCGTACTTTGCCTCCCCGTTAGAGATGTCGCCCAAGGGATCCTTAACAAGGCCTACCGCAAAGTACTGGACCAGCTGTCCGCCAGGAAATACCTGCAGACGCTCTTGGCCAAGGGCTTGGGGTAAGAGTTTGCGAAAGAGTTAAGCGGAGCAGAACGGCGCGCGCGCTCCGGGGTGGGTGTCCGTGCGAGCGCGCGCGGGGTGGGCGGTGCCGCTTCTGCGTCCTTGCGTGCACGTGGGCCCGAAGGTGCGTGTGCGCCGCTGAGTCTTCGGGACCAGTCTGCGGTCGCAGGGTAGGTTCAGATGTGGCACCTTAAGTTTGGTGAACAAATTCTGAGCGGCAGAGGCAAGGAGAGGGCGGAGAAACCGGGGAGTTTGATCCGTTTTGAATTTAAAAAACAAAGAAAAACTACCCCCTCCCTCCCGCAAGTCATTGAAAATCTTCAAGCTTCGCGGGATGATTTGCTATAATTTCCTCTAAGCATGACTTAAAAAAAAATCCTTTTAGTGTAAATTCAAATCGAAACCAACAAATCTTCGAATTTGGGCAGTTAGGGAAACAGTTCTTTTGCGCGTGCCAGACAAACCCAGAGCACAGAGCTTGCGTAGAGCATCTCTCAGCAGAAGGCAACATTTTAATAAAGCCCATGGGGAAACAGATTACATTTTTCGCAATGAATAATTCATGCGATGAAAAATATTGCCTACAGCCTGTCGACTTATATTATTATCATCACGTTTTTCGACTTAGCGTGCGGAAGGGGAGGCATGCTCCAGTCTGACTAGGAATTGAGGGATCGATGTAAAACTCCGAGGCAGCAGCCAACGTGGCACTTGGGGCTCTTTGGTTATTTTCTCTCTACGTGGGGGGTGAGAGGAACAGTTAGGACAATTTAGCGCAAAAGCACGGATGGTCAAATCTCTAAGGGCAGCGTTTGGAGACAGGTTAGGCGTGAATCGCGCGCGCGCCCTTGGCCTGGACCTCGTCCCGGGCCCCTTCTGTTAAGGACGTGATGCCAGCAAATCCTCGGTGGGGAGGGCAGAGTGAGGGGTTTCCATCACAGTCCTCCCTCCCCCGGCTGCTTACTGGCAGAGGAAGGCGGCGCCGTGGGCCCTGAGAGCCGTGCCTTCCCGGATGGCTCCCGCGTGGGGTGGGGCCCGCCTGCTCCCCACAGCTATTGAATCTTTGTCTCCTGCCCCGCCACCCTCTTCCCGACTCCTTTCCTTGCAGTGGGAACCTAGGCGGCGGCCCGGAGGACGACTCAGAGCCTCTCTCCAAGCGCCACTCAGACGGAATCTTCACCGACAGCTACAGCCGCTACCGGAAACAAATGGCTGTCAAGAAATACTTGGCGGCAGTCCTAGGGAAAAGGTATAAACAAAGGGTTAAAAACAAAGGACGCCGAATAGCTTATTTGTAGCGATGAGTTACCAGCTACCCTGTGTATACAATCCTGACACTATGAAAAGTCACTTTCCCAACTGACTGAACAGTCATCTCTCATGTGTTCTATCCAAACATGTATTTATGTATGAAGTAAAGCCATTAAATGAATATTTTGATAATAATATTGTTTTTCTTTTTACAAAGCACTAGAGAATGCACAGATATACTTTGTGGACCAATTATTGATATATATATATATTACAAATATATATATTAAGAATATATATAGGTATAATAGACAGCAGTTCATACAAAGTGTGCACAAGGATTGAAAATTCGCCTGAGCTGTTTATGTTTTTATATAAAATAAATAGAAAAATAGACAATCATTGTTTTGAATATTACTCCTATTTTTATAAAATGGAATTAAAAGGATAGTATTTTTATCCATGACAGGCCTGAAGATATTAATACTGACCATTTGCTACTGTACATAATGATGCCCTGCTCCAGGGAGATTTGGAGGTAATGATTTGGGAGAATTGCTGAAGGGTGTTCTTTCCTAGTGAGTCTCTGGGCCAGGCTGCTTCAGTCCCAGAGGAACTCAACTAGGCACTGTCCCCCTTTGTCCCCCTCACTGGGTGGCAATTCCAATACTTCTGCTTTCTTTGGTTCTACTTTTATGTGTATTTGTCTCTCTTTAGACTCTCAGCCCAGAAGGAAATTCTCCTGATAAAAAACAACAGCTCGATCCAAATTGTGCTTCTCCCCAGAATTCACACCACCCCCTAGGGAAAGTGTTGGGGGGTTGTACAGAGAAGGGAGACTTGGGTCTTGAAGCTCCCGTGAAGCTCCCTTTTCTGTATTTCCAGGAAACCCAATATCCCAAGGTTAGGGCAATTGGAACAAAGGGAAGGAAATGTAGGTATGTTGGAAGAGGCAGAGCATAAGGCAGTCGAGGAGGAGGACCCTGGAGAGGGACTGGTTTGGAGCTGCCCTGCGTCTGGGACGCGGAGGGTAAGCCCAGCCCCACTGTAGGTCCTCTGCCTGACTGACTTTGGGCGCTGGATATTGGAAATGGATGCAAAGTACAATGTGTTTTTCTCCAGTGCTGTCAATGCTTCTCATCTTGTGAAATGACCAGGATACTCCCCTTTGAATACGGCTCTGTAGGAGCCATCCTTTTCTTTGGCGGTTTTCTGAAGACTCTTCTTTCCCACCCTTCTGCACTGTTGAAGTACCGTTTACCATTTTTCATTCATTTCTCTTAAACTTGTGAATGCTTCTTTTTTTGTTGTTTGATGTGAGTACTTAATTGTAAAGTTTAGGAACCCCTGTGTAGTTACCAGTAAGTAATTATGCACTAAATATGAACGAACCTTTTGTTTCTTGTTTATTGAGTTTGTAGGTAAAATGTATTTTTCTACATTATGGCTTATTGCTTAGTAAAATTTATTTCATAAAACCAACCTTTGTCATATTAGAATGTGTAGTGTTCACATGTTGCTCAGTTTTACTAACTGATAAATCATTTAAACCTCATCTTCATATGTATGAGTACTATCTTATATTTGTGGTCAAGAGTGAAGTAAGCAAGCTCCAACAGACCCTAAGAACCTCCCCCTTTGTATCCTTTCCTGGCTACTGAAAGCATGTCTGTCTGTTTCCTATCATTTCCTTGAACATGTGAGTAATCTCTATAAACAAAAGAACCTTCACCCAGCAGCCAGATCAAGCTACAGCAGGCAAACAAGCCAAACTCCCAAAATTCAGGCACAAATTCTTTTGGAAAATAAAAAAAGAGAACAAGAAAAGATTAAACATTAGCTTGTAAAGTTTAAAGGACCTTTCCTTTTCCTTTATGGATTTGATTCAATATGAAGTCATAAATCAAAGAAAACAGAATTGGATTTGCATTCCCAGGCGGGATGGATGCTGCCAGGAGATCACATTGCAAGCAGTGAAAGCACAGAGGCATTCGATCTATGCCTGAGTCCTATGTACGGGATCAATCTTTCTTTAATTCTGCAGTCTCCTCAGGCAATGTGACACGGGATGCAGTTTGCAGCTTTAGTGCCTTTCTTCGCCTTTTAAATCGCCACGAATCACAGATGGCTATTTAGTGGCCCTACAATGCTGCAACACATCGGCTTGCATTTTAGTCTTAATTATTTGTTTCTTGGATAATGGGCAGAGTTTTCTGTATTTGTGTCAGCTGTTAGTGGTGAAATAGGGCTCTAGTTAACCTTTTATTTATGAAGTCTAATTTAGTGTTCCCGTGGCTAGTTGCAAGCATTTACAGTGATCACCCAGTTTAATCTTTTGTATACTTTTTAGAAATGCCAAGAGCCTTACTAACCTGGAGCAGATTTATGATATAGTGATAATTTAGGTAGATGTTAGTCTTGAAGCTCTTATTTTGTGTGCAACTGATTATAAAAACATCTTAACCAAGTATTATTACACACATGATATCTATAACTAGGACTTTGATAACTGTTATATAAAGTGTGTAAAATTTGTATGAATAAATTTTTGTAAACAATGCAACCTCGTCTAATGTTTGGAGAGAAAAAGACATTCAGGAAATAACTAAGATCTCTTAAAGTATTATATTTTCTTTAGCAACCATAAGATCTTTCATGTTTGGAATATATAAGCATCCATGTATTTTCATAAATTGTACTTTAATATCTGCTTCATGTGTTAACTGAATTCAGCTAAAAATTTAGAGTAGCTACTCAGATGGAGATGCCTAAGAAGATATTAAGTTCATAAATAGGCACAGATGTTGGTACCCTTATAGGATGCACAATTTAGGTTAATTTCCATCCCCTATTGTATATATGCATTGCTCAGTATTCAGAAAGTTACTACCCACTGGTGGGAGATAGTACTTGGGTATTAGTTATGCTTCTAAAATAGCAGTCTAACATATTCTTTTATAAGTAACTCTGCAGACTAAATTGGTCTTGATAAAATTCTGTATAAAAATGACTTCATCAGTTTTGGAGGTTTTAAAATATGTTTAGAGATCTACAAACAACTATCTCTGATTAAATTGCTTTGGGTGGAAGCAAAGAGAACATGAGCAAGCAAAGAGTTGATTAAATACCTTTAAAAGACAATGTATTTTATCTTTAAAGAAAAAGCTAGGAGAAAATGTGAACAGTCATTTGGGCATTCTTTTGTTTTATTAATTGATATTAACAAACTTTATAGCAAAGCCTTTTTGTGAAATTCCCATGAATTTCTCAATTGTGTTTATTTTGGAGCCCATGATGATTTCTGGGTTAAAAAAAGTATTGCAAGTCGCTTATAGTAATTCAAATATAATTTAATTTAAATTCCTAGACTTTCATCCTAAAATTAATGCTTTCAATTAATAAATCAATAAATATGTCACAGTAATACTAAAGAATGAGCAAAGCTCAGCAAGGATTCAAAAACTATCTTTAGAACTTAGCTCAGTATTTAAGGCCCAGAGTCATTGTAGGGAGGAGCTTATGATCTAGAGATCTCATTTGTAGTAAATTAAAAAATGAATACAGTACAATTCATAATTACGTTGTTTTATTGAATAAGCTTTTAGTTCTCCATCTTTAACTGCCTACCCCATGAAGCTGCTAGTGTGGTAAATGGAAAAATGAAGAAAATTAATTACTTTGGTTGGAGGCTGATAACTATCAAGAAAATAGAGATAACCACAGATTGGCTGACTTGGACTGAAATTCATGTATATAGCAATTTGCTATATTCTCTTATGTGGGATAAATCAAATGATGGTTTTTCCTTGGAAGACTTGATATATCTAGATACCCAAGAGGTGTGACTTATTTCTGTTAGGGCTGAGAATACATTGATTCAATACAATAAATATTTATTGAACACCTAAAATGGACCAGGCACAATGGTTGAGAAAGCTTAATTAACACCTGAGAGCTAAGGTAGTATTTTTCCAAAGAATATTCTTCTGCTACAAGATCATGTGGGAGACTTGTTAATAATGTAGATAGATTGCAGGCCTCCACCAGAATAAGTGAATCTGTGTTTTAAATAAAAATCCTAGGTTAATGGGCACTAAAGTGTGCGACCACTAGATTTAGAATTTGGTGACATAGATAGGCATTTATGTGTGCTGGGACTGGGTGTTTTTTTCTTTTTCATGTTAAATAAGCAATAAGTCATGTTTTCTGTACACAGTAATAAATATATCAATAAGCTGTATTCTCCCAGGATGGGCATTAGGTTAATTGAAAAATTGCAGTATTTCCTTTAGGTCACTAAGGCCATAGTTAGCATCATTTTACTTCTATATTCTGGTTGGACATTTCTGTTCAAGGGGCTTCTGGAAGAAGAGTGATCCTATAAGTAGAGTACAAACAATTGAATCACATGACAGAGGGATGAATGAAATCACTGAAAGGAACTGTGCAGCCAGTTGGCAGTAATTCCGTGGATTTAGAAGTCAACTTCCAATTGCATCATATCCAAATTTGGCTTGAATATGTCCCCACAACTGTTTACAAGAGGATTTCAGTTGGAGGCCCTGCTATGACCTCAGACTCAACCCTACTGTTCACACTGTCATAAGATGGGAACCAAGAGCAAGTCTGAGCTCTTCTCTTTCACTGTAACCCTTCTTGATGAAGGGAGATGCCTGCCCCTCTTGCTGCTTCCCAGTGGTTTGTAACTGGTCAGCCCACTGTGGTCATTCTTACTGTTCCCCAACTACAAGCCATCTGTTTTAGAAGGACAGATTCATATCCATCTTTGAAATGCTATTGCTCCTTTTCATCTCCCAACCATCCCTCTATGCCCCAATGTCTTTTCTCTGTTACCTGATCTAAATATTCTGGAAGGTCCAACTCATGCCCTCTTTTTCTAGGGATCTTCCTCAGCCTGTCAGAGCTTCATTCCTCCCATTTCACCCTCACACTGTTCTCCCATGCCCCTTACCCTCTGTAGTACTACTTCTGTTCTCTAATTTCACACTGCTTTGCCCTGTTTCTTAACTGTTTTATATGTGCATGGCTGTCTTCCCAGCTAGATGACCTCCTGGAGGCCATGGCCAGTGTGTTGCACTTGAGTGCCAGAACACTTCTGGGAACATAGTAAATATCTCTTGAATGACTGAAATAACCAGAGGACTTACAGAATTCACTATGACATCTTCCACTTAGTCTAGTAGGACAGCAGCCACAAAGCCTTATGTAGGAAGTGAAATTACCTTACTAATTAGGTGTTCATAATAAATCAAACTAGATCTTCCTCCAGGAAAAGCTACATTTTTAATTAGACGTGTTCCTGCCATAAGATAAAATGAAATTTAAATTCACATATAGGCAAAAGGCTGCAATAGACTCAAGCCACTAGGTCTTTATTTTCTCATTCTGATAAAGAAAAGGATCATATTTTCACGCTAAAGAGAATTTACCTTATGACTCAAAACAGTAATGATTTTTTCTTAAACTAAAGGAAAAAGGGATTTCTTGAGACAGAGACTGGGAGCTGGGTTGCCCTCAAAGTCATAATTTACAGAGTAGTTATCTGCAGCTGCCAAAGAAACTTGTCCCATCAACAGAGATATGATTTGAACATGAGTTTCATAGACAGGAAAAAGGACATAATGGAAAATATTTTTTAAAAACAATGGAATATTAGGTGATATTATCTGGTCTAAATTTATTTTCTTCTTGGCTATATCTTTGCTGTATATTACAGAATCCTAATTCAGGGAGGAAAATTACCTATAAACCTAAAAGAATATAGACAGTATGAAATGTATCTGTGCACATTTCCCTTTCTCTTATTAGCTACCTGATTTTTGCTCCATTGACCACATGTCCCTCTTGGCTTTCATGAGACATTAACTTCACTTCTGGATATAACAAATCAGGATAATTGTACCCTTGACCACAATTCAGGGCTTGGCATGTGATCTATTTTAGGATGGTGAGATCAGAGAAGAATTTTTTTTTTCTGGAATTTTTGCTGGATTTTTTTCTCCCAGGAAAGAATTTACTATTTTCCTTCTGAGTGGTGTGGTATATAATGTAACATACCATATAAGAAGCCAGCCTTCTTATATACAGTGGAGATGATACCATGAAAGACAGAGAAGAGTGACAAGAAGAAACATGTCCTTGACAACATCATTGATCCCTTGAATCAAACCAACCCTGAAGCCTGAACTACTACTGGACTTTCCTGTTAAATAAGCCAACAAATCCCCTTCATTGCTTAGGCCATTTTTTTGTTATTTGTAATACCAGTTAGGACCTGTGTTCCAAGTAATGGAAAACTCAACTCAAACTGGCTCAGTACCTTTTCTTCAGAATGCAGAAGAGGGTTTTAAAACTGGTATGCAAGGTTCCAGCCAACAGGAAGTTTTACAAATTCCAGTGCCTCAATATTTCAAAGACTTCACATTCTTTGCTAAAATTCTACCTTAGGGGTGCCTAGGTGGCTAAGTTGGTTAAGCCTCTGAGTTTGGCTCAGGTCTTGATCTTGTGGTCGTTGGGTTTGAGTTGTGAGTCAGGCTCTGTGCTGACAGCTCAGAGCCTAGAGCCTGCTTTGGATTCTGTGTCTCCCTCTCTCTCTACCCCTACCCTGCTTGCACTCTGTCTCTCTCAAAAATAACCATTAAAATTTTAAAAAAAAATTCTACTTCAATGTTTTAATATTTAAAATGATAAAATGCCTAGAAGTGAACCCTAGTAACTTTTTAAAACTATAGTAAGAACTATTCCTTTGAGGAGCCCTCCCCATCTTTTGCTATCAACTATGCTACTTCTTTGAACTACTAGTGTCTTAGAAGTGCTCTACTTCTGAAATTTTTAAAAAAATTCTGCTCTCTGGGGCACTTGGGTGGTTCAGTTGGTTAAGTATTCAACTCTTGATTTTGGCTCAGGTCATGATCTCGAGGTTTGTGAGATCAAGCCCTGCATCAAGCTCTGCACTGTCATTGAGGAGCCTCTCTCTCCTCTCTCTCTGCCCCTCCCCCACCAGCCCCACCCCTCTCAAATAAACATTCAAAAAAACCCTTTGTTCTCTGAGTACAAACTACTATTTTGTCATTGCTGCCATTGCCTACACCCATGAAACTTGTGATAAAATGCAGTAGAGAGCCACTTTGGAAGACAGTTTGGCTGTTTCTTACAAACTAAGCATACTCTTACCATAAGATCCAACAATCGGGCTGGATTTAGGTCCACAGAGAAACCTGTGCATTGATGTTTTGAGCATCTTTGTTCATAATTGACAAAATTTGGAAGCAACCAAGATGTCTTTTGGTAGGTGAATAGATAAATAAACTATGGTATGTCCAGACAGTGGAAAATTCAGTATTAAAAATAAATGAACTATCAAGCCATGACGAGATATGGACAAAACTTAAATGTGTATCACTATGTAAGCTCACTATGTGATCATAAGTTTGGAGACAATAAAACGATCAGTAGTTGCTGGGGATGGCAGGTGGGGCTGGGCATGCGGTGGGGTAGGGAGAGGAGAGTTTAATAGGTAGAGCATAGGGGATTTTTAGGGTAGTGAAAAAGCTCTCTATATTATAATAATGAATATACCATTATACTTTTGTTCAAACCCATAGAATGTACAACACCAAGAGTTACCCTAAGGTAAACTATGGGCTTTGGGTGATTATGAAGTGTCAAAGTAGATTCATCCTTGGCAAAAACAAAAAACAAAAAAATGTACCATTCTAGTGAGTGATGTTGATAATAGGAGAGGTTATGCATCTGTAAGGGTAGGATATACACATGAAATCTCTGTACCTTCCTCTCAATTTTGTTGTAAACCTAAAACTGCCCTAAAAAAACAAAGTGTTCTGAAAAAAAGACAAAACTCAACAGAGACTCATTCCAGTCTTCTGACATTCTATCCTTCATTTTCCCAGGGTACCTGTCTCTTTCTCCCTTCACTATTTCCTCACCCACCTTGGATCAGTTTAATGACCCTCCCTGGCCCCTAAATTCTTTCATTCTTTGACCATCTCTTCTATGGTCACTTAACACTTCTCAAACTTGGATTAACCCAATCGTGTTTTCTCCTGGTTGCTGAAGGCTATTGGAAAAATCTTTGATCTGTTTTTTTTTTTTAATGCTTATTTTATTTTGAAAGAGAGACTATGAGTGGGGGAGGGGCAGAGAGAGAGAGAGAGAGAGAGAGAGAGAGAGAGAGAGAGAGGGCGGGTGAGAGAGAATCCCAAGCAGGCTCCGTGCTCAGCACTGAGCCAGATGCAGGGTTCCATCCATGACCATGACCTGAGATCATGACCTGAGCTGAAATCAAGAGTTGGTCACTTAATTGACAGAGCCACCCAGGTGCCTCTCTTGGATCTGTTTTGATCCAGCTTTGCTTATACGTTTATGATTACCTATGTCTGTTGGATCTATAAAACATTCACTTCTTATCAGTTCTTTTTTCCATTTCCTGTACTTGTTCTTTTTATTCTTCAAGATCCTTAGTTCATCTTGCCCTCGAACTTCATTGTTAACTTTGCCTTCCACTTTGTAAAAACAAAGAAAAACAAAATCCCTCAGTTTTTTTGCCTTTATGACCAAATGTTTTTTCACTTCAAATTCCTATCTCAATTTCTTGCCATCTGTATAGCCTCCAAAATTTTACTGAAATTTCTTTGTATTCAATTGTCCCATATTTTCTGAAACCAATACCTCTGCAGTCCCCATCCTACATTATCTAGCATTCCTTCATTCCTGAAACTTTCTTTTCACTTGGTTCCAAGGACTTGAATCTCCCGGCTTTCCCCCTGCCCCCCTACCTTTCTGTTTCTTTTCCCAGTCTTTTACATTGCCTCCTCTTCCTTCTTAAATGTGAATGACCTCAAATTCTGTCCTTCCTCCTTTCTCTTAGGGCTATACTTTTACCTTGGATGAGCTCATCTGTGATGGTCTGATAGTGCCCAATTCCACAGCTCTTGTGAGTGAATTCAAATATCCAATGGAGATGTTCACTGGATGTCCAATGGGTACCTCAAACTCAGCATGTTCCCAATGAAATCATCATCCACATTTATTCCTTCTCTCTGGTATCATTATCCACCATGCTACCCATTCTCAATACCTCAGAGTATTCTTCTTCCCTTTCCTCCTCTTTACTGCATTCATTTAATTGGTCACTAAGTCTTATGAATTTTCCAATTCCATTTTCTGCAGAGTTCCACATTCGCATAATCTTTTGCTGTTTTTGCAATAAGCTTCCTAACACTTTGGCTCCAGTTACTCCTTTCTACTCATTCTCCTCTGCCTACAGAATGATCTGTCTAAAATGAAGTTGGCTTGTTCCCTATGCTGGCTTGAAAAAATTTTATGACTTCCTGTAGCCCATTGGATGGAGTCCAAAATCTTTGGCCTGTTTTTAATAATTCCCCCTCCCCCTCCATCTACCTTTTTCTTCTTGTCTATCACCTTCTATTTATGGCTCCTCCACTTTGGAATGATCTTCTGCTCTCTCTCTCTCTCTTTTTTTAATGGTGAAATGCTACAGATCTTTCAAGGGAGGACTATATCCTTTCTCTGTTTTCCCACTGAATTTCTTCAGACTGTTAGTTTAGTATTTCGTTGCACACATATCTTTTACTGTTAGGTTGAGAACACAAGGACCATAATTTTTCAACTTCCAATCCTTTTGACTTGTAGTTTCTGGCACATAATGGGCACTTAATCACTATTTGTTGAATTGGAATTAATCCCATGGAAGTTGTTGAACAATTATTCTCCACAGAAAACATAATTTAAGTTATAACATGAAGGATTTTGGTTAGATATTAGGAAGGATTTGGGCAGCAACGAATATTTTTTGAACAATGTGTCAAAGCTTACTCCTTTGAATACCTAAAGTGCTATGTGCTGAGGTGGTCTGAGTTCTGCAGGATTGTTTTCCTCTGTTTTTCTTATTCTCTTCTGATCCAAGCAGGTGATAAATCTTGTGCTTTCAGGTTATAGATGGGAACAGTAACATAGAACTTGTACATAGTAGGTGCTCACTAAAAGTTGTAGCCTGGTTAAATGAATATGAACTTGTTTTTTAAGAAAATATAGCCCACCAATTTAGAGCCCTATTCCTGATAGTTTCTCAAAGGGCCCCAAGTATATTTGACCTCGTGCATTGATATATGTGTCTCCAAAATTTAAGCTTTGATGAGAAGTGGAAAAAAAAAAAAGAAAACATTCAAACAATAGACATGAGACTTTCTTAAGTGGTTGGGAATTTTCCATCTCACTTGCAGATGCAGACGTTCTTGGATGATCCCCTGCTAAGAACTCTTCTGGCTATTTCACTTTCAGAGTAAATAGGGATCATCAGAGTAAGGCAGTCTGACTTCTTTATTGTCATATACTTTCTTGCCTGTGGAAACCAGATGCTCGGTCCTACAGTGAGGTGGGGAAATAAATGATGCTCTTAGCATTAATTAGATGGAAGCTATCTTGGGATTGTGATTTTGCAAGGGGCACATCTTGCTCATATAACTTTCATAATTATGGAGGAAGCTGATGATCCCATTTGCAGATTCTATACTCTGATCATGAGATTATTTATTGTGCTTCAATTAGAGAGAGGGAAGGAGAAGAAACAAAAATGTGAACCAGTTCAATTTGCTGATTGCCAGACATCCTGGTAGAAAGGCTGTTGAAAAGGATATTGAAACTGCCAAAGCAAGGCTTCTAGATTCCCATAAATCTAATCAGTGTGTGTTTGTCTCTATTATCAGTATTGGGGAGAGATCCTGTTTTTCTTACTAGGATCTTTAAGATATAGTAAGGGAGAATGCTATTTTTTAAAAACAGTTTAACAATTTTTGTAATTTATTATTTATTTTTTAAATTTTTATTTATTTGAGAGAGAGAGCATGAGTGGGGGGGAGGGACAGAGGGAGAGCAAGAGAGAAAGAAAGAGAGAAGAGAAGCTTAAGCAGGCTCCATGCTCAGTGCAAAGCCCGATATGGAGCTCAATCCCACAACCCTGTGATCATGACCTAAGCCAAAATCAAGAATCAGGTGCTCAACTGACTGAGCCACCCAGGAACCCCTAGATTTTTTTTAAAGTAGGCTCCACACCCAATGTGGGGCTCAAACTCACAACCCTGAGATTAAGAGTCACATGGTCTACCAACTGAGCCAGCCAGGCACCCCATTTTAAAAACAGTTTAAAGTTAGCAATTCTATTTTAATGAGTAGCTTATGTCCCTGACATTACTGTGAGGAAGGACATCCTGCCTTGGGAGGGAAAAAAATAAAGAAATTTATGAGGTAAGTGTTTGTCTGTACCTTGAGATAACTGATTTTTAATCATTCTTAAGAAGTTATCCCTGTGTAGACTACAGTCATTTAGACTTTAGGCTTAGTTTTGTTTTTCATTCAAGTGATTTAAAAACTGTAGGCAACTTGATCACCCAATTGTTGCAAGACTATTCAATTCAAGTCTCTGAATGTATCCTTTCTGGTTCCTTTAGATGACCCTGAAGAAATCTTTCAAAGAACTGGGCTAGAGACTTGGTGAAGATAAACACTTGGACACCTACATATTCTATAATTATTGTGACAAGCACAAAGGATCCATTTTTAGCAAAGGATATCAGAAGATATCAGGCTGGAGGAGGTTTGATGAACATGGTTTCCCAGGTCTTCTAGTTCCTTAGGGATGTGCTTGGGAGGGTAGCCTTGGTCATTTGCCTGCTCAGGCATAGGTCCTGTCAGGTGAAGGGAAGCCCAAAGTCATAGATTTCCAAATCTCTTCTACTCTCAACTACAATACCCTATACCATCAGCTTAATTACTTTATATGGTTACAAAAACTACCTTTAGCAAGATACCTGTGTCTAATATCCTGATGTATTTTTTTATTTTACAACTGTTTGCCCTAGTGTGCATAGATTATATAATAACGATGAGACACCATCAGTTTCCAGTCACGTGGATTGAACTATGTGAGGTTGACCAGTCTGAACAGACACAATCAGTTCTGAGCAGGACCAGCTACATATTATGTGGGGCCTAGACAAAATGAAAACGTGGGGCTCTTTCTAAAAAAATGATTAAGAATTTCTAGGCAACAACAGCAGAGTATTAAACCAAGTGCAGGCCTGTTCTGAGCTCAGGGTCCAATATGACTGTATAGGTTGTAAGGTCACAAAGGTTGCCCTGGTTCTAGATCTAGGCATGCTGAATATAGTAGGCCTTACTAGAGCCTACCCTAGAACCCTGTCTTCATTTGTTCTTAAATGCTCTATCCTTATTGTGTATATGTGTGTGTGTTATTTTAATATGCATATAATTTTATTGTCAATTCAATTTGCCATTTACAGTGAAGTAGAGAATAGATTTTTTTTAATGTTTATTTTCTTTTGAGAGAAAGAGAGAGACAGACAGAGGCATGAGCAGGGGAGGGGCAGAGAGAGGGAGACACAGAATCTGAAGCAGGCTCTAGGCTCTGAGCTGTCAGCACAGAGCCTAATGCAGGTTTTGAACTCCCACACTATGAGATCATGACCTGAGCTGAAGTTGGATGCCTAACCACTTGAGCCACCCAGGCGCCCTGAGAATAGACTTTTTTCATTGTGGTAAAAAACACATGAGATCTATCCTCTTAAAATTTTAAGTGTACGGTACAGTATTGCTTACTATAAACACAATGTTGTACAGCAGATCTCTAGAACCTTTACATTTTGCATGACTGAAACTCTCTGTACCCTTTGAACAGTGATCCCCCATTTGCCCCTTGCACCAGCCCTGGGGCAACCACCATTGTACTGTTTGATTTGGTGAGTTTGTCTACTTTATTATTATTATTTTTTAAATGTTTATTTATTTATTTTTGAGAGAGAGAGAGAGAGACAGAGAATGAGTGGGGAGGGGCAGAGAGAGAGGGAGATGGAGAGAGAGAATCCTAAGCAAGCTCCAGGATGGGCGTGGGGCTCAGTATCATGATTGTGAGATCACGACCTGAGCAGAAATCAAGAGTCCTATCTTAACTGACTGAGCCACCTAGGCACCCCCTGACTACTTTAGATACCTCACATAAGTGGAATCATGCACTCTTTGTCCTTCTATGACTGGCTTATTCACTTAGTATAATGTCCTCAAGTTCCATACATGTAGAATATGACAGGATTTCCTTCTTTTTTATGACTAAATAATATGCCAATGTGTATGTATGTACCCTATTTTCTTTATTTGTTTATCCATCATTGGACGTTTAGGTTGTTTCCACCTGTTGCTATTTTGAATAATGTTGCAGTGAACGTAGGAGTGCAAATATCTCTGATCTTCATTGTGTTCTAATTGGTCTAAATATCACTAATAAATAACAGTACATTCTTTTGGAAGTAGAGTTCACCTATTAAATGAAGAAAATAGAATAATTTGACTGGTTTTGTAGGTTACTCTCTATTGAAATGACCACTTCAGATTACCCAACTGGCAATGCAGGCATCAAGAGAACTGAACTCATTCTGGGAAAATGTAAGATAACCCAGGCCCCACAATGGATGCTCTGTGAGGTAAGGGGCACATGGTGCTACCTCACTGGCCTCCGTAGGACTACATTGCATCAGCAGAATAAAGAAAGATACCACTCTGGAAAGGATGCTCTGAGACTGAGTAAATATTTGCCAGCAGGGCCTCAGCTCCTCAAAGCAGAGAGACCTGGGCATTCAGCTGTGAGGACATCTCTATTAAGGGCTAGAGCTTGAGTTACATGTGCTAGCAACGTCTCTAGCAGCAACAGCAGGCTCTTTGCTGATACTGGAATCTGTTTTCTTATTTGCCTGAATCTTAGTTGTTGATTAGATGCCTAATTAGAATGTTTCTGGGCCTTTTACTTATACAATCTTGTTTTGCTTCAGGGAGAAAAATGGGAAAGTTTAGGTTGCAGCAGTTCCCCTTTGTGAGGAACAAATAGCTTGGTGAAATATGCAGGTAGAAAGGGAAAACAAGAGAGAAAAGCAGCTGAGTGAATGCTAGTCCAGCTGTGATAGATTTTCCAACAAGCTCTGGGTTCTTCTGGCTTTCTCAGTTTCTGTCACTTTGCTGATCAAACCCGTGAGTTGGTGAATGAGGATAATGCTTCCTTTTATATAGACAGACCTAAGTGTATAAGTCACCTACAAATGCTGTTAGGCTATTTGGACCTATAGAGGCTTCATTGAGCAACCTATGTATACTGTGAATTACTTCTTTTTTTTGTGGTGCTGAACATTCCTTTTGTTCTAAAATTCTGTGACTCTCCAATCATTCATGACAATGAGGAGTGGCTACTGTTATCACATTTTAAACTTGTGAGCCACTGTGGCTCTCTCCTCTCTAGCAGTGTTGCTCAGGAAGGATCAGGATAGAGTTATGTGCAGGACTACTTAACATGGACCACTGGGATACAGCTGAGGAGGGAGGTCATGGCCCCAGGGGAGTGAAAGCAAGTGGAACACACATTCAATGAATCAGCAAGGCAGTTCTGTTATTTAGGAGTGATAGTGGGCATGAACATGACCCTGGCTCTTGTTTCGTGATCTTCTTTCAGGAGCTGGGAAACCAGCCTTTTATTGGTCTATTGCTTAGAGTACTGCATCCAGGGTACTGTGTTTTGGTCTTCACATCTTAAGGTATGTGTGATAAAATTGGAAAGGGACCACAGATGAGCAATGGAATTGATTAAAGGTGTGAAAAATAGGACTTATGCTTTATCAAGATATATCAAAGGAGTTGTGGCTGTTTTACTGGAGAGGAAATACAGAAGGGATTCTTAGTAGGCTTTGAAGTATTAAATATAGATTGAAATGGCACTGATTATCTCTTCTTGAGCAGACCTAAGAAAGCTAGTGGAAAGCATTTAAATTAGATACAAAAGAACACCTTTTTAAGAGGAAAGAGACATGGAAATGAGTCTCTTAAGGAAATTGAAGAATGCTTCGTTTTCCCTGCTAATGGATAGGCTAGGTGACCACGTGGGTTAGATAGTTGAGGCTTCGGGGCACCTGGGTGGCTTGGTCGGTTAAGCGTCCAACTTCGGCTCAGGTCGTGATCTCACGGTCCGTGAGTTCGAGCCCCACGTCGGGCTATCTGCTGACAGCTCAGAGCCTGGAGCCTGTTTCAGATTCTGTGTCTCCCTCTCTCTCTGCCCCTCCCCTGTTCATGCTCTGTCTCTCTCTGTCTCAAAAAGAAATAAACGTTAAGGGGCGCCTGGGTGGCGCAGTCGGTTAAGCGTCCGACTTCAGCCAGGTCACGATCTCACGGTCCGTGAGTTCGAGCCCCGCGTCAGGCTCTGGGCTGATGGCTCGGAGCCTGGAGCCTGTTTCCGATTCTGTGTCTCCCTCTCTCTCTGCCCCTCGCCCGTTCATGCTCTGTCTCTCTCTGTCCCAAAAAAAAAAAAAAAACGTTAAAAAAAAATTAAAAAAAAAAAAAAAGAAAAAAAAAAAGAAATAAACGTTAAAAAAAAATTAAAAAAAAAAAAAAAAGATAGTCGAGGCTTCTCCCCAGATCTGTTTTCCCTGGTCTCAGATCTTCCTTTGACACCACAAGAAGATGTTAACAACATTCTCTCTTTGATTAGAGGGTTTGGGATACTTTCCTTACCTATCTTAACATTTGCCTCCCTCTTAAGTTTCTCCTTTAGCCATTTGCCTTATGTTTACAGGGATACCAGGTCCCCTGATATATTAGAGCAGCCTATTGACTATTGCTAGGAAACTTGAGTCAGTTCTGGCCACAGTAAGTGGAAATACAGTAATGGAGTATAAACACATCTCTCTGTGTCGGAGGGGACAGTATCCCCTAATGCTTGGCAGAATGTAGACAGAAAGATGTAACAAGAAGATGCGCTGGATTTTGAAGACCATGGTTTGCAGCCCGGTTCTGCCATTTACTAGTTGACCTCAGGGGAGTCACTCAGTTACTGAATCTCATATTCTTCCTCTATAAAATGAGAATGAACATAACAATACCTACTTCACTGGGATTTTATGAGATTCAAATGACATGAGAAAGTTCTCTGTAAACTGTAGATTCCCATGCAGCAGTCAGCCTTGATCACTGGCCAGGGTTAGCCTTTTGCTGATACTCACCTGGCCTCTGGTGTCCCTGTTGACTCTTATCTACTACTTGCTCCCCCATGCTGAGACCCTCATGTGGCTGCTTGCCTCTCCAGGTTTCTGACTTCCTCCTCCCAAGCAATATTCAGGGCTTCTCAAGCCTTTCCCTCTGCAGCCTTCCTTTTCCTCATTCTTTCAGAATCCTAATCTCAAAGAGATGACAATAGTGGGTGGTAGTGGGTTGATTGGATAAACTAACCTCTTCAGTCACTTGGATTTTTAAATGCGCAAACTTTACAAGAGAACATGTTATACTAATCCAAGCAAAACACCTTAGTCTTTAAGAAGGCCCTTAAAGAATGAAGGTCATGCTAATGATAACTGGAACATCAGGCTTCTCTGACAAGCCTATAGGTGAGTATCTCTATTAGAGAGACTCCATTAATTCCCAAGTTACACTGTGCCATATCTGCCTGCATAGCTCACTATGAATGGCACTGTCTAAGGAGAAGCCAGGGACAGGGTCCCCCTCCTTGATATACACACTTACACACTCACATAGCCTTTCTGAGAACAGTCAGTTTGGAGGTTAGGCTGGGGGCAAGTCAGAGAGCTAAATTCTGAAAACTTGTCAGTAAAATAATGCTGCCTCTTAAAATAGCTCCAGGATGTTTCTGTGCAAGGTGCATTCTCTGGATATTTGCATACATATTATATTAATATTATATATAAATATAAAATCTATGTCTATATGTAAGGTATATCTTTAGCTACAGCATGTATAAAAACACATATTTAAGCACATGCCCAAATAGAAGTCATGAAACAAAAATGATTGAACTCACATAAGTTATAATATTTATGTCCTAAGGATGGCTAAACTTAGCTACAACATCTAATTTGCAGTGACGTCTTTCTTTAACAAGTTTTATAAGAGGGATGATTTAAGTCAAGGAAGAACAGTGACTCATTCACATGGTGGGCCAGTGGCTGAGCTAAGTTTAGAATAGAAGGAATGCTAGGATCTTCTGGGGCTTAGAGTTTTACTGTGAAGTCATTTTGCTCTTCCACACTTTCTTTTATCATTAGTTTAGGTAAAACTAGAACTTGTAATGCAATAGCAAAATTCTCATTTTCCTTATTTAATTAGTTCACTTAATATAGCTCTCTGTTTTAAATTTATTTTGGGACATCATTTTAAATAGTTTGGGTTTGATTTGGTTGTTTTGCAATTCATGGTAGGAGATACCACCAAGTTGATTTTTACCTTTAAACTGTGACAAAGGTAGGGGTGCCTGGGTGGCTCAGTTTAAGCATCTGACTCTTGATCTCAACTCAGGTCTTGATCTCAGGATCATGAGTTCAAGCTCCAAACTGCAGGTGAAGCCTACATTAAAAAAGAAAAAAAATATGACAAAGGTAAAGGCCTCCAGCTATTAGATGTGGAAATGGAGAGACAATTGAGAAGGGTAAAAAAATTCTTTTGCTCCCAAAGGGAGGAGTCAATGATTTGAATAATACACTATCCACATTCATTCAAAAGCTTTCATTTACTACATGAGCTAGGTACTAGGGCCATAAGGGAGAAAAATTGCCCTCAAGGAACTCATATTATTCTGGAAGGAAGAAGGAAATGCAAATAATTGTTAAACAGGGAGAGAAATATAATAGGAGAGGTAGACAAAAACCTTACTGTGGGAACAGGGAAGAAAGATGGAGCTGGTGGGGCACAGGTGGCTATTGCAAGTGGTCATCAACAGGTGCAAGGCTTGGGAATGTGGTGTGCGTAGAGCAGTGTGTGTGTGCAGCAAGTACTAAGTGGATAAAATCCCTTGGATTTTAGTAGTTGGAGCTGTTTAAATGCTGAAAGGTTGCCTCCAACTGAAATTGCTCCATGGCAGGCTGAGTGGATGTGGCAAAGAGAGGGAATCTGGAGTCTATGACCTTTTAATATTCTTAAATTTGTCTCTAACTGATTCTTAAGATTCTCCAAAAAGTAATCAGATACTTTTGCTTCTGATAAGGTAAAGGGTAGGTCAAGACTTGTGACCTGCATACCTTTTCCAAACATGCTTCATGCTGAAGGGGAGCAGAATATGCTACCCCCCAAAATGCCACTTTGGCATATTGATTATTTTAAATTAAACTTACTTAAGAAACAGCTACTACAAGAAAGGAACTCTAATCTCCTTTGTCCCCCTGAAAGGAGGAAATAAATCTTCCAGGTGAAAGACACCCTTCCTGTACCTGGAGGGTAGAAGGCATCCTTATCACCAGAGATTGGGAATTCAGGGCTGAGGTGGCTGTATAAACAAACCTTGTTACTTCTTTACTAATCTGCTACCCTAAGCCAAAACTCCTTTGTCTTCTCAATTCTTTACAAATTTATTGTTTCTTTGTCTAAAAGGTATAAAAGTTACCTGCTTTGGTCACTTCTTTGAGTGTCATATTTTTATGGGCAAATTAAATTTGTTTTTCTCCTTACTCTGTCTTATGTCAATTTAATTATTAGACCAGTTAAAGAACCTAGAAGTGAAGAAGGGAAAAATTTTTCTACCCTACAGTACACCATGGTGTAGGGCAGCGGTTCTCAACCTTGACTGCACAATCTTAATGCCCAGACTATGATCTAAACCAATTAATCAGAATATCAGGGTAGGGGAGAACCCAGACATTAGCGTTTTTAAGGTTCTCCAGGTGATTCCAATGTACAGCTAAGATTGGTTATCAATAGTGTATGGTAAAGTATCAGCATTACATGGAACTTGTTAGAAATGCATATTCCCTGTTCCCACCTGAATCAGAACTTCTGGAGATAGGGCCCACCCATCTGTGTTTTAAACAAGCTCTCTAGGTGATTCTAAAATTCAATAATCATTGGTCTGAGGAGAGTGTTCCAGGAACTTGACTTTCTTAATTGACTCAGCAACTTCAGTCTTCACAGATTTTCTGCCTGGGACTGACTTTTGCTACCATTACCTCTTCTTTTCTTGGCTTCTTGGTCTGAATAGGAGTCAACAATTCCTCACTTGTTCCAGCCTGGTCAGAATTTTCAAAAGGACCTTTACTGAAGGAAAGCAAAATGGGAACAAATAATATTCAGAAGCATAAAAGTCATTGATTATTTAATATATGGATAGCAAACAGTTCATTAAAATATATTAATTTATTTATTTAATATCTGCACTGAATATCAGAGACACAATGATAAATTAGAAACATCTTCAATGTGAAGGAGCTCAGGGTTCTCAGGAAAGACCAATATGCAAATAAATGTGTGTAATGAAGCATAAGAGATGCCTTCATAGAAATCTGGTCTTGGGGTGCTTGGGTGTCTCAATTGGTTGGGCTTCTGACTCTTGATTTTGGCCCAGGTCATGATCTCTGGATCGTGAGATTGAACCTTGCATCGTGGCTCTCCCTCTCTCCCTCTCTCTCTTCCTCTCCCCCATTCTCTCTCTCTCTAATTTAAAAAACATTTAAAAAAATATGGTCTTCTTCATGTGACTCATCAATAGAGGTGAGGCCAGGTTTGGGGGGACTCAAAGAATACAAAATTATGAAAAAGATTAAGTGCAGGCCTTGAAATTCACTAGCTTGCTGGTAAATGTAATTTTTCTCATTGCAGTTTAGGTGATAGCCTCTTCCAGCCAGGACCTGTGTTAATTTTTCTCAGTGACGTATCCTCTGGATAGCACAGTGGGTTGCACTTGGTAGGGACTCAGTAACTATTTGTTGTAAGAAAGAATAAATCTATGCAGATTAAGGAGGAGGAACAAATTAGTTATATCTTTACCCAGCCTGAGAAACCTCCAACTGCAATGACTTTGGTTTGACCTTGGTCCTGTGGAAGGCCTGGAGATATCTCTATCATCCATAGTTTACCTTTTTCTCTCAGGGCTCCTGTGAAACCTGGAGTGTCTATACTGATATTATTACCTGGTTTTCTCGTTTCCCCCTAAAGTCTGGACATGTGGGTGAGAAAGGTCCATCCCATCCTAGCTTCAAGAGCTCTGCTGTATTAGGTTTGTTTGTTGGAATGTTATTGATATATCTATCTAGGCTTCTTTGCTCTGGCTTCTGAAATTATTCTACTTGTTCTTGGTCTGTATCTCAGGGTCATGCTTAATTTAGCTATGCTTAGTCATAAACCAGATGGTAATAGCTGGTTACATCAATTGGTTAAGCTTGGCTTTCTCAGTAGTCTTTGGATATAATCTGGTTTGATGTTAATGTTCACTATATGATGCAAGATGGTGAACTCCATCTTTACTCAGCATCGAAGATTTATTTCCATATTTTCCATCCTCAGTCAGACTGTCACCTCTATTTGCTTCTCCCCTCTGTGATTGCCTACTCACTTTCAGCATTTGGTTTAGGTTGTATATCAATTTAGACCTCATTTACATAGTCTTCAGGCAAGACCTGACATGACCCAAGCAGAATTTGTACTCAGAGCCTTTGCTGCTATAATTCTCCTGGGTATTCTTTATAAAGCGACTTGGCACAATTTCCCATTGCCTTGGCCACACCTTCAGTAATACAGTTCTCGCAAGTTTGTGACTGTGTCTACAGGGATCTTCATAGTTACTGCTTTATCTTGTTGCCTTTGGGATTTCTAGATGGCTTTGCTAAAACTGCTTAACATTTGCCTACTTTGTCCCATCTTAAATTTTTCTCTATTTTTGGACATTAATTTGTTTCTACTTTAAAAAGCTATTACATTTTGGGGACACCTGGGTGGCTCAGTCAGTTAAGCATCTGACTCTTGATTTCGGCTCAGGTCACGATCTCATGGTTTGTGAGTTTGAGCCCCGCATTGAGCTTTGCACTAACAGTGCAGATCCTGCTTGGGATTCTGTGTTCCCCCTCTCTCTGCCTCTCCACCAATTGTCTCTCTCTCAAAATAAATACAAATAAACTTAAAAAAGAGCTATTACATTCTGGAGTGCTGGTAATAGTCTGCTTCTTTTTTTTTTTTAAATTTAATGTTTATTTATTTTTGAGAGAGAGAGAGAGAGAAAGAGAGACAGAGAGAGACAGAGCACAAGTGGGGGGGGGGGCAGAGAGAGAGAGGGAGACACAGAATCCAAAGCAGGCTCGAGGCTCCTCGCTGTCAGCACAGAGCCCAATGTTGGGATGTTGGGCTCTAACTCACAAGTTGTGAGGTCATGACCTGAGCCTAAGTCAGACGCCCAACTGACTGAGCCACCCAGGTGCCCCCCACCTTTTTTTTTTTTTTAATTTTTTTTTTTTAATTTTTTTAACCTTTATTGGTTTTTGAGACAGAGAGAGAGAGCATGAACGGGGGAGGGGCAGAGAGAGAGGGAGACACAGAATCGGAAACAGGCTCCAGGCTCTGAGCCATCAGCCCAGAGCCCGACGCGGGGCTCGAACTCACGGACCGCGAGATCGTGACCTGGCTGAAGTCGGACGCTTAACCGACTGCGCCACCCAGGCGCCCCGAATTTTTAATGTTTATTTATTTAGTCTGCTTCTTTAGTTGGGTGATGGCTACATGGATGGGTTCAGTTACTGAAAATTTATTGAATTGTATCCTTCTCTATAAGTACATTCACTTTAATAAAAGGTAAAAAACATTTTAAATGTTATTAAAATGTGCATATTTGTACACAAAGCTTTTTATTTATTTCAGTTTTATATGCATATGCATAAAGCTACTCAATTATAAACTTTTAACTTAATTTTACTTTATTTTTTTAAAGTTTATTTATTTGAGAGAGAGAGAGAGAGAGAGAGAGAATGTGTGTGAGCTGGTGAAAGGCAGAGAGAAAGGGAGAGAGAGAGAATCCTAAGCAGACTCCATGCTGTCAGTGTGGAGCCTACAGTGGGACTCAATCTCATGACACAAGAGATCATGACCTGAGCTGAAATCAAGAATCAGATGCTTAAATGACTGAGCCACCCAGGCGCCCCTAGATTATAAACTTTTTAAAGGCTCCTGCTAAATTGCTTTCAAAGGAGTATGAGTTTACACCCCACCTTCAGCAATAAGTCTTATTACTTAAAAAAAAAAACAACTTTGATAATATATAAGTAAAACTGTTTCAATATTCTAATTTAAATTTCTTTAGGTGTCCATATATTTGAACATAGTCTAATTTAGAAACTTCAACTTATAAAATTAATCTTTATGTATGTGTTTACACATACATACATATATGTTTATATATACACACAAAACACATAAGGATAGGCATTATTTTTTTCTTAAGTGAAAGCCTGTGTACATTTTAAGCTAATAGAAAGTCACCTTAAAATAGTGGACACCATTGTTGAATGTCTACAAGTTATATATTTAAACAACTAAGCGCTAAGGATAAAGAGATTCTCTTAGATAAGATTTCATTAAACATTCAAATGGTGAATATTTTATTTCGACTTAATTGTATTTCACTTAAAAGGTTTCAATCTCTTTGTAATTTTGAGCACCTAAGAAAGCCTTACTTGTTCTGGCACATTCTGAATTTGTTTAGGAAACATTTCATTTGGGAACAAGCAACAATGGAAAAATCTGATGACTCTAACTCAGGAGTGATTGCTGCCCAGAAGGTGCATCTTGTTCCAAAATGTATCAATGTGTTTATACTTCTTGACTCTAATAGTCCTCCATTTTTCATACTGAAGGACAAAAATGCTTATCGCTACTCTCTCCAATTCTCAGAGAATACTAAAACTTGTGTGTTAAGTCTTCTAAGACTAAAACATTTTTCATCCCAGTGTTTTATTTCTAACCATGCTTTTAAAGCAAGTGCTTAAGCCAGTTAGCATTAGCCTGTCTTAGGTTGGTTCCTCAGAAGCAGAATGTAAGAAGAGGATTCCTGTGAAAATCATTTACTTAGTAGGAAGTGTCCCCTGGTAGGGGGTTGGGAAGTGTGACTTGAAAGGGGAAGAGGGTGTAGTGTGAGGGAAAGTTCTGTAAAGGAGAGCACTCATTCAAGTTGTCTCCATCAGGCTGCAGAGAAAAGGGTTTTATCCTCTGCACCTGTCAGTAATGCATGGGTTAAGGTTGTCCCCAAGGGGTATAAATTCGGGTTCAGACAGCTGGAGGGCAGACCACCAGAAAGAGACAGCTTGCGGTTGGGAGTAAAAATGCACTAGGAGTCAGTGGGCATGAAAATGGTGAAGAGATTCGAGGACATGCAAGTGGGTCATTGACAGCATTTGCTGCATCAGGAGAGAAAGGAGCTGGGTCAGCACGGGCAGAGGAAATAGATATTTTCATCCGGTTAAGCTGATACTCCATGGCTTTAGTTCTATAATCGAGGTCACCATTTCCCATTGCCGTTGCAGACATCTGGTTGGACTTTTCGGTTGTGGGTGGAAGATAGTGACAATAATAATATAATGTGAAGACTCATATTTGTGTTATTTGCCAGGTTTAGCTACATGCTTTACACATATTTCTGCATTTGATGAGGCCCACAGAATTTTAAGTTGCTTGTCCCAGGTCACACAATTAGGTTGTAACAGAGCTGGGCCTCAAATGGTGGACTGAGAGCAAGTTCATGTTCTCAGTCACTGCGCAGAGCTGTTCCCTAGCACTTCCTCTCAGGCCTGTGGATCAAGCTGTGCATTTGCTTTGCAAGGGAGAGGGCTCTGGAGGGCAGAATTTTTCATAAGGATAAGGTCACAATTCTTTCTTAAGGCATCATTGCTTAACGCTTATCACAACTTATAGATATATTATATACAATCATGTATGTGTGTGTGTGTGTATATATATATATATATATAATAATCATATACATTGTCTATGGTCTGAATGCCTCAGTGTGCAAGCTACCTGGGAATGAAGACCAAGAAAATGGTTCACTGATGATTAGTGTGTTGTGAATCTATGAGGAGCCTGCTCAGCATTTCCCGCACTTTCTGCATTACATACAGACCATACGATGGGCTCCTCTTTCTACTTAAGTGAATTTATTTATTTATTTATTTATTAAAAAAAAATTTTTTTTTTCAACGTTTATTTATTTTTGGGACAGAGAGAGACAGAGCATGAACGGGGGAGGGGCAGAGAGAGAGGGAGACACAGAATCGGAAACAGGCTCCAGGCTCCGAGCCATCAGCCCAGAGCCTGACGCGGGGCTCGAACTCACGGACCGCGAGATCGTGACCTGGCTGAAGTCGGACGCTTAACCGACTGCGCCACCCAGGCGCCCCATCTACTTAAGTGAATTTAAATGTTAGATTTTCCTTGAAGGCTCTGTGAATCTGGACAAGCTATTTAACTTCTTTGAGCATTGGTTTTTCTGGTGAAAAGTAGGGATAATACCACCTGTTTCAAAAAAAATGTTGAGGTGACTAGACCTAATAATTGTATAGAGGGTCTGGCATGCAGTAGGACTCAAAAATACTAAATGGGATCAGGTGCAAAGTACAACTGCTGTGAGGCTGGCTGTGAGGGTGGCTGGGAGGAGAAATCTTCTCTTCGAATTATAGTCAGGGATTCAGACTCTACAAAGAGTTCTTGGCTTTGTCTCCACCAAGCCTTGACTGTGGCCATGACTAATAGAGGGTGTGTATGTGTAGAACCTTAGGCCTGTTGTCCTGGCTGCTGTTGAGAGTTGACAGAGGGCTTTCTGTGAGCCCCACGTGCTGGTTTCCAGCAGGAAGAAGAATTGGATCGAATGGGTTGTTCCTTAGCCACATAGCTTAGATGCTAGAGGGAATCAGGTTCCTGAAGGCACTTCTATTAACTACTTAATATGTGAAGGAGAATAGAATATGCCACCCCAAAATATGCCATTTTGGCATATTGATTATTTTGAATTAAACTTACTTAAGAAACAGCTGGTGCTACAAAATTGTCGAATCATTATGTTGTACACCCGGGACTAACATAACATTATATGTCAAATACTTCAATTAAAAAAAAAAAGAGGGAAAGAAACAGCTGGTGCAAGAAGGACCCTCCTTCTAAAAGCAAGAAATAAGTCTCCCATGTGGAATATACCCTCCCTGTACCTGGAAGGTAGAAGGCGTCCTTATCACCAGAGATAGGCTGAGAAGGCTGTATAAACAAACCTTGTTACTTCTTCACTAATCTGCTACCCTAAGCCCCAACCCCTTTGCCTTGTCAGTTCTTCACAAATATATTGTTTCCTTGTTTAAAAGGTATAAAAGCTGCCTGCTTTGGTCACTTCTTTGAGTCCCATATTTTTATGGGCTCCCGTTAGTATGAAATTAAATTTGTTTCTCTCCTTACTCTGTCTTATGTCAATTTAATAATTAGACCAGGCAAAGAATCTAGAAAAGAAGGGAAAAGTTTTCTGTCCCTACCTACGCTTAGGAGCCAGTAACACTGGAAGCATCATGCTAGCAACAAGGAAGTATTTCTCAAGGAGGTTGAAACATATTTGTTTCCCTACCCTTCCTGTCCATTCAGAGCAGATTCCTGTTGTCATGGTAACAGAAACAAGAGCAAGTAAGAGTTTTTGAGTGCCCTAGACGCTTTTGTACAGAAAGAAGGGTGAGGTTGAACTGAAATGTGGACTTTAAATGGAATATCATTTTCATCTCTCTCTCTCTCTCTCGCTCTCTCTAAAGAGGGCAGATGTCATCATTGTGCCTTAATTTACTCTCCAAAAGTAAGCATATTCAGTCACTGCATTTGAAGAAAGAAAAGAGAGAAAGGAAGATGGAAAGAAAAGATGCTGTTCTCTTGTCCCCTTGCTCCTTCTCAAACTATTTCATCTGGTGACATGCCTCTGGGAACACTTTGCCTCTCTGTTTGGGCTCATGGACTGTATCCCAAACACAGATTAGTTTTGAGGAAATTTATAACTCATTCCTGCCCCCAACTTTATATTTCAAAAAACACATAGGTTAGATTCTTTTAATTTTATTTTACATTTTTTAAAATTTATTTTTGAGAGACAGAGCACAAGTGGGGGAGGGGCAGAGAGAGAATGAGACACGGAATCTGAAGCAGGCTCCAGGCTCTGAGCTGTCAGCACAGAGCCCGATGCAGGGCTCAAACTCACAAACTGTGAGATCATGACCTGAGCCGAAGTCAGATGCTTAACCGACTGAGCCATCCAGGCGCCCCAGATTCTTTTTTTTTTTTTTTATTTTGTTTAAAAAAAATTTTTTTTTTCAACGTTTATTTATTTTTTTTGGGACAGAGAGAGACAGAGCATGAACGGGGGAGGGGCAGAGAGAGAGGGAGACACAGAATCGGAAACAGGCTCCAGGCTCTGAGCCATCAGCCCAGAGCCTGACGCGGGGCTCGAACTCGTGGACCGCGAGATCTTGACCTGGCTGAAGTCGGATGCTTAACCGACTGCGCCACCCAGGCGCCCCTCTTTTTTTTTTTTTAAACGTAGATTTGATTTAACTAAACAAATGCACGCGTGGATTTGATGTGGAGTTTAATGATGAAGAGTGAATTTTACTTACTGTTCTGTCTGATCCAAACTGTACTTTCCACCCTGGAGACTCTCCTTCAGTTTGGATGCTCTTTTTCTCATCTGTAGCACTGAGGCTTATGTCTGTACATCCTCTCAGTTCTGTCCTTCTCCGTCCCTTCCCTTTCAAGGAGCAGCAGACATGGCAGACACCCACACCAGGGTGTGCTGTACGTGCCCCACCCTCTGACTTACCCCACTCCCTTTGGAATCTCCGTGACTCAGTTCCAGTAGTCTCAGCCCATCCGGGGGCATAGTCTGCCTGATTCCAGGGTAATCCCTCACTCCAGGGTGTGTGTTGAAGGGCATTAGTTGCCCAAAGTAATCTCTATGTTCAATGCAATAAGCAATTATAACTGGAAATCTGAGTTGGAGGCCTGAGGACTGCGTGGGACTGGGCAAAGGCAATAGCAAGAGGGCTAAAGGAAGAGAGGAGGCAGAGGCGGGGAGAGGATTGTGATGCTGGAGGCAGTGGAGCAAGGGGCAGAGAGCTGGCACTCGGCAGGCTGCAGAGCCCAGCTGGCATCCACGATGTTGTTCTTTCTTGCTGTGGAAACTCAGTCAAGTTACTGTTTCATCATTTGTAAAATAAAATAATACAGTTATCTACCTACCTTAGAATTTTAAGGATTGAATAAAATAATGTATGCAAATTACTTGGTGCTATACTTGGGATGGGCTCAATGCTCGGTAAACTTTATCATTATTTGTGAATATTACCACTGGAGATGAACTTTGTTGATCTTCATGGGCTGTCTCAAGAGAACTTATTCATTTGGACCAAGCACCTCTGTTGGTAAATTTGAGAACAGGAGATCTCAAAGGTTTAAATGGGCAGGATCTCACTTGTTATATTTCATTAAGCATATTCAGTACATTTGGATATCTGAATTTGAAGAAAGCACTCTTAACATTTGCAAAGCTGGGGACATCAGTATAAACAGAGGTCTGCAAACCATATATCTGAATTCTGAAAACTTATACATCAAGCTACTAAACTGTATCTGCTTTTACTTTCCTTCTTGACGCATACACTTTTTCTTTCTCCCCTCCCTCTCTCTTTCCATCCTTCCTACCTCCTTCCTTCCTTCCTTCCTCCCTCCCTCCTTCCCTCTTTCTATTTCATCTCATCTCATCTCATCTCATCTAGCAAGTAAAGAGATGCTCCCTGCACACACACCTTCATGGCAACCTGGAAGGCTGATTTTTTTAAATCAGATTTTTAAAATAGCATTTATTGCCTGTATTTGTAGTTACAAAATTAGTACTTGTGTAATAAAAGCTGTAGTTAAGCATTTATCCATTGTGCTTCAAGCTTTACATTGGTTATCTCATTTAGTCTTTATAACAATTTTATGACGAATATCCTATTATTATTTTCATTTTACAGACATAAAAACTGAGGCAAAACAAATATAGAACACATAGAAAAAAACCACCCACAATTCCACCTCCAAAAGTTAACCAACATCATGATGCATGATTTTCCAGTAATTTTCAAAGGCAGCTTTGATTTTAGAATTGTTGGTCTCCGTGGTGGTGTGTGACACAGGGAAAGCAAGCTCTGGTCCTTAGCCTGAGGCCAGCCCCTGTCTTCTCATCCTTGCCTCTGTCCTGCATGCCTTTGTGTGGGCACCCGTCTCTGCTGGGTGCACCCTCTAGAGCTGAGCAGGGAGCACTCTAGGTTTGATTCAGTCTCTGGAGGAGTACTCTGGAAAGTGGTGTTCCATAGGTTCTGGAAGTAGCTTGTGCTGTTTGACCTGGGAACTCAGGGGTCCTAGACACTCAAGATGGTGGTCTAGGAGAGGGGGTGTGGGCTCTGGGTGTGCACATCCTTTTGGCTTTGCAGACTCCTTCATGGTCAGGGGTGGGGGAGGTACCCCTGGACAAATGCCAGAGAAGGGATCCATAATAAGGCCCCTCTTGCTTGGGTCTAAGGTACTTCCTTACTGCTACTGACTAAAGAGAAATCTGATAGCTAAAGCATTTAAACATTTCTGCACACCACTCACTCTTTGCGACTTCTCTTGGCCTGGGAGAAAGTAGAGTGAACACTGGGGAGAACGTGGAGAGTCCAGCCATGGAGGACCAAGTGCCAAGCGCCAGCACTTGGGGTCCAGCGAAGCCAAGAGCCCGTAGCCCACAGCCCGCAACCCGCAGCCCACACGTCTGCTCTGTGGGGTCCCCTCTTTCTGGGCTTCAGCGCCCTGGCGCCTCCTGAGGCAGCAAAGGAAAAACCGCCTCCTGGCTCCAGTCTCCTGGTCGTCCGCGCCCCCTCCCCCGCACCCCCCTACCCCCCCCCCCCAGTGGTGACTCTGGGGGGAGGTTAGGGTTAAAAGGACAAAGCACGTTCTAGGGGACATAATAACTGAAATTGGAAAATAATTTATCTTGTTAGGAAAAGAATAGTGCCTACTTACCTCAAAGAAAGATTACTGCACAGCTTGATGAAAGGCTGATTAAAGCATATTAATAGTCCGTATTTAACAAATTAGTAATGCCTTACTATAATTATATTCTGGTAGCAAAACTACCTTTGTAGTATCACTATCTGGGTGCTTGCTTATTGTTTAATAAAACACATTTAGAATCAATACCATATGTTGCTGAATTAATTAAAAACACCATTTGTATTTTGCTGAGTAAAGTATGAGTCACTGATTTCAACAGTTCATTTACTCATTCAATAAATATTGAGTGCCTACTCAGTAGATCTTTGCCAGGTACTGTACTAGGAACTCTAGATAAGGTTAATAATTAAATAATGATTGGATTTGCATTTTGGCAACAATTGACATAAGGACGTAAACTGGAGATTCAGGCTCAGAGAAGGAAAAGTCTAGGAGTTTGCCAGAGAGAATGGGGTGAAAATCTGGTTAGAAAATATTTCTTGATTCATAATATGCTCTTGTTGTCCAACACCACTACTTGATTTCCACTTGCTTAAAAAAATGTGAATTTTGGAATTTAGAAGTATTCCTTTTAAAAATGGCTCTCTGGACAAAGTACCAGAGACATCGCTAAGCATAAAACATACAGACATCACAATGACTCTAAACCCGTATCTTTCTGTAATAACACTGAATGTAAATGGACTAAATGCACCAACCAAAAGACATAGGGTATCAGAATGGATAAAAAAACAAGACCCATCTATTTGCTGTCTCCAAGAGACTCATTTTAGACCTGAGGACACCTTTAGATTGAGAGTGAGGGGATGGAGAACTATTTATCATGCTACTGGAAGCTAAAAGAAAGCTGGAGTAGCCATACTCATATCAGACAAACTAGACTTTAAATTAAAGGCTGCAACAAGAGATGAAGAAGGGCATTATATAATAATTACAGGGTCTATCCATCAGGAAGAGCTAACAGTTATAAATGTCTATGCACCAAATACGGGAGCCCCCAAATATATAAAACAATTACTCATAAACATAAGCAACCTTATTGATAAGAATGTGGCAATTGCAGGGGACTTTAACACTCCACTTACGGAAATGGATAGGTCATCTAGACACACGGTCAATAAAGAAAGAAGGACCCTGAATGATACATTGGATCAGATGGACTTGACAGATATATTTAGAACTATGCATCCCAAAGCAACAGAATATACTTTCTTCTCGAGTGCACATGGAACATTCTCCAAGATAGATCATATGCTGGGTCACAAAACAGCCCTTCATAAGTTGACAAGAATTGAAATTTTACCATGCATACTTTCAGACCACAATGCTATGAAGCTTGAAATCAACCACAGGAAAAAGTCTGGAAAACCTCCAAAAGCATGGAGGTTAAAGAACACCCTACTAAAGAATGAGTGGGTCAACCAGGCAATTAGAGAAGAAATCAAAAAATATATGGAAACAAACGAAAATGAAAATACAACAATCCAAACGCTTTGGGATGCAGCGAAGGCAATCCTGAGAGGAAAATACATTGCAGTCCAGGCCTATCTCAAGAAACAGGAAAAATCCCAAATACAAAATCTAACAGCACACCTAAAGGAAATAGAAGCAGAACAGCAAAGGCAGCCTAAACCCAGCAGAAGAAGAGAAATAATAAAGATCAGAGCAGAAATAAACAATATAGAATCGAAAAAAACTGTAGAGCAGATCAACGAAACCAAGAGTTGGTTTTTTGAAAAAATAAACAAAATTGACAAACCTCTAGCCAGGCTTCTCATAAAGAAAAGGGAGATGACCCAATAGATAAAATCATGAATGAAAATGGAATTATGACAACCAATCCCTCAGAGACACAAACAATTATCAGGGAATACTATGAAAAATTATATGCCAACAAATTGGACAACCTGGAAGAAATGGACAAATTCCTAAACACCCACACTCTTCCAAAACTCAATCAGGAGGAAATAGAAAGCTTGAACAGACCCATAACCAGCAAAGAAATTGAATCGGTTATCAAAAATCTCCCAACAAATAAGAGTCCGGGGCCAGATGGCTTCCCAGGGGAGTTCTACCAGACGTTTAAAGCAGAAATAATACCTATCCTTCTCAAGCTATTCCAAGATTTAGAAAGAGAAGGAAAACTTCCAGACTCATTCTATGAAGGCAGTATTACTTTGATTCCTAAACCAGACAGAGACCCAGTAAAAAAAGAGAACTACAGGCCAATATCCCTGATGAATATGGATGCAAAAATTCTCAATAAGATACTAGCAAATCGAATTCAACAGCATATAAAAAGAATTATTCACCATGATCAAGTGGGATTCATTCCTGGGATGCAGGGCTGGTTCAACATTCGCAAATCAATCAACGTGATACATCACATTAATAAAAGAAAAGATAAGAACCATATGATCCTGTCAATCGATGCAGAAAAGGCCTTTGACAAAATCCAGCATCCTTTCTTAATAAAAACCCTTGAGAAAGTCGGGATAGAAGGAAGATACTTAAACATCATAAAAGCCATTTATGAAAAGCCCACAGCTAACACCATCCTCAATGGGGAAAAACTGAGAGCTTTTTCCCTGAGATCAGGAACACGACAGGGATGCCCACTCTCACCGCTGTTGTTTAACATAGTGTTGGAAGTTCTAGCATCAGCAATCAGACAACAAAAGGAAATCAAAGGCATCAAAATTGGCAAAGATGAAGTCAAGCTTTCACTTTTTGCAGATGACATGATACTATACATGGAAAATCCGACAGACTCCACCAAAAGTCTGCTAGAACTGATACATGAATTCAGCAAAGTTGCAGGATACAAAATCAATGTACAGAAATCAGTTGCATTCTTATACACTAACAATGAAGCAACAGAAAGACAAATAAAGAAACTGATCCCATTCTCAATTGCCCCAAGAAACATAAAATACCTAGGAATATATCTAACCAAAGATGTAAAAGATCTGTATGCTGAAAACTATAGAAAGCTTATGAAGGTAATTGAAGAAGATTTAAAGAAATGGAAAGACATTCCCTGCTCATGGATTGGAAGAATAAATATTGTCAAAATGTCAATACTACCCGAAGCTATCTACACATTCAATGCAATCCCAATCAAAATTGCACCAGCATTCTTCTCGAAGCTAGAACAAGCAATCCTAAAATTCATATGGAACCACAAAAGGCCCCGAATAGCCAAAGTAATTTTGAAGAAGAAGACCAAAGCAGGAGGCATCACAATCCCAGACGTTAGCCTCTACTACCAAGCTGTCATCATCAAGACAGCATGGTATTGGCACAAAAACAGACACATAGACCAATGGAATAGAATAGAAACCCCAAAACTAGACCCACAAACGTATGGCCAACTCATCTTTGACAAAGCAGGAAAGAACATCCATTGGAAAAAAGACAGTCTCTTTAACAAATGGTGCTGGGAGAACTGGACAGCAACATGCAGAAGGTTGAAACTAGACCACTTTCTCACACCATTCACAAAAATAAATTCAAAATGGATAAAGGACCTGAATGTGAGACAGGAAACCATCCAAACCCTAGAGGAGAAAGCAGGAAAAGACCTCTCTGACCTTAGCCGTAGCAATCTCTTACTCGACACATCCCCAAAGGCAAGGGAATTAAAAGCAAAAATGAATTACTGGGACCTTATGAAGATAAAAGCTTCTGCACAGCAAAGGAAACAACCAACAAAACTAAAAGGCAACCAACGGAATGGGAAAAGATATTTGCAAATGACATATCAGACAAAAAGCTAGTATCCAAAATCTATAAAGAGCTCACCAAAATCCACACCCAAAAAACAAATAACCCAGTGAAGAAATGGGCAGAAAACATGAATAGACACTTCTCTAAAGAAGACATCCAGATGGCCAACAGGCACATGACAAGATGCTCAACGTCGCTCCTTATCAGGGAAATACAAATCAAAACCACACTCAGATATCACCTCACGCCAGTCAGAGTGGCCAAAATGAACAAATCAGGAGACTATAGATGCTGGAGAGGATGTGGAGAAACGGGAACCCTCTTGCACTGTTGGTGGGAATGCAAATTGGTGCAGCCACTCTGGAAAGCAGTGTGGAGGTTCCTCAGAAAATTAAAAATAGACCTACCCTATGACTCAGCAGTAGCACTGCTAGGAATTTACCCAAGGGATACAGGAGTACTGATGCATAGGGGCACTTGTACCCCAATGTTTATAGCAGCACTCTCAACAATAGCCAAATTATGGAAAGAGCCGAAATGTCCATCAACTGATGAATGGATAAAGAAACTGTGGTTTATATACACAATGGAGTACTACAGGGCAATGAGAAAGAACGAAATATGGCCCTTTGTAGCAACGTGGGTGGAACTGGAGAGTGTGATGCTAAGTGAAATAAGCCATACAGAGAAAGACAGATACCATATGCTTTCACTCTTATGTGGATCCTGAGAAACTTAACAGAAACCCATGGGGGAGGGGAAGGAAAAAAAAAAAAGACGTTAGAGTGGGAGAGAGCCAAAGCATAAGAGACTGTTAAAAACTGAGAACAAACTGAGGGTTGATGGGGGGTGGGAGGGAGGGGAGGGTGGGTGATGGGTATTGAGGAGGGCACCTTTTGGGATGAGCACTGGGTGTTGTATGGAAACCAATTTGACAATAAATTTCATATATTGAAAAAAAATAAAAATGGCTCTCTGCTATAATTTCCAAATCCTGCTTATCACTTGTGTCCTTCTGGAGTTGTGTTCCAAACATATTGACCTGGGTAGACTCTCCTATTTGTTCCATGACTATACCTGTGTGATGCTGGGGTCCAAGGGAGGGTATTTAATGGCCTGGTTAAAGGCATTGAATGCCAGCATTTCTCTCGAGGGGTGCATGAACTGAGATATGGTGGTAATTCTGAGCGTGAATCTCAACACTTGACATTTAGTAGATGCTTAATAAAACTTGGTTGGGTATTGTAATCCCACACTGTGCCAAAGATTTCATCATCAAGGTTTAGACCCCTATTAACAGTGGTACCAGATCACTGACATTCTAATGAGCATAAATATAGTCCCTGATTTGTTTTTACTTTGTGCTTATATAAGTAAATGTAAAACAATGGAAATGGAAAGCAAGAAGTGAAGTGGTCTTACAAAAGAATGGGTATGTGGAGATCATGGCTATATATTCTAGCTAAGTTACAATTCTTTCATCATGTATTTATTTATTTAAAACATTTTTAAATGTTTATTATTATTATTATTATTATTATTATTATTATTATTTTTGAGAGAGACACAGAGACAGAGTGCAAGTGGGGAGGGGCAGAGAGACAGGATCTGAAGCAGGCTCCAGGCTCTCTGAGCTGTCAGCACAGAGCCCAACACAGGGCTCGAACACGAACTATAAGATCATGACCTGAACGGAAGTCGGACACTTAACCGACTGAGCCACCCCTGATGGAGCCATCCCACCTTTTATTTAAACATCAGCTTCCTGACAGCATTTTGGTATGACATTTGAAATATTGCCTGCATATATATATTTAATATATATATATATATATATATATATGACTATACGTTATTGAAACCTTGTCAATCTAGAAATAGGGAAAAACCATAATGATCAAACCACTTAGGGATCAAGGAGCATGACTCATGGCTATCATCCTGAAATCATCTTCTAAGTGTTGTAAGGAGTCAAACAGTGACGCTCCTTCCATCGTGGTCAGTAGCTACCTTTTTAAAGAAGTGATAATAGCATCCCTCTTCCCACAGTACTGGAATTCTTTAATTTCCTTGGGTACACAGGCTGAAGTCATATTTCATCTAGTAGGAGTTTATGTGGATAAAAAGCTTTACTTTAAAAAGATGACCACCTTAGAAAACTGATCTTAGAATGAATGCTGTTAGTCCTATTGCTTTCTCTGTGTCACTTCACTGAAGTCGGACACACTGAGAGTTTGGTGGGAGGAAGAGAGGAATGTTGGTCCTTTTGGTGAAAAGAGAACAGGTTCCTGAGTGCAGGCTTCTGGAAGGATTTTTCATTTCGTCTCAAAGTGAATTACCTAAAAAAGGTTTACTTATTTATTTTAAAATGTTTATTTTTTGAGAGAGAGAGAGAGAGAGAGAACACGCACATGAGAGCAGAGGAGGGGCGGAGAGAACATCCCAAGCAGGGTCTGTGCTGACAGTGTGGGCTGATGTAGGGCTATTATGCCCAGAATTCGTGATCCCCAAAGACCACCAGGGAGCCGAGTCCAATGCAAAAGCAAAAGAGCCTTTATTCGAGCTAGCTTGAGCTCAATCCCCTGCCTGCACCGACGCAGCGGTGAGATACCAGGGAGAGAGAGCGAGTTTCAAAAGCACAAAGGTTTTATAGGGGTCTAGGGGCAGCCGATTGGCTGGGGAAGGGTCGTGGCCTCAGCCAATTGGCTGGGGAAGGGTCGGAGTCCTGATACGCAGGTCACTGGGCGTGTTTTGATCAGGAAGTTTGAACAGGTGAGCGGGAGGTTACTCGACGGGAGGAGGCGTGGTCTGAGGTTTCTGCGATTTTCCCGGAAAAGGGGTCATGTCGGGGACATAGTCACTCACGGTGGAGGACACAGAACAAGATGGAGTGGAGTCAGCCGGCGTAGGCCCGCCCTTTCAGGGCTTCATTCCAGGAACCTGTGAGATCGTGACCTGAGCTGAAATTAAGAGTCGGATGCTCAACTGACTGAGCCACCCAGGTGCCTCTATCTAAAAAGATTTAAATCCACTTAATACTCCCCCACCCCCTTGGTACAGAAAGCATATGAATTAAATGGAAGAATGTTACATACTGTCTGAAGCAACCAGACAACTGAGTGTGTTTTCTGACCATAGACTGCAGTGGTATTTATTTATTTGTTTATTTATTTACTTACTTATTTATATTTATTTATATATAATATCGTGTACATTTATGGTGTACAACACGATGACTTGATATCCGTGTATATGGTAGTCCCTGTCAGCCGCCGTTTCGGTTTTGCTTTCCTGGTTTCAGTTTTCCACGCTCCTTCTGACGAATCATCAGAAGGTGAATAATAGCCTAACTCTACATCGCAGTGACTACGTCATTCACTTGACTCATCGTGTAGGCATTTTGTCATCTCACAGCATCACAAGAAAGGGGAGTACAGTACAATAAAATATTTTGAGGGAGAGAGACCACATTCGCATGACTTTTAAAAAAGTTTTTTTTTAACATTTACTTATTTTTGTGTGTGAGAGAGAGAGACAGAGTGCGAGCAGGGGCAGGGCAGAAAGAGAGGGAGACACAGAAGCTGAAACAGTCTCCAGGCTCCACGCTGTCAACAAAGAGCCCCACAAGGGACTCGAACTCACGAACTGTGAGATCATGACCTGAGCTGAAGTTGGGCACTTAACTGACTGAGCCACACAGGCGCCAGTCACATAACTGTTACTACAGCGTATTGTTATAATTGTTCTATTTTATTATTAGTTATTGTCATTTTCTTACTGTTACTTAATTTACAAATCAAACTTTATCAGAGGTATGTATGTGCAGGAAGAAGCAGTATATACAGAGTTGGGTACTATCCGTGGTTTCAGGCATTCCCTGGGGGTCTTGGAACATATCCCCGTGGATAACGGGAGACCCCTGTATCGTGAAATGATTACCACAATATGGCTAGTTGACATTTTCATCATCTCACGTAATCACCATATGTGTGTGTGTGTGTGTGTGTGTGTGTGTAGTGAGAACATTTAAGATCTCTCTTAGCAACTTTTAAATACATAATACAGTATTTTGACTATAGTTACCATGCTGTACATTTGATCCCCAGAACTATCTCGTAACTGGAAGTTTGTACCCTCTGACCACCATCTCCCCATTTTCCCTTGTCCCAAGCCCCAGGCAACCACTATTGTACTCTTTGTTTCCATGAGTTTGGCTTTTTTTAGATTCCACATATAAATGAGATTATACAGAATTTGTCTTTCTTTGGTTTATTTAATGGCTGAGCATAATACCCTCAAGGTCCATCCCTGTTGATGCAAATAGGATTTCTTTCTTATGGCTGAATAGTTTTCCGTTGTATGTATCTTCTTTATTCATCTGCTAATGGATACTCAGATTGTTTCCATGTCTTGGCTAGTGGATGATTCTGCAATGCAAAAGGGGATGCAGATATCTTTTCAATATCCTGTTTTCATTTCCTTTGGTTATGTACGCAGAAGTGAGATTGCTGGATCATATAGTCGTTCTATTTTTAATTTTTGAGGATCTTCCATATTGTTTTCTGTAGTGGCTGTACCAATTTACATTTCCACCAGCAGTGCACAAGGGTTCCCTTTTCTCCACATCTTCCCCAACAATTGTAATCTTTTGTCTTTTTGATAATAGCCATCCTAATAGGTGTGAGGGATATCTCGCTGTGGTTTTGATTTGCATTTCCCTGATGATTAATGATGTTGGGCATCTTTTCATTTGTCTTTTGGCCATCTGTATGTGTTCTTTAGAAAATTGTCTATTCAGGTCCTCTGCCCGTTTTAAATCACTTTTTTTCTTTCCTGTTAGATTGTATGAGTTCCTTATATATTTTGGAAATTAATCCCTTCTCAGAGAGATGGTTTGCATATATTTTATCCCATTCTTCAGGTTGCTTTTTCATTTTGTTGACTATTTTTTTCCTTTGCTATTTAAATGTATTTCCTGGAATGAATAAGGTCAGGGTTTGTGAGTCTTGCATGTGTGTTTAAGGCAGGGGCTAATGTACTCTCATACAGTTGAAGAGGATCTTTCAGACACTGAGAGTTATTTTAAATCTTTGAGAGGGAGTGGTTCATAAGAAGAGATTTCATTTTCAAGCACATGTCATGTGACGAGCCAAGATGGGCCAAGTGCCTCTATCTCCTTCTAAATGAGTGACTTCCAGGAACTGCTGCAAATATTTCACCTTGGACTGGGTTTTGAATTTTGGGAAAGTAATTTCTAGCTTTCCCAAACTCTTTTGCATGTGAGACCTCAGGACTAAAGATTTTTTATAAACCCCAACTTGCAGTGATTTTCAGCAAGATGTAATGGAAAGAGCATTACTGAACTAGGCAGACAGACCTGGGCTCCATTGCTTACTTGCTGCGTGACCTTGGACAAGTGTATTACACGTTCTGAGCCTCAGCTTCCTCATCTGTAAATGTGGATGGTAATTGATATCTCACAGTCTTGTTATAAGAATAGAGATGAAGTGTGTGCAGTTGACTGCAGGTTTGTATCCCACACCCTCTCCATGTGCTAAGTTCATGCTAAATTCATTCTAACCAATGTGTTGGTATTAGGAGGTGGGGCCTTGGGGAGAGAAGTCATTCATGAGGGTGGAGCCCACTTGCACGGATTATTGTCCTTATAAGAGACCCTAGGGCACTTTCTCGTCCTCTTTCTGCCTTGTGAGGTTACAAGAAGTTGGCAGCCTGTGACCTGGTAGAAGAAGGCTCACAAGAATCTAACTGTGTTAGCTAGTACACTGGTCTTGGACTTCTACAGCAAAATGTCTAGCATAAAGTAAGTGCTTCACAAGTGTTCACTTAACTCCTCTCCTTTCTTCCCAGGCAGTTGGAGCACAGAGTAAAAGGGAGAGTTTTCAATTACTTCATGAATTTGAGACCTGCACCATGGGTGGAACCACTATACATCTTTTACAACAATTTTTTAATGGAGCATAGCATACATACAGAAAAGCGTACAGATCACCAGTGTACAATTCAGTAAAGTGTCACCAAGTACTCACACTCATTTAGCCAGTATCAAGGTGGAGAAATTACCAGCACCCTAGAGGACTTCCTGTCACTAACTTCCTGAAAAGGTAGTGCTCTCTGACTTCTAACAGGATATTTTGTCTGTTTTTAAAAATTTAAGTAGAATTATACAAAATGTGCTCATCTATGTCCAGTTTCCTTCAAGCAGCATTGTATTTGTGTTTAATCCATGTTACATGTAGCAATGGTTTGTTCTGAATCACTGAATTTTTAAGCTATTGAGATAGCTTATCCAGACTGTGGAAATGACCCCTGAAGAAACAAGCAAGTAAAATATGTATACACATATACTCACACACTCTTTCTCTCTCTCTTTCTCTCTCTCTCTCTCTCTCACACACACACACACACACACACCCACACACCCACACCCACACTAAAGAATTATATAATTGCTTAGAGGAAAGAGCACTGGGGATACTCCAGCCCATCTGGAATTCACTTTATGGCTCTGGATAATTCTAATGGTAGTCCTGGGTTTTAGTTCCCCACCTGTAATTCAGGGATAAGGATAGAGTTCTTGACAGGATAAATTGGTAAAATAAGCGGAGTACTTTACCAACCCAAAAGGGAAAAATGTGGAAAGCTCTGAGTCAGTTTTAAAAAATTACTAGAAAAAGCATTGGAGAATTTGGACTTTTAGGACATATTTTAGGAATTATCAAATAAACAGTAGACTTGATAAGACTAGAAACATGTTGTTACATTAGGCAGTGACTGGCAAATCACACACTGCCTTGCTTTGCTTCCCAAGTGCCAGTGGTTTCAGCAAAATTGTTAACACTGGGCCCAGTTCATGGGCTTTTGCCAGTGCTGTCATGTAGTCCCTGAGAGGGAAAAGGAGAAAGCCCTTTGAGTTAATAAGGCTAATAAGGCAGGGACATCACCAGACAAATAACACGATTTAATTAACTGCTTCCACAAACATGCAGGAGAGTGGTTCTGTGATTTTATTCTCCTTCCACCTGTCCATTTTGGTTCTCTGCCTGGCTTCTCTGGTTCCAACAGGGGTGAAAAAGGATATTTTCAGAGCTGGAACTCTGATGTTTTTTCTGTTTCCTACATTTACACCTTCACATGCTTGTAATCCTGAGCTATAACACACAGCATTCAGGTTTGTTTGCTTCTGAGATGGGCTCTGTATTAGTTTACTCTTGTTGCATAACAGATTGTCCCAAGCTTAGTGGCTTAAAACAGCACACATGTCATCTTAGTTTCTGTGAGTTAGGAGTCTAGGCAAAGCCTAGCTGGCTTTTTGCTCAAGTCCTCATAAAGCTATAATCAAGCTGTTGTCCACATGCTATATTTTCATCTGGAGGCTCTGAGTCCTCTTCTAAGCTCACTGGTTGTTGGCAGAATTTGGTTTCCTGTGGTTGTAGAGCTGAGGACTCCTAGAGACTGCCGTCTTCTCTGCCATATGGCCCTCTCCACAACATGGCAGTTTACTTCTTCAAGGCTGATTGGAGGTGTCTGCTCCTTCTTTGACTACCTCTGATTTTTCAAAAGAGCTCACCTGATTAGGTCAGGCCCAACTGAGATAATTTCTCTAATTTAAAGTCAACTGTTAGGGAATTTAATAACATCTATAAAATCCTTTCCTAGAAACACTTAGAAGGTGTGTATACCAGGGGGCAGAAAACTTGAGGCCACCTTAGAATTCTGCATACCACAGGCCCCTTGTTGAAAACGGCCTCACCCATAATGATCATCTTTCCCTGAGAACTGTTTTGTCGCCAGAAGCCATGTTGGTAGCATCCTGGGCCTCCAATGATTAGATCCTAGACAGATCATAGTGAGACCTGCCCCTTGAGTTGGTAGGGGAAGGTTATAGGTCTTCACTTTTCCAGGATCACTGCTGTATATCCTTACTTATCTACATACTCTTATTTAAAAGTATTTCACTCTCTTTGCATGTGAGTACCTATGTTGTTAATTTCATAGTTTGAAAAGATGGAGGAATTATTTTAGGGTCACTTTGTACTTAAAAGAAGCAGTTTACTACCAAGGGTGCCCCAGTAACACAGAGCATTAAAATCCTCTGTCCAGTGGGCTGCTGTATTCCTAGAAGTAGGTTATACACAAGGAAAATCTAGTATATTCTTGGAAGCAGCCCATAGTTCTTTAAAGAAAGAGCTGAAGCATATGTTGTGGCCTCACTCAATTTTTCTTCAAGGTCCAGGTGACTGGGGCAATGTCTAGTCTAGTGGCTAGGAGTACTGGCTCTAGAGTTGGCCAACCTGTTTCAGGCTTGACTTCCCTCTTATTTGCTTATCCTTGGGCAAGTTTCCTTAGTTCTCTGCCTCTGTTTCATGCCTATTGATTGGGAGAAATAGTACTATTCTCACTAGGTTATTTAGTTAAATGAGATAATATCATAGTGAATTTAATTAACACCAGATAGGTAGTAGCCATATTTATTGGTTCATTGAGAAAGAACTTTTAATTTTGTGATGGGCTATCAGGAGTCAGAAGTTTTCTATCCTATTGGCAGTGTCATATCAAAGTGACTTTTGGTTTATGAAGTTAGTCTTGACAGAAATTTTCATCTAAAATATAATTGGCATGTGGCTGAATCAGTAACATATTTGTCCGATGTTAAAGTCATATCTTTTTAGAGGAACAAAATTATTAGTTCTTGACAATAAGCCTGAGGTTCTTTTTATCCTTACATCTAGCTTTTGGGATCCTTTCTGAAGAATACTGAGAATTCCCACTCTCCATTGTTAGGCAGAATTCCCAGGTATAAGAGAAGACTATTTTTCATTTATCCAACAGGAAAAGGGTTGGATCCCCTACAGATGCCTGGATAAATCACTGTTGTCCTGCAGGTTGTCTGAACTTGCCTATAGTCTACACCTTAAGTAAATGAGCCCAAATAATTAATCATTCCCCATTAATCATTTTGATGGATTTTCATTCGCTTTTTTGTGTTAAAACTTCAGATGATTTTTGTGTGCTTGGCCCTGTATTAAGATAGTTCTTAAGAATTTATGAAAGGTAGGAATAGGCAAAAAAGTGTGGTCATCACCCGAGTAATGAATCTCAGGGGACGCAGAAGAGACTTGATATAATACCTGTTCTATGCATGTAAGTGATAGGTGTCACCATGTTAGTGAGTGACTGGTCTTCCGCACAGATGGCAGGGTGCACCTGGGTACTTGCCTTGGGTTCTAGGGAGGAATGAATACTCCTCTCTGCCACCTGGAGTTTATTAGGAGAATAGTCTATGAGGGATAATATCTGTGTTGGGGTCACCAAGTAGTACTTATGGCAATGATTTATTGCAGTGAAAAGAATCAAAGCCAAATCAGCAAAGAGAAAAGGCTCATGGGGCAACCAGTTCTCCGGAAACCAGGTTGCAATCTCCAAGTGTTCTCTAAAAGCAGAGTTACATAGGATGGGTCTTAATTCCCCTGGGAAAGGGTTATGACAGCATATGTGAAAAATGCCAACTCTGGAAGCTCATTAGAGATTCAGCACCCAGAGTTTTTATTGGGTCATGTAGGCGGCCTCTGCTTGTCACATACCAAAATTCCAGACTCCAGAGGGAAAGCAGGTGTTCAGCATAAACCATTTTGTTTGTAGAAAGAGTTTAGGCATAATAGGCACTCTTAGTTCTGGGGGTGGTGGGAATCTTCCTGAAATCCAAGTTCCTTGACACCAGCCAGGGGCTGACCTTATTAGCAGGTCTTTCAAGGGTTGGCAGTCAGGCCCACTGTGTTATGTTAACCCTTTCCTGCACTATGTTACATAGGCTGCCACCTCTGGGCAATGGTTTTCGGTAATGTGAGGACAGTAGTTCTATGTGTTATTGTCCCTGCAGAATTTATGGACTCTGTCTCATAGTCATGCATATCAGAAAGCTGACTTCACTTTTCTCTTAATGATATCTTCAGTAGATATAATTGTGGCCTGCCTGTTCAGACAGGTGGACTATTCATTTGCACAGAGCCTGAGTTCTGGGTAGAGTTATATATTGACTGGTGGCTTTGTTCTCAGTAATTCAATAGTAAAGAGGAATCTCATGTGAATTGTCATCAAAGGGACTATTCTTGTTCCACAGGAATATAGAGACTATTTAGTAGTGATTAGTTTAAAAGCAGTAATCTTTAATGTCTAAATAGGACAAAATGTTTTTCATTTTAGACTAGTGCCAAAAGAACATTTTAGCAGTGATGAGCATGTTTACATCTTGTGCTGTCCAGAATGGTAGCCACTAATCACACGTGGCCATTGATGATTTGAAATATGGTTAGTGTGACTGAGAAACTAAACTTTTAACTTTTTGAATTAACTTTAAATAGCCCTATGTGGCTAATTAGTGGCTAATGAATTGGACAGTACAATTCTAGATTGTCAATTTTATGATTAAGTGATAAATGATCCATTGATACAAAAGATAGGAGATAATCAGGAAGATGATGGTCTTTCTCCAAAATATTTCCCATATTTCCCCAAATCCTGTCTCCCCACTGGACTTAACTTCTCCCCATTGTCCAGCCCTCCATTCAGCAGCCTCATCACTCAAAACAAGGATATTGTCCTCAAGTGCTTTCATGGCTTGAATATTAATAATAGAATATCAATAATCAATAAGAGGGACAGAAGGTTTCTTACAGCATATCATGCTTCAATATTTCAGGCCAGGTGGGGGCATTTGGAACTTTTAATTATAGGTAGTTTGGTAAAACAAATTTCTTGTTGTAGAGAAACCTTTAGTATAGCATTTGTTCTAATAATAAGTGCTCTGTAAAATCTCATGTGAATATAATACATATGTTATACGTTATGTATAATATACAATACAATGTATATTCTAGCTTCCCTGGGAATTAGGTTTGCATGCAAGTGGTTTTACAAAAGGTGAGATTGGGCCAAGGGGGAAGGTGAACTGGGATGTAGTGGCAGCCAAGGCCTTTGCTGATCCCATGGTGCACTCTGAAGTGGGATAGCATTTCAAAGTTGCCCCAGGTTGAGGCAGAAGGACCTGGCATTTATTTGCATCATCAGCCAGTCACTGGGTGCTGGCTGAAGCCCCAGGTGCAACTGGCAATGCCTGTAGAGGGACGAAGCTGTGAGCTTTCAGTAGACCACATTCCCAGCAGCCCCAGAAATGAGGAGATGAGCACAACAGCTGTATCACAGCATCCACTGGAATAGATTTAGTTTTCATTTGGAGAGGAAACCTGCTTGGGTTCCTTATGCTTTAGGACTTTTGTAGGAGGCTGAACAATGTCATGGTTTAAGAGCAGGGCTTGGGAATCGGTGCAAGTCCTATACTCTGTGACTTTGGTCAAGTTACTTAGTATCTTTAGGTCTCAATTTCTTCAACTAGAAATTGAGGATGATGCTACCTATTTATAAGGATTGCTGCAAGAATGGGAAAACACACAGTAAATGGTCACTGTTATGATTGTAAAAATTTTATAAGACACAACTTTTGGGAGTAAGCATTTCCCACTGGGAGCACAGTAGAGTTTGAGTGACAACAGAGGATGAAAAAGAGCCATGCTTTAATACTCAATGCTGAGGCGTTTATGAAACTGCCTTTCACTTCTCCTGGCTTTCCCCTTTGCTCTGGCAGAAGGGCCCAGAATTGGGATAAGCTAAGGTGAAAAATCCAAAAATAGGAACAAGACCACTGCTGTTCATGGGTCCACAAGGGAGAGAGGCTACTTGCAGAGTTCTTGATCCTTAGCTCAGGAGGAAACACAACCAGGACGTTACAAGAGGCTTGCTTATTTATGTTGGGTTTAACGATGTACCCTTAGAGATTTCTTGAAGTGCTTTTTCTGCAGGTACACATTTCTAATCATGTTTCTGTAATCTTGATGTCATACAGTGTGGACATAACCCTCTACCACTTTCAAGCACTCCACAAATATTAGCTAATTAATTCATTTCATAAAGGAAGAGTTTTTTGGCTCAGTCTTGGTGGCCCAGCTCTCCATTCTCAGTAATGGTTCATCGTAGAGCCAGGGACACACTTTATTAACTGTGTTCACATACTTTTTCAAGCTGGAGTTCCAGATGTAGGAAGAAATAGCTGCCAAACCCAGCCCAGGTCAAGTGACTCCCAGTTGGAAGCTTCCTGCCTTTGCTTTTGTGAGAGAACCACTGCATCTGTGGATCCCCCATGAGAGAGGGTGTTGTGGTGCAAAGCAGAGCATCCAGGCTTGGACTTCACAAAGCAGCAGATTTTAAAAAGAAAAATTTTTTTAATGTTTATTTATTTTTGAGAAAGAGAGACGGGGGGAGAGAGAGAGAGAGAGAGAGCGAGCAGAAGCAGGGGAGGGGCAGAGAGAGAGGGAGACAGAGGATCCGAAGTGGGCTCTGTGCTGTCAGTACAGAGCCCAGTGTGGGACTTAAACTCATGAGCCACAAGATCATGAACTGAGCTCAAGTCAGGTGGCTAACCAACTGAGCCACCCAGGTGTCCCATGCTTTTCTAAGTGAGGACATAAAAAAGCCCCTACCATTTTTGTCACCATCATTTCATAAAAGGGAAGAAAATCTTAGCAGAACAAAATAAGGACAATAGTCTTGGGATAAAGGACTCCTTTTAAAGTTAAGCACATTCAGCTCCATGGAAATCTGCACCCTGTATTTTTTCCTTTCACCTCTAATAGGTGTAAACCTCCTCATGGACTGGGCCTGGCCCCAGGGCTAGGAGTCGACAGTCAGTGGAGGTACACACCCTAGTTGTTGTCAAAGCCACTGAGCCCCAGGAGGGCAGTGGCCAGGGCAGCTTTATTTATCACTATACACAGTACACACTGTCTTATGTATAAATACACTGTACACTATACACATTGTCATATAAAAGACAATGCTTAGCACATTTTAGGGATGCTACCTATTTGTTGAATAAACTAATGAATATGATTATCTAGTGGTGATCTTGGCCAAGTCACAGCATTGCTGAGGCTCAGATCTGTACAGTTAAATCTGTGCAGTCCCATCAGTATGATTTGTACAACTGGAAGGTTGTATTGGATGCCTGCCAATCCTCTTCCATTTAACAAACAAAAACTAAAAGCTAGGACTAAAAGGAATAGTAGAGTTCTTTCTATTCCTTTCCTTTTTTAAAAGATAATTCAATTTTTTGGGACACAATGACTTTTTCAGAGGTTTGTTGTCATGTTTATCTCCTGAATGAAGGTGTTACAGGATTTTTTTTTTTTTTTTTTTTTTTTACCTCAGTACCAGGGGTTCGTTGTCTCAGTGTTTTGAAGAAGGAAGACATGGACACAAAATAAAATGAGCAGCAGGCAAAAGTTTATTAGAGTATAAGATTAGAAAATAAGAATAGTAGGAAAACTCTGTTTAAAAGAGGGGACATTCAAAAGTGAATGCCCATGACTATAGGCAAGGGTCCTTGTTTTATGAGGTTTTGGTCACCCCCCCCTCCTTTTCCCGCTGTTCCTTCTCCGGTCCCACCCTTATTGGCTTGACAACTCTAGGTGCTGGGTTGTCCTTTCCTGATTGGCTCAATTCCATTGTGTGAGGAGTCAGACTGGTCATAGTGTCCCTCACAGAACATGAGTTTTATGGTTTAGCTTGGTATTTTGATTGTCAAATTCCTGAGAGAACCCTGAGGGGGAGTAGGTGGTGTCTGTTACATTCTTAAGAGGGACCTTACGCCTGAGGAGGTTTGCTGTAGTCAGACATTCCCAGCATTTTTCCAAAGTATGTGTCTTTCCCCACCCAGGGACCTCAGTCCTAATCCTTTCCCTGTCTGCCTATTTTATCCAATTTTCCCTATCATAAAGGTGTTGATTCTTTACAGGTGAATTCTGCTTTATAGGGGCCCTAAGTGAGGAAGGGACCCCTGCAGACTGAGTTATTAATTTAGAGATGAAGTGTTGGAGAATGGGGAACCTTGCTACAATTTTTACTTAAAGTCCTAGATATTAACTATAAACAACTGTTCTGTTTTTTTCTTTTCCTAGAGAAGATTTTTAAAATAAGAATATCTATTTTATTACACATTTTATTATTGTTATTTTAAAGTGTTCCATGTTCATGGTGTATAACTGAGTTTAGAGGTCTGATAAATCTTTGATGAATAATACAACAGTCACCCTAGCTTATACATATTTCAAAGCCAGTAAAATCCCAAGAGCTGGCAGCAGGCAAAGCGTTGAATACACATTATGTCTCTCTTTCCACATTCCTACTCAATCCACTTTCTTTAGGGAAAAGCTTTTTGTCATGATCAGCCAGAGGTGAGGGATGAAGGAGAGATGGATTTTCATTAAGAATAGGGGCTTTGTATGAAATTTCTTCATCTATCTGAACATCTGATAGGAGCAAGGCTTTGAAATGTTTTCAGATTGGATTGTATATGCATTTTGATTTCGAATAATGCTGAGTTATGCAAACATTTCCCTGAGTTATGCCAAATGTTTAACTGAAAAAAGAATTCTTAAGACAACACGTTAATATGGATTATCTGCTTATTAAAACAATAACCACAGTCTGCATCCTGTGTGTTTCTTTGAGAATATAGAGGATTAATTTTTCAATTAGAAACTTTCATATGAATTTAAAGGATTTTTTTTCCCATTAAAATTTCATTGCATTGTTTCTAGTTCAGACATGGCTGGAACATAATGATGCTATTATTTGGCGCTAGAAAAGTTAAACCATATTCTTAGATGTGATATCTTCAGCCTCAAGTGGAGGTGATGTTTATTGAGACACTGATGAATTAAGAGTTGTTATAAAGTGTGATACATCATTTACAGTGCTATTTCTTTAAAATAGAGTGAGGCTTCTGGCCTGCTGAGAATGATCAGGCTGTCTCCTAGATCACCCTCTAGTCTGGCTCTACCCTCTGTTGTCCTCACTTTGTTTGGTGCTAAACTACTCTTGGACACGTTTTTCCAGAGCTGGGATGAGAACCCAAACTATACTGATGTCACCATAGACCCTGTTCTGTGGGGGTGTTTGTGATGGGAGGAAGTTGGGGAACCACACTAGCCTTCCTTTTCTGTCTGCTCAGTTTACCTCCCCCACTCACACCCTCCCTTCTGTTCTTAGAGCGTTGTGAGATGGTTTGTGGAAGCAAATGTGAAGATGGAGTGGTTTACTACTGTTGTAGGAAGTGTGTTGTGGGTAAAAGAGGAGCTCTTCATTCCTTTCCCAAAGTTGACCACACTGTTTGCTAGCTGTGTGGGTGCAAATTACTTAGCTATTCTTAGCCTCAGTTTTATCATCTGTAAAATGGGGATAAACATACATCAGAGAATGAAGATTAGGTGAGATAATGTAGATTATCATACATCAGAGGATACATACATCAGAGGATGAAGATTAGGTGAGACTATGTGCTGGGCACATAGTTTCTTTTTCACATGTCTATTATAGGTATCTGAATTAAAAACATAATCAGTTTTCACTGCTCTAAGAATATCCTTTTCTCACACCGTAAAGCTAAACTTCAGCCTAAAGAATGTGACCAGCTGGATCTGAGGACCAGTGGGTCTTCAGGCTGGAATGAAGAGAGTCCAGCAGGAGGATGGGGTTTTAAAAAAAGTCCTTGTCTAGGTCACCCTAATTTCATTTATAGACTGCTTAAGCAGTCTGGGGCTTTTATGAAGGATTTCTGCATTCAACCTGCCCTAAAGCATCAGGAAGGTACCACATTGGTTTTTCCTTGCTGCTGTGAAGTGGAACACAGTGTTGACAGGGAATAGATCTAGAAAATAAGAGCCAGAAAAGGCTATTCTCATCAGTGTATAGGTTTCCGTCAGTGGTTTCCGGCATCCCAGCCCTGCCATCCCCCTGCCTGTTCCTCACCCGTCTTCACCATGTGTTCTTGCTGAGCCACGGAGAAAGTCCTGAAAGGGCTAACACAGGTAAGTAAGATAAATAACTGTAAAAAAAAACCCCCCAAACAAAACTAGCTCCAAGTTAAAAATTAAGACTGTGAACCCTACGACCCAGCAATTGCACTACTAGGCATTTATCCAAGGAATACAGGTGTGCTGTTTTGAAGGCACACATGCACTCCCATGTTTATAGCAGCACTATGAACAATAGCCAAGTATGGAAAGAGCCCAAATGTCCATTGCTGGATGAATGGATAAAGAAAATGTGGTATATATATATACAATGGAGTATTACTTGGCAATCAAGAAGAATGAAATCTTGCCATTTGCAACTATGTAGCTGGAACTGGAGGGTGTTATGCTAAGTGAAATTAGAGAAAGACAAAAATCATATGACTTCACTCACATGAGGACTTTAAGAGACAAAACAGATGAACATAAGGGAAGGAAAACAAAAATAATATAAAAACAGGGAGGGGGACAAAACAGAAGAGACTCATAAATGTGGAGAACAAACTGAGGGTTGCTGGAGGGGTTGTGGGTGGGGGGATGGGCTAAATGGGTAAGGGGCATTAAGGAATCTACTCCTGAAATTATTGCTTCACTATATGCTAACTAATTTGGATGTAAATTAAAAAAAATAAAAAATTAAGTTAAAAAAATTAAGACTGAAATAATTAATTGAAAGCTCTTTGGAATTCCTTTTGATATTTTATGAAAAAGTGATTAAAAGGCAAATTTTCTTTACACATGACCACTTGGATATAGTATTTGTGTTTTATTTTATTTTACTTTATTATTTTTTCTTTGTGTTTGTTTTTGAACCCACACTAGCTATTACTATGCAGAACAAAATATCATGGTGTTAACCATACACCCCCAAACCTACACTGACTGTTTGGGTAGCTCTAGTTGGAAATGGAGTACTAGGCCTCTCTTAACTGTTCAGGCAGATTTGGTGTTTTGAGTCACCAGGAGTTTTAATAGGCTGGGTGGCTTAATGAGGGAAAATAGCTATTTGGTCTTCATGGTGTGCTGAGTATTATCTTCTAGATGAAGCTATTTAGACAATAGTGTTTCATGTAATAAACAACAATAATAACTACCAGTTTCTCTATTTAAAAAAATTTTTTTTTAATGTTTATTTATTTTTGAGACAGAGACAGAGCATGAACAGGGGAGGAGCAGAGAGAGAGGGAAACAGAATCTGAAACAGGCTCCAGTCTCTGAGCTGTCAGCACAGAGCCCGACATGGGGCTCGAACTCACGGACCGTGAGATCATGACCTGAGCCGAAGTTGGATGCTTAACCAACAAAGCTACCCAGGCACCCCAATAACTACCAGTTTCAATGGCAAAGATAATAATAGCTAATAGAACTTACTTTGTGCTAGGCACAGTGCTAAGTGCTGTATCATCCTTTTATAATAATTCATTATCATGCTGAATTTCATTTTCCTAGTAACTGAAGAGGACCCCATTTTATCCCCATTTCATAGAAGAGGACCCTTAGGCTTGGAGAGGCTGAGTAGTTGACCCACGAAGATACAGCTAACAAGGGACAAAGATTCGAATCTGAGCAGTCTGATGTTAAGTCTGTGTTCTCTAACTATTACTTAAGTTTCTGGGTGTTTGATGTAGCTGAGTCTTGAATTAATTTTTCCTGAATTTGTTTGAATAACTTCTAGACACGCAGCTAAATTTGACTGCATATTCCCTGATATTTTTCCAATGTTCATCACCCCTGGATTGAAATGTTACTGGTATAGGTGGAAGAATGGGTCAATACAGCGCACCTCGAGATACAGCAGTTTGATTCCAGACCACCTCAGGAAAGTGAATATGGCAATAAAGTGAGTCAAGTGAATTTTTTGGTTTCCTAGTTGCAATATTGTGATATTTGGTCATTCAGATGCATTTGGTCTTGGTCCAAAGTTCCTGGCTTACAGTTTCTAAAACCCTTTTAATTTTCTGTGATAAAGGTACCTTTTGTTATGTTAATGAGGTAACTTTGGAAAGGTTACCTTCAGATAACTTAAGGATGGGGCTGGTTGCCTGGAGAACCAACTCTGTGAGTAGAAGTATGGGACAGGGGGTGCCAGGGTGGCTCAGTCAGTTAAGAGTCTGACTCTTGGTTTTGGCCCAGGTCATGATCTCACCCTTTGTGGGGTCAAGCCTATAGCTGGTGGCACAGAGACTGCTGAAATTCTCTCTCTCCCCCTCTTTCTCTGCCCCTCCCCTGCTCACGCTATCTCTGTCTCTCTCAAAATAAATAAATAAACTTAAAAAAAAAAGTGTGGGACAAAAATTTCCTGACCTCCTTAAAGGGAGGAGAGGAGCCGAGGTTAAATTACCCAGTGGCCAATGAGTTAGTCAATCGGGACTGGGTTTGGAGAGCCTCTGGGCTGGTGAACATGTGGGGATGAGGGGAGGCAGGTGCCTGGAAGCTCTGCACCCCTTTCCACATGCCTTGCCCTGTGTATCTCTTCCATCTGGCTGTTCTTGAGTTATATCCTGTATAATAAACTGGTGATGCAGGAAGTAAGATGTTTACTGAGTTCTGTGAGCTGCTGTAGTGAGTTAATCAAACCTGAGGAGGAGGTCCTGGGAACCTCTGCTTTATAGCCAATGGGTTAGTAGTTTTTTTTTTTTTTTTAACGTTTATTAATTTTTGAGACAGAGAGAGACAGAGCATGAATGGGGGAGGGTCAGAGAGAGGGAGACACAGAATCTGAAACAGGCTCCAGGCTCTGAGCTGTCAGCACAGAGCCCGACGCGGGGCTCAAACTCACGGACCGTGAGATCATGACCTGAGCCGAAGTTGGCCGCTTAACCGACTGAGCCACCCAGGCGCCCCGTGGGTTAGTAGTTTAAATAACAACATGGACTTTCATCTGCTGTCTGTAGCCAGTTAGTCAGAAGCACAGGTAACAAACAGCCTGGGGCTTGTGACTGGCACCTGAAATAGGGAGGTAGGGGGAAGTCTTATAGGCCTGCCTTTACCTGTGGAATCTGATGCTCTCTCTGGGTAGGTAGAGTTAGCATTGGGTTGAATTCTCAGACACCCTGCTGATGTCCAAGAATTCCTTGATGCTGTGTGGAGGGGAACCCCACAACCCTGGCCCCCAATTTGGAATTGAGTCCAGGAACCTTAGAAGACCAGTGCATATAAAAGTTAAGTTTATACTATACTGTTGTCTATTAAATGTATAATAAATAGCTTTATGTCTAAAAAACAATGCACATACCTTAATTTAGAAATAACTTGTTTTGCTAAAATATGCCAACAATCATCTGAGCTTTCAACAAGTCATAATCTTCTTGCTGGTGATGGATCTTGCCTCCATGTTGATAGTAGCTGACTAATCAGGGAAGTTGTTGCTGAAAGTTGAGGTGCCTGTGGCAATTTCTTAAAATACGACAACAATCAAGTTTGCCTCATTGATGGAGTCTTCCTTTCACAGACGATTTTTCGGTAGCATGAATGCTGTTTGATAGCATTTTACCAATGAAATTTCTTTCAAAATTGGAGTCAATCCATTCAAACCCTGCCGCTGCTTTCCCAACTAAGCCCAGGGAATATTCTAAATCCTTTGTTGTCATTTCAACAGTGTTCAAAGCATCTTCACCAGGAGTAGATTCCATCTCAGGAAACCACTTTCTTTGCTCATCCATAAGAAGTAACTCTTCATCTGTTCAAGATTTATCTTGAACTTGTAGCAATTCAGTCACATCTTCAATGTCTACTTCTAATTCTGGTTCTCTTGCTCTTTCCACCACATCTGAAGTGACTTCCTCCACTGAAGTCTTGAATCTCACAGTCATCCATGACAGTTGAAATCAACTTCTTCCAAACTCCTGTTAATGTTATATTTGGACTTCTTCCCATGAGTCATGAAGTTCTTAAAAGCATGTAGAATGGTGAATCCTTTCCAGAAGGGTTTCAATTGACTTTGCCCAGATACATTGAAGGAATCCATGTCTATGGCAGCTATAGCCTTATGAAATGTACTTCTTAAATTATAAGACTTGAAAGTCAAAATTGCTCCTTGATCCATGAGCTACAGAATGGATGTTATGTTAGCAGGCATGAAAACAACAATAATCTCCTTCTACATCTCTATCAGAGCTTTTGGGTGATCAGGTGCATTATCAGTGAGCAGTACTATTTTGAAAGGAATGTTTTTTTTTCTGAGCAGGAGGTCTCCACAGTGGGGTTAAAATATTCAGTATACCATGTTGTAAACAGATATGCTATTATCCAGGCTTGTTCCATTTCTAGAGCACAGGCACGGTAGGTTTAGCATAATTCTTTTTTTATTTTCTTTTTTATTTTAGAGAGAGAAGTGGGGGGAGAGGCAGAGAGGGGGGGAAGAGAGAGAGAGAGAGAGAGAGAGAGAGAGAGAGAGAGACAGAATCTTAAGCAGGCTTCATGCTCAGCACAGAGCCTGATGCAGGGCTCAATCCCACAACCTGGTGTCATGACCTGAGCCAAAATCAAGTGTTGAATGCTCAACTGACTGAACCACCCAGATGCCCTAGACTTAGCACAATTCTTAAGGGCCTGAGATTTTTCAGAATGGTAAATGAGCATTGGCTTCAACTTAAAGTCACCAGTTGTCTTAACGCCTAACAAAGGAGTCAGCCTGTCCTTTGAAGCCAGGCATTAACCTCTCCTCTCTAGCTGTGAAAGGCCAAGATGACATCTTCTTCCAATAGAAGGCCATTTGTCTACATTGAAAACCTGTTGTTTAGTGTAGCCACCCTCAGTAATGATCTAGCTAGATCTCCTGGGTAACTTGCTGCAGCTTCTACATCAGCATTTGCTTCTTCCCCTTGCATGTTGGTGTTACGGAGATCATGTCTTTTCTTAAACCTCATGAGCCAACCTCTGCTACCTTCACACTTTTCTTCTGCAGCTTCCTTACCTCTCTCAGTCTTCATAGAATTGAAGAGAGTTTTGGCTTAAGGGACTGTTGTGGCTGGTTTGATCTTCTATCCAGACTACTCAAACTTTGTTCATATCAGCAACAAGGCTGCTGCACTTTCTTATTCATATGTTCACTGAAGTAGTACTTTTAATTTCCTTCAAGAACTTTACTTTTGCAGTCACAACTTGGCTAACTGTTTGGTACAACAGGTGTAGTTTTTGGCCTATCTGGTTCTCAATATGTCTTTCTTACTAAACTTAATCATTTCTAGCTTTTGCTTTAAAGTGAGACACATACGACTCTTTCACTTGAGCACTTAGGGGCCATTGTAGGATTATTAATTGGCCAAATTTCAATATTGCTGTGTCTCAGGGAATAGGGAAGCCTGGGAAGAGGGAAAGGGATGGGGGAAGGGCCGATGGTGGAACAGACAGATCACACACAACATTTATCGATTAAGTTTGCTGTCTTGTATGCGCATGGTTTGTGGTATCCCAAGCAACTGCAATAGTAGCATCACAGATCACCATAACAAATATAATAAAAATGCAAAATTCTAAACATTATGAAAATTATCAAAATGTGACATAGAGACACAAAGTGAGCGAATGCTATTGGAAAAATGGCATCAATAGTTCGATGAGGGTTACCACAAACCTTCAATTTGTAAAAACACAATGTCTGTGAAGCACAACAAAATGAGGTATGTCTATACTGATTTAGGCAGCCCATTAGACATGTGATTTTAAAAAATATTTCATCTTGATCCATAGTGAGAATTATACTTTTACATTGTGATTAAATTTACATTTAATTACGTATATATGTAATTAAAACATGACACAATACTTTTTTTACATGGGACACATTTTGATACTATCTATTCTGTTGTGTTCTATTTCATTCCATTTCCTTCTATTCCATTACTTTTTTCTATTTTACTAAAACCAAACCTCTTGAGATCAACTAAACATCACTTACTAATGGGTGAGAGCCCGCATTTTTGTAAAGCAGTCCTCTGGCTGAATAAGTTTTTCTGTTCTTTAGAAATACTCTGCACAGTGTTATACATTTCTGCATCGCTCTAGAGGATTTTTCAAATTGTAAGGAATAGCCAAGGTGAAATTGGTGTTAGAGCATCCTGAAGAAGTGGCACTCTCTCTCTGAAAGGGGTCAAGACTATAAAGCCAGCTTGCTCTGGAACGCTAAGGACTCTGACCTTCGAAGCTGGGTCCAGCAGCCTAATACCTAGCATGACACAAAGTCCAACCAACCAGTGAATAAAGGCTTGAAAGCTTGACCAGCTTGGGGCAAGTGTTCTTCAAGAGTATTCAAGGACAAAAGTAATCTTGGATTTTTTAATAGTTCCTGAAGCAGAAACACACCTCTCATCCTTCAGCAGCACATTGAGGAGGACTGGAGTGGCTTGTTGTTGTGACATTAGCAGGTGCGCGTGAGGACTGAGAATTGCTGCAGTGTTGGCTTGCTGGTTGTTCCGGTGTCATGGGCTGCCACCCCAAGCAAACATGACCGAAGTAAGGACTGAAAGTGAAAGGAAAAAATGCAACAGTTACGTACAGTTTATTTTGACATGCTCAGGCACCAAATTGTTTTGTTTGTTTTATTTCTCATTCCCCCTTTTGGGTGTAAGTGATGTTACTTAATGCTAATAATAGTTAACATTTCTCTAGTGCCAGTTCTAGCCTAGGGATTCACATTGTCCCTTATGTGGCTCATTTAGTCTTTACAGAAACCTCATGTGGAAAGCGATTCTCTCCCCCATCTTATCGATGTGAACATTGAGGTGAGGAAGGCCAAATAGCCTTCCAAAGATTATATAGTCAGTAAGTGGTGGGCATGGGATGGAGTCATGGCAGTCTGAATCCAAAGTCTCTGCTGTGAGCCACCATACCTTAATCTGACAATTCAGGTTCTCCTCACTTATGCCTGGTGGTCAGTTTTACAGGGAGGGGCAGATGCTGGGGTCAGAGATATCTGTGTGCAGTGGCCAGCACTCAGCTGTTTGTTCAATGTGTATGTATTGAGCATCTTTTCTGTACTTGGCAGGTGGGTATCTACTGTCTGGCTAGTGAAACTTTCAGACTCTGGTTCTTCCAGATTGTCAGTGTCTTTGGAACAGTTGAACATTCTGGATGCTTACACTCAAGTGCTTGGGACTTAGTATGTTGACAGACTGTCCAGGTGGCTGAGGAAGGTACTGGAGGACAGATGGCATTCAGGCTGGCCAGGTCTTCCAGGAGCTTGCCTGGTGGCCAGCGATGGAAAACGATCTGCACGGTCTGGCAGAGGCCAGGGGCAGGAGCAGTGGGTGACAGGGGATGGAAATCATGGAAACCATGAAGGCAGTGGGTGGCATCTGGGGGGGTGGAGCAGCCAGAAGCTGAGCCCAGCCTTGGCCTGAGATTCTGGGCCTAGACATTAGTTCCCAGGAGGCCTCAAAAGGCAGAAGAGCAGCAGTGATAAAGGAACTGAGCGTTATTCCAGCATCAAAGCTCAGCTGGCTCCTAACTTCCCTTTGAATAGTGAAAGAATTGGCTAAGAATTAGCCTAAGCTTAGAGATGAGAACTAAATGCTTAGGTGTGGAAATGAGAGCTTCAGGGAAAGCAGGCTGGGTTGTCCCAGTAGGAATGGAGACACAAATGGGGCTTTGTCCAAATATTTCTGCCAGGCAAAATGCACCAGGAAGCAAGGTTACATGTTAAGAATGAAAATGTTGCAGAAGAAAAAATCCAATAGTTTCTCTTTCTGATTTTTGATTTTGAAAGGAACAGAGATGTCCTCCTGGGGACCAGAAGATGTGTGTGTGTGTGTGTGTGTGTGTGTGTGTGTGTGTGCACGCGTGCACGTACTCTGAGGAGGGAAGGAACTGGGAATGTTGTTTAGGAAGCTTTTCCTTAAATGATAGCCGCCAAACCATTTGAAAGTGAGCATAACAACAATAACTGATTTAGTAACCAGTGACTTTTCAAGCCTATTCAACAAACGCAGAAGATTCCATTATTTTAAGAGATTTAAAATTATTTCAACTGATTTGACTGTTCTGTGTTTTATTTTGTGGCCTAGGGCAAATGAGTCTGCACAGCCCCTGTTAGCTCTTGAAAAGGAAATAGATGGTTGTAAATTGATGACTGATACTAAGCTCTTTGGCTCTGCATTAGAATTATATCACCAAGTGCCTTCTTCTACTGCCTGGAGGGGGTTGCTCCCTTACCTTGTTATTCAGAATCCTTGTGGGAAAGATCCTGATCAAATGTTTCTATTGTGGAGAAGATACCATCAATAGTACTTTCCACTTGTTCTTTATTTTATTTTTTTTCCCAAGGAGCTGGGCACACAGAGAGAACTAAACTTTTAATTTGTAGAGGAACATTGCCATCTGGATGAAAGATTACATTCTGAAGGCTCAATAAGTTTTATTTCCACACTATTACTCATTCTCTAAGATGCCTTTTCTACATCTGTGAAATGGAACAATTAATCTCTACCTGTGTCACAGTAGTGTTATGAAAATGAGTCACAAAATGCTTGCAGTATACTTTGAGCTTTTTTTGGAGAAATACAAAATATTAGTATTGTGTGAAATGATAAAGCTTGGTGTATGACTATAAATTTTTAGAGAATCAGAAAATGATAATGAGAAATGAAATTGACAAACTTGAATTATAATATGTATTGAAAAAAATTCTCTGGATAATAAGATAGTCTCCCAAAAGGCAATTTCAAAAATCAAGAACAAAATAAAATAAATATATATAGCATTTAAAAATTCTTAAATCTACTTGGCACTCATTAAAACCCTAGGCCAGTGTTTTCCAAACTGTGTTTATATTTTAATATTTTTATTGTTTGTTATGATAGATTACATGAGAAATTAAAAGATATTCCATGAATAACATGTTCAGTGGTTAAATAAGTTTACAAAATGCTATGTTAAAAAGCTAGGTTAAATAGCTCTCTTTCTGTGCGTTTTACTTCTCCAAAAGAAGGAAATGTTTTGTAGCATTTTTGAACTATTTGACAGGGGAACTCAGTTTGGAAAAAGCTGTTATGGGCTAAAAACAAATTTAAATAACCTTATGTTTAAAACAACTTCTCAGTTTTTGGTTGTTTTAGTGTTGTTGGTGAAACTAGGATAAATGATTTTGCTACTTTTGTATACTTGCTAAGATAATTTAAAAATAATACATTAAATCCTTTTTGTGGGATTTTAACAGCATGCCTGTTACATTACATATGTAAGTATACTGAATATATAATACATAATTCTGTTCTTATCTGCATGACCACTCTCTCTCTCTCTCTCTATATGTGTGTGTATATATATATATATATATATATATATATATATGTGTGTGTGTGTATACATACATATGTACACACATACATATATAATATATAATCCTCCTATTCAACTTGTTTTCTGGGCCTTTTTCCTGCCCACATCTGAATTTAGCCTTCCTTGTTTCTATATATTTTTAAACTCTATAGAAGTGAAAAATGGATAACTTTAGAAGAAGCAATACGTATTATTCATGGGTGCTTCATGAGTTATGCAAGTTATGTGGACTTTGCTTAGCTGTGAAGTGTTAAAAAAAATCACTTTTTGTTCCTTGAAAAAAAAATTTGTATAAAACCATGACAATGAAGATTGTTTCAAAGAAAAATAAGAGATATGTCAAAGAATGTCAAGTTCCTAAAATATTCTGTCAAAAGGAGTTGTCTATATTTGGCAAGGGTTATGAAACTTCTGGGGGCGCCTGGATGGCTCAGTCATTTAAGTGTCTGACTTTGGCTCAGGTCATGATCTTGCGGTTCATGAGCTCTAGCCCCCACGTTGGGCTCTGTGCTGACAGCTTAGGGTCTGGAGCCTGCTTTGGATTCTGTGTCTCCCCCTCTCTGCCCCTCCCTTACTCATGCTCTGTCTCTCTCTCTCTCTCTCTCAAAAATAAACTTTTTTTTTTTTTAAATAAAGTTATGGCTGGAGAAAATTTTTTTGACTTAGGTCCTTGGAGACTTGCTGGTTGGAGAACTAGCTGTGACATTTAACAGTGACCCCTGGAGGCTAGAGTATGGAGTGTCATGCGCAAAATTTTGTTATTGTTTTAACTTTGCAGTTACAAAAAGTGTTTGGCTGTTTCTTTGCCATGGGCTGTGTGGCACAGTCCCCAGTTATTTGCTGCAGCTCAAGTTCCTGTCATTTTGTCTTTTCATAGAGTCTTCTCAGGACACTAGGGCACCACCAAAATGGTTCCATTTGATGACTGTGTTGCTTGACTCTTGGGCTGTGTGGTGATTGTTTTGAAGAGGATGAGAAAACTCCCCTTTTGAATGAACACAGATTCTCTAAAAAGAAAGTAATCAACATTTAAAATCTTTCTTGGGGAAGGAACTGGGAAGAAAACATTTTTCTCTGGAATTTTCTGACTTATCTACCAGTAAACTATACTGATGTAAAGTGTGGGAGACATTCAGACATATTGCTCCAAAAGCCATGTCTGAAGTCCTTTTTTTTTTTAAAGGGACATCTTCTCTCAGTTTTGCACTGCTCTTTCATTGTCATTTCAAGGTATGAGATGAGAAATGGTTTGCATAAGAGCCACTGTCCCTCACCCCACACAGAGCCCTTAATGAAAATGAATTGTGTTATTTTTGGAAACATTTAGACTCTTTATTCAAAGGAGATATAGGGGCACCTGGGCGGCTCAGTTGGTTGAGCGTCTGACTTCAGCTTGGGTCATGATCTCACAGTTCGTGGGTTCAGGCCCTGCGTTGGGCTTTGTGCTGACAGCTCAGAGCCTGGAGCTTTGGATTCTGTGTCTCCCTCTCTCTGCTCCTTCCCCACGTGCACTCTGTCTCTGTCTCTCTCTCTCAAAAATAAAGAAACATTAAAAAAAAAACCAATAAAGTATTTCTCTCCAAACATAATATATATCTGTTAAAGCCAAGCATCATATATTCCCAAAAGAAAATGAAGGACAAGGTAATCAAGGTTTTAAACTTAAATGATTTTTATTACTAGTTTGGGATTTGTATCCTTATAATGGTTGCCCTCTTCTCAGAGTGTAATACGCAAGATGCCTGGCTCCGTCACTTACAGTCTGGTAACTTGAGGAAATAGATATGCTCTCTGTGGTCTGTAAAGTGGGGTAACAATATCTGTCCAAATTGCATTACACAATCCCCATATTGTTAAAAATATTGGTGGGGTAAATCACATGTATTTGGAATACCGTAAGGGGCTGAACTGCCGTGAGGTTCTATTGCTGTTATTTTTCTAATGCTTTGTGTGGTATGGAAATCGACTTATTTTTAGGTGTCTTTGGCAATAGCAATAAGCAGAACATTGAAGAAGGAGGATTTGTATTTTTGGAGATGAACATACAGGCAGTTTGGAGCTGTGGCATAGAGTAAACTGCCTTTGTGGATGGAGGAAGAATTTGCATCTGACAAGAGAGAAGTGCTGGGGACTACAGGAATATTTTAAAGACTCTTCTGATCATTTGCTAGAGTGTGCACCTTGTCTGAGAGGTGCAGATGGACAGTGTGAAGATTAACACCCAAGTAGCCATTGCTGAGAGAGGACAGGTATTTGTCTCAAGATGAGTTGGGCATAGGGATGGTGTGGGGCTCATAGCATTAGAGGTGTCAGTAGCAAGTTGAAGGCAGGTCAGGAAGCAGGCTCTATGAAAAGCATGCTCAGAGCTGGTCTCTCCTTTGCCTTCCAAATTCCAGCCTGCAAGGGGCCAAAAACTGTCTACATTTAAACAATTGTCTTTTCCAGAGTACAAGGCATCTTTGGACTATTATAGAGCAAGTAAACAAAAGGAGATTTAAAAAAGAGCAACCAGCAACTAGATTTCATTGTCTACACTGAATATCCAGTGATTCTGCTCAAGTGAGACCGTTCTTAGCTGTTGGATAAGTCAATGAGAAATAGGCACCTATATGCTAGCTCATTCTATTCCTGGTCTGGCAACACATTTTACAAAAGAGTTTGGTGCTACTGGAATTGTGCAGAGGTTGGCACAGCTTTGGTACATATTAAACACCCAATACATGCTCATCAGCAGTGCTATTATAGGTATTCATTGTGGTCAGCAGTGCATGTGATCCCAAGTAGAAAGGGTAGGGTGGAGCTGGCTACTGGATCCCGCACATCAAACATCATCTCTCTCATTTCTGCCTCTTTGCCTGCAAGCCTCAGTCTCTCTTACCAGCTGCTTCTCTGCTCAGCAGGGGACATGGCTGTAGGCTGCTTTGTCCTTCCACCTCTGTAACTTGTGACCGAGAGATAAAGACACACTTCTTCACAGCTCAAATTCAAAAAATACTCAGAGAAGGGCCTTGATTGGTCTGGTGCAGCTCATATGTCCACATTTTGGACTAGGAACCAATCAGTTTTCATTAAATAAGATAATTCATACATTTTGTAAATTATAGACTTATGGAAACACATGGTATTATAATTATAAATGTAATTATTATTTTCATCAATTCCTCCCTCCCTTCCTTATCTGGCTCACTTCTACTTGTTTTTCAAAATTTGGTACAGAGACCCCCTTAACAACCTCAAGATGGGTTATATGTCCCTTGTTTGTGTTCCGTAGTACCTTGTGCTGTTTCTTGTCCCTGCATTTCCTGTGCTAAATTCACCTCTGGACTGCAAGCTCTTTGAGAGAAGCCATAGTCTATGTCTCTGTCTTCTAGCATATAATGGATATTTAATAAATGTTGAATAAGTTATTAATCATAGCTGAAGAAGCATTGAACTAAATGCATACTGAACCTAGGATGTCACTTAGAAGTTACTCTTTAAATGCATGAACAGGGTTTGTTGTCTATGATTTGCCTCTGCCAATTTTATGACTATATATATATGCATATATATACACACAAACACACATATATATACATACGTATACATATATTTTTAATGTTTGTTTATTTTTGAGACAGAGAGAGACAGAGTGAGAGTGGGGAAGGGACAGAGAGAGAGGGATACATAGAATCTGAAGCAGGCTCCAGGCTCTGAGCTGTCAGCACAAAGCCCAACATGGGGCTTGAACTCACAAACCATGAGATCGTGACCTGAGCCGAAGTCCTCTGCTTAACTGTCTGAGCCACCAAGTCACCCCTATATATATATATATATATATATATATTTAAACTTTTTATTTATTTATTTTGAGAGAGAGAGAGAGCAGGTGCATGCAAGAGTGGGGCAGGTGCAGGGAGAGAATCTCAAGCAGGTTCCATGTTTATAGCATGAGCTTACAACTCATGAACCATGATATCATGACCTTAGCCAAAATCAAGAGTCAGTTGTTCAACTGACTGAGCCACCCATGTGCCCCAATATGACTATATATTAATTGCACTGAAGTAAAATTATTTGAATATAACAATAAGAGTTAAGTTTTGTTGAGCACTTACTATGTGACAGATACCGTTCTAAGTGTTTTACATGTATTAACTTGAGTAATCTTCTCAGGGTCCTTACTGTTACTGTTACCATTTTACAGATAAGGATACTGAGGCACAGAGAAATTAAGTAACATGCTAAGCACACAGCTAAAAAGCCGGTTGTGGGAATGATTTCAAATCTAGATAGTCTGGCTCAAAAGCCTATATTTTGAATTAATCATTCTAGTTTGTAGTTCATGTTTAAATGAATTTTAATCATATAATATGTTCCTGTAAACACACCTTTGGTTGGTATAGAGGGAACAAATTCTCCGAAACCCAAATTCTTCCAACTGCCATCAGTCTCCCCCATGAGCACTACCACCAACAGTATCAGAAAGGACCTACTGAGTCACACCATCAAGTGCAAGATACAGTGCTAGGTACAGGGACACAAAGGTTTATGTCGCACAGCCTTCACCTTCAAATAGCTTAAAATCCAGTTATAAATATGTCCCACACACTTAGGAAGAGAACTATCATTTGAGATAATCTGTGCTAAGTCTCAAACAAATGATATAGACAATAAATGCTTTAGGGTAGTTATAGTATTTTAAAAGTGGCTGAAAAACCTGGATTTGAAACCCATGAGATGAAGCACACCTGAATAGACTGTCAATTCCTTGAGGAGGGGAAGTGTCTTAGTTGTCTTGGATAAACACAGTCCTGGTACAGAGTAGACCCTTGTCTGTATTGTGAGTGGCTTGGATCCTGGCTCTGTTAACTTACAACCTGGATGTGGGCAGGTCAGCTACTCTTCTGTGCCCCAGTTTACTCATCGTACTACCTTTGCTGGGTTACCTATGAAAGGTAATGGGATGGTCTTGAGAAAGTTGGAAGTGAGTTCCTAGCACCCAGGACTGAGTGCCCTCACTGTTTGTTTGGGAAGGGGAGCTGCACACTGTAGCATCTGGTTCAGATGCACACTGGTTCAGGTGATTTTGTGAGTCATCCAGTAGCCACTTAGAGCACACTCTTTAGGCTGAATTGCGTGTGATGTCTCCAGTGACAAATTTCTCCATGGGAGTCCTGTGGTTGCAGTTGCTGTCTCAGCTGGGTGTTGGAGGGCTCTGGAGATGTAAACTGTGGGGTGAACCCAGATTTAACTCAAAACAAGCCATCCTAAGTCAGCTGCCAGTTCTTCACACTTCTCCAGACTGAGCAAAGCATTTCACTGCAAAGTTGGCCCACAAAAAATTTCTGATGAGTCCCAACTGGTTCATAATTTGTATATGTGACTGAAACCAAGAACATTTCACGTTCTCTTACATTCTGTTCCCCAGGCTCCTGCAGATCTGTTTTCCTCTTCCTCATGTTGTTGAAGTTATGACACCCACCTCTTTTTACTGCCTGAGATCCTATTCTCATAGTGTCCATGGAAGTCTGCAGCCATGATTAGTGACAGAAAACAGACTCACCACGTCTTTTGCTTTCTTGCCACTTACTGGGAAGGTGGTGGGAAGAAGGAATGCCTTCTCTTTGTGGGCTAGAGCCCCCAGGTGATAGTTCCAGCACTGTGAACCTTAACTTCCCACAGTGTTTGACATCAGGTTCACAGAATCTGGAGCAGTCTGTTCTGGCATATTCTGAAAATAAAGCAACCCAGAGGACTTTAACTCTTGTGTTTCTGTTAAGGCTCACAACCTCATTTCTGACATTTCTTTTTTTTTTTTTAATAGTTTTTTTTAATGTTTATTTATTTTTGAGAGAGAGAGAGAGAGAGAGAGAGCGCCAGCACGAGTGGGGGAGGGGCAGAGAGAGGGAGACAGAATCCATAGCAGGCTCAAGGCTCCAAGTTGTCAACACAGAGTCTGACGTGGGTCTCGAACCCATGAACTGTGGGATCATGACCTGGGCTGAACCAACTGAGCCACCTAGGCACCCCTCATTTCTGACATTTCTATTTGTGTTTGGCAGACTTAATATCTTTTCTGCCACCTCTATTGTTTGGGTTGCAGAAAAGGAGGTAAGGACAGATGGGTGGGCAGGGAAAGACTCAGTTTTGAATCTTGGCTAACAGGGCTACTACTACCAAATTGCAGTAGAACCTGTAGGTTTTGTCTTCTGGGAAGCACTGCTATATGATGATTACACAGTAGGGCAGTGGAGCCTGAGAGGTGTGGGTTTGAATCCCACCTCTGCTTGTGAGCAATACCTCTGTGCCTCAGTTTCCTTATGTATAAAATGGGGATAGTTATAAGATATATCTGGTAACTTTAGTAAGAATTACACAATATAAGCATTTAAGGACTCAGTAAAGTGTCTGGCATGTAGTAAGCATTGGCATTACTACCTGCTGACATTACTGAGCCAATAAAACTTAGTTAGAAGTTCGAAAATGGATCTCAGTGTTTTTGTATCCCCCTTAGGAGAGTCTGAGCAGACTGATAAAGATATAGGATGATCCAAAGTGGATCCCTTTGGGGGATTCCCTTTGATCTTTCTCAGTCTATAGCTTTGGCCCAGATCACCATCCTACCTCTGTCCTTGAAAGGACACACCTGGAGCCTCATCAACACAACAGTTTTCCTCTAAGGAAATAATCAGATGCAGGGGAATACTGACAACTTCTGGAACACTGCAACCAGCAGCTTCCTCCTTCCTCTTGAAATACTGAAATATTAAAAAGAGAAAAGAAGCTTTTTTAATAGTTTTTTTTTTTTTAAACGTTTTTTATTTATTTTTGGGACAGAGCGAGACAGAGCATGAACGGGGGAGGGGCAGAGAGAGAGGGAGACACAGAATCGGAAACAGGCTCCAGGCTCTGGGCCATCAGCCCAGAGCCCGACGCGGGGCTCGAACCCACAGACCGTGAGATCGTGACCTGGCTGAAGTCGGATGCTTAACCGACTGCGCCACCCAGGCGCCCCGGGAAAAGAAGCTTTTTTTTTGGCTGTCAGGACAGAGCCAGATGCGGGGCTTGAACTCACAGGCTGCAAGATCTCGACCTGAGCTGAAGTCACTTAACTGACTGAGCCACCCGGGGGCCCTAGAGAAAAGAAGCATTTTAATGACATTAAAAAAACAAAACAAAACAAAACTATTTCGATTCTGTGTCCTGCAGTCTCTTAGAAGGGTGGAGATGGGGTGTTGGGACCATTCATGGAGTGGTTGGCATGTTTTGTAGGTACACAGCGGGATGATGATGGTGGATTAAATTAGAGTGCTTTGGCCCTAACCTGTGTCCACACCCTTTCCAATATCAGGCCTGGATCCATGTGCCCGTGGACTTTTTGGCCTGACTCCAGACCAAGAACTAAAGGTTCAGAATGCACAGTTAATCACTTTACCATTAAGTAAAATAAAGTGGCCACATTTCTGACTTCTTGAGTGGCTGGAGAGGCAGTAAGAGAAACCATTGCATTCTTTTCTCCCCTCTCCTTGTCTTAGTAATAAGACAAGGTCTGTGGATTGGTTTAGTCTGGATATTTTCCTTGTTCCACTTCGCCAAATACTTGTTGAGCAACTACTGTGTGTCAGGCACTGTGTGAGACTCAGAGGAGACAAAGATAAATGGGACATGGATTTCATGAGTTTGTATTGTAGGAGGAAAGAGAGACAAAGGAGAAGAGAGGGAATGGGAGGGACCAAGAATAGTTCCTTCCTCAAGGACACAGGATGAAATAATCACCTTTTCCTGAATGTGGCAGTCCATAGGACTTCTACTACTTCAACGTTTGTCCATAGAATAATGGCTTTTCAAGATCCTTCTAATTATAAAAGAAGCATCGCATCTTGTCAGTATAATAAGCCCTCAAAAACATTTCAATAACTGCAGTTTTTCTTCACGTTATGGCTTCAGCTGTCATTTGTAATATATATGACTAATGCAAGTTATTTAACTCTGTCTAAACTTAGTTTCCTTATCTGTGAAATGGGAATAATACCTAATGGTTTTTGTAAACCATTATGGTTTTTGTAAACCAGTTATGTGTAAAATGTTCTTTGTATAAGGTTGGCACTCAAAACATTTGTAGTTATTGTTGTTATATATTCCTTGAGATTTTTTCCAGTAAAGGTGATTTTCTCCTACTTGATTTATTGTGGGGTTGGGCTTGAGGGTAGGTGTCTTCCTTCCACCCTCTTGATACTTTTAGACCATAACTACCCTCTCCTTTTATAAAAATTCCTAGTCTTTTGAGGCTCAAACCATTCAGCTGTACCACATTCTCCTTTTCTTCATTGTAACTTGGTTACTCTTTAGCGAGTAAATCTCTTTAGTATTTACCCTCTCACTAAAGACTTTAGAACCATGGCTTAATCTTTATGTCCACTTCAACCTCTGTCTTCCTTGGTAACTTAAATATCCACGGTTAAATTTCTTCAGCATCTCAAATTTCAGGTTTTGAACACTTCATCTACAATGACTTTCTCCTTCAGTCCTTTGTTAGGCAACCCTCTTCCATGGCTACATGGTGATGGCTGTCATCACCAGAGGCTTCCACCTCTGCAGAATATCTAAATTGCACATCCTGATTCCTGAAACCTGCTGTTTGTATCTTCCTGCTTGCTTGCTGACGGGCCCCCTGCATCTCCAGTCCACTGGCCCTTTCACTGCCTTCCCATTAGCCCCTCTTGTCCTTCATTGTTCATTACAACCATTCCTTTGTTGCAAAACCCTCATGTTTTTTCTCTTTCTGCCCCCCCACCCCACCTGATTACACTCCAGCTCTAGATGAACCCAGCCATCCAGTTTCTCATGGGCCACCCGTCATGGCGTGGCATCACTGGAGAATATCACACAACCTGGCAGATGGTAACACTGTGTTGCACCATAACCAAACTTAACTGGTTTCTCCCCAGTCCATGGCAAAACTAGCACTATTTTGTCTAGTAAGCTCCATCCTGCTTTCCTCAAGGACTATTTCATCTCTTCTCCACGTTCCTTCAAACTTTCCACCCTCCCTCAGTCTCAGAAGTTGACCTTGTCTCATATTTAAAAGGGATACTCTCAGATGGAAACTCCCCATGTTCCCTTCACATGATCTATGCTGTATAGTTGCATCTGTGCCCTCTTTTCATACCTTCCAATGGAGGACACACCACTCCTCTTGTCCAAGTCTACTTCCTCCTTGTGTGGTTTGAATTCCACTCCCTCTAGTCTTTCCCATCTATTTGGATCTATTTGATCAGTATTAATACATGTTACAGTATTTACCACCAGGAACAGCCACAATGACAACAACAATAAAGATGACAAACAACTGCCACTACCACCCTTCTTGGATCCCAGTCTCTCTCTCATCACTGTACTTCAATTACCACAAGCCTTGTTTGCCCATGCCCCTGAACTTCCTTACCTCTGACTTCTAACCCACTCCAGCCTGGCTTCTGTCCTCACAACTCCATTATATCAGGACTTCCAAAGATTACCCGCATGTGTTAAATACAATGGACTCATTTTAGTTCCCATTTTACTTTATTTGCGGCAATAGTCAACGTTCCTTTATTGAAATGCTTACTTCTTTTACCCCCTGGCACCAAGTACCCTTGGTTTCCTCCCATCCCATGGCTTCTCTTTCCTAGTCTTTTTGACCTACTTTGAAATACTAAACCATCAAACAATCACATATAAACAAAATAAGTAAAATTAAATGGCTATCTCTATAGATTAAGAAAAATATTTGGGGTGATCCAATGTCCATTCAAGACAAAAACTGTCAGGGGTTGTGGGAGGGGGGAAGGGCTAAATGGGTAAGGGACATTAAGAAATCTACTCCTGAAATCATTGTTTCACTATACGCCAACTAATTTGGATGTAAATTTAAAATAATTTAAAATAACTAAACCCTCTTCTCTTCATCCTCTTTACTTTCTGTCGGCAGCCGCAGCCACTCTTGTGATTTTGTTTATTGTTTGTATATGCATGTGACTTCACAATTTATATCTTCTGCTTTGACTTCTCTTTTGAGCTCTAGAATCTAGGTGCAACTGTGTTGTAGACACATCCACTTCAGTGGCTGTAGACATTTCAAACTTGATTGTACAGAATTAAGTTTTTGATGTTTTCCCATTGCTCTCTCTCCCCAATCTGCTCTTCTGGTATATTCCATTTAGTGGGTAGTACCACTATCTGTCCTGTTGCCTTGGCCAGCGCTAATTGAATTTCAAGTTTGATAATTCTACTTCAAAAATGCATATTAAGTTCATTTCCACATTCTAGTGTAAGCCAACATCATCTCTTGTTAGGGTGACTGCAATAGCTTTTTAATAATATCCGCATATCCATTTTATATTTCTTATTCATTCAGTATACTGTAGTCAGAATAATTTTTTAAAAGCAAAAATTTGATCAAGTCATTGGCTCCCATTACATTTAGGATAAACTACAAAGTAAACAACAAGGCCAGTAAGACTGCTGGGTTTGGTTCCTGCCAACTCTTGCCAGTCTTCCCTTTGCTTATGATATTCTAGCCACTAATGCCTTCTTCCCATTTCTCAGAATGCCTAAAGCTCTTTCCTGCTTTAGGGACTTCCCACATGCTGTTTCCCCCTGCCTGGAACTCTCCCCACTTCTTATCTGTCTGATTCCTACACATACCTCAGGTCCCAGACATTAGGTTCCTAAGATATAAAAACTCTTTCATAGTATTCTGTACTTTTCCATCATAGCACTTATCACAATTCTTATCTTTATTTATGCAAATATTTATCTGTCTCCACACTAGACTATGAACTCCAGGAAGATGTCTGTCTTCCCACCTCTGTATCCTTAGTGCCTAGCACGGTGTCTGGCATGTGATTTGGGTCCAGTAATATATGCTGAATCAGTAAATGGTTCATAAAAAAACCCTGGATCAATTGGGGGTGACTGATTATGTCAGGATGTGTTGATTCTTTTGTTCGTTCGTTCATTCATTCATTCATCCATCAAATACCTAGGTATTTTTGAATCCAAAGGAAGAAATCACTTTCTTCACCTTTCCCTTGACTCTTTTTTTTTTTTTTTTTAATTTTTTTTTTTCAACGTTTATTTATTTTGGGACAGAGAGAGACAGAGCATGAACGGGGGAGGGGCAGAGAGAGAGGGAGACACAGAATCGGAAACAGGCTCCAGGCTCTGAGCCATCAGCCCAGAGCCTGACGCGGGGCTCGAACTCCCGGACCGCGAGATCGTGACCTGGCTGAAGTCGGACGCTTAACCGACTGCGCCACCCAGGCGCCCCTCCCTTGACTCTTTTATATCTTAATACTTAGCAAGTTTCATCTAGCTCATCAGGGACCCAGTCCCTGGCAGTGGCCACATTTATTATATTTGTCTGGCTCACTGGATACATCAAGTTCTAGGGAAGCATTTTTTTCCTCTCTATATACTGCATTGCTCTGTTCCTAAATGTGCTGACTGTTCTTAATTCTGTCACAAATAATCTGAATTCATCTGCCAAAGGTGAAACCAAGTATACCTAGAGGGACACTTATATCATCTGTGTGTTTTTTTAAATAAACATTTATTGGACACCAACTATGTGCTAGATTTTCATAGAATCTTTCTTATTTAATTTTTATAACAACCTCTTACTGCGGGTTTTACTATTCCTAATTTATAGTTGAAAATATTGAGGCTTGGGGAATTAAAGTGCTGCAAAACAGGGATAAAAATGCTTTCTTTTTGTTCTCGTATGATGTATGCATTTTTCAAAATCATGAATTCATGTTTAAAATGAGCACAGCCAAATATTGAATTATATGTGGTAATTCTTTCAGAAGACTTAAACACACATTTTAAGGGATTCCATTTTAGAAGAGTAAGATGCTAGTGACCCAGAGATTCTGCAAATTGACCAGAATTTAGCTGTATGCTGTGCTTGTGGGGTGGGAGGTAAATGTGTTTGATTCTCTCTGAACCAAGTCAGGCAGAAACATGGTACCACCCTTCTAGACAGACATCTGTTCAAATATAAATTTCCTGTTTATTGAGGCTTCTGCTCTATTGAAGTAAAGGTCTCGATACGGCTGAACAAGTCAATCATTATAAACCTTGTTAGTGTGACAGCCCCCTGTGTATTGTTTAACTGGAAATGAAACACAAATACACCAAACCCCTGCAGTATCCGCTTCATGGTGCATAAATCTACCGTGCATCATGTCATTTGAAATTTGATGGCAATCTACCAAATGGCAGAAAAGACTTCATCCTCAGAGGGCTATGCAAATGAGCCCAGGCTCTGAACAATCAGGTGAAAGGACACAGCCTGTCCTTTGCTCCCTTCCCCCATATCCTTCCCAGAAAGCATTCCCTAGGGTAATTTCTTAGTGGCAACTGGTGAATTATCCAAATACAAATGACCAGTGTTCATTCAGTTCCACATGCAGATCTGGCTTTAGATGTTCTAAATAGGATTGAAACGTTCTTCCTGCCTTCCACTATCCAAGCTGTATTATTGCTTGCAGCAAAACCTTCTCAGACCCTTATTAAGCCATCTTAATTGCTTTCCTCAGCTTTCTTTCTTTTTTATCCAAACCTCAGAGGTGAGGGATAATCTGCTCTTAGGCTAAAATAGAGATGCTCATCTCACTACCCCCCTTATTGGCCCCCCTCCCCTGATTTATCACACATCCACGCCATAGAAAAGCCTGCAGTTTTGAAAGGACTAAACCAGTCTGCTAGTCTGTTGCTAATAATAGGTATGGAGGTTAAATTATTTTACTACCAGTCATATTTTCTCTGTTTAGGTTTTAAATGGGTAGGACATTTCTCTGTCTGGCTCTACTGGGAAGATTTATTCATAAATTGTTAGAATATTTACTTATAAACTGGAAGTCTCAAGGTATCATCCGATCCAGCTGCTAGTCTTGAGCAGATTAAATCATTAAAAACAAGCAGTTGGCTGTTGGAATCAACCCCTATGGGTACAACCAAACCGTGTCAGGGCTGCCCCTGAAGGCAGAGCCCAGGTGGAGGGAGGCTGGGACAAACCAGTGTGGGTCCATTAGCAGTTCATGGGAGGAGCAAGCTGGCTGAAGTCTGGAGAGGTTGGGTCTTATGAGAGTACATATAAATAGGCATGTCAAGCCGAGCGGACAGAGCAGCAGAAGGCTGGAGAATAAAGCAAGAGTTAGGAATGGTGGCCAGATTATGGAGAGTTTACTCCCCATCAAGCCATTGTCTATCTCATTAATTCTTTTAGGAGCATCCAAGAGGAGCTGTGAGTCTCCTGAAGGGCTGAAACTGTGTGACAGTTTCTTCTATGCTCAGTGACTTTCTTGGAAACATTAAATGATAATTTTTCCCCTTGTCAACTCTAACCTCCCTTTTATCATCCTTGTTTATGAGAAAAAGAAGAATGTATTGAATTTTATAACTGAATTTATTCCTATTCTTCCCTAAGAAGATATCAATGTAACTTTTGATAAAACATGGAAAACCATGTTCGATACAACTATTCGATTATATTTTAAAATACATTCTTATGATAAGCTCTTGAAATAGCCAAGAAATGTATGAAGACATTCTTGAACTGGTTTATGTTAGAGTACCATCTGAATTAAAAGCAGCGGACTCCATCTCTTGTTGATGAAGGGAGAAAATAATCTCTTTTTGGAAGGCAAATGATTTTGTACTGGAGAACATTTGGTTCATTAGGAAAGCTGTTGATTTCTCAGAAGAAACAGTTTATTTTCTCATCTCAGAATGAGGAAATTGAAAAATATTTCATGTGATTCAGGAGCAGGTAAATCTCTGTGGAACTCACAACTGTAGTCTTCTATGGGAACATATACATACTATGTAAATTTACATAATAACAATCAATATATTCTATAGACTTAATCTTTTCACTGCTTTAAGGGCCAGAGCCTGTAGTGTAGACTGGTTTTGACTAAAGAGAGTAAGGAGCAAAACTTTCAGCTTTCTGAAACAAAAACAAAAACAAAAACAAAAAAAAAAAACCTTCCAGCTTTCTGTTTTAGGACTAGAGCAAGACACCCAACCACAGTAATATTTGCTTACAATTCTTTCCTTTACTGTTACCCCATTAATTTTTCCTGAGCAGCATCATAACCCATAATTCTCAACTCTAATTTTCTGGCCTATTTTTTTTCTAAAGTATATTATTTTGAGAGAGAGAGAAAGTATATGCTTGAATGGGGGAGGGGCAGAGAGAGAGGGAGACACAGAATCCCAAGCAGGCTCTGTGCCATCGGTGTGGAGCTCAAACTCATGAACCCTGAGATCATGACCTGAGTCTCAGGTCGAGATCAAGAGTCAGATGCTTAACCGACTGAGCCACCCAGGCACCCCTCTGGCCTATTTCTTATAGGTGGTCTAGGGCACTGGTGTGGGGATGGAGGCAGCCATCATTATGTTGCAAACAGGTGGAGGATACAAAAGAAAAAGGTGGTTTCTGCCTCTCGCTGGAAAGGCAGAATATATGCTCATGAAGGACATTTAAAGGCTAATTTACAAAGAAAATGTATTCATCAGCGTTTACACATTACCATATAATAATTATAACTTGTCTTCAAGTGATTGCTATGTACTAGAAATGCTACAAAACATTCTATAGGACATACTACTATTTCTGTGTTATGGATGAGGAAGCTGTGGTTCAGAGATCCCCAGGATCACCCAGCTAATACATAACAGAGTCAGGATTAAAGTCTAGCTGGGTCTGACTCCCATGCCCAATCTCTTGCCCATTGCTGTGTCTCCATAGGCAGCAACTGTGTCTCTCACCTTCACTATCTTACTTAGCACTTTGCACGATGTTTGGCACATAGTAGGTACTCAAGGATGATTTACAGATTGACCACTGCTAAAGCACACAAAGGAATGATCCTATTCTAAAGCTTAAATTGTCATTGAACTAAATGACAGTATATTCTGAAATATCCTCTATAGGGCTGCATGTTAAGACTTTTTTCCTCCATAGGGTATATAGTTCTACTTTCTCTGTTTAGCTTCTGCATCTGCCCCTTTCTTTAGCAAACTGTGAGGCTGATTTTGGGCTTAGGGAGGGCAGTATTTGTTGGTACTGGCTGGAGCATCCCCATTCCCCAAACTCTGCAGATCCACCAATGCCTGGTTCTGCAGCCAGGAGCATGGCTGCAGCTGGGGTAGCGGTGCCATTCTTTAGACTGCTGACCTCCTTGGGGAGCCTGAGTGGCTCAGTTGATTAAGCGTCCTACTTCAGCTCAGGTCATGGTCTCATGGCTCGTGAGTTCAAGTCCCACATCAGGCTCTGTGCTGACAGCTCAAGCCTGGAGTCTACTTCAGATTCTGTGTCTCCGACTGTCTCTGCCCCTTCCCTGCTCATGCTCTGTCTCTCTCTCTGTCTCTCTCTCCCAAAAATAAATAAACATTAAAAAAATTTTTTAGACTGCTGATCTCCTCAAAGGCTCTAGCATGGAGAGAGAGAGGGCCCTTCTCTCTCAGCCAGAGAGTTGGCTCTGCTTGTGGCTGCCTAAGAGCAGGCTGGGAAATGCGACTTATTATCCTTCATTAGAAGATCACTCTAATTTACAGACCTTAGAATGAAGTTATGTGCATGATGCACTTTTGAACTCATTACTGAGTATATTAAATCATATCGAAATGTGGTTCCTGCAGCAGGTGTACTGGTGACTGGGAGCTCAGACAGGGCCTTGGGTATGAAATGTCAGTCTGGCAACATTATTCCCTCTTTTTCTATTGTCACATTCTTTGCACAGTTTGGAACATCTGTTCATATTTGTTTATTGAACCCTTGGGGCTTGCTTCTCCAAAATCACGTTTAACTTCATGAAATTGCCATTTTAAGAACACTTTTTTTTTTGCCACTCTGCTAAAGATGAATGATATATAATAAAAAAGAATGGGGGTGGAGCAAATCATGATATTTTAGTCCTCTTTGTTTGCTGCAAGGGCCTAGAGGACACAGACCTTCCTCACAGAGGGAAAATGGTCTTGGACACTTATGAGCTTGGGTGCTCCCTCACCGGCTGGATGTGCAGTGTGGCTTTTAAAGTTATCCCCTGGTATGGGGAAGTCAGGACAGAAAATGACAAGGACAGCAAAGTGGAGGGTGCTGCTGTTGCTAGCAGATGGTAGGTTGTATTAATCAGCTGGGGCTGCTGTGACAAAGCAGCACAGACTGGCTGGTTTAAACGACAGTAGTTGATTATCTCCCGGTTCTGGAGACCAGAAGTCCGAGATCAAAGTTTCAGCAAGATTGCTTCTCTCTGGGCTGTGGCAGAGAATTTGTTCTCTTAGTTTCTGGTGGCTTGCTGGCTGATCACTGGTGTTGGTTGACTTATGCTATATCACCTTGACCTTTGCCTTCATGTCCACATGGCATTCTCCGTGTGTGTGTGTGTGTGTGTGTGTGTGTGTCCCTGTACAAATTTCCCTTTTTTATAAGGACACCACATTGGATTAGGGGCCACTCTCATAACCTTATTTTAACTTGATTACCTCTGTAAAGACCTATCTTTAAATAAAGTCATAACTTGTCATACTGGGGTTAAGACTCCAACATATCTTTTTTGGAGGGTATAATTCAACCTGTAATATAGAGGTAGGGGAATGCAAAAAACCTTTTTTTTAGAGAGAGAAAAAATTTATATATATATTATATAAATATGTATATGTGAAATGAGTGTCTACTTTTTGCCTAGCTCTGGGGTAGGTACTATAAATGTTGGAGTGAAGTACCCACCATGGGCTTTGCTGACATTATTCTGATGTCTGGGAATGCTGTTCTTCTGATAATGTCTCCTGTTCTCCCAGGATTTGAAAACTAACACAAGAACCCCAGTTCTCTCCTCTACCAGGGCTGCATATCCTCTCTTGGTGGGGTGTGTGAACAATGTAGGCCAGCAATGTTTATATTCACTCAGCTGGACAATTTACCAGCCATTATTGGTTTTCTTCTAAATGACTTCTCTAACAGCTGATAAAACCCAGCCTAGAGTATGTGAAGTTCACTTCTCTGCCTATCAGGGACAGATTGGCTTCCATCCATAGTAAGCTTTCAATGGGAAGGTTAGTGTTTGCCGATTAGTACAACATTATGTGCAGATATGCTTAATAAATGCTTTATGAGGATTTGTTAACTTATTCACCAGGAATTTTTTGACATTTATTTATTTATAATTGAGTTCCTGCTTTGCATAGGGCACTAGGGAGTACCTAACGCGATATGGAATTTGTAACATAGTCCAATCACAAGTGCAGTGCAGGAATTCCTCCTATATCATTCTTGACAAGCCTATCTTTTTTTCTTATTTTATGTTTTATTAGGTTTTTTTAATTAAAGTATAATTAACATACAATGTCGTATTGGTTTCATATGTATGACATAGTTATTTGACAATTCTATATGTTACTCAGTGCTCACTATGAGTAAGTCTAGTCTCTTTCTGTCACCATGCATTGTTATTACAATATCATTGACTATATTCCATATGCTGTATTTTTCATCTCTGTGACTTATTTTATTTTATTAAATTTTTTTTAATGTTTATTCATTTTTTGAGAGACAGAGACAGAGCGTGAGTGGGGAGGGGCAGAGAGAGAAGGAGACACAGAATCTAAGGCAGGCTCCAGGCTCTGACCTGACAGCACAGAGCCCAATGTGGGGCTCGAACTCATAAACTGTGAGATCACTACCTGAGCTGAAGTCGGATGCTTAACTGACTGAGCCACCCGGGCGCCCCTCTGTGACTTATTTTATAGCTGGAAGTTTGTACCTCTTAATCCTCCTTATTGGTTTCATGCATCCCCCTACACACCTCTTCTCTGGTAACCACCAGTTTGTTCTCTGTATTTAAGAGTCTGTTGTTTTTAGGGCGCCTGGGTGGCTCAGTCGGTTAAGAGTCTGTTGTTTTTTAGTTTTTTCATTGGTTTTGTTTTTTAGATTCTACATATAATTGACATCATATGCTATTTGTCTTTCTTCCTCTGACTTATTTCACTTAGCATAATACCTTCTAGGTCCATCCATGTTGTCACAAGTGGCAAGACCTCATTTATTTTATAGCTGAGTAATATTTCATTGCGTGTATATATACATATATATATCACATTGGCTTTATCTATTCACCTATCGATGGACACTTGGGTTGCTTCCATTTCTTGGCTATTGCAAATAATGCTGCAATAACCATAGGGGTGCATCTGAAAAGTTTATCTTAAATAATCCCTGATATAGGCAGCTAATTACCTGAATGAGGAATTTATTTCCATAGGTGGGCATGTATATTTCTAAAGGTAGAAAGTACTTTTTATTTATTTATTTATTTATTTATTTATTTATTTATTTATTTGATAAAGAACATGAGCAATAGATGGAGAGAGAGAGAGAATATTAAAAATATTTTTTAAAAATATTTTATTTATTTTTGAGAGAGGTAGAGACTGAGTACAAGTGGGGAAGGGGCAGAGAGAGAGGGAGGCACAGAATCCAAAGCAGGCTCCAGACTCTGAGCTGTTAGCACAGAGCCCGGTATGGGACTAGAACTTGTGAACCGCAAGATCATGACCTGAGCCAAAGTCAGATGCTTAACCGACTGACCCACCTAGGCTCCCTGAGAGAGAGAAAATCTTACGCAGTCTCCACGCCCACCATGGAACCCGATGCTGAGCTTAATCCTATGACCATGAGCTCATGAGCTGAGCTGAAATCAAGAGTCAGACATTCAACCAACTAAGCCACCCAGGTGCCCCTAGAAAGTAGGTTTAAAAAAATTGAACCAATAAGAGACACTTAAATACAGAGAACAAGCTGAGGATTGATGGGGAGGGAGGGTATGAGGTGGGGAGTGACTTAAATGGGTGATGGGCATTAAGGAGTGCACTTTTCAGGATGAGCACTGGGTGTCATATGACACTGGGTTCTACTCCTCAAGCCAAAACTGCACTGTATGTTAACTAACTTGGGAATGAGAAAAAAAATTGAACTGCTACTCTGTAGTGATATAATACCCACCCAATCATCCTATTTTTAGGGGCACTTAGAAATTGAGGTATACTAATTTGAGGAATAATTTGTATACTATAAAATTCATCTCTTTAAGGTATATAATTCAGTGGTTTTTGGTATGTTCACAAATTTGTACAACCATTACTACTAGTTAATCAATCACTCCCCAAAGAAACTCTGTATGCATTAGCAGTCACTCCCCATTCTCCTTCTTCCAGCCTTTGAAAACCACTACTTTCTGTCTCTGTGGATTTTCCTGTTCTGAACATTTCATATGAATGGAATCATACAATATATGGCCTTTTGTGTCTTCTTAGCAACGGATTTCAAGGCTCATCCATGTTATAGCATGTAGCAGTACTTCATTTCTTTGTATGACTGAATAATATTTCATTGTATGGACATACTATATTTTGTTTATGTATTCATCAGTTGATGGATATTGGATTGTTTCTGCTTTTGGGCTATTATGAATAATGCCATTATGAGCGTTAGTGTTCTATAAGTTTTTGTGTGAATGCATGTTTTCAGTTCCCTTGGGTATATATCTAGGAGTGGAATTGCTGGCTTATATGGAAGTTCTATGTTTAACTGTTTGAGGAATGCTAAACTGTTTTCCACAGTAAGATGTGGCACCATTTTACATTCCCATTAGTAGCATATGAGGGTTCCAGTTTCCCCATATCCTTGCCCACACTTGCTATTGTTTCTCTTCTCACTAGCCATCCTAGTGAACGTGAAGTAGCAATGCTTAAGTGTGGTTTTGATTTGCATTTCCCTGATGACTAATGATGTTGACAGTCTTTTTATGTGCTTTTTGGCCATTTGTATATCTTATTTTGAGAAACGCAGCCATCTTAATTTTTCATTTTGGAAAACATTTTCTTATTCATTCATTTAGTCAACATCTGTTGGGCACACATTTATGTGCCAGGCATGTGCTACACACTATGGACACAAAAGGGCATGGAAGAAATTTCAGATTGGAAGGTGGAGTAGTCAGGTGTCTATTTGCATGAAGCAATTCTAAAGGCTGATTGTCAAGGCCTGTGAAGCCTTAGGCGAGAAAGGCAATTCTGAGCAGAGAAGAGTGTCTGAGACTTATTTGGCTTCTGTTTTAACCTCCATGGGTTTGGCTTCTCATACAGAGGTCAGGGATCCACAAATAAGACTTAGAATCCTTTTATCAAATTTTCAGTGATGAGCATACAGAAATATTGCCATGAAAATGGCAATGAAGTGTTTACTTCTCTTTACTTTTGGAGCTCACTGGACGAAGCTCAGAGCATATGTTAAGGCTTAAGCAGAGCAGTGGGCCAGCAGGGTTGATGCAAGGCCAAGGACAAGGAAGGGCATTGGCTTCTCTGGTGGATTCTAGAGGTAGTGTATGTGGCAGCTTCACTGAACAGTACTTGTGCTGTCAACAGCTTCACTGGAGGAAATAGCAGTCACAGAAGGCACTGTTCCATGTGCTGGGGCAGGATCAAAAGAGAAGGAAAATGGTGGAGACGATGACTAATAGGACTAGCTGAGTGACCTGAGGGGACTCCTGAATTAGGAGGAATTTGAAGGGATTTTGAGGATCCCCAAAGAGTGTGTAGGGACAGAGACAGAAAGAATAGCTCTGACTGTTAACTTCAGCCTACTCTTACTCCTATACTGGTATGACTTGAGGAAGTATAGATTATAGATAAATAAGACATGGTCTCTTCCTTAGACAAGCATGTAGAACAGAGAGGGAGATAAACACTAACATGTAATTTCAATATAATGAGGTAGTTACCAAGAGAGGAATTAATAAAATGTCCATTAGTTGTTGCCTTGAATGTCACCTCCTTCTCTACAAATGCCTGTATTGTCTATAGTCATCCCCAAAATTGGCTAAGTTAATTAATCCCAGACTCTGTTCCTACTCTTCATTTCAGACATTGGTATCTCCTGGTCTCTCCCATTCCTATCCTGTTAATTTTTCTTTTTTTAATGTTTATTTACTTTTGAGAGAGAGAGACAGAATGTGAGTAGGGCAGGGGCAGACAGAGAGGGAGACGCAGAATCTGAAGCAGGCCCCAGGCTCTGAGCTGTCAGCACAGAGCCTGATTTGGGGCTCAAACTCACAAACCTTGAAATCATGACCTGAGCTGAAGTCTGAAGCTTAACCTACTGCGCCACCCAGGCACCCCTCCTATCCTGTTAATTTTTACCTGAATTCTCTTTCTGTCTTGTTTCATGAGAGTAAAGTTTCATTTACATAGATTTTATCTGACTTTTGAATCTGCTTCTGCAACCTCCTGTATGGCTCTCTCTACTGCAGCCCATGCTGTCTTTGTTCCCCTGCCTGACCCAGGGGATTGGAACATTTTATATGTGTCATAGTATGCTGGCGTCCTTTGGTCTTTTCTATCCAGAGGAGGAGGCCTATAGGAACTTGGGGGATAGAGGAGAATTTTGAGACTTTTGAAGGGAATGTTTTTTTTTCTTCCCACATGGATATGGAGGTAGAAGATAGACACAGAAACTTGAAACAGTTTGACATGGTTTAGAAAGTTTGCAAGTATTTTGGTATAAGCATGGGGTACTTGGAGGGAAAGTAATGAGACAAGAGTGGAAATAATGGGCATGAGACAAATTATGAAGGGTTTAAAAACATTGATGTTTCTTAAATTATACAGTATTTGTCTTTCTCTGACTTTTTCACTCAGCATTATACTCTAGCTCCATCCATGTTGTTGCAAGTAGGAGGATTTCATTCTTTTTTTATGGCTGAGTAATATTCTATTTTATATATAAACCATATCTTCTTTATTCATTCATTATTTTATGGACACTTGGGCTGCTTCCATATCTTGGCTATTGTAAATAATGTTGCTATAAATATTGGGGTTTGTGTATCCCTTTGAATTAGTATTTTTGTATTCTTTGGGTAAATACCCAGTAGTGTGATTGCTGGATCATAGGGTAGTTCCGTTTTTAACTTTTTTTTTTTTAATATAAATTTTTTTCAACGTTTTTTAAATTTATTTTTGGGACAGAGAGAGACAGAGCATGAACGGGGGAGGGGCAGAGAGAGAGGGAGACGTTTTTAACTTTTTAAGGAACCTCCTTACTGTTTTCCACACTGCATCAATTTGCATTCCCACCAACAGTGTGCAAGGGTTCCTTTTTCTCCACATCCTTGCCAGCACATGTTGTTTCTTGTGTTGTTGATTTTAACCTTTCTGAAAAGTGTGAGGTGGTACCCGATTGTAGTTTTGATTCACATTTCCCTGATAAGTGATGATGAACATCTTTTCATGTGTCTGTTGGCCATCTGGATGTCTTCTTTGGAGAAATGTCTGTTTATGCCTTCTGCCCATTTTGCAAGTGGATTATTTGTTTTTTGGCTGTTGAGTTTTATAAATTCTTCGTATATTTTGGATACTAACCCTTTATCAGATATGTCATTTGCAAATATCTTCTCCCATTCCATAGGTTGCCTTTTAGTTTTGTTGATTGTTCCCTTCATTGTGCAGCTTTATTTATTTATTTATTTATTTATTTATTATTTATTTATTTATTTTTTAGTGAGTGAGAGTGCTGGGGAAAGGGATAGAGGGAGAGAGAGGGGGAATCTTAAGTAGGTTCCACGGGGAGCCTGACTCAGGATTTGATGCCACGACCCTGGGATCATGACCTGAGTCAAAATCAAGAGTTGGATGCTCAACTGACTGAGCCACTCAGGCACCTTGTGCAGAAGCTTTTTATTTTGATGTAGTCCCAATAGGGGACTTTTGCTTTTGTTTCCTTTGCTTTAGGAGGCATATCTAGAAAAAAGTTGCTACAGCCAATGTCAAAGAAACAAAACAAAAAAAAGAGGGAAAGGAAAAAGAGAGAGACAAAGAAACAGACTCTTAATTATAGAAAACAAACTGATGGTTACCAGACGGGAGGTTGGTGGGGGATGGGTTCATAGGTGATGGAAATTAAGGAGTACACTTGTGATCAGCACCAGGTGATGTATGGAATTGTTGAGTCATTATATTGTACACCTGAAACTAATAAAACACTGTGTGTTAAAAAAAAGAATACTGCTGTTACCTTAAGGCAGGTAGAGAACACTGAAGTATCTTAAGTAGGGGAGAAATCTGGTCAAATTTGTTTGTTTTTTTTTTTTTTTTACAAATCTCATTTTGGAAGTTATATGAGGCAGCAATGAGACCAGAGGGAAGAAGACCTATCAGGTTATTGCAGTGGTCCAAGTGAGAGGTGATGGTGGCCAACATTGGATATGACATTGGATATGGAGAGAATTAGAGGAATTTGAGAGACCCTAATAAGGTATAGCCAGAAACCTTTGAAATTTCTTGGATATGGGGTAGGTGGGGGAAGGGAAGAGTGAAAAAAATGACTCCATTTTCTGACACTGACAATTGAGTTAGTGGCATAATGATAGAGAATGCAGGAGGAGGAATTTTGTGCCAAAGTAGGGCATAACATTTTGTCTTCTTGTACATACTGCATCAAAAACCTCCAGATCCTTGAATTAGCCATCATGATTCTTTTTGACTTTTATTACACAACCTAAAAGTAATTAATCTATTTCTTTAAGATTTATCTTCATTTATAGTCCTCATCATTTTAATTGCTACTTATATTTGACTTTTCCACTGTTCATCCTAAAATGTAATACCTGAAAAAAACTTACTAAATAAGGTTGAACCAAAACTACAGAGTGTTATTACTATCCTCTATGGTAGTAGATACATGATTTACCCCAGTGATACATAATTTTCATGATACATAAATATGTACATCACATCTTCTTTCACCAGTTTTTTTTTTTAATTTTTTTTTTCAACATTTATTTATTTTTTGGGACAGAGAGAGACAGAGCATGAACGGGGGAGGGGCAGAGAGAGAGGGAGACACAGAATCGGAAACAGGCTCCAGGCTCTGAGCCATCAGCCCAGAGCCCGACGCGGGGCTCGAACTCCCGGACCGTGAGATCGTGACCTGGCTGAAGTCGGACGCTCAACCGACTGCGCCACCCAGGCGCCCCTTCTTTCACCAGTTTTAGAAGCTTCTCCAAACTTTTTTTTTTTTTCAGCTGCAAATTCTTAGGTCATTTTTTTATTCCCTTAGTGTTTAAAAATATATCAAGATGTCCTCAGTTAGTGACTCAAACCATAAGGAGATTTATTGTTTACTTAATAAAAGCCTGAAAGAATGTGATCTCAGGCTTGTTTGATGGATAAATGATGCCATTAAAGATCCAGTTTCTATTTCTATTCTTCTTTCTCCTCTGTTATCATCAGAGGATTAATTTCACTTTCATGTTTGTGACCTCACAGTTTCAAAATGGCTGCCATAGTTCCAAGCATCAAGTTTTCACATAAAAATATAGCAAGAATGAAGGGGCAAGAAGAATATTTGCCTTTCACATCTTTTATCTTTCATGGAGAAAAATCTTTTCTCATAAGTGCACAGTAGACTTCTTTTTATTTTTCATTGGCCAGTCACTGAGCCAAATGGATTGAGACTGACATGCTTGGTATAGACCAATCAAAATTCACTTCCTGGAAAATGAACTATTACTGCCTAAACAAAATCATTGTTTTGTTACCAAGGAAAGGGGGGACGCAATTGTGGAATGAGCAGCCAACAGTGTCTGCCCACAGGAAACCAAAGAAATATTTGATCGAATATAGGAACAGAAAGGATCAGTTTGGAGTGGTCTTAAATCTTTATCTATCTATCTATCTATCTATCTATGTATCATCTATTATTTATCTAATCAGTAGACACACCTACTTTCTACTCTACTAGCTTAAATCCTTGTGATTCTGTTATCATCTAACTTGAAACATTAATGGAGAAATTATCAAATGTTTCATTAAGGAAGGAAATGAGAATAATTTGCCATAATATTTTTAATGACCTAGTAATTTTCCCCCAAGTTTTCCTGAGATATAATTGATATATATCCACTGTATAAGTTTAAGGTATGCAGCATAATGGTTTGATTTACATATACTGTGAAATGATTATTAGAATAAGTTTAGTTTGCATCCATCATCTCATGTAGATGCAATAAAAAGAAAAAGCAAAAAAAGGAAAAATTTCCTTATGATGTGAACTTGTAGGATCTATGCTCTTAACAACTTTTCCTATATATCATGCAACAGTGTTAGCTATAGTCATCATGTGGTACATTACAACCCTAGTGCTTATTTATCTTATAACTAGAAGTTTTTACCTTTTGACCAACTGCCTGTGATGCCCCCATGACCCACCTCTGGTAACCACAAATCTGATCACTTTCTCTATGAGTTTGATTTCTTTTTTTAGATTCCACGTATAAGTGAGATCTTACAGTATTTGTCTTTCTCTGTCTCACTTTCACTTAGCATAATGCCCTCAATCCATGTTGTTGCAAATGACAGGATTTCCTCTTTTTTTTTAATGGCTGAATTATATCCCAGTTTCTTTATCCATTCATCTCTTTAAAAAAATTTTTTTTTTTAACGTTTATTTATTTTTGAGACAGACAGAGACAGAACATGAACAGGGGAGGGGCAGAGAGAGAGGGAGACACAGAATCCGAAACAGGCTCCAGGCTCTGAGCTGTCAGCACAGAGCCCGACGCGGGGCTCGAACCCACGGACCGTGAGATCATGACCTGAGCCGAAGTCAGACGCTCAACCGGACCAAGCCACCCAGGCGCCCCTATCCATTCATCTCTTGACTGACACAGAGGTTGTTTGGCTATTGTAAATAATGCTGCCATGAACATAGAAATGCATATATCAAGTTAGTATTTAATTTCCTTTGGCTGTATTCCTAGAAGTGGAATTGCTGGATTGTATGGTACTTCTATTTTTAATTTTTTGAGGATCCTCCATGCTATTTTTCGTAGTGGCTGTACCTGTTTACAATCTCACCAACAGTGTACGGTTTCCTTTTTCTCCACATCCATGCCAGCATTTGTAATCTCTTGTCTTTGATGGTGACCATTCTAACAGGTGTAAAGTGATGTCTCATTGTGGTTTTGGTTTGAATTTCCCTAATGACTTGTGATGTTGAGCATCTTTTCATGTGTCTCTTGGCACGTGTTCTTTGGAAAAATGTCTATTCAGGTCCTCTGCCCATTTTTTAATGGGGTTATTTCCTTTTTTTGGTATTGAGTTGTATAAGTTCTTTATATGTTTTGGATATTAACCCCTTATTGGATATATCATTTGCAAATATCACCTCCATTCAGTAGGTTGTTTTGTTGTTTTGTTGATGTTTTCTTTTGCTGTAAAAAGCCTTTTAGTTTGATGTAGTCCTAATTGTTTATCCTTGTTTGCAAATAGACAGGCTGGAAATATTTCTCTTGGTTTCCATTTTAAATTATTATTGTCTGTTTTTGTTAGTGAGATTTTGAATAATAAATGCATTCACACTCTAAAGTTTTGTGTAAGGCAAACCCCTATTCATGTTGAATTGAAGAAATGACACTGCCATGCTTATTTTTATTTGAAAGCACCTGACTTTTTATCTTAAAGTGATTACAGACTCTAGACCCAACCTGGTGCTTATCTCTGGGTGGGGGTGGGTGAGGAAAAGGCAGGAGGGTGCAACTGTATCAGTTATGCTTTGTTTCTTAAGCAAGGTGTTCTAGTCTTTATACATTTTTGTGTATATTTAATATTGCATAATTTAAAATGATTATGTCTATAAATACAAAAACATTAAAAATAAAAGGAATAAATTGGCTGACCAACCTGAGTCATTATATTAAAAAGGTAAAGTTTTAATTGGCTCATCTTGGCAGATTCTTGCATTCTTTTATTTACCTATTCATTCAGCAAACACTGAGCACTTACTGTGCTATGCAATGGAGCTGTGAAGATCTATAAAGCTGAATAATGTGGCCCTAGGCTCTAGCAGATCTCCCAGTACAGTGGAGATTTATTGTAAACAAATAATTATGTGATACTATGTCCAGTGATAAAACAGAGATACCAAGAAATGTGCTATGGTAGCTGAAAGGGTGTGTGTGTCTGTGTGTGCACGTGTAGCTGTGTGTTAGGGCAGCCATGGGTGGCTTCACAAAAAGAGACTCTGAGCCTCTTTTTTCCTTAGTTATATCAAAAGTGCACCCTGTGAGTCTCATTCTTTGCACTGGGAGCTTATGGGAACTATTTATCCTGAGGCCTCAGGAATTGATGGGAGAGGAGATATTTTTTTAAAGATTTTTTTGCTTTTTTTTGTTTGTTTTTTGAGAGAGAGAGATAGAGAGCAAGTGGGGGAGGGACAGAGGGAGAGGAAGACAGACTCCCAAGCTGTCAGCACAGAGCTAGCTGCGGGGCTTTGGACTCAGGAACTGTAAGATAGTGACTTGAGCTGAAATCAAGAGTCAGATGCTTAACCGAATGAGCCACTCAGGTGATCCAATGGGACAGGAGATCTTAAATAGCACAAGTGTCTGGTCTTGTCTTCGGGTGCCTGACTGTGTGCCTCTGAAGCTTCTTTTTTGATGCATCCTTTTGTAAATTTCTCTCCAGTCCAGGACAAATTAATGCTTTATGTTAAACATGAGGGCTTTATTCAAGTCACATTGGAAGAAGAGGGAATATGGACCTCAGTGATTGATTCCTGCTTTGCCCTGTTCCTATTTTTTTCTCTTTTAGTTCAGAAATGTAAGAAAGCAGTAGAGGGTAGAGGAAGGGGAAATCAGTCTAGAGATTCAGTTAAACATGTCATGCAATTTGGACATGACTTGCCTCCAAAATATCGTCTGGAGTATTTTCACTGAGAGAGGTAACACTTGGGTTTTTATAAATTGAATTTTGTACTGATGAAAGACCTGGCTGAGAATCTTGGTGTGGGTTTGTTCTCTAGAGGCAGAGCTGGCCAAAGGGCCACAGTGAAGGGATAAGTTAAATATGGCAAGTGCCCTGGTCCCAAGGTCCCAAGGGTTTAATGCATGTTCTAAATATCTTTGTATATTTGTAGTTGGGGGTTGCATTACAGAATTCACTTCTGAGGAGATAGGGATAGGGAGGTAAGCTGGTCACAGACTGAATCAGAAAATAGTCATCCCTCTTCTCTCCTCCCCCCACTATTTGTGTGTTTTCTCTGGTTTTCATTAGACTGGTGTATTTTTCTATCTACCTACTACCAGAAACATTCCTCATTCCCTTTCCAGTGGTCTCCAGGTTAGAGAGTGGTTTGGGGACCTCATTAAGTGTCTAAGACTGAAGCATGTGAGACATTTGACTAGAATAGTTATGGAGAAGTAAAGCTAGTGGTAATTCAAATCTTTTCCACTGCATAATGCTCAGGGCTGATATCTCAGTCCTAGAGAGTGTTACAAATATTTCCTAGCTTCTATTTTTCTTGGCCTATTAATAATTTTCCCAGAAGGATTATCAAAACTCAATTTTACTTGACATCTTGTAACTGTTATGGAAATAACAAATGGTCATTTTTAAAAATGTTTATTTATTTATTTTGAGAGAGAGAGAGCGAGAGCACCAGCAGGGGAGGGGCAGAGAGAGAGAGAGAATCCCAAGCAGGCCCTGCACTGTCAGTGCAGAGTCCCGTGTGGGGTTCTAACTCCCTAACCGTGGGAGGTTATGACTTGAGCCAAAACCAAGAGTCCAATGCTTAACTCACTGAGCCACCCAGGTGCCCCAACAAATGATCATTCTTAACAATTTAATTTGATGAGTAGTTATCTTATCTTTTCTCCTCTAAAACTGATGAAATTTGGGCAGCAGTCCCAAATTATACCTTCACAGTCAAAGTACAATAAAGTTCAGAGGAAAACTAGGTATTTGAGCAAAAGCAACAAAGAGAAAAATGCCTCATTACTTTTCCCTGCTTTTGTTCATTCATTAATTCTCTCATTCACTCAGTAAAGAAATATTTATTGGGTACCTCTTATGTGTTAAGCTCTGAGTGAAGTGTTGGGGTAAAATGAATAATATGTCTTAGCCCTAAAAGTCTTATCTGGTAGGAAAGACAGATACTGAATAAATAGCTCCCTATATTCATTACAAACTATACTAAGTGCTATAAAGAAAATGTATGAGGTACTATGAGAACTTGTAACAGAAAAATCTGGTTTAACCTGTGAGTCAGAGAAGAGTTCTCTGAGAGAATGGTTTTTGAACTGAGATTTCAAGGGAAAGTAGGAGTTAAGTAGAAAGAAAATGGAGTGTGTCTTAGTTATCTCAGGCTGCTGTAACAAATACCACAGATTGGTGGCTTAAATGACAAACATTAACATTTAATTCTCACAGTTTTGGAGGTTGGGATCTCCAAGATCAAGGTGCTGGCAGATTTGTGTCTGGTGAGGGCCTGCTTTCAGGTTTGCCAATGGCTATCTTCTTGCTGTGTCCTCACATGACAGAGAACGGGGGGGGGGGGGATTGAGAGAGAGAGAGAGCAAACTCTCATGTCTCTTATAAGGACACTAATCGTATTCATGAGGGCTCCACCTTCATGACCTAATCACCTTCTAAATGCCCCTCCTTCTAATACCCTTACATTTGGGGCTAGGATTTCAACATACGACTTTTGGTAGGGACACAGGAACATTCAGTTCATAACAGAGTTCTGCAGCTCTGGGGTAATATGAGGTGGGAGGGAGCATGTGTTTTGAAGGAACTTAGACCAGTGGCTGGAGCTCCAAGGGAGGAGTAGAGGACTGCACTATGAAGCTGGAGAGATAGGCAGGGGCCAGATTATCCAGGGCCTTATAGTAAAAGGTAAGGATTTTGTGATTCTAAAAGAATACAGCAATCATTTGAGGGTTTTAAGAGGGTAACAGCATGATCATATTTTCATTTTCAAACATCACTAATTGTAGTGTGGAGAATGGATATGGGGCAACTGGTGCAGCTATTGCCTAGTGCAGGTAAGAAGTCATAGCTTGGATTAGGTGGTGAATGTGAAGATGGAGACTAGTGGATGGTCTGAGTTATTTAGTGGTAAATTGATAAGAATTGATAGATTGGAAACAGAAGGTGAAGGAGGTGGAAGGTGTCAAGTCTTACTCCAGTTACCAGGTTTGTTATGCTTATTAGGTGATAGTCCATGTCACTGTGATAGAGATCACTAGGAGAGAATCAGATGTGGGGCAGAAAGTCATGAAACTTATTTTGCATTTGAGAGCAGTAGTTGAGGTGCTTTCGAGATTTCCAAATGGAGCAGGGAGTTGTATACGAGTCTGGTGCTTAGAGGAGGAGTAGGGCTGGGAGATGTAAATTTGGAAATTGTAGGCATGCAGATAGTTACTGAAGCCCTATTTTGAGTGAAATATGGGCTGGAGATGATGAACTAAATGCAGTTTAGCTCAATGTGACTACATGGAGGTTCATAAAATGTTAGCATTGGATGGAAACTTAGAAATTACCTATCAAGTTTATTTTTCAAATAATAAAATAATTTTTATTATTTCCACTATGAAGTAACACATGCTTATTACAAAATGTTTTTGGAAAAGCTAGCCCTACCTCTCCCTTCCCCATTTTTGCAAACAGATGATGGAAAGGAGACTTCAGGAGAGGAAGGTGTTTATCTTTAGCAACAGGTCTGTGTTAAGAACCTTAAACTCCTCCGTTATGGTTATTTTATATCATGATCGTAAACTGTTTTCAATCTAGGCATTTCTTTGATATGGAGGGGTAAGATTTTAGGAAACAAAGAAGCACGGATCTGACTCCAAGTATTGTTGCCGAAAACTTAAGAGCAACCTGGTAATGGAAAGAGCTAGCCCACTGGACATGTAATTAGTCTTTTCGGCAGTTACTTCCAAAACAAGAATGAATCAGGGGTTTTATCTGGTTTGTAGTGAATCATCTTTGAAGAAAAAGTCTAATCAAACTCTGGGCATCTGGGGCCACCTTGGATGATAGGATTCTGACCCCTTACATTAGATAGTATCTCATATATATTTATATTTAATAAAAGTAAACTATGATCAAATCAGTTATATTTTTGCTTGTCTGTAGTAGATAATGATGCAGGCAAGTTGGATGGTAAATGTATTGGTGTTTATCACATACCATTCAAAGGAGAGAATTTACCTGGCAGGCAAATATCTTTGGTGCCTCTATTTCAGTGCATATCACAGGTTTGGTTCCCTGGATGAGGACTGAGGTGAAGATGAACATACAGGGGTTTATTAGGACATACCCTTGAGGTCAACATCTGCAGAAGGGAGGGCAGCAGGACTGGGCAGAGGGAGAGGTCAAACTGTGATGCAGTCTCAGCAGAGGCCTCAGCCGACTCCGTGGGGTTTTCTTTTTAAATGTATGTTTATTTTTGAGAGAGAGAGAGAGAGAGAGAGAGAGAGAGAGAGAGAGAGAGAAAGAGGGGGGGAGGGGCAGAGAGAGAGGGAGACACAGAATCCGAAGCAGGCTCCAGGCTCTGAGCTGTCAGCACAGAGCCTGATGCCGGGCTTGAATTCAGGAACCATGAGATCATGACCTGAGCTGAAGTCAGATGCCCTACTGACTGAGCCACCCAGGCGCCCCTCTGTGGGGTTTTCTGAATGTGGGATACCCCTTCAGAGTGGTCTGGAGTTGAGTCAGGGACAGGGCCATTGCACATACATGTCAATCAGTCATTAGATTCTGGCCATCCTAGGAATGAGGTGTGATCTTGGGTGAAGCCATTCTCTTCAGTCGAAGCAGTCTACATAGGTGTCTGAGAAGTAAGAGCTCCTCCTTTCAGCACTTGCAGAAGCTGAGAGTTAAGTCTTTCATTCCAGGTAGTGCATCCCAGCAGCCACCACATTCCATCCCTTGGACCATTTTGATCCACTTCTTTGTATGAATTTTGGAAGCAACTCCTCTAATATTGCTTTGGGGCTTTCTCTTTCTTTCTTTTTTTTTTTTTAATTTTTTTTTCAACGTTTTTTATTTATTTTTGGGACAGAGAGAGACAGAGCATGAACGGGGGAGGGGCAGAGAGAGAGGGAGACACAGCATCGGAGACAGGCTCCAGGCTCCGAGCCATCAGCCCAGAGCCTGACGCGGGGCTCGAACTCACGGACCGCGAGATCGTGACCTGGCTGAAGTCGGACGCTTAACCGACTGCGCCACCCAGGCGCCCCTGGGGCTTTCTCTTTCTGAGGCACACTTAGAAGAGAGATACATTGAGAACTCTAGCCTCTTCATTTGCAGCTGGTCTTGGGGCCACAATTGATACCTATAGTCACCTTACTCTGCTCTTTGTTCCAGATTCTCACTACCTTTTAAAACAACTCTGCTGGTCTTAGAGGGTTACTTGTTTGTGTGACCCAAACCCTCATCCCTGATGGGGTCTAAGCCCTTGGTGTGAGGAGCCTACAGTGCCCAGATGGGAGCTATGGTTGTTCAATGAGACTTGTGCTGTGTTCCCCCAAAGGAAGTATTCTCTCTTTGGGTATCAGGACTTGTGAAGCCACAGAGACCCAAGTTGCAGGGCCAGGAAGCACAAATCTTCCAAATGGGGCCCTGGGAATAATGGTATATGGAGCCATTCTTGCTTCTACTCCTTGGTTCTCAGACCCATTTATTCTACTGGCTGGGGATGCGATGCCTGTATAAACATAAATGATTTAAAATGTACTCTCCATCCTGAAGGATGGCCGATCTCCCCCATCCTTGCAAGGCAGTATTTCGGAGTTGACTCTTCAGCTGTGCTTTCAATAGGCTGTTCCATCATTCTATCAGCTCTAAGCTTCCTGGTATTGTAGGACATTATATGAGAATAGATTCTTTGGTCACTGTCCTCTCTTATAGCTTCTTTCCTACAATATGCATTCCTTGGTCTGATGCAATATTATGTGAGATGCTTTGCCAGTGGATCAAATGTTCTGTATGCCTTTGGACAGTAATGCTGGCTAGTAGGAAAGGCAAATTTCTCAGACTGTATCTCCTAAAAAATATATATCTCTTCCTATAAAAATGAGTAACTATTCCTTCTATGAAGGAAGAGGTCTAATATAATCAATTTGTTACCAGTGGGTGGTTGGCCCCTTGAAGGATGGTGTTGTACTGGGAACTCAGCATTGGTCTTTGCCATTGGTAAGATAAACATTCAGCAGTCATAGTAGCTGGATCACCCTTGGTAGGTGAAAGGTCATTCTTTGAACCCACATATAGCCTCCATCTGTACCACCATAACTACTCCTTTAATGGGGTAGTAGTTAGTAATATAAGTTCCATTGTGTCTGCTATGGGTGGCTATTGACAGAAGCTGGCTGACATCAACTAGCTGAGTTATTCTGTTTACTTGATTGCTTAGTGTCTCTCCTGTGATGGATTATCTCTGATGGGCTTTGATATGTGATATGAAGATCTGTCACCTTGTCCCTACTCCTGTATGTCCATCCACATGCTTCTGTCTTAGACCTCCTTGTCCCTGATCTTACATTTTTCTTCCAGGCTCATGACCAATCAACCAAGCCATTTACCCATGAATTCATGTACAGACTCTCTTGTCTTTTCACAAAGTGGCCACTGCCCAAAGCTCTGCTTGTTGAAAAGAATTCCCTTACCATTGTATTTCATGACCAATTCAGAGTAGGGTTGTAGTGCAGCCAGCATTCATTTTTGGCTTTCATTCACATACTGAGCTGACCCGTTTTGAGTCATATATTTTCTTTTCCTCCATCATCAGCTGGTCACAGGGACTGCTCATCTGACCAGAGGTGTGCATTGAGGGAGAGGGTGTGTGTAGCAGTGGTAGATGACGTGTGTCAGGGCTACTTGCTTGTGCAGCTTGTTTGTGCTCTCTGTCCCTGCTTGTGTTCAATCCCACATGTACCAACTTACAGCTGGACCTGTCCAACCTATGACTTGATGGTTCTGACATGTCCAGTTCATCAGGGGCAGTTCTGACTTGGTGTCCCATGGTCAGACATTCCATCTCTAACAGGGCTCAGTAACATGCTTGGAACGATTTCTCAAAAGGTGTGTAATTCTCTGTTACAGGTGGCATGCCTCCAGAACCCAGTGGATCAGTTTATAACTCTTCCATAGGTCATTACCATACATTGCACATGGCATCTTTTCTAACCACTGAAACCTCTATTATCACAGGGTTTGCTGGGATACTTGGTCCAAAAGGCAGAGGGTTGCTTGAAGAGGGAAGCCTAGACCTGCTGCCTAGCCCTTTGCTGCTCTGATCCCAATGGGGGAAAAAAAAAGCTGACAGCTCTTCATACTCTGCACTAAAAGCTGGAAATTTGGTTTATGTGTTGAAGCAATATTCTTGGGTATGAAACATACTTTGTGTTTTCTTCTTCATGGTGGGAAACACAAATTATAGTATTTGTCCTTTACTTTGCAGGAGACATCCTGGCTTACTCCAGTCCATTAGACATTTAAAATTGATAATGCTATGTAAACATTTACTGATATGGTCCTGAATCTTCAGAGGGTATATCTTCCATACTCTGCAGTTCAAGTGTTTAGCAAGGCCTCTAATCTACCAGCCACATCTTGCTTATCTGCTGTGATTAGCACAGTGTCAATACAGTGGGCCAGTGTGGTGCTGTCTGAGATGTCCAGTCAGTCTTTTGTTGGATTATATTATGACAGAGGGTGAGAGAGTTAACATAGCCCTTGGATAAGACTATAAATATTTACTGTTGTTCATTTCAGGTGAATGTACACTGTTTCTGATCTTTTCTGGTAGGATGGAAAAGAATGCATTTGCTAGATCAGTGCCACTCACCATGCACTCAGAGCTGCTCTAGCAAAGATTTCACATGCAACACAGCAGCTGCAAGTGGGGTTATACTACTTGATTGAATTTGTGGCAATCCATGTCTACTCTGGAAGACTTCTAGTGTTTTCAGGGACCAGGATGGTTAATTAAATGAATAGAATCTAATTCTTTAAATATGGTATTAATCTCAGCCACTCTCCTTAGGAGGCAGTATTATTCTTGAATTTCTGTCTTGTGGTGGTAGGGGTTTGTATTTTGGAAGATTACCACTTGGTCTTCTACACCATTCTAGTTCTTACTCCATAGGCCAAAGAACCAGTGCAGTGGTTCTGGCAACTAGCAATTGTGTCCATTTGAATTATACATTTGGGGATGAGAATATGACCACCAGGTGGGTCAGTGGACCTACTGCACTGACTGTGATCTGGACATGGGTCAGGACTCCATTTATTATCTGGCCCCATACACCTCTACTCTAATGGGTGGGGGGGGGCATGATGATATTTCAGTTTTCTGGGTTTATGTGTCAACTTGGACCCATGCAGAAGGAATGGACCTTTATACCTTGTAGAATGCCCCAGAAAAAGAGGTGTGTTGCTTGGATGAGCTGCACTCCCCTTGCAGTACTCCTAGCAGCTGGAGAGTAAGTTCTTCATTCCTATAGGGAAGTGTGGGGAGTGTCTTACAGTGCTCACCATAGTGCTCATCTGCTACTACACCTGCTCTTTCCATGTCCACCATCACTCCTTTATTCGCCAAAGGCACACTGACTGAAGCTAGTGAAGCATAAGCATTATGTCCACTCATTTGCATGGGCCCTTTCCAAGACTCTCTGCCTGATTTTGTATTATTTTTCTTGGAAAGAGCCCCCCAAATATAAAGGCTTCACAAAACTTAATTCTTACCCTGCTTCTGCTTCAGTTGCTCTGAGTTGGGGAAGGAGAAGAGAAAGGACATTGACATTTGAGTACCTACTGTATCCCAAGCATCATGCTCAGTGTTTTGTATGTATTATATCATTTCACTTTGGGAACTTGGTTTTCATTTCTCCAGTGTTCACAGTCCTTGACCTCATAATATCTTCTTTGCATATGTTTGTCCTTTTGACTGGAAGGTCCTTCCTCACTTCACTTGTTTGTGGAAGAGTTTCTTAGCCATTTTGATTTCACCCAAGTATTGGCTTTTCTTGGAATCCTTCTTGACTGGGCTGGGTGCTTCTCATAGGACTTTGTGGGCATCCCTTACTAAACTCTGCTCACAGATCACAATGGCTGTTTACACTGGTGTCTCTCTTGTCTTGAGTTCTGAAATGGCAGATACTGTGCTGTCCATGTTGGCATCCTCATGGTCTAACACAGTCCGTGTCATAGAGAGGAAGTGCGTGAAATAACAGCTGAGGATATTCCAAGCCTGGAAAAAAGTCTCAAGAGTATCACTTTTTTTTTTCTTCTTGAGAACTGAGCTCATGAAGCAACTTCTGATAGAGAAACTTGATTTCCTAGTTTCTCAATAACAGGGTGAAGGTATTTTTAAAGAAAAGAAACAGGCATTTTTAGTAGCAAAATTTCACTGCATATTTTCAGTGTGAAAGAATAAATCAACTTTGTAGTTTGTCAGTTGGACTCTTGAGAATATTTTATCCAGAGTCAGTCTCTCAGATCTTGAATGCTTCTAAGTTAATGGATAAAAAGGAATTTTAGAAACTGTAATAAAAGGTGGAGAATCTAGATTCTACATGGTGAGTCAACCAATCTATATATTTATCAGACATTTTTTTTGTTATAAAAATGAGCTCATTCTGTGTATCCTGGCTTGTAAATTCCATATCAATCAATAAGTAAACATATATAACATCATTTTTGATTTGTGAACAGTTTTTAATTAAACAAATGGGCCAAAATTTATTTAACCTAATTTACCTAAAAATATTTTTTAAGTTGTTTCTAATTTTTTTTTGCTATTATAAGCAAAATGTCAGTGAACATCTTTTTTTTTTAATTCTTTTTTCAGGTAGTCTCTACACCTAATGTGGGGCTTGAGCTTACAACCCTGAGATCAAGAGTCGCATGCTCTACCAACCTGGCTCTACCATTCAGGTGACCCTCAGTGAATATCTTTATGCATGTATCCATTTATTTACCTTAGATAAAATTTGAAAAATAGAATTGCTTGGTCAAAGAATATGACTTTTAAAACATTATGTGTATATATGTGTGTGTATGTGTATATAAAAACTGTGTATTTATATACTGTATAAATACACAGTTTGTGTATTTCTATGTTTATTTAGCTTTCTTGTCAGAGATAATCTCATGCCCTGCATCCATAGGATTCGTTGCTGAGGAACAGCTGTTCCCAGCTCCTATTGCATCTCAGGGGCCCATGTGCCTGATTATCATCCAGAGACAGTGAGCAGAACTAATGTGTGTTACCTTCCGGTGGGCCTTCTCTATGGCTTCACCTTTCCTCCCATTTTCAGCCAAGTGTTGATGCCTGAGTGACCCTGGAAGCCAACTGATGATGGTGGAGTCTGTCGATCAGGCTCTGTCATCCTCTCTATCAGTGAGAGGATGAGAGACCCCTACCACCAATGAGGATTACCCTTTTCAGACTTTAGGTAAGAACTACTCATTTATGTGAAGCCACTGACAACAGGGGTTTATCCATTATAGCACCTAGTGCCTCCTTAACTAATACAGGTAACTGGTCCTCCAGAAAGGTTGTTCCTCCACCAACAGTGTGTGAGAGTGTCCCTCCTTGTTCCCTTCAGTCTTCCTAACACTTCTATAGTGCTTCAAAATTGCCAGTTTCATAGCTGGTAGGTTATAGGTGTGTCATTGTTGTTTGCTTTTATAATTCTTTTAGTCCTAGTAAATTTGACGTGCTGATTGACTACTGGTATTTCTTCTTAGCCTAGAGACCTGTGACTTCAAAATTCCTGGAAGGCCAAAAAGAAAAAAAAATCTAAGTTTTACAAGTTCTCTTACATGCATATTTATGAACACTTAGAGATACCATCTTTAAGCCAAAGAAAACTGGGCTGAATTAACAGAAATATGAGAGTAACTTCAATATCATTTATTTGGAGCTGCCAGCAGCCTCTTAGTGGGGCTGTGAGCCAATCTGATGGTGTGTGTATGAGTAGAAGAAAAAAAAAACTCAATGGAAGTTGTTCAGTTGCTTTAATGAGTCTTGAATCCAGTGGACTAAGTGAAAATTCATCTGATTTAATTGAGTGACACTAATTGGTGAAAAGAAGGCAATCAAATAGGCTGTGCAGTGTAGTTATTCAAAGTTCAATTTTTTATAATTTACTGATATTTTACTCTTTTCCTTTGTGCTCTGTGAGCAGATGCTAAAAATACTTTAGTGTTTATTGAAATATACCACAACAGATTAGAGAATACTCTGTGTGCTTGAGTTTGTTCTTTAAACTAAAAGTTAAGATATTTTGTTTTTTGAGTTGGATCACTAAACACAGAAACAGCCTGTGATCCATCATCATGTTTATTGTTAAAAATCCAAGTCTGTAAGAGGATGAGATGGTTTGCAAAGGTAATAGAAGAGAAGGTTTAGAGGAAGAATCAGACTGGATTGAAAGAAGAAGGAAGCATATATGGTCTTCTACTAGACTGAAGACATGATTCTCTCAGCTGTGAGAGAGAAGCAGTGAGGACTCAGGCCCATTTTCATGGTAGTAACTGGTGAGGCAGCAAGATCCCAAAGAGAATGGCTACATGGTGCATGCATAGGGGAAGGCCTGACCTCAGGCTTAGGGGTTCCAGCCTTACACATATCTCTCTACCCCCAGACAGAGCAACAGAAGCCACAAGAAGTTTCTGGATCTGAAGAAAACTATGTTATCCAGGACAGTGGGTACCTAAACAGAAATTTATCAAGGCAGATGACCTCAACATGACCCTGAAGAGGGCGGTGTCCCTTCCCAAGCTGTGGGATGGGGAATGAGCCAGAAATTAAGTTAATTTATTAAAAAATTGATTATTTTGCACACCTAGTCAGTGGACAAAGATTAATGTCCACTCTATCTACATTTCCTGGGGCCAAACATCTCAGATCATTATATGCTCATGAGGAGCCATAGTTTTATTTAATTGCATTTGTTCATTTACTATAATTTGATAATATTTCCTATGAGCACACATTTAAATAATTATTTGACTAAAACAATGTTTTCAGAGTTGGCCTGGAAAGGGGCTTTGAAATGAGAAGTCTCCAGTAATACATGATCCATCAGCATGAGGTTTAGATTTGAATTTCATCATGACTTAGCAGAAATCAGAGCAGATTTATTGTGCATATTTAACCGTGGGTAGAGTTATATGCAGAAAAATCTTAAAATAATGAAAAATAGTACAAAGTGTCATTGAGCTCTGGTCATAGGACACTGGATCCCCAATTTTAGAAGTGGACCCCAGAGTTTCCCTGTGTATTTATGTGTTTGCTTAGGGGTATTTGAGATTACAGTCATTGTATTAAACTTTGAGGTTACCATGAATAGAAGAAATTAGAGGGATGTTTCTGGAGTAGGAACTGTGGCTAGCCCTAGATTTAGGGCCAAAGCCTTAATTTTGGAAGATTGGATTCCTTGTCATCTGAGAATGTACTTCCCCACCATGTCCTCCGCTCTCCCGGTTTGATGTGAGACCTGGAGCCCCACTAGTGATGCCTGGGCTCCCACTCTGGGCTCTGAGTTGCTGCCTTCTTTCCCATGTAGTTGTGTTTTGGTTAGTATTTGGGAATCTATTTTGCTGATGCCGATCACAGTGCAGCACAGGACAAACCAATTCCTGGTCTGTTCCCCATCAACACTCTGCAGTATTTCAGAGTCATAGTTAGCATCGATGTTATCTGTGATTGGCTAAAAAACTGATGTGATTTCTGTCCATTGAGACTTGCAGCTGCTGGCAAGCCTTTCTTGACCAAAGTCCTTTGTCCCTGCTCCTTAGGTCATCTTTATGTGCGACTGACGCTTTTGTTGTTTTTGTTAGGTCACAGTTATGCTGGGGAGCTTGAAACCCTGCTTCAGTATTTTTTTCGTGCTTGTACGAACCATGGTTCCTTCCCTTAGATGATTACACGTTGACAGGGACATCATCCGCCTGCTCACCAGGGCTGGTTGAAGTGCAGAAGGTCATCTTGTTGGTATAGATAGCTTTATAAGAGGTCAACATATTTAACACCTATTTTCTGAGTCTTGTAACGGCCACTTCTAAGGTGGCATGAATCTGGGAGCTCACCTTTGTGCAGAGAAGCAGTGGCAATTCTGTTAATCATCACTGTGAAGAGAGAGACTTTGCTGATATTGTCTTCATCCTGTATCTGCATTTGCTATGAAATTAAGATTTTTGACTGGACCTAGTCACCTGGGGACCTGGGCTGATCTGGAGCCAGGCTTGAGCATCTACTCTGGTGTTTGAACTAGCCATTTTTTTTTTTTTTAGACACTCTTGCTTTTGACCCTGAATCAAGAATCATGATGTTGGGACTTCATAGGGACCCCTGTCTCTTTTACATCCTATTTTTTTTTTTTTACCTATAGATTAAGTTAAAACAAGTGTTTGGTTTTAATTTTTCAACTATGTCTTGGTAGATAACATCACAAAACAGGTGATCCAACAATACTTTGGACTTCACTTTTTAAAAAGGATTTTGTGGGGGATCTAACCAATGAGAACAAAGCCTCTGTTTCTGATTTAGGTGATGCATGGGTAGGAGCAATCCCTTTTCTGATAGATAGAAGTGGGGAGTGGTAGGTGTGGGGATAGGAAGAGACGAGTCAGGACAGGCTAAATAATGCTTAGGTAACAAGTTAACATTGCAATCCCAGTGGCTCAAGATAGTGAAGAATTCTTTCTTTCTTTTTTTTTTTTTTAAGTTTATTTATTTTGAGAGAGAGAGCTGGAGTGAGAGCGCAAGCACTAGTGGAAGAGGGGTAGAGAGAGAGGAGAGCTCGAATAGTCTCTGCACTGTCGGTGTAGTGCCTGACATGGGGCTCAAACCCACAAACTGTGAGATCATGACCTGAACTGAAATCAAGATTTGGATGCTTAACTGACTGAGCCACCCAGGCGCCCCAAGAATTATTTCTTGATCTTGTGTAGTATATTGCAGACCCTCATGCTCTGTAGGGCAGCTCTGTTTCAAGCAGTGATTTAGGGATCCCTCTGCTTCTTTCTGAATATTAACAGCTGGATTCCAGTCCATGGGAATAGGAGAAGACAGACCTGGAGGATTTTGCAGGAGCTTTTCACTGCCTTTGCCCAGAAGGGATGCATGGTACCTCTGTGTAGAGTTCATTGGACAGAGCTAGTCACCCAACTCTAATTATAAAGAGGCTGGGAAGAGCAGTCTCCTCCCAAGAATGAGAGTAGACCATGCTGTTTGTGACTGATAGTAATGTTTATGAGTGGAAAATCCACAATAAAAGAACCAAAGCTTCTTTCATGAGGTGGGGGCTGCTTTGGTTGGCATTTTTCTAGTTTTTTCCTCTCTCTTCCCAGCAGGGACCATGTTGTTGATTTAGCATTGCCAACGCATGATGTCCACCTTGCATGCATGGTCAGCTACATATCTGCCTGAGAGTTTCTGCCATGGGGCTCATGTTGAGAGAGTGGGGAGCAGAGGGAGACAGTTGGTGCAATTATTCATTTGTCTCCTATGCCCAATCAGGTTTTTTTCTGACTTCTTAAACACTCATTTTGTTTAGACCACATGGGTAGGTATATAAGTTTTTGAAAAGCTGCTGCTGATTCCTCTAGCTCATTTAGGAGCCATCTGGAAGAGGTCTTAGGGCCAAGGCCAAGGTGAACATGCTGTTTCCCCAGCCTCTGAGAGCTGTCCCTAGGGAGCAAATATATATGCAGGATCCTGAGAGGCAGGTTGCTGAGCCCTGTGTTTAGCATTGATTAAATATAAATTGTATTTCTTGTGAGTAGAGGTAGCAGTGGTTCCCAAATGCTGGTCTGTGGACTGGCTGAATCAGAATCACCTGGGACATCAGCTAAAATACAGATTCCCAGGCCCTAGCCCAGACCCATTGAATTGGCATCTCCTGGGCTGAGACACAGGGGTATTCATTTGAATAAACTTTTTAGGTCATGTAGATGCTGTGGAAATGGCAATGGAAATGTGAGGGTTTGCTGGCTGGGTTCTAATCATGGTCTAACACTGTGTGGACTTGAGAAGTCACTTAACTTTTCTGTTCTGTTTTGTCAGCTGCATGGTGGTGGGACTGAACCTAGTTTTTCAAATGAGATATTACCCAGAGGCCCACTAGGTAAAGCAGATAATAGTAGGGTGGGTCTGGTGGAAGCAGTGGTCAAGTTATCCTTTGATTTCCAAAATGACCCTCAAGGGTTGCCAAAGAATTCTAGGGATTTCTGGGACACAGTTTGAAACACCTCTGGGTGAGTGATCATTAAAAAAAAAAAGTTTATATATTTATTTTTGAGAGAGAGTATGTGAAAGGGGGAGGGTCAGAGACAGAGGGAGAGAGAATCCTAAGTAGGCTCTGCCCTGTCAACACAGAGCCCAACTTGGGCTCAAACTCATGAACTGTGAGAACATGACCTGAGCCATAATCAAGAGTCCCATGCTTACTGACTGAACCACCCAGGCACCCCTGGGTGAGTGATTATTAAGGTTCTTTTCAGTCCTAGAACTCTTTGAATGTTGGCCATAGGGGGTGGGGTGGGCATGAAAATCAATGAAAAATAATCATTTAGAAGATTCATATTCTTTCTCTGTCTCTCTTTGTTTCTTTCTTTTTTTTTTCTGTGTTTCAGTGTCTTTTTCTCTCCCTTTCCTGGAACAAATGAAAGCCCAAGATATATATCTCTCCCCAAGTTCTCAGGTGAAATGTGGTAGGAATTTGAAGGGAGAATATCTGAAACTCATTTGAAGGTGCAAAGTTGTAGTGCCTGTAGATTTATTTTTTTTACCTTCAGTAGAATTTTCAGGTCCAGGTCACAATTTTTTGAAGTTGAATCTATCAACTTACAGGTTTTAACATTTCTTAACACATTTGACAAAAGTCCTGGCAGGCAAATCAGGCACATATTTAATAAAAATATATGATGTATAGTATAGACTATGTAAGCAGGCTTTGGTTCATTATTGCATCTAACTACTCAAACACCCTCTGGAATCCTATTTTTGGTTTGGGGATGTCAAGTGTTTATTATGTTAGAATTATATGAGATTAGGTATGACAGAACTCCTTTAGGAGTAAGAACATTTAATTAGATTCCAAAACTGTCTTGGTTTAATACAGGACTCCATCCTACAAAATCTGAATTTAGCACATTATTTAATAGTTTTATTTTAAAAACAAAGTCATTTCTAATGTCAACAATAATGACAACTAACATGTGAGTTCAAGGAGTCCTAATATTTCAGTCTTAAATATGTTCGCATAGTTCCTAAGAGCAAGGACATTCTAACACACAATCACATAACATTCTAACATATAACAATAATAAAATTTAGAAAAGTTAACCATAATATAAACCTGTTATCAAACATTCAATCCATATTCAAATGTTACCAGTTGGTATTCATATTTTAATAATTATATCAATATGAATGTTCATATTCATTTTCAAACTTGAGTGTGATAGCTATGTGGTACATATGAATCAAGTGCTTGCTATAGGACAATTTATTCAACATTATTAAATAACAATAATTAGGAATGTAGAAAATAATTTCTGGGGATATACACACAAAACAAAACATTCCTTACCTTGAAGATCTCACACTCCAGGGGTGCTCTTGAAAATAGGCAGAAAATCACAAATGGCAGAATATGTTATGATAAAGAAAACCACAGGGTAATACAGAATGAATGGTCACCATTCATAGAAATGGAGAAATCAGGAGAATGAGGTGGTTTGTGAATGCTGAATCAGAATGTGTTTTGGGAGTATATGATACAGATGGAGACTTCCTGTGGGCACTTGGACCTGTAGATCTTTACAAAGATTAAGGTTAGAACCATAGCTTGGGAAATGTCATAGAGAGAAGAAACTTGAAACCTTGGAGAGGATACATATTTTAAAGGGGAGAATATAAAAAATTGAGGATAGAAAATTGGAAGATGATAAAGATCCAGAAAGCCCCAGCATATAGTCTCATACAAGAACTGCTTTTCTCATCAAATATCTTTGTCAGGTTATTTATTTATTAGAGGGTTAGGTCATTGTAATTCATATTTTGGTATGCCTGAAAACTCTGTGATCTATCTTTTGCCTTGGATTAGAGGATTTTAAGGAAACAGTCCACATACAAGTTTAAATAGGAAGTTAAAAATTCACATTAGCCCTTTTCTGTTGAAATTATGATATGAATCACTATTATTTGAGAAGCTGTTTGCCTAAAATAGGTAGCATCCTGTAGATTTGCCTGTAACTATTCTATTAATTGCACTGCTGGCATGTTTATGTTTTGAGATCTGTTCTAGCAGTCTTAGATTTGCCAGATGAAAAACACAAAGACCAGTTCAACCTAGGAGATAATCAATTTTTCATGCTCATTATCATTTAGATGAGTCTCTTATAAGGGAATGGTTGCAGTGTGACGCATTTTAATGCTGAGTAACACCTCATTCCTCTAGATAGCTAAGTGAAAATGTAAAGATCTTAAATTTTAGAGTAAAAGAGAAAATCAAAGGAAATTTGGAAAAATGAGAGCCAGAGAACCATAAAATTTATTGCCAGGAAACCTTTCAATTTCATCAATATTTTTATAGATTTGCCTAACCATCATTCTTTGTGTGCCTTCTGACTGTCCTGATGGAAAAAGAAAACCCTTCAAAGCTTAAGTATGTTATTAAATCTTTTATATTTTGATGCCACTTTGGAACCATCTTAATACTTCACATTGAAAAAAAAAAGACATCTCATGTCTTTCTGAAAAATTGAAATGAAAACAGAGACCCAATTACACTTTAGCATCTTGGCCAAATGTTGAATGCTTGACAGCCTCATAACACAGGCCTTTACCTATGTATGTAACCAGTGAGTGACCTCAGAGACTTGATTTTTGGGAGGGGAGAATCCTATGATTCTGAATTTTTATCAATTTACTAACATTTTCTAGAACTTACATTTAAAATGGGAATATTCCAAGTAATTTTCCCTTCTTTTCTTTCACTCTTATTTAAGAAAGGTGTTAACACTGCATGGGTCTGCCCCCGAAAGAGTAAGGTTTACAAAGCTACTCCATTGTTGTGCTTTATTCTTATTTTTAAAATGGCTTTTGGCCTTTGGCCCTGGTTACCAAGCCTACAAGCTTAAACTCATTCTGTCTCCGTTGAACTCATGCTGCCGCGTCTCCCACAGGAGTATCCGGTGAAGTGTGTATGCATGTGGTATGCAGTCATATCAGATATATATGCCCATGAGTGAATATGTGGCAGAAGAAATGATCATTTAGAAACATGAGGACTAAAATGGGGCAACCACGAAACACTGCTGCCTTCCCTTAATACTGGATTGCATTTTTCAAAGGAAAGTTTATTCTTTTCACCATAAAAGCTTCTGGCCATGATAAGGGTGATTTCCAAGACTGTACATAGCACCAAAAGAGCTCCAGCTAATGTGACCAGCTTCAATTTCAGCGTAGCTCATTAGAACAACAATGCAAACCAGCTGTCCCCTGGTGTTTGGAGAAGAAAGATCCAATTAACTGGCTGTCATCCACCTGGTTCCAGATTTTGCCATCTCCTTATGTGCTTGTAAGAGCAGCCAGTTTGCATGAATTTTAGTCATTAAATGCAAGCTAGGGGTGAGGGGAGATGGGGAGAATGGGTATTTTCTGAACTGCTGTGGGAGGAAAAGGCGAAAGGCCATCTAGTGCTTGGATAGCTGGAAAGGCAGCAATGAATTAATTTAGCAGGGTACTGACTCTAAAACTTCCTTATTTTGTGTATGTCGATGTGAAGGCTAGAAATACATTATGCTTCTATGAATGCAAATATAGAACCACTTTGTAATGCATTTGTTTGGATTTTTCTTTTTAGCAATAGTGACATTTAAAGTGTATATATACATCTATATTATAATTAACCATCTACCTATATTAGAATATTTAAATTTCATTGGAACTCATCATTAAGGCTTTCCTTTGTGGATTTATTGAAATATCATGATTAACTCAGAAATAAACACAGACCGGAGCCCTCAAATCATTATTATTTTTTTTTTGGAGGAAAGCACATAATTGGTACCTGACTATTTAGTCCCTGGAATAAAACATCTAATGATATGGCTCCTGGAAATGTTACAGGCCTACATCTTTCTGGAGTAATATCATATTCTCAGTAGATCCGTCAATAAAACAACCATTTCTCAGCACCGAAGACTGAAAAACCTGTTGTATTACACTTTCCAATCTCTTCAAAATCACATTTTAGAAATCCATTTTGTTGCAAGATGACCAATCTCATCTGATTTATAAGCCATGGCCTCGGAGGAAATATGGGATGCTTGGAGTTGAAGCTACAGAACAAATGTGCCGGGCTGGAAGCAGACACTTCCTGCATTTTGAGCAGTTTCCAGGATGTGCTTTAGAATATGTCACTTTACAGTTTTTAAGTCAGGTGGCAGATGATCATTTACTTGGTAGCCTGAGTACGTTTATATTTTATGAAACGCTTGTGTTTTGGATTTACGTAGACCTATCCTTTCTATCTGGTCTAGAAAGCATATGTATACACGATTATTTTCTAGGAATTTCTTTTCTTATCATTTCATATTTTAAAAGAATTTCATTAATTTTCACTTCTCTAACTGATGATATTAAAATCATCTGATTTCACGTGAGTTTTTCATGTTCATCTCTTTCCTCATTCTTAATAATGTTGCAATACATTTTGGAAAAATATCAAGATTCCTTTGAGCTAAAAGTTGTTGCAGCCTGCAGTGTGTAAGAGGTAGAGTTCTTCATCAAGTATACTTTGTGGACTTTCTTTAGGTCACTTGAGGATTGTATATTTTAATCCCTATAATTTTTTAAAGTTATTTAAATATTTAAAAAATATTTGCATCCTGCCCATGACCAAAAACAAATAACTTGCTGATCTTGGATGTCTATGACCTTAAATAAGAAGTTGAATAAAGGAAACAAAGCTCCCCAAACTATAGCCACAGTCTTTTTTTTTTTTTTAATTTTTTTTTTCAACGTTTATTTATTTTTGGGACAGAGAGAGACAGAGCATGAACGGGCGAGGGGCAGAGAGAGAGGGAGACACAGAATCGGAAACAGGCTCCAGGCTCCGAGCCATCAGCCCAGAGCCCGACGCGGGGCTCGAACTCACGGACCGCGAGATCGTGACCTGGCTGAAGTCGGAAGCTTAACCGACTGCGCCACCCAGGCGCCCCAGCCACAGTCTTTTTTAATGTTAACATTAAAATTTATTTTTATAGGATGGGTTATTTGCCTTGTTAATTGACTAGCTAACACTTGATTTGAGAAGGTCTGATCAATATCTTAAACACTTTTTGTTTTCATTACTTTAGCCTTATAGTATAGTTTGAAATCTGGGAGTGTGATACCTCTAACTTTGTTCATCTTTTTTAAGATTGCCTTGGCTGGTTGGGGTCTTTTGTGGTTCCACACAAATTTTAGGATTATTTGTGCTAGTTTCATGAAAAATGCTATTGGTATTTTGATAAAGATTGCATTGAATCCATAGATTGCTTTGGGTAGTATGGACATTTTACCAATATTCATTCTTCTAATCCATGGTCATGGTACATTTTTCCATTTATTTGTGTCATTTACCTGCTCCTTCAGACTTAATTTATTTCCCTAGTGGCCCTAATCCCATGGCTAGCCATTACAATGAAGTCCTCATCAGATTCTTAAAATTCCCCAGCTCATTTTACTATCTTTTTGTGTCCTTTGCAGCTTGCCAAAAATTGCTAGAGAAAGTCAGAATGTTACACTGAATAAATCCTTACCTAATAATATTAGGATAAAGATCTAAATCCTTAATAAGGTCCATAAGACCCTTTGTGAGCTGGTCAATGTAGTGTCCATCTGTTCTCTTCTTAGTTTTTCCGTTCCATGCTGGCCTTCTTGTAATTTCAAAAACACATCACTCTTGATTAGGGGCCTTTGCTTAGAACAAAGCCCCTTTAAAATCTTCTTGTTAACTCTTAACCAGCCATTAGATGTCACCTTGAATACCACTTTCTTAGGGAAAGTGATAGTTTACATTAAGCCTCCTCATCTCTCTGGTAGATCATAAACCATGTACCTCTAATGCAGTTACGATTTTACATTTATTTTTGTGATTATACATTTGCTACCACTTCGATGAACATTCAAACTAGGAGTGTTTCTGCTTTTCCCTGTATACTCAACAACTGTACTGTGTTAAGTAAATAACTTCTGTGGAGTTAAGTATACTAAATATTCCATAAGTGGCACTTTTATTAGCAGTAACTCCTGAAGTAAATAATAGAGTATTAGAAATACTTTCTTTATTTTTTTTTTTCAACGTTTATTTATTTTTGGGACAGCGAGAGACAGAGCATGAACGGGGGAGGGGCAGAGAGAGAGGGAGACACAGAATCGGAAACAGGCTCCAGGCTCCGAGCCATCAGCCCAGAGCCTGACGCGGGGCTCGAACTCACGGACCGCGAGATCGTGACCTGGCTGAAGTCGGACGCTTAACCGACTGCGCCACCCAGGCGCCCCTAAACAGACTAATTTTTATACTTTGCCTGTGTTTGACGATGCCTTCCCATAATTCCCTTCAGCCATGTATCAACCACATAAGGAGATATACATGTATGTTGATCATTTAAATATATGAAGTAAGTGATATAATGGGGAGCTGTCATGTGCCACAGTGGGAGTAAAAATTGGTACAACCATTTTGAAAACTGGCATTACCTACAAAAGTGGAAGATATTTTCATAAGTATTTTTATATTTAGCTATATACCCAGTAGAAGTGTGTCATGTTCACCAAAAGATATGTATTAGATTCACATCCACAGTATTACAGCCCCAAATTGGAAGATACCCCAATGCCCATCAACAATAGATACATGATAAATTTTGATAAATTTGTGTTGTATTCATCCACTAGGATACTATACAACAAAGAAAATGAGTAATTTATTGCAAAAAACTATAATATGGATGACTCAGTTGCATAGAGTACAGATCAGACAAAACACAACTAAATGTTACAGGTTGGGATGACAAGGACTACCCTTGTTAGGACTGATTCTTAGAAGAGAACAGAGGATGGCATTCCTGGGGGTGCTGATAATCTGTTTCTTGATTTGGGGTGCTAGATAGTTTGTGAAAATTCTTTGAAGTTTATACTGATGACCAGTGTATTTACTTGTATGTGAGTTTATATTTCAGTATAAAGTTTAGAAAGAGTTGGTTCTATTTGTTCTATTTTTCCATCATATTGAATTCAGGATTCCTAAAAGCAGCTTGGATTACAAGAGTAAAATATGGAGCATTACCATTTAGGAAAGGAACTGTCCTGTTACACATTTCAAATTGGCACTTGATCTGAAAAGCAATCATCAAGCTGGTAGGGGGCGTCTTTGAACTGATGTTCCATAGATGATAATAATTGTCTCAGTAATTGCAGAGCCCTTGAGATGAACTGACTTGGAATCTACTTCCCCATTTAACTGTGGTTATAGTTGCTATTTTTCTTTTAAAATGAATCCGATAGTCTTAAATGTTAAATATTTTCACTTTTATTATGTAATGTGCTCTTAAAAAATGACAGGTTAGCCACAGAATTGGCACTTCTGAAAACATTGCTAGCTGCTCCTTGAAAATCCTGTAAAATAAGACACTGGAAAATGAGTTAACATTGAAAAAAATTTTTTTAAAGAGTTTATTTGAGAAAAAATTGATCTGAATCAGGCAGAGCCAAACCAGAAGTATTTATTTATTTTCCTTCCAGTTTTATTGAGATATAATTGATTGTATAAGTTTAAGGAGTACATCATAATGACTTGACACATGTATATACTGCAAAATAATTACAACAGTAAATTTAACATCCATTACCTCATATAGTTACACTTTTCCCCCTTGTGTTGAGAATTTTTACGATCTTTCTTTTTTTAAAATTTTATTTATTAAAATTTTTTTTTAACCTTTATTTTTGAGAGACAGCGACAGAGCATGAGGTGGGGGGCAAAGAGAGGGGGAGACACAGAATCCGAAGCATGCTCTAGGCTTGGAGCTGTCAGCACAGAGCCCGGTGTGGGGCTAGAACCCACAAACCATGAGATCGTGACCTGAGCTGAAGTGGGGCGCTTAACTGACTGAGCCACTCAGGTGCCCCAGGATCTACTTTGTTAGCAACTTTTAAATATATGATACAGCATTGTTAACTACAGTCATCATGTTGAACTTTTCATCCCCAATACTTATTTATTTATTTAAAAAAATTTTAATGTTTATTTTTGAGAGAGAGAGAGAGAGGGAGAGAGAGCATGCACAGGTGAAGGGGCAGAGAGAGACAGGGACAGGATCCGAAGTGGGCTCTGCCCTGACAATAGAGAGCCCGATCTGGGGCTCATGACCGAGCCTAAGTTGGATACTTAACTGACTGAGCCACCCAGGCACTGCAGTGCTTATTTATTTTGTAACTAGAAGTTTGTACCTTTTGACCACCTTCACCCAATTCCCCCACACCCATGTGTCTATGGAAACCATAAATTCAATCTCTTTGTCTATGATGATTTGTTGTTGTGGTGGTGGTGGTTTTTGAGATTGCACATGTAAGTGATATCATACAGTGTTTGTCTTTCCTTATGTGACCTATTTTATTGAGATTTTAACATAACATTAAACTCTAAAGTTGTTGCACTGTCACATTTTTAGGAGATTGAATATTTAAAAGGTCCATGTAAAATTAGAAAATAACAGATATTGAAGACAGCTTTTAAAAACAAATGCATTGATTTTGTCACATCTCTTTGGTTGCTGACCCACAGCAATTTCTTAAAATCTTACCTAATGACCATCTCCAGCAGCCTTCATAGGGTATTGGATTAACACAGTGATAGGAGCAGTGATAGGAGTGAAATAAAGTCTTAGGGAGGTCCAGTACTTGACTGTTTTTCAGTTTCATCTTATTTGGAAATGATCTATATAGTCAACAAATATCCATGATTTAACTTATCTCAGTATGACTGTAAGGTTTCAAGTTACCAAAAAGACTTTGGAAACTATTTTTAAGTAGACATACTATAAAGCATAATTATTGTTGAAAAGTTCATTTATAAACTTTTACTTACATCTATTTAATTTACTTGTTCTTAACAATTATGTTTAGACTAGTCATGAAAATTTCACAAGACATTAAACAGCTAACCATCATCTTAAGTTGTGTTTCTTGCTGACAAACGAGATGACAAATAGAGAACATGAACTTATTTGACTTTTTAGGAAATCTGGTTAGAATAAAAGTATTATGTTTATGTTGATAACTCTAAAGGTATGCCTGTTCTTTTTTATTTAAAATTTATTTATTTTTTAATTTACATCCAAGTTAGTTACCATATAGTGCAACAATGATTTTAGGAGTAGATTCCTTAATGCCTCTTACCCATTTAGCCCATCTCCCACACAATGTCCCAGCACACAATGTCTCCAGCAACCTTCTGTTTGTTCTCCATATTTAAGGGTGTCTTATGTTTTATCCCCTCCTTGTTTTTATATTATTTTTGTTTCCCTTCCCTTATATTTATCTGTTTTGTATCTTAAGATCCTCATATGAGTGAAGTTATATGATATTTGTCTTTCTCTAATTTCCCTTAGCATAATACCCTCTAGTTCCATCCATGTGGTTGCAAATGGCAAGATTTCATTCTTTTTGATTGCTGAGTAATACTCCATTGTGTGTGTATGTATATATATATATATACCACATCTTCTTTATCCATTTGGGCTCTTTCCATACTTTGGCTATTGTTGATAGTGGTACTATTAACATTGGGGTGCATGTGCCTCTTTGAAATAGCATACCTGTATCCCTTGGGTAAATACCTAGTAGTGCAATTGCTGGGTCATAGGGTAGTTCTATTTTTAATTTTTTGAGGAACCTCCATACTGTTTTGTAGAGTGGCTGCCCCAGTTTGCATTCCCACCAGCAGTGCAAAAGAGATCCTCTTTCTTTGCCTCCTCACCAACATCTGTTGTTGCCTGCGTTGTTAATGTTAGCCATTATGACAGGTGTGAGGTGGTATCTCATTGTGGTTTTGATTTGTATTTCCCTGATGATGAGTGATGTGGAGCATTTTTTCATGTGTCGGTTGGCTATCTGGATGTCTTCTTTGGAGAAGTGTCTATTCATGTGTTTTGCCCATTTCTTCACTGGATTATTTGTTTTTTGGGTGTTGAGTTTGATAAGTTCTTTATAGATTTTGGATCCTAACCCTTTATCTGATATGTTGTTTGCAAATATCTTCTCTCATTCCGTTGGTTGCCTTTTCATTTTCTTGATTGTTTCCTTTGCTGTGCAGAAGCTTTTTATTTTGATGAGGTCCCAATAGTTCATTTTTGCTTTTGTTTCCCTTGCCTCTGGAGACATGTTGAGTAAGAAATTGCTGCAGCCAAGATCAAAGGTTTTGGCCTGCTTTCTACTCAAGGATTTTGATGACTTCCTGTCTTATGTTTAGGTCTTTCCTCCATTTTGAGTTTATTTTTGTGTATGATGTAAGAAAGTGGTCCAGGTTCTTTTTTCTGCATTTTGCTGTCCAGTTTTCCCAGCACCACTTGCTGAAGAGACTGTCTTTATTCCATTGGCTATTCTTTTCTGCTTTGTCAAAGATTAGTTGGCCATATGTTTGTGGGTCCATTTCTGGGTTCTCTATTCTGTTCCACTGATCTGAGTGTCTGTTTTTGTGCCAGTACCATACTGTCTTGATGATTACAGCTTTGTAATAGAGCTTGAAGTCTGGGATTGAGATACCTCTAGCTTTGGTTTTCTTTTTCAAGATTGCTTTGGCTATTCGGGGCTTTTCTGTTTCCATACAAATTTTAAGATTGTTTGTTCTAGTTTTGCGAAGAATGCTTGTGTTATTTTGATAGGTATTGCATTGAATATGTAGATTGCTTTGGGTAGTATTGATATTTTAATAATATTTGTTCTTCCTATCCAGGAGTATGGAATATTTTTCCATTTTTTTGTATCTTCTCCAATTTCTTTCATTAGCTTTCTATAGTTTTCAGTGTATAGACTTATCACCTCTTTGGTTAGGCTTATTTCTACGTATTTTATGGTTTTTGGTGTAATTTGTAAATGGGATCGATTCCTTGATTTCTCTTTCTGTTGCTTCATTGTTGGTGTATAGGAATGCAACTGACTTCTGTGCATTGATTTTCTATCCTCTGACTTTGCTGAATTCATGGATCAGTTCTAGCTATTTTGGGGGAATCTTTTGGGTTTTCCAGATCGAGTATCAAAGACATGCCTATTCTAATTAAGCCAACAAACTTTAACTTTTATTTCTTGAAGATTATTCTAGATCATGTGAATTTGGAAAACATTTGGGTTAGTTTCAATAGTTTTATGAGTATACTTGATTTATATAAATGCTTAATTTCCCTTAAGTCTACTAAATAGAGCTCTTTAAAGATTAATTTTGGCAATTTGGAGGTAGAAAAATATTGGTCTGGAGGTAGAAAATATCACACATCTACAATCTACATACACAGACATACATAAACATACAGACAGACACAGAGATCTTACAACTTAAAAAAAAATTTAGCCATGAGATGGCTATGATAACGCAAAAGTCACTAGTTTATAAAAGAACACTGGGATCCAAATTGTGTTTCTGGTAGATGGAATAAATTTAAGATTATCTGCTCAGATGTCTAAAGCTTTTTACTAATAATTGTGGAAGAGACTTAAGATTTTTTATAAGGCCTAGTTTTTAAGGTAAACTTTTCTTTTTTTTCTCCTTCTGATAAGAAGTACTTTGGTTTCTAAAGCTGACCATGTCGAATACTTACATTTTAAAAGATACAGAGAAAAAAAATGCAAGTTTTACCAAGAATGACTTTTGTTCCTTAAGTGTGTGTGTGTGTGTGTGTGTGTGTGTGTGTGTGTATGTGTGTATATGTATATATATATATATATATATATATATTTTTTTATAATACCTGCAAATCTTTTGAAATGGATAGGAAAGGTTTGGGATTGGAAAAAAGGCTAGTGGGCTTTGATTGTTTCTAGAGCTTCATTTCTGTTCTTGGGAAGGCTCAACCTTAAGACGAGTACAGTTGTTTTTAATTCCTCAAAGAACTGGGTTGCAACCAGAAAGATATCAAGACTCAGACCCACCCATCCAACCACATTGTCTCCAATTTGCATCTTTATATCAGGGAAAAAAATCTTAACTAAGATGGAAATCAGAAGATTCCTATGTTCTACATTTAGAGCTGTGTGTCTTCAAAATATTTTAGTAAATCTTTCCATAAAGCCTTCACAATGTTTTTCTTTCCCTCTGGGTATGTAGTTTCATTTAAACTTAGGGGAAAAGGCCTAAAAAAAATTCCTATCAGGATCTAAATATCAGCTTCCAATTTGGCAAACTTCTGACAATAGAGCTACTTAAAAAAAGAAATTCTTTCAAATATCTTGTCAAGTTTCAGCTGGGACAAATCATAAATATTCCTGGCAGTATTGAACAACCCCATGGACACAGGAGGTGTCCCTAAGGGGAGAAAAGATATTACCCTCCCAAGATCCAGAGCCACTCCCATAGATAACCAAAAGAGACTTGGTTAATTTCTGTCAAACATGGCAATAGTTGATAGGACCCTAGGTGTAAATGGAGTACAATTCACATTTCTTTCCAGCCATATCTAGCCACAAATGGAGTGCAACACACACTTCTGTCTGGCCATATTTTTGTGGCCCCCAACCTGATGATTGCTAAGCCCATTTCCTGGGATGCAAAGTGAGGCAAACAAGAGGCAGTAGGTGTCCCTGGGAGAGAAGGATTACCAACCAGTGGGTACCCAAAAGCAAATTAATGAGTCATAATTCAATGATCCAATTTTTGCAAATATTTTTTCTCTGCCAATCTGAGTTTGGAAAGGAAAGGATTGTGTGAAATTATACCTTCCTCTTTCAACCAGGCACCACAGATCTGGGAGAACTTAGTTTGGTAGGAATTCTCACACTTTGCTGGTTTCTGCCGGTTTACCCAAGATCCAACTACAGTCTTTGGAATGAGTAGGGTGTCCCAGTGGGTCTCATCCTGGTCTCCAGAAATTAGAGGAGGAAAAATAATTTTCCCTCTACTTTTTATGGTATTTGGTTAAAACCCCTTTTTCTTTAGGGCATCTCATAGATGGATAAGCTTATTTAGGTTAAAAGTTCTCAGCTATGCAATTGTAATTAAATACTATCCTCAGTGGGTTCACCTGCTTGTTCCATTTTATTTATTTATTTAGAATTTTAAAAATTTATTTATTTATTTATGTATTTATTTATTTTTAAGATTTTTTTTTAATGTTTATTTTTGAGAGAGAGAGACAGAATGTAAGCAGGGGAGGTGAAGAGAGAGAGGGAGACACAGAGTCCAAAGCAGACTCCAGGCTCCAAGTTGTCAGCATAGAGCCCGACATGGGGCTTGAACTCACAAACGGTGAGATCATGACCTGAGCCGAAGTCGGATGCCCAACTGACTGAGCCATCCAGGCAACCCTAAAATTTATTTATTTTTGAGAGAGAATGCATGAGCAGGGAAGAGGGGCAGAGGGAAACAGGGGCAGAAGGAGAGAGAGAATCCCAAGCATGCTTCATGCCCAGTGTTGAGCCTGACACCCATTACCCTGAGTCGAAATCAAGAGTCAGATGGTCAACCAGATGAGCCACCCAGGCATCTCTGCTTGTCCCATTTTATTTTATTTACTTTATATTTTTTAAATGTTTATTTATTTTTGAGAAAGAGACAGACAGACAGAGACAGAGAGAGAGAAGGAGACAGAGGATAGAAGTAGGTTCTGCCCCGACAGCAGAGAGCCCAATGCAGGGCTTGAACTCACCAACAGTGACATTATGACATGAGCCGAAGTTGGACACTTAACTGACTGAGCCACCCAGGTGCCCCTGCTTGTTCTACTTTAAAACAAAATTTTGTTTGGATCCAGTCTGACTTCAGTCCCATTTTGGTTTTTAAGTTGGATATAGTGTGACTCTGGCTGGTTTCCAGATCCACTCTAGAAAAAGGAATGCTCAAACAAATATAGTCTGAAAGCTCACAATGAAAAGGCTACAGAGCTAGGAACTGAGAGGGACTTATCCACCACCTCTAGAGGAAGCAAAGAAGTGCCAAGTTCAAGGGGCTTAATGGGTACCTATGGCTGTTGCTCATTTTTCCTGGGGACCATCAGAATCTTCTTGAGTTCTTTCTTCTGACACTAGAACTGTTAAGAGATAAAATGAAGCATATTCAAAATTTTTAAAGTTTTATTTGAGCAAAAATTGATTACAACCAGTAGAACACAAACTAGCAGATATAAAGGAGCTCCAAGGAACTGTACAAAATGAAAAACTTTTATAGGTAGAAGGGAGCAGGGACAGGAAGTTACATAAGGCAAAAAAAATGGGTTGGTTATTGCAAAGCTACTTCCCTTTAGGGAACAGCAGAGGTCTTATCAGGCATGTCTATTGTCTAGTGCTAGTTAGGCCATTCCTGATTGACTGGTTTAAAAATTATTTTTTAAGTTTATTTATTTATTTTGAGGGGGTGGCAGAGAGAGGGAGAGAGAATCCCAAGCAAGCTCCCTGCTGTCAGAGCAGAGCCTGACTTGGGGCTCGATCCCACAAACCATGAGATCATGACCTGAGCTGTAATCAAGAGTTGGATACTTAACTGACTGAGCCACCCAGGTGCCCCTGACTGATTTAAAATTCCATTTCTGGAAGAGCCAAAACTATAGTTTCGTTGTGTCTGGGTTTGGTGATACAGAGCTTAGCATAAGTGACTTCATTTTGGACCTCTTTTTGTCCATACTTGTTAACATACTTGTTTTGTTAACATACTCTTGTCCTGAACCTGACTCATGAACCAAAGGAGAAACACTTTTTCACAACAAATGTCTATACTGTTTTAATAACTAAGGGGATTTTAATGATTCCAAATATGAAACTGTGTTGAACTTGTCAATTGAAGTTGCAGTCTTTGACCATAGAATTTGGCACAATTAATTGGCCTAGTATGTGCATAATCAGTCTTGTTAACCTCATTGGAGAATGTTAAGCAGAACCATTGGGACAGTTAGTTCTGGCGAAACAAAGCTAGCTTGTGGAAAGAGATCTTCATTGGGATAAGATTACATAGAATTTCATACCAAAGGCTTTTCAAGTTTGACCTGGAAGGGTCTGTCACTCATTGATTTCATTTCATTCATGTAATCATCATTCAGAAAATATATTGAATGCCTACTCCATAGTGGGCACAAAATCCAATGATGAACAGGACCTCTGGCCTCAAAATGCTCACAGTTGATGGGGGAGGTTGTCTAGTGAACAGCATGCTGAGTCACATCAGGATAGACACATCAGGCCAGGAGCATATTTTATAATTGCTGTGTGCTATGTATGCTTCACAATATTATGTTCTGAATGTTATGTTCACAAGACTGAAGACACAATATAATTTTCTGTTCCAACTGTTTGTTAGAGCAGCAGTTTTATTTTAAAGTCTACATTCTGTTTCTTTGTTTGGAAACTTCTTGTTTCAAACCAATTAGGCTTTTAGTTTCATTCTTACTCTCCATTTCACCAAAAGTGATGTTGATAATGTAATGTTGGGTAAAGCATCCCTTTCTCCACTAATTTGACTTTGTGGTTAAGATACTTGAATGGTCAGAACAAGCGGATTGCCTCTTTCAGTTTATCAGTGCCTTAAATTAACTTCTTAGTTTGGAATAATAATACAGCATGACCTATCTAACACAAATATGCCTTGCCAAGAGGAGAACTTGGGTAAATTCAGAAGGTATGTGAAAAATACCTTATATTTCCCAGATTCAAAAATCTCAGAATGTTATACGCATGACAGTTGACACAATTTTTTCCTTAATTGTTCCTATATTTTCTGTGGAGAAGGAGTGAATAGGCACAGTTTGCTTTTTATGAATTTGAATGCTTCTTATGGTTACTTAATTGTGATAATTTTCCAGTGAGAACTCATGTCCTCTGAGTGGAGAATTGCTGATTTGAGATGAGTACATTCTGTGTGTGAAAAGAATTAAATTGGAGAATGGTGGATTACATCCTTTATTCTACCTTGACTGGTTGGAGGATACTGACTGTATACATCCCACTATGCTAGAGGAGGCTGTAACAGGTTGGAAAGAGGGTAGCAAGTCAGTAGCCCGCCATTACTTATCACTCTCTCAATTGCAAGAATTAATCATTGATACTTGATTTGATTCAAAATTGTTTTTACTGTAAAGTCTAATGAAATTCAATGATCACTTGTGCCATGAGTTTTACCAAAATGTATGGATTGGGGCTGGATATTGCATATGAAAATCTGCTGGTAGTTTTGTGGGGCTTCTCTTGTGTATAACTTCTCTTTTTACTCTTGCTACTTTTTTTTTTTTTTTAAAGATTTTAGTTTTTTAAAGTAATCTCTACACCCAACGTGGGGCTCAAACTCACAACCCTAAGGTCAAGAGTTGCATGCTCTAGTGACTGAGCCAGCCAGTTGCCCCTACTCTTGCTGCTTTTAAAATACCTTGTCTCTGACTTTGGACAATTTAATTATAATGTGTCTTAGTGTAGCCCTATTTGGGCTCAACCTATTTGAGGTCTTTTGGGCCAACTGGATCTATCTGGATGTCCATTTCTCTCCCCAGGTTTGGAAAAATTTCAGCCATTATTGTCCGTTTCTCTTTCTCTTCTTCTTCTGGAATTCCCATGAGTACTGTCTCTTTTCACCATGTCACATAATTCTCATAGGCTTTCTTTTATTTTTAAAGATTTTTTTAATGTTTATTTATTTTTGAGAGACAGAACATGAGTGGGGGAGGAGCAGAGAGAGAGGGAGACACAGAATCTAAAGCTGGCTCCATCCAGGCTCTGAGCTGTCAGCACAGAGCCCGAAGTGGGGCTCAAACTCACAAACCGTGAGATCATGACCTGAGCCAAGTCAGACACTTAACTGACTGAGCCACCCAGGCGACCCTCTCATAGGCTTTCTTTAGTCTTTTTCAGTCATTTTTTTTCCCCTTCTAACTGGATAATTTCAGATGTCCTGTTCTTCAGGTTATTGATTTTTTTTTTCTTCTGCATAGTTGAGTCTACTTTTGAAACTCTCCACGGAATTCTTCAACCCAGTTATTCCATTTTCAGCTCAGGATTTCTGTTTGTTTGTTTTGATGGCTGCTGTTTCCTTTTCCAACTCTCATTTTGTTCATTCATTATTTTCCAAATTTCATTTAATTGTCTGTTTGTGTTTTATTTAGTTCATTAAACTTCCTTTAGAAGATTACCTGAATTCTTTGTCTGACAATTCATAGATCTCCATTTCTTTAGGGTCAGTTATTGGAGCTTTATTAGTTTCCTTTGGTGGCATCCTATTTACCTGATTTTTTGTGATCTTTGATTCCTTATATTGTATATGCACATTTGAGTAAGTGGGCTCCTCTTCCAGACTTTACAGATTTGCTTTGGCAGAGACAGTTCTTCACCAGCCACGTCAGTCTGGGTTTCTGGGTGTGTCTGCTGGTAAAGTCCTTGGACAGGTGGGACCTGATATTTTATTGTCTAGTTTTGGGTGAGGTAATTGTCTGAGCTCTAAGTATGGAAATAGGAAGGTGGTGCCACTGTCTGAGAGCAGTTGGATAGGGCTGCTGGCTTAGTGCCCTACCCAAGTGAGGCTATAGCATGGGCTCTGTGGTTGCCTGGATTCTTTGGTCAGACTTACTAGATGGTTGGGACTGGGTACTATATTTTAGTAGTAGATGGAGCTGTGAATTAGCTTCCCTGCCCTGACAAGGCAGCAGCACAGGACCCAGAACCTATATGGCTCGTTGTTTGGGGACCTGAATCAGGCATGGTGTGCACTGAATTCCCTGGTCAGGTGAGTTCATTGATGTTGCTCTCCAGGTGGGGTAGGCTAAAGGCTCTGCTGTCTTTTCAAGTGCCACCATATACAGGGCTGTTGAATCGGCTACATACCTTCCCCTGTGCTCTGGTTAGTTTCCCAGGTTAGATAGGCTGAAGGCTTTATTCAGCAATGAGTGGAGCTATGAATTAGATTCCCTGCACAGGTGCAGTGGGTGAAGCAGCTCTAAAACCAGTAAAACTCTTAAGTCAAATGACTTGTGCCCTAAGTTCCCTGGCCAAAGAGGGCCACTGGCTTTGCGCTGCAAACTATCAGCTTTGTCCACCCTTTTCTCTGCTCAAGAGCCACTGGGCTGCACTGCTTTAAAGTATTTTTGCCAGCTCTTCTGGTCAAATGGGGCCGTAAGACACTCTCCACAGTGGGTGGGGTTGTGCCTCAGATCCCTTCCTGGGCAGGAGGGTGATGGACCACTTTAGCTACCATTCAATTTCCCAAACAGGCTTTCTGGTTGGGAGGGGCTGGGAGTTACCCTTAGTTTTAGCTATGAATTAATTCCCCTGCCTGTGCATAAAACTCCTAGAAAAAAACATAGGAACAAAATTACTTGACATGGGTCTTGTTAATGATTTTTTGGATATGACATCTAAAACACAAGAAACAAGGGGCGCCTGGGTGGCTCAGTCTGTTAAGCCTCCAACTTCGGCTTAGGTCCTGATCTCGCAGTCCGTGTGCTGACAGCTCAGAGCCTAGAGGCTGTTTCGGATTCTGTGTCTCCCTCTTTCTCTGACCCTCCCCTGTTCATGCTCTCTCTCTGTCTCAAAAATAAATAAATGTTAAAAAAAATAAAGAAAAATAAAACACAAGAAACAAGATAATCAACAAATGGGACTACATCAAAGTAAACAGCTTCTGTACAGCAAAAGAAATGTACATACCCAGCTTTCTGGGATACAGCTAAATAGTATTCCATAGATGTACCAACTTGTATTTCCAGAGTACAAGAGAGAACAGAGTTCTGTTGCTCTATATCTTCAACAACCTCCAAGTATTTTCTCTTTTAAATTTTTTGTGTTATCTCATTCTATCTCGTTAGTTTCCGGTTAGTGTCTTCTCATTGTAATTTTAATTTGCATTTTCTTGATGACTAATGATATTGGGAACCTTGTCATTTGGTTACAAGCCATGTGGATACCTTTTTGTGTGAAACAGCTGTTTAAGTCTTTTGGCCATTTTTTTCTGCTAGCTTGTCTTTTATTTAGTAACTTGTAGAAGTTCTTTATGTATTTTGAATGTGAGTCTTGTGGCAGTTAAATGTAGTGTGAGTTATCTTTGTCTATAGATCGTTTTTACCTTAATGATGCTTTTTCATGAATAGAAATTATCAATTTTAATGTACTCCAATACATCAATTTTTTTCTCTTATGCTTTAATGCTTTCTGTATCTTCTTTAAGAAGTCTTTTCCTCCAAAGTTGTGATGATTGATGTTTCCTCTAAATGCTTATTTTTTTATTTTTCATATTAAATCTGCATTTTTATTTTTTTCATATTTTGAACCAACATTTTTAAAAAAAATTTTTTTTTCAACGTTTATTTATTTTTGGGACAGAGAGAGACAGAGCATGAACGGGGGAGGGGCAGAGAGAGAGGGAGACACAGAATCGGAAACAGGCTCCAGGCTCCGAGCCGTCAGCCCAGAGCCCGAGGCGGGGCTAGAACTCACGGACCGCCAGATCGTGACCTGGCTGAAGTCGGACGCTTAACCGACTGCGCCACTCAGGCGCCCCTGAACCAACATTTTGTTGGTACTCTATAAATAATTAGAAAATCTATTTCTAAGTATAATACAAAGATAAATTTTCTATTTTTTTGTAAGAAATTTTGCCAAATTGGTATTTTGCTCCTTGAACGATAGGAAGAATTCACCAGTAAGACCACTTGGGCTTCAGTACTGTGTGTGTGTGTGTGTGTGTGTGTGTGTGTGTGTGTGAAAGTTTAAATGGTGGATTCAATTTTGTTAATGAATATCACACGATTAAGATTTTCCCTTCTTTTTCTGATAGCTTTGATAAATTGTATTTTTGAGGAATTTTTCTTTTATCCAAATTGTTAAAATTATTGACCTGAAGGTTTTAATTCTTTGATCTTTTATTAGTTTTCACGTCTCTGTTATCTTCTCATGTCCATAGGATCTGTGATGCAACTTCCTTTTTATTTCTGATATCAGTAGTTTATGTTTTCTTATTTTCTTCCTTGACCAGTCTTAGGGGTATTCTAGTATTATGAATGTATTCAAAGAACTAACTTTTGACTTTGATGATTGCTTATCTTACACATTTGCTTTGAATTATTTTAAAAATTTAAAATTAATTTCTGCTGTTATCTTTATTATTTCTTCCACTTTTTTTTAGGTTTTGTTTGCTGTGAGATTGTATATATTAAATTTTTTTAATGTTTATTTATTTTTGAGAGAAAGAGAGAGAGATGGACTGCAAGCAGGGGAGGGGCAGAGAGAGACAGAGACACAACCTGAAGCAGGATCCAGGCTCTGAGCTGACAGCACAGAGTCTGATGTGGGGCTTGAACTCACGAGCTTGGAGCTGAAGTCAGATGCTTAATCAGCTGAGCTACCCACGTGCCCTGAGAATGTATATTTTTGATGCAATTTTTATATCCTTGTGAAAACATTTGAAATATATTACAGATATATGTTTGTGTGTGAGTATATGTGTATCTTTTCAAACTTGATGGACAGTGAATTTGTTTGACAACGTAAAGATAGATAAAGGTAGCAGATAAACAAAATGGAGTATTTTTGGAAGTTACCACTGAGGAGTCCAGCTCCTGCCCAACAACCAGTGAGTGATCTTTCGGCCTGATCATTGACAATTTTTGTAATTGTAATTGCATGGCAGGCTTCATGGAGGAATGTGCTGTCCTCCCCACACCAGATGTGATGCATATCCAGTGCTTTGCGGCCTATGAAAGGAGTTCTTCTCAAGGATTCAGACCCCCTCCCTGGTCGGCCATGCTCTTACACATAGCTGCATCCCTAGCCCAAGTGCCTCCAAGTGGAGGCCTCCTTATCCTGGAACAGTTGCAGAGGTGTCCTTATGAGAGTAGAGGGGAAGAATTTAAAGACACTTTCCTTTACTCTGATTCAGTACTTGGTACTTTTGCACTCCTAACACTTCCTACTCCCTTACCTTATCCCCTGGGTCCATAATATTGCAGGAGCCTTTTGTTTGTGGTTCCTCTGGCAGTGAAATGACTCTGTCACCTGACCCTCAACTAGTGATTGGTGACTGGCCATGTCCCATGAGGGAAAATGGAGCAGAGGGAATTGGTTTAGTCTCTTGCTTATACTATTGCAGTAAGTGATTAAAGCCTTGACTGTTATTTTAATTTTCCTTTGTTGTTTAATTGGCTACTGTGATATCTGACAGTTCAGCTCTCTCAAGCTCAGGTCAGGACCTAAGAACTACACTGATCATTTTGGAATTTTGGGGAGATTTTCATAGCAGACAATGTGAGATCAAACTTTGGATGTTGAAAAATAAGAAGCTGAATAAAGCAGAATCTGGTGGAGATTGACAATATTCATCTTGTTCCTTTGGTGCAAATATTAAATTTCCCTCCAGAGGATTATCCCCCTCAAATCAAAGTATTTTCAGAATCTTTTAGCATTCAGACAAAGAATTAAGAATTTTCATTAACTTCTCTCTTCCCTTATGGGATGGAAAAGTAAAAAAAAAAATCCTGCATATTGATTTGAAGTTTTGCTTTAAATGGAAACATGTTTTGGTTCTCAAACTGCTTAAGATTTAGGTGAAAGAAGTTGAGGCTACATGGAGTTCTGCAGACATCAAGAGAAATGTTTGACTGATCTCATTAATAGTATTTGGGCATTTACACCATGTTTACATGGTTTAAACATTTTATATAGTATGACTGGTCTTAGATTTTCAAAATCTCTGTCTCTAAGTTGGTTGTTAAGAATGCCATGTATACTTTTCTGCCACCCTTTGGTTTCCAATTTAGTTTTATCATCAAAAAAAAATCTCACATTAATAAAGAGGTCAGTAAGAAATGATCTGATTTGCTGATTGTTCAGGATTTTACATAGGATCACTATAATTTTTAGATAAAGAATACTGACAGAAAAGGGTGCCTCTGTTCTGCCACTCACTTCTGCAGCTTTACTTCTTTGGTCAGAGATGCACCTTATGAACTAGATTGTTATTTTATCCAGTTCTATCCCCTTTCACTAAGGGAATTTCTGGGGAAGCATTAAGGTGAAAAACAGAGGAAACCCCAACCCTGCTTTTGTTCTCTTTGCATAAATGTAAACAAAGAGTAACACAGAAGAATGAATAGTCTGAGAGCCAAATTGTGATTGTGGCTGGCATTTCTCTCCTTTCCTCCTGCATTTAGACTTTCCAAATTAGGTTACCTTTAGCTTTGGAGTGATCTCTATTTTAGGGAGCTGAGAGGAGAAGAAATAGTATGAGTGTTGTTTTGGAAAAAGTTCAGGTCTCAAGAGAGGCAGATCAACAGCCCTTCAGGTTCACTTGTGGTCTCTCAGGCTAGGCTATCAGGTAGAAAAGGAAAATTCTGGACAGAAACCGTAAGAGTTACGATTATAGGTATGGTTAAGTGCTTCTTTGCTATAGAGGGCAAGTTAATTCCACATGAGTCACACTGAGTTATTGAAAGTAGTATAGCAAACTCGTATGACTACTTTTCCCTAGTAAATATTTAATAACTTTTTTTAATTGAGAAATGCAACAGTAAATTGTACAGGTCAGTAAATTTCTATCTATCTGTCTATCTATCTATCTATCTATCTATCAATCATATAATGTCTGGGTATTGAGAAATAGAACAAGAAATAAATCAAGGCACAGAACATTGCCAACACTGCAGAAAGCTTTCTTATAACCTTTCCCATCACTATTTTCCCACCCCAAGGTTTCCACTATTCAGACTTCTCTCCCCATAGATTATTTCACTATTCCTGACCTTTATGTAATTGGAGTCATAAGATATGTACTCTAGCTGGTTGACTTATTTCACTTATCATTATGTCTGTGGGAGTCATCCAACTTTTCCTCTAGTACATCCCTTTTCCTCCATTATTATTATTTTTTTAAAAATTTAAAACCTGCAGAGACATTAAAAGAGTTGTGAAGTGAGCAACACATACTCACCATCCAGATTGAATATTGCTATCACTTTGGTGCATCACCATCCATCCATCTATCCATCCAACCATCCATCCAGTTTTTGATGCATTTCAAAGTACATGGACAGCAGTAGTGCCCTTTATCCCAGCCCACTTCAATATCCATGTTTCCCCCTTGTATATTTTTAATTTTGCAAAGCTGAGTAGGTGACCCTGTTAGGAAAATCTGTGTGTATTTCTGAGACACAAGGTGAAAATAATCGGAACATCATGCTTGAATTTAGGATTCCCTATTCTAACATTTCGTAATCTGGGCTTCAATATTTTGTCGGGGAGGGAAGTAGTCTTGACTTGTAGCTTGTATTTTCTTTTGTGATTGGGAGACTAAGGAGGGCTCTGTAGATCCCCCAGGGAGGAAGTGGGAGAGATTCAGGATTCAGAGGGGAGGATGAGATGCAGCCACGTAGGGAGAAAGAAATGAGGTATGAGTTGTACTTTCTGATTTCAGAAAGAAAAAATAGGTGGCTGCTTCTTTCATTTGACCATTTAAATTTGCTCAGGCTAAATGCATGTTACTTAGAGGAAACTGCTGAAAATAGCAGATGTTTAGTCAATGCATAACAAATGTGTATACAGAAAGTTCTTGAGAATGGAATACTTTTTTATTTTCAATTTTTCCTTTTTAAATTTATTTTTCTTTTTTCTTTATTGTTATTATTATTATTTAAAAAATTTTTATATATATATAGAGAGAACACAAGTGGGAAAGAGGGGCAGAGGGAAAGAGAAAATCCCAAGCAGGCCCCACGCTCAGTGCTGAACCATTGTGGGGCAATGCATGACCCTGGGATCAGGACCTGACCTGAAATCAAGAGTTTGTTGCTCAACTGCTGCAGCCACTCTGGAAAACAGTGTGAAGGTTCCTCAAAAAATTAAAAATAGATCTACGCTATGACCCAGCAATAGCACTGCTAGGAATTTACCCAAGGGATACAGGAGTGCTTGATGCATAGGGGCACTTGTACCCCAATGTTTATAGCAGAACTTTCAACAATAGCCAAATTATGAAAAGAGCCTAAATGTCCATCAACTGATGAATGGATAAAGAAGTTGTGGTTTATATATACAATGGAATACTAGTTGGCAATAAGAATGAAATATGGCCATTTGTAGCAACGTGGATGGAACTGGAAAGTGTTATACTAAGTGAAATAAGTCATACAGAGAAAGACAGATACCATATGTTTTCACTCTTATGTGGATCCTGAGAAACTTAACAGAAGACCATGGGGGAGGGGAAGGGAAAAAAAAAGTTAGAGAGGGAGGGAGCCAAACCATAAGAGACTCTTAAAAACTGAGAACAAACTGAGGGTTGGGGCGCCTGGGTGGCTCAGTCGGTTAAGCGTCCGACTTCAGCTCAGGTCACGATCTCGTGGTCCTTTAGTTCGAGCCCCGCGTTGGGCTCTGGGCTGATGGCTCAGAGCCTGGAGCCTGCTTCCGATTCTGTGTCTCCCTCTCTCTCTGCCCCTCCCCCATTCATGCTCTGTCTCTCTCTGTCTCAAAAATAAATAAACGTTTAAAAAAAAAAAACTGAGGGTTGATGGGAGGGTGGGAGGGAAGGGAAAGTGGGTGATGGGCATTGAGGAGGGCACTGTTGAGATGAGCACTGTGTGTTGTATGGAAACCAATTTGACAATAAATTTCATATTAAAAAAAAAAGTTCATTGCTCAATTGACTGAGCCACCCAGGTGCCCCTATTTTTTTTTTTTTTAATTTTAGAGAGAGAGAGAAAGAGTGAGAGAGAGAGAGAGAAAGAGAGAAAGAGAGCCAGGTGAAGGGGCAGAAGGAGAGAGAGAATCTTAAGCAGGCTCTATGCTCGGTACTAAGCCTGATGTGGGGCTTGATCCTGTGACCCTGGGATCATCAAATGAGCCAAAATCAAGAGGTCGATGCTAAACCAACTGAACCCCCAAGGAACCCCCCCAAATTTTACTTTTAAGGTAAGTAGGCAAGGTTGTGGAAAACATCTTGGGGAAGGAAATAAATACCCAATGTATTTCTAAAATGAAGGATCGATTGAACGGGATTTTTGAGATCATCTAGTCTCAATTCAAATTAGAATGCCTCAGGGGGGCTTTTAAAAAAAAATCACCACAGAGATTCAGATGCAATGGATCTAGGTGAAGTCTGGGTATTCATATTTTAAAGAAGTTCCCCAGGTGATTCTAATGTGCTGCCAATTTGAGAACTCTGGATGCAGTTCAGACTTTCGGTATCTACCTTTTACTGATACTTTTTTTTTTTTTTTTTAATTTTTTTTTCAACATTTATTTATTTTTCTTGGGACAGAGAGAGAAAGAGCATGAACGGGGGAGGGGCAGAGAGAGAGGGAGACACAGAATTGGAAACAGGCTCCAGGCTCTGAGCCATCAGCCCAGAGCCCGACGCGGGGCTCGAACTCACGGACCGCGAGATCGTGACCTGGATGAAGTCGGACGCTTAACCGACTGCGCCACCCAGGCGCCCCTTACTGATACTTTTAAAGTTCAGGTGTAGGAAGATAAAATGACACTTGATGCATATTTCTTGGCTAACCAATGAACAATTAAGATCAAGCACAAAGTCTGAAATATTAGTCACAAATTGCCACCTGAAGATGAACCTTTCCACAAATACCTGTGCTTAGAGGAGTTCCTTCTATAAATGGCTTGTTTTCTGATGTCAGCAAACATGACTGATTTGGACTTGTTTTCCACATGAATTGAAATGATCATATATAGACTCCATGGGGGTGGATTAGACACAACCCAATAATAGCTGGAGAAGTCCATGTTCTTATATTTGTTCAAGCTGCCGTCTGTGGTGATATGCTGATATCTTGGCATTAGAAAAAAACAGCACTCTATGGAGGGGACAGTTGACATATATTTAGTGCCTGCTTTGAGAGCTTTAACTCCACAAAATCTTTTATGCAGTCAAGTGGATCATCAAATGGTCCTTGTGAATCTGTTTTGTTAGGTGACAGTTAACAAGCATGTTTTTATTAAAAAATTTTAAAATGTTTTTATTTATTTTTGAGAGAGAGAGAGAAAGAGTGCAACCTGGGGAGGAGCAGAGAGAGAGAGGGAGACACAGAATCTGAAAGAGGCTCCAGGCTCTGAGCTGTCAGCACAGAGCCTGACGTGGGGCTCAAACTCATGAACCTTGAGATCATGACCTGAGCTGAAGTTGGATGCTTAACTGACTGAGCCACCCAGGTGCCCAAACAAGAGTGTTTTTAAATGTTTGAATTTAAATTCTCAAATCAGTTGTAAATGTGTATTTTGAATTACGTTGGCTTGACATCTATTTATATGAAAAAAGGTTTGAGTTGACTGCAAACTAGTAGAAGCCAACTGTATAGTAATCCCTCTAGTTCATTCTTTACTGGATGACAATGTGTGGAAGCACGAAGTCATGTCATATGTGGAGGGTAATAAAAATGGGATAATTCTGACAAGGAGTTATCCTGTTTTTCCAGAAAGCCAAACTAAAGAGAACGAATGGGTACCAGATAGAAAGCAGTTAATTTTGCTCTTTGTAATAAATAACTTCATTATTTTTGAACACTTGGTATTTGCTAGCACATGCCAAACATTTTATTTGATTTCCTTAAATTCTAAAAATAACCCTACAATGGATACTTTAATCTGTTTTTTTTTATTTACTTAAAAATTTTTTTAAGTTTATTTATTTATTTTGGGAAAGAGAGAGAGAGAGAGAGAGAGAGAGAGCAAGTGGGGAAGGGGCAGAAACAGAGAGGGAGAGAGAGAGTCCCAAGCAGGCTCTGCATCACCAGTGCAGAGCCCAATGTAGGGCTTGAACTCGTGAACTGTGAGATCATGGTTTGATCCAAAATTGTACGCTTAACCCACTGAGCCACTCAGGTGCCCCTAATCTATTTTAGAGATAGATGGGGGGATTGAGGCTAGAAAGAATATCCTTGAGGTCACAACATTGATAGAGATGACACCCAAACTCCAATCTGATTCCAGAACTTGAACTTCTCACTATTGCCTCCCAGGGAAAAACCCTCCACTGTATTTTGTTAACTGCCTTTCTCTCCTGTGGGAGGGGAGCTTGTACCTCTGAAATTTTAAGAACTCTTCCACCTAGAAGATCCAAAGCTGCACTAGAAATGGACCCTAGTAAATCAACTTGAGAATAGAGCATCATGTGGTAGAGTATGGATTTTAGAATCAGAAATTTACCTTACTTCCCAGCTTTATTCCTTCTTGGCAGTCTAGCCTCAGACAACTTATTACCTTTTCAAGTTTCTCTCCTTTCATTTATGAAATAGAGATAAAAATTTCTACCTTTTGTTATTGTTGTGGGTGTTAGAGATAATTCATATGAAGTTCAATTCAACAAATGGTATCATCTTTAATTTTCCTAATTTGGGACCTGTGTGGCCAGGGGTGACCATCACAGGGACGACGACATCACATTTGATTGTTGTGGTTTGGTGGAGGGAGACTAAGGAAGAAAGAATTTGAGTTTTCAGTAGGTGTTTGCTAAAGTAAGCCATGAATGAAGTTTTACTAGGTTTTAATATCCTGAAGTGAATATGAATGGTTGTTTTGGATTGGGAAAATTGATTAAAAAATCAGTCTAATCACCTTGAAATCTCCCCTTATTTTTATCAAGGAAAGTAAGTATACTTCATGTTATTGGTAACCAGAGGTCTTACACTATCAGAAAGGGACCCCATTTAAAAAAAAATTTAAATCCAAGTTAATTAGTATATGGTGTAATAATAGTTTCAGGAAAAGGGAGCCCATTAACCTGCAGATGTCATGCTTAAAGCATTGACCTTTGAGTCAGGAAGCTTGTTCATAAATGCACACCATTTTGGCCACCTCAGGAAAAATAAAAATCTAATGTGTCCCTTAGGTTAATTTCTAATCACCTGTTAACTTTAAAAGAATCCGTGTATAGACGGAGGCCAGGCCTCTTGCTTTGTAGTTATAAACAAGGAACTGCCTAATTATACCAGGGAAAGGAGGCTGTTCATAGTGTCTAAGCTGCAAATTCAGCATACACTGTACTTTTTTATCTTTTAAAATGAATTTTCAGTAAGAAGGTTGGATAAATTAGATAATTTTCCTCCATGCCATATGGCTATATAAAATAGCAGAATTACTAGTACTTCTGCCAAAGGTGATGTATTTCTTTCAAAGGAATTTTTGTTTTCTTGGTCTCCATTGAGTATTCCTGATTCTTGGGGAGTGGGGGAGAACAATGGAAAAGCCTTAGATAAAAGAAAGCAATTTTATTGGGATTTTAAAAAGAAACCAGGGGACAAGAGAAGCAGAAAGAAAAAGAGTTGACTAAATGGAGGGAACATGTCTGGCTTGGAGGTGGGCTTATTTATGATTTGGTAACTGTTGTGTTCCATCATGAGTGAGCATTTCAGTCTGGGGATCTATTATCCTTATAGCAGGAATAATCAAATTTATTTCTGTGGAGAGAGGATGAATTACATGCCTTCCGACCTATAATTTAGGACCACAGCATTCAAGTTTGCACCAGTGATGAATTATAATCCATTAAAGTCAAAAATGAAACTCAACCCCATAGCCTGGTCCTGTGCCTTTTTGCCAATAGATGGCCCCATCTTCTTCTTCACCTAGGCATAGGTGCTCTTATCTTCTTGCTTTGTAATGCCTGTGCAGTGTAGCTTTCGCCACCTGAATATGTTTCATATCCATTTCCTTCTCACCATTGTCATTGTATGTTGCCTAGGCTACGTAATTGTTTCATATCAGGTCCTGCTCAGCCGCATGAGTCCTTCTCCAAGTACTTCCCCTCACTTGCATCTGAAGTAATCCTTTCAAAGCACAACTGTAATTCGTAACCCCCTTGCAAAGAAAGCTCCAATGGGCCCGATTGCTTTTAGGATAAAGACTATGGCCTGCTATGTTGTCTCCTTTCTAACTGACTCTTTAGCTTCATCTCCTACCATGCTCCCCTTCACTATTCCTCTCTGGCCTTTTCCCAGTGTTTCTTAAGCATCTTTGTTCCAGGGTATTTGCATATGCTCTTCTCTCTTCCTGGAATGCTTTTCTTTCTCCTTTCCTGCCTATGGTTCTTAACAATTGTCCCTACCCACTCCTGCTTAAATGTTCTCCCAGCACTGGATAGATAGTTCTCCTAGCACCTTCATTTCACATTGCTGGTGCAATATTACATTTTTAAAGTTTGAATAATGCCTACCTCCCCATTAGGTTGTAAGATCCACAAGGGTAGGGACTTGGTTCTTGCTTACCATTGTATTTCTAGCACCTTTCACAGTGCCTGGCACAAAGCAGTTCCTCAAATATTACTTGAATGAATGAAAGCTGTCCTATTTTGGTATTATACTCTATTTCAAGGAAGTATGTCTAGTGGAACTTATGACTGAACCACAACTTGTAGCCCAAGCCCTGTAATCAAGTTTGCCTTTAGTCTTTGTGCTTAAATCCTTGTCTTTGCTCTCTGCCCAGTATCCCAATCCATTCCTGCTTTTCTGTCTGGTCATTGCAGGGTCTTAAATCTTGCCTCTTGAAACCCAATTCCTGTGTTTGCACACTGTCTTCTTTGTATTTGATAGGCTAGCTATTAATGGTTTCTCCATTCAATTTTAGATGGTTTATCCAGCTCCCAAGCTCTCACAGCCTTTGTTGTGACATTTATTCCTTTTTTATTAAAAAAAATTGTTTTTAATGTTTATTTTTGACAGAGAGAGAGAGAGACAGAGCATGAGCGGGGGAGGGGCAGAGAGAGAGGGAGACACAGAATCCAAAGCAGGCTCCAGGCTCTGAGCTGTCAGCACAGAGCCCAACTTGGGGCTCGAACTCACAGACCGCGAGATCATGACCTGAGCCTAAGTTGGACACTCAACAGACTGAGCCACCCAGGTGCCCCGACATTTATTCCTTTTTAAAAAACAACTCTTTAAAACTATGATTAATTTGTGTGTAAATAAATTTCATTCACTGTTCTTCAATTTAAAAAATCATTTGTAACTTTACTAGTCAAGTATTAAACTTGACTAGTGACTCAAACTGAGTCAAAACATAAAAAAATACTGTCCACACCTGGGAGTCTAGAGGTCTGCTAGGGCACAGGCATGATGAGGTCATGGGCTCAGGGATGATACTAACGTCTAGGGTTCTTAACGTCTGTTCTCTGCCATCCTCAGTGTTTTTCTCACCCTAAGTCTGTATCCCTTGTGATTGCAAGATATCCCCCAGTGTCAATCAGAGCCATGTATTTCCTGGTTCACGTCTTTTTTCCCCCTTAAGCATAGAATACGTCTTTTCCTTCAGTTTGATTGTACCAACTTCTGTTACATTCTCACCTCAGACCAATAATAGTTGTCAGAGGCATATAATGCATTGATTGGATTAAAAATTAATCATGATATGCCCTCTGGAGTTACCCAAATAAAGTCATGGTTCTGATAGGATGGAGAAGGAGGGAGTGGCTGTTGGGTGGGTAATGAACAGTGTCTACTGCAATTAACTACTATGGGCAAAACACTAGGTATGACACCAAGCAGAACAGACAAATGGAACTCCTGTAGGTTTGGGGAGACAGATAAGTAAATGAATAAGTACAGTAAAAAGTCATCAGTGTCAAATAGAAGTGTAAACCACTGCTGAATGATCCAGCCACACTAAATTGGGAAGAAATTCAGCTCCAGGGACATCATTCTCTTGCATCCTACATGATGAGGCCCTATTGCCTAAACCTTGAGGTCTGTGCCACATGGAAGCTCCCCTCTTCCCTAACTCTTCCTCCACTTTTTCAGTTTCTCTTTAACTTGTTCCCTGTAGGTGTCCTCAGTGCCCTACTCTTCTCTTGGATATACCTTGGGATGTTCCATGCTTCCCCATCCATCTTCTCAAATATTTGAATCTCAATTCACTTATTTTCTCCTTGTGTTTTGCTGATTTCACTGCATTCATTGTCTAGTGAATGACATGATATTCTCTTCTGCTTAGCTCTATTAGCCTTGCAGAGGGAAGGGATGAGGGCAGGTATAGCATAGGGGTGGGGAGAGAAACCACAAGGGGTTTTTACTCTGGCAGTTGACTTTCTTCTCGAGCCTGAAATTGGGGCCTCTTTATCAGAGAATTGATTTATTTCTTCCACATTAAATGAGGAATTAATATTTTAATGTTAATTACTAATATTTTAAATATTAATTAGAATATTGAAAATGTTTCTTCCTAATATTTCTCAGGAGTGACTTGGCTTTATTATGCTAAGGGAGCATCTCCTCTGGCTTATTTTATAAAGCACTCTTATACATAAGCTCTTAATGATCACTCCTAAATTACTTCTCTTGAATCTCTAGGTTTAGTCCATGGCCATAAGAGGAAGGATAGGAGTGGAAACTAGGAAGAATGACCTATAATCTGGTAATACAGATATTTTCCAGGAAGGAGGTAGCATTTGAACTGGGTTTTAAAGAATAAGATGTATGGTTAATAAGAATAGAGGTAAGGCGGGAGGGTTCTGGGGCTGAGGGACCAGTTGGGTATAAACCATGGAGGCATAACATTTTACATTATGTGCAAGAAAAGTTATCCTTGAAACACCAAATTGTATTTAGACAATTTGGTGATTGTGTCCTTAAATCTTCCCTTTTAATCCTATACAAAATACTTCCTTGTGAACATAGTTTTAACTGAGCAGTGTTCCCCCAATCTTATTTTTATTCCTTGACTTGATTTTGTAGATAGGAATGACAAATGAAATTGGGTTTAATTACATTAATTCCAGTTTAAAAATAAATGGGTGATGACGTCATATTGTGAATCAAAATCTTAGAGTGGAGATAGGGGTTCGTGGGTGGAAGTACAAAGTAATTTTTGCTGTGGAGAATTCTGGCTAATAAAGGATATTTGATTTTAGTTATGTCTTAATTCTTCATGTGCCAAATTAAAGTTCCAGGCTAAGAAATTAATTTCATATCCTGATGATTTCCCCTAAGTATCAATCATTATATAGTAATTCTCTTAAAGTCTGCGAATATAAAACTACAAGTCATCCAAATGCTACATATTAAAATCTGATTGTGCTTCTTTACTGTCTTTTATTGCTTCTCATCCATCTCTCTTACCTATCAAATACTTTACTGCTAAATGAAATGAAAGGAGCTAATAGACACCTTGCTTATCCATTTCAATGAAAAATTGGTTAAAATTTGGAAAATTTTGGAATGGAAATGGAAATGGAAAATTTGTTTCAAACTTTGGTTAGGTTTCAGGATGGTTGAAAATGTGTTCTTTTGGCCTGCCTTTTCATGATAATAAAACATTTGAAAGAAATGCACCTAAAATAAAAGAGGACACTTCCTTAGCTCAGAATAGTTTCTTGGTTCCACATTTTGTGCCTGAAGCATCTAGTTAGAGGAGATGCTAGAAATAATGTGAAGCCTGTAGGTGGTTGCAGCCAAAGACTGTCAAGTATGGCCTTAATGTTGTCCGAGATCTTCAAAGGAAATTTTATCAAATTATGACAGGGGTCATTTGTTATTCTCTTGACCTTCTAGCTTAAATCTTATAAAAATAAGTTTTTATCCTAGCTTTATTGCAATTACATTAAATGCCTGATCCATCAAATATTAAATCTAGAAGGGATTGTAGACATCATTTAGTCCATCTTTGTTTTACTCATGGGACTGGCTTAGAGAGTTGGAAGTGAATTCTGATTGCATTTTGAGGAATGGATTTAAAAGTTAGGAAAGAAATTATTTTAAGTTACTTTTGGTGTGAAGCACAGTTCTCCAGAGAAGCTTAGATTTGAAGTCAAAAGACCAGTGAGTAGACCTACAGACTAAGGAAGTCTAAAGGAACATCACCAAAACTAGTGAAAGTTAAATTTCAACTTAGGACATGGCTTTAGAGGTGTAAGGTTGGGTAGTGGATATGCTAACATGGATGGCTTCATGGGGTGGCTGGGAGAAAATGGCCAACTATAGTAAATGGGACAAGGGTAAATGTTTTCAGAAATCTTTTTATTTTCTTACTAATATGCTCCAATACTGAAATTTAAGAATGTTCAAATTAAAAAAAAAAGATGGCCATATTCAGGTGTGATTTATTTAATGACATTGGCTTGTTTCCCTCCCAAATTGGTTGTAAAACAAATTTCAGATCATGAAGTTGTTTTCACCATGACTCCCATAATGGATTGGAAATATTCTCTCAGGGAAACATTTTGGTCTCAACATGAAATGCAAAACAAAGCAAAACTCTATACATAAAATATTTGATTGCCTTTTGGAAACTTATATAGAACTAAAATAATGTGAAATGTTAATGACTTTGAGTCTCAAAATGCAAATACCCTGTCAGAAATTCTACCCTCATGGGACTGAAGTTATTTGAAGGAAATACTCCTTCAAATGATCTTTCCTGTAAAGGCAGTCCTTAGTGACAGGACAGTGTAAAGGAATGTTGCTACATAACAGATGTAAATGTAGTAGCTTAAAACACTATCTGTTCCTTATCTCACAGTTCTATGGTTAGAAGTGGGAAGAGCTTCTGCTCAGGGTTTCACAAGGCCAAAATCAAAGTGTTGGCTATGCTAGGCTCCTATCTGGAGGCTCTGGAGAAGAATTTGGTTCTAATTTAATTCACATTGTTGGCAGAATCTAGTTCCTGTAGGTCCTTGCTGGCTGTCAGCCATGGGCCATTCCCTATTCTTAGAGGCCATTTGTGTTCCTTCTCACACGGTCCTCATAGCCACAAGGGTATATCAAGTCCTTCTCACACTTCGACTCTTTCTCTAATTTCACCTTTTGTCATCATGCAGAGAAAACTCTCCACTTTTAAAGGGCTCTTATGATTAGATTGAGCCCACTAGGTTAATTTCCCTTTTGCTTTATAAGTTCCCATAATTATGAGTGACCTTACTATTTTCATGGGTTCCACCCACACTCAAACAAGGGAAGATAACAGAAGACTGTGGGTCATTTGAGACCATACTTTTTTTTTTCTAATGTTTATTTATTTATTTTTGGGAGACAGAGAGAGAGCAGGGGAGAAGCAGAGAGAGACGGAGAAAGAGCGAGAATCCCAGTCAGGTTCCACACTCAGTACTGAGCCTGATGAGGTAGGTGCTCAATCCCATGACAGTGAGATCATGATCTGAGCTGAAATTAAGAGTCAGATGCTTAACTGACCTAGCCACCCAGGCACCCCAGGAGGCCATTCTTAGAGTTCTGTCCACCCCAAGGTATAGGCTTGGATGTCTGTAACCCAAATAAATATTTTACTTTAAAATCCCAAGGCTTGAACTAAGACTTGGATAAATGTTAGTTTCTGTATTGTTCTATAGCTAAGGCATTTTCAGTAGATCCAACTTAAAACAGTTTTAAGCTTTTAGATTTGGGGCCCAATTTAATTTTTAGTTTAGTATACATTGCGTTCTGACTATGAATGGCCTATAGTCATATGTAAAATAGACACATAGATACATAGTACATAAAGAATATAAGTGAGTACTGTTAATGTTTTTGCCGTATTTTATTTTTCTGTGTACATGTGTGTGTCATATATTTAATTTTCAGTTATATTTATGGTCACACTCTGTATTCTTGCATCTTTAGTTTTCATTATTTTTATATCATAACCATGCCTCATAACATTTAACACTTTTCATAGGCATGCTAATAGTTGTATAATAAATGATGCTTGTTAATCTGTTTTATTTGTACCTTTCTTGATCTAAACCAATAATGAAAACGAAAACAAACAAACAAAAAATAAACCAATACTTACGCTCCATGAAATGGAAAATACCCATTATATTTAAATTATTCATGCTCCTAAATTATTATTTACTCAACAGTGAATTTTTACATAGTAAGTTTTCTTTCAGTGGATGTATACAACTTTTTTTTGTCAAGCACACATATGTACAGAAGATAGGCAATTCCCAGGTAAAGATTTAAACTTTTTCCTTTCATGATTTATTATTATTTTTTCCTTTAGAATGTGGTTAGAAATTTAGTCAATCTTTGATCTGCCCTTGAATAAAACAGATCCATTAACTAATAGCACACTGAAAGATGTGGTTTAAAGTAATCTCTATTTCTATTGCAAACAGAAAAGAAATAGAGTCTAGAACAAAATTAATTGCTCTGTATCAAGTTGCATTGTCATTTAAAGAAAATTTATCTTTGTATTAATATGAGTGTATTATCCATTATTTGAAAATTTCAGGTATATTTCAGTTTCAGTATTAATGGAGTTTTTGTTGTCAAGTTGACTATTGTTTGTTATTTGTTGAATCTTAACTTTATTAACTTTGAATGACTGCATTTTGGTGGAAAAGACTTACTTTTATAATATCCATGGACTTTTTTTTTTAAAAAGGATTTCTTGTGTCCCACATTTAATTTTGAAAATACTGTAATAATATGGTTAATATTATTATTTCATTAAACTGTTAATGTTGCAAATTTGAAAGTTTAAGCATCCTATAGCTGATCAGAAAATTTTGTGGAATCACAATTTTGATTGGACTGCCTACTATTAGGAATTTTCACTTCAGATTCCACTTGCTCTGATCTTAAGCTACTTAAATCAGTGTATAAGGGAACACAAATATCCAGTTCACAATGACCTCACTCCCCAGTACAGATTTCCAATGAAGAAGAAGGAGAATGTTGTGTTTCTTTTATATCTATCATCTAATTGCTTTAGATTCTGCAAAGGTTCTGTTTTGTCCAGGTGGCTATTTGGAAGCATACTGTGCTTTCAGAATCTCTTGAAATATTTACAGATGATGAATCTGCAGCCGACACATTCAATAAATAGCACCTGCAGAACTTAGACTTTGTCTAAATTTGGGAGTCAAAACTGCAGACTGGTAGTTTGGCTAGGTCTAGGGAATATGACTTTTGAAGAGAATTTCAGAAATTTGACACAAAAGCTTGAATTACGTTTATAACCTCCCTGCTAGATTTCTTTTTATCCAGTGTATTTTGTCATTTTCGTACAGTTATTTTTTAAACCCTAACATGTCAGGTTACCAATGTTTTTCATAACTAAGAGAGTTTTGCAAATGTTACAGATTTGTAGAACTGTACCTTTAAGTTAACATGGGCCTGAAAGTAGTGTTCCCTTGTATTTATTACCTAGCAGGGTCTGTCTTTGTCTTTCCACGCATCATCTATCCAGCGGTATGCTGGTAAATGTTCAATATCTGGCTCACCAAAAATAATAAAATAAAAGACCTCATTTGTAGCATTTGCTGATTTCCATGTAAATACTTCCTCCATGGCCAATTTCAAGGTACCAAAGATTTAACTGCCAGCTTGCAAAATTTCTGAAAATTTAATGATCAGATGATGAGCTGGTATAACAAACTAGCATAACCCTGAACTAGTGTTAAGTCTGCTACAGTACTCCACTGCCTGAATCTCTGTTACCTCCTGACATTCACTTGCCTGTCTCAGGCGTTCACAGTTCAAGATTTTTCATCTTTGTTTGTATATATCTTGGCATTTTTTCATATATATATATATGTATATATATTTTTTTCATATATATATGAAAAATATATATTTCACACATATATATGTATATATACATTTTTCATATATATATGTGTATATATATATATGTATATAAATATATATATTTGCGTTAGGTTCATGGAAAAGCATTTGATTCACCTGGGCTCCCAGAGATACTTGATTGTATTGCAAGAAACCTCTTCAGGAACAATGGGGGATCTCAGTGATTATCAAAGTCACTGCTAATGTTTAGAACAGTGAAAATATGAGCCCCTTTATATTCTCTTAGAAAGATTAAAAAAAGTTATTCTTGGTGTACTCGTAATTCTGATGCTTAAGTTGTGCTTTCACTATGATTATCTCGTTTCTTTTCATCAGCTAAAATTCAAAGTGGATTTTTGGGGTGTATTTAGTATAATTGGAGAAACTAGAAGTCATGCTGGCATGAAAAATTTTAGAAATTTTGTTTCCTTATTTCCAGAAACAGTTGCCTATACATCAGAATTGGATTGATTCTTGGTAATTGAAACATGAAATAGTCTTTGTTAATTTCTTTATTCTCTAGGCATGATTATAGAGTCATCAATTCAAGCCAAGGCAAAGGTATTCTAATTAAATCTGGGGGAATAATTAGATTGAATTGTGATTCAGTTAGTAAAGGTTAGAAACAGATGGAGCTTGAATAGAAACCAAATTTAATCATGTGGGAGATTGAAGTTGTCAATATGTATGTGATATTCTTAAACTTAGTATACATTTCACATATTTTAAACTCACAAAAATGGATAGCCATTTTTTAAACTGCTTTATTATGGTATAATTGACATGCAATAAAGTACATATATTTAAAGTGTAAAATGTGATACAACCCATCACCTCCCCTTCTGTCCTCAGACAACCACTGAGGTTTGAATATTCTCAAATTTTATATAATCATATCACATGGTGTATAGTCTTTTTGCCTGCATTCCTTTACTCAACATAGTAATTTTGAAATTGGCTCTTTTTTTTTTTTTTGGTGTGTGTGTTTGTGTATCATAGTTCATCACTTTTTATTACTAAGTGGTACTTCATTATATGGATATGCCAGTTTGCTTATTCATTCACTTGTTGATGGACATTTGGAGACTCTCCATATCTGGCTATTACAAAAACTACTAGTATGAAATTTTGTAGATAGTTTCAGGAATGGAATGGTTAGGTCATATGATAGGTATGACAGGTATGTTGAACTGTTGACAATTGTTTTTCAAAGTGGCTGTACTATTTTACCTTCTGACCACCAGAGTGTAGGAGTTCCCATTGTTCCAAATCCTTACTAACACTTGGTATGGTCAGTCTTTAATTTTAGCCATTCAAATAGATGTTTAATGGAAACTCACTTTGGTTTTAATTTGCATTTTCCTAAGAACTGTTGATGTTGAACATCTTTTTGTGTGCTTATTTGCCATCCTTATATCTTCTTTGGTGAAGTGTCTGTTAAAATATTTTGAATCCCTCTCCCCTTTTTTTTTAGTTTTGGATTTTTTTTCTTATTATTGAGTTTTGAGAATTGTTAATATGTTCTGGATAGAACTCCTTTATCAGATATGTAATTTGCAAATATTTCCTTACAGTTTGTGGCTTGTCTTTTCATTCTTTCAGCAGTGTCTTTCAGAGCAGAAATCCCTAATTTTGAAGAAGCTTAATTTATCAGGTTTTTTTAATGGCTCATGATTTTGGTGAAGTATTCAATAAATCTTTGCCTAAAAACCTGTTTGGATTTTGATTGGAATTGCATTCAATCTTTAGAAAAATTTGGGGAGAATTGGTATCTTAAAATTATTAACTTTTTAGACCCATGATTATGGTATTTATTCAGATCTTTAAAAATTTCCCTCAGCAGTGTTTTATAGTTTTCAGTGAATAGGTCTTAAATGTCTTCTGTCAAATTTGCCCGTAAGTATTTCATAATTTTGAAGTTTTGTAAGTAGTAGTTAAAAGAGCAAAAGAAATAGTTTCTGATTATTCATTACTAGTATATGAAGATACAATGGGTTTTGTGTATTGTCTTATATTCTGTAACCTTGCTGAACACATTGATTAGATCTATGATTTTTTTTTGTAGCTGCTATTGAATTGTCTATATATAATGAATTTTTGTCTGTGAATAAAGAGAGCTTTACTATTTCCTTTATAGTCTAGATGCCTTTTATTTCATTTTATTGCCTAATTGTACTGGCTAAAAATTTCTGTACAATGTTTAAGAGAGAGCAATCATCCTTGCATTGTCCCCGATTTTAGATGGAAAGCTTTAAAAGTCTTGCACCTAGTCTTCTGAGAATTTTTAATCAGGGGTGGATGTTGATTTTATCATACACTTTTTCTGCATCTATGAGAAACCACTATATTAGATATTAGAAACTACTAATATCATGAATTACATTGATTGGTTTTGAAAGATTAAACCAACTTTGCATTCTGGAGATAAACCATAAGTCATGAATCTGAGTCATGATATATTATCCATTTTATATATTGTTGGATTTAATTTGTCTAAACTTTAAGAACTTTTGTAGCTGTGTTTATGAAGGATATTGGTAGATAGTTTTGCTTTCTTGTAATATCTTTGGCTGGCTGTTCTATGAGAATAATGCTGGCATTAAAGGATGAGTTGGGAAGTATTCCTTGGCCTTCAGTTTTCTCGAAGAGTTTGTAGAATTGACAACATTTGTTTCTTAAATACTACTTAGAATTCACTAGTGAAGTTATCTGGGTCTGGAGTATTTTTTTACTTATGGGAAAGTTTTTAATTACAAATTCAATTGCTTTAATATATAGAGCTATTCAGTTTCTTTCTTTCTTTTTCAGTGAGATTTTGTAGTTTATGTCCTAAAGGAATTTGTGTGTTTTATCTAAGTTGTTAAATTTATAGGCATAAAGTTGTGCATAATATTTCCTTTATGCTTTTAAATAACTGAGGAATCTATAGTAATGTCACCTCTCTCATTCCTAATACTGGTATTTTGTTTCTTTTCTTTTTTTCTGATCAACCTGGATAGAGGTTTATCAATTTTATCAATCTTCTTTAAAAACCAACTTGTAATTTCATTGATTTTTCTCTATTATTTTTCTGTGTTGTATTTCATTGATTTCTACTCTGATCATTCTTATCTCTTTCTTACTTTGGTTTTAATTTTCTCTTCTTTTTCTAACTTCTTAACCTGAGATAACTGACTTTATACCTTTATTTTCTAATATAGTAATTTAGTGTTAGGAATTTCCATCCAAATACTATTTTAGTTGAATTCCACAAATTTTGATATATGTTTTCATTTTCATTTACTTTAAAATACTCTATGATTTAGTTTTTCATTGTTTTCTATTCTATTCTTCCCTATTCCCCTCCTTCCTATTTGTATTTTATTTCCACATGTTTGGGGATTTTCCCAATATCTTTCTGTTATTGATATCTAATTTAGTCCATTGTAGAATACTGGAGTTGCAAAGTGATTTAACCATCACAATTATAGTATTAGAGTGTTCTGAATTTAACTATATATTTATTTTTATACTTTTTTTGGAGTTTTATACTTTAATGCATTTTTATGTTACTAATTACCATCCTTTTGTTTCAGCTTGAGGAACTCCCTTTAAAATTTCTTGTAAGGCAAGTCTAGTGGGGTTGAACTCCTTTAGCTTTAGTTTATTCTGGAAACTCTCTCAATTTTGAAGGACAGATTTGCTGTGTAGCATATTCTTAGTTTTTCTTTCAGCACTTGGAGTATATCACTCCACTTTCTTCTGGCCTGCTGAAAAATCTGCTGATTTTCTCATGGGAGTTCCCTTGTACATAATAAGTTGCTCTCTCTTACAGGTTTTAAGTTTCTCTTTGTCTATAACTTTTGACAGTTTATTTGTGTTTCTCCATTGGGTCGCTTCAGATTCATATTTTTTAGTACTTTTTGGGCTTCCTGGATCTGGATGCCTTTCTTTTCCCTCATTAGTGAGGTTTCTAGCTATTATTTCTTTGCACAAGTTTTATGTCTCTTTCTCTCTCTCCTCTTCTCTAGGACCTCTGTGATACATGTATTGGTCTACTTGTTGGTGTCCTATAAGTCCATTAAGCTATCTTTACTCTTTTCATTCTTTTTTTTTTCTTTTTTGCTCTTATGATTGGATGAATTCCTCTGCCCTGACTTTGAGTTTTCTCATCCTTTCTCCCACTTGATCTAGTCTGTTGTTGAAACCCTCTATTTTTTTCCCCTTCAGTTCAGTTATTGTATTCTTTAGTACTTTGATTTCTGTTTGATATTTAAAAAAATTATTTATTTAAATTCAAGGTAGTTAACATACAGTGTAGTATTGGTTTCAGGAGTAGAATTTTGTGAGTCATCACTTGGATTTAACACCCAGTGTTCATCCCAACAAGTGCCCTCCTTAGTGTCTATCACCCATTTATCCCATCCCCTCATCCACCTTCCCTCCAGCAACCCTCAGTTTGTTCTCTGTATTTAAGAGTCTCTTATGGTTTCCCTTGTTTGGTACTTTTTACATTTTTTATTTCTTTGTTAAAATTTTCAGTTTGTTCATGCATTATTCCCTTGACCTCTGTGAGGATCTTTGACAGATAAATCACTTATTTCTGTTTCATTAAGATCAATTTTTGAAGATGTATCTTATTCTTTTGTTTGGAACATATTCCCTTGTTTCTTCTTTTTCTTTTACTACCTGTGTTGATTTCTGTGCATTAGATAAAACAGCCACCTCTTCCAGTCTTGACAGGCTCACCTCATGTAGGAGATGAAGCTTGTCAATGAGCCTGGACTGAGCTCCTGGTTGCCTCTCACACCTTGTGATTTTCTAAGCTACTCTCTTTGTTCTTGTTTGCTTCCAGTAGGTGAAGGTGTGCCAACACCTGTCAGTGTCCCAAAGGTATGGGGAATGCCCATATGTGTCTTCAGGCCCTCAGAGGACTACTAATTACCTGCCCCTTCACCTTCCTGACCAGGCTAATTGGAGAGCCTGTATGCAATAGCTGGGAATGTCAGGGAATTATATATGCCATTGAGCTTTTATCAGGGAGAACTTGTAAGGTGGGTATTTTGGCCAGCACTCTGTGCTGAGCCAAAAGGAATAATCACTGGGAGAGCTTATGTTTCCATATAGAACAACTTCTTTGATTGTGTGATCACAAGGGGCTTGTGAATGCTGAGCCCCTTCAGCTTCTAGAGATAGGTGGTTTGGGAGCTAGTCCCTTGGGTGGTAGCTGTAACAATTGGTGTGCTAGACTTGTGAACAAACTCCTTCAAGAGAAGCTGGAGACTTAGTTTTACTGTTTGAGTGAGCTCATGGAGACAGGCGGGATGTGCCCATCAGCTCTTTCAGGCTTCCAGAAGGATCATGGTCACTTCCCTTATGCAGGCTGATTTGACATTGTAACCTTAGGCAGCAATGGGAAAATTTGCAGTCAAATCTCTTCCAGAGAGAAACTGGGAGGGGACATTTTTGCATGCTCCTTCTGCACTGTGCCTGGGAGGTGGGGATAGCTGTAAGAAGTGCCTCTGTGCCCATTGGGAAACTGCTTGTTTTATTTAATATGGTTCCCTTGGACTTGTAAAGACTGACCTTTGTGGGCTAGCTGAGCTAGGTGATTTGAGGGCCCATCCCTTGGGTTGAAGCTGCAAAAGTTATTGGGCTTGATATGTGGATAAGCTTCTTGCAGGGAGGTATTGTGACTTGGTTTTTATTTTTGGGGCAAGCCAGATGGAAAAGGCAAGGGAAGTGTCTGCTGGCTCTTTGGGGCTCTGGGAAGGATTACAGTCAGCACTTAGATGCCAGCTAATCAGAAGTCAGATCCCCAACAGTAAGGAATGTAGTCAAACCCCTCAAGAAAAAATGGGAGATGGGCAGTTTTGTAAGTTCGCTCTGATCTGAGCCTGGGAATGATAGCCATGGAACATGCCTGTGTGCCCACTTAACAACTACTACTTTGTTTGCTACTACTTTGTTTGTGAGACTCATGAATGCAAACTCTGTTGGCTTTCAGAGCTAGATAATTTGGGTGGAATTCTTAAAAGTTGGGGTGCTATATGTATGGTCCAAACCATTCACTCCTCAGAACTGGGGAATTGGAGATTCCTTCCCAATTGTCATATGCTGAGCCAGGGATGGTATTTATGGCAAGAGTTTGTCTCAGCCTTTACCACCCATTTTTGTGTGAGTATTTTCTCAGTTGCTCATTGCATAGGAGTCAGTTAATTAATTGTTTCTGGATTTCTCTCAGAGGGAGTTGTTCCTCGTGTAGCTGCATATTCAGTGCTTCTGTAGGAGGAGAGAAGTTCTGGAGACTCCTATGTTGCCATCTTGGTGATGTCTTAGTCTAAAGTACTTTCTTAATGTCTTGTTCTGCAAGATGTTCCTAACACTGGGAGAAATTATGTGAACATGAAGGCAGAGATTGGAGTGATGCCTCTACAAGCCAAGGAATGCCAAAGATTTACTGCAAACCACCAGAAGCTAAGTGACAGGCATGGGACAGATTTTCCTTCATAGCCTTGGAAAAAAACCAACCCTGCTAACACCTTGATCTTGATTTTCCAGCCTCCAGAACTGTGAGGCAATAAACTCCTGTTGTTTAAACCAGTTGCCCTGTGGTGCTATATTATGGCAGTACTAACAAACTGATAAAGAACCCAACATCAGGGTACTGGGTGTGGTTGTTGCTACTGGGGTGTCATTGCTCCTAGGCCCTCTAAGTGTACAAGTGAGGTAATGTATGCATGGGTACTAACCTATGTGTACATGAATATCTGTGATTGTGTCTGTATCACTTTTGTTGTTGAAAGATATTTTCAGTGGGCAAAAATTTTATATTGACAATTTTAGGACTTGAAAGATATGGCTTAGTCTCTTCTGGCTTGCACTGTTTCAGAGAGGAAATTGTTGTAATCTTTATCTTGGTTCCTCTGTACATAATGTTTTTTTTCTCTGCATTTAAGATTTCCTCTTTGTCACTGGTTTTAAGCAATTTTATTATGATGTGCTTAATATTTTCTTCTTTATCTTTTTTTTCATTTTTGATATTTGACATTTGTTGTGCTTCTATAGTTTTCATCAAATGTAGAATCATTTCAGCTATTATTTCTTCAAATTTTTTCCCCTTTACACTTCTCTTCTCTTTAAGGGACTCCAGCTCTAAGTATGTAAGACTACTTGAAGTTGTATATTATTATGTCTTCAAGTTGACTAATATTTTCTTTTGCAATGTCTATTCTGCAATAATCACATACAAATATTTTTTTTTAATTAAGATACTTTAGTTTTCAGTTCTAGAAGTTTAATTTGGGTCTTTTAATTGTCTTTATGTGGTTAATTAATTTGTGTGATCTTTTTCTAGCTTTTTGGGCATAAAATAATTATTATAATATTCTTATCTATTAATTCTATTACTTTATTCCTCATTCTATTCTATTATAATATGATTCTATGTCATTTCTAGGTTGGTTTTGACTGGCTAATTTTTTTTCTTCCTCATTATGGTTCATGTTTCCCTTCTTCTTTGCATGCCTCATAGTTTTTGATTGCATGCTACCCATTGTGAATTTTACCTTGTTGGATGCTGGATGCTTTTGTATTCCTCTAAATAGGTTTGCACTTTGTTTTGCTATGCCATTAAGTTACTTGAAGTCAGTACCACAGTCATATTTTTGAATGTGACTAGATGGGATCAGAGCAGTGTTTAGTCTTGGTGTAAGTTTTCTCCACTATTTGAGGCAAAATCCTTTGAAGTTTTCCACCCGATATCCTGTAAATGAGTAGATTTTTTTCTCTCTTAGCCTGTGGACACAGGAATTATTCCCAGTTCTGTATTTTATGTACTGTTACTTCTTATCCTTTCAGTTGATTATTTCGGCTGCGTCAGATAGTTTCCTCACATGCATGATCAGTACTCAGCTGAAGACTAGGAGAGGAATCTTCTTCAGAGAAGAGCCTCTGAAGATTTCTGGGGACGTACCCCTGTGCAGTTCTTTCCTTCTCTGACCTGCAAATTCTATTCACTTTGTCCTCCCCAATCTTCCAGCTCCATCTTAAGTCTGAATGACTGTTGGGCTCTGCCTTGGCTCCTCCTTTTGTAACATTCCCTAAAAACTCTCTTCAGACAGTAATCTGGGCAATGCTAAAACTCCTCTTGTTTGTTTCCTATCTCTTAGGAATTACTGTTTTTTCCCTCATGTTTTGACACCTTTGTTTCATATAACTTTCTCTTTTTTTTACGTTTTTCTTTTTTCATGTGGAAGATAAATCTGGTCTCTTCATTCTGGCTAGGAGTGGAAAATTGCTAGTTAACTTTTGATCTAATTTGCTACCCACAACATCTTCCTTGCCCCTGTTGTCCCAAAGATCCTGTTGCACTAGAACCATTTCTTCACTGTGGTAACCAGACTCCAAGATAATCTCTAATGATCCCCACCTTCTGATATTCACACTCTTGTGAATTCACACTGTGTTTCATTTGGTGAGTGTGACCAGTAGCATATGACAGAAGGAATGGTAAATCTAAGATTAAGTTACAAAACACTGAAGCTTCCATCCTAGTTATCTTGTTGCTTGACCACTCTCCATTCCCCAAATCACTTATTTTGGAGGAAGCCATATTGTGAGCAGTTCGATGGAGAAGCCTATACTGCAAAGAAGTAGCCTCCTGCCAATAGCCACTTGAGTGAAACTGAAAGTGTAATCTCTAGCCACAGCTGAACCTTGAGATGATTATAACCCTGACAGATAGCTGGATTAGAGCTAAATGAAATTAGAGCTAAATTTAGCTGGATTACAGCTAAATTTGAGCTGTATTCACCTCGCTAACATATTCCTGGTTTCCTGATCCTTGGAAATCTGTGATATAATTAATGTTTGTTGCTTTAAGTATCAAAGTTTGGGGGCAATTAGTTACACAGCAATAGATAATTAATGCATTGATTCAAGAAACACATATGTGCAAGTTGTTGGATGCTCACCATGTCTGTGGATGAAGTCTAATTTCTCATCCATAACACCAGAAGTTCTTTATTATATGCCTTCTACCCCTTCAACCTTTTCTTTCACTTTGCTAGATCATCAAAGCTTTGGTTCACTCATCATAACTTGCTGCCATTCTTGAAATATATCATGTGATTTTTGTGTTTGTGTATGTTCTTTCCTTTATTTTTATTCTCTTGTTTATTTGCTAAACTCTTGTTCATCCTTAAAGACTCAGATCAACATCACGTCATTCTTGACCTTGCCAGGATAATTTGCACATTTTCCTACTGCTTGAGTCCCGTTTCAAGTCACTAAGCCCTATAGTCTTCCTAACACTCTTCATATCAAAATATGTACAAAGCACATATTAACCCTGCATTGCCTTAGATACTCACCATACTTGATACATTCTGTTAGAGCATGTGTGACACACTTTATTTTTGTTTATTTCTTTTGTGCCCTTCTTTTATTAGACTGTAATTCCTATGAAAGAAAGTATTGTAGATTTCTCATTCTTTGTGATTTCAAAGCATGGTGCTTAGTATATAGTAGGGACCTAATAAATGTTGGTTGAATAAATTTCTTCTTAGCTTTGTTATTTCTTTTGGGATCAAATATTTGTTATATGCGATATAGTTTTGTTTTTAAAAAAGTAATCAGTTTTTGGCACAAAAACAGACACATAGACCAATGGAATAGAATAGAGACTCCAGAATTGGACCCACAAAAGTATGGCCAACTAATCTTTGACAAAGCAGGAAAGAATATCCAATGGATAAAAGACAGTCTCTTTAACAAATGGTGTTGGGAGAACTGGACAGCAACATGCTGAAGAATGAAACTAGACCATTTTCTTACATCTTTTACAAAAATAAACTCAAAATGGATAAGGGACCTGAATGTGAGACAGGAAACCATAAAAACCCTAGAGGAGAAAGCAGGAAAAAAACCTCTCTGACCTCAGCCACAGCAATTTCTTACTTGACACATCTCCAAAGGCAAGGGAATTAAAAGCAAAAGTGAACTATTGGGACCTCATGAAGATAAAAACCTTCTGCACTGCAAAGGAAACGATCAACAAAACTAAAAGGCAACTGAGGGAGTGGGAAAAGATATTTGCAAATGACATATCGGGCAAAGGGCTAGTATCGAGAATCTATAAAGAACTCACCAAACTCCACACCCAAAAAACAAATAATCCAGTGAAGAAATGGGCAGAAAATATGAATAGACACTTCTCTAAAGAAGACATCCGGATGGCCAACAGGCACATGAAAAGATGCTGAACGTCACTCCTCATCAGGGAAATACAAATCAAAACCACACTGAGATAGCACCTCACACCAGTCAGAGTGGCTAAACTGCACAAATCAGGAGACTATAGATGCTGGTGAGGATGTGGAGAAACGGGAACCCTCTTGCACTGTTGGTGGGAATGCAAACTCATGCAGCCACTCTGGAAAAGTGTGGAGGTTCTTCAAAAAATTAAAAATAGATCTACTGTATCACCCAGCAATAGCACTGCTAGGAATTTACCCAAGGGATACAGAAGTGCTAATGCATAGGGGCACTTGTACCCCAATGTTTATAGCAGCACTTTCAACAATAGCCAAATTATGGAAACAGCCTAAATGTCCATCAACTGATGAATGGATAAAGAAGTTGTGGTTTATATACACAATGGAATACTACTTGGCAATGAGAAAGAATGAAATCTGGCCTTTTGTAGCAACGTGGATGGAACTGGAGAGTGTTATGCTAAGTGAAATAAGTCATACAGAGAAAGACATATACCATATGTTTTCATTCTTATGTGGATCCTGAGAAACTTAACAGAAGACCATGGAGGAGGGGAAGGAAAAGAAAAAAAGTTAGAGAGGGAGGGAGCCAAACCATAAGAGATTCTTAAAAACTGAGAATAAACTGAGGGTTGATGGTGGTGGGAGGGAGGGGTAGTGGGTGATGGGCATTGAGGAGGGCACTTGTTGGGATGACCACTGTGTGTTGTATGGAAACCAATTTGACAATAAATTTCATATAAAAAAAGTAATCAGTTTTTCATTTAAAACTTTCTTCTTAATTTGTAATTTAATTGCAGTATTGTCAAAGTGTGTAGCCTATATACTTTATTCTTTTACAAATCTATTGAGTTTTTCTCTGAAGCTGACACTGGAATTAAAAACTAACAAATTTTGCCAAGTTTTCTAAATACCATTTATTTTTATAAAAATACTAGAGATATTTGAAAGTATACTGTATTTATTTTATTAATTTAATTTAATTTAATTTAATTTAATTTAATTTAATTTAATTTATTATTTTTTATGTTAGAGAGAGAGAGCAGCAGAGAGGGAGACAGAGAATCCAAAGCAGGTTCTAGGCTCTGAGCTGTCAGCACAGAGCCTGATGTTGGGCTTGAACTCATGAACTGTGAGATCATGACATGAACTCAAGTTGGACTAGGTGAACTTGACTGAGCCACCCAGCCACCCTGAGAGAGAGAGAGACTCTTAAGCAGGCTACACACTCAATGTGGAGCCTAACTTAGGGCTTAATGTTGGGCTTGATGCTGGGCTCAATCCCATAACCCTCGGATCATGACCTGAGCTGAACTCGAGTCAGATGCTTAACTGACTGAGCCACCCAGGTGTCCCTGATACTGTATTTTTTGTAGGAAATATAGCATGTATTTTGTTTAAAATTTTATTAACTGTCCTCCTATATACATTTACTTGTAATGCCATAGACTGATAGGATTGTATCTCCCACTATACTCATGATTGTGTCCATTTTTCCTTGTATTTATGTTAGGCTTTGTTTGATATATTTTAATGCTATTTTACTTAGTGCATGGTGGTTCATGTCTTCTACATTTTTTTATCAATAGGAAATGATCTCTGACCTTATTTATTTCTTGGTTTTTATTTTTTTGGCCTGGAACTCATAGTTTTATGTTAATATGATTGTGGAGTGCATTTAGGCACAATTAACTGCCTGCACTTGAATGGTAGTGAGCCATCTGAACTTGGAAATAATATTGGCTTATGAATGTTAAAATTTAAAATACTCAGAATAGTTCAAACAATGATAGAGAATGTCTTCTTAGAGAATGACTTTTCTAGCTTAAAACATCCTTTTTTTGGTATCTTGAATTCTGATTCATGTTTTATTATTCTGAGTTATTAAACTCAAGTCAGAGTTTATGGAACAGTTATATGGATCAATAATTTGCACTGAAAAAACATGTTTTAATTGTAGTAATGCCTGTTATGTATTACGTTAAGACCACTAGCTGCTTGACTTAGTAACTTAGCAGAGAAACCTAGAGCTGAAATATTAGAAAACCATTGATGATCCATTGGAAATGGAATTGAAGCATCTCTAAATTAGAATGAATATATTGGAAGGGTGCCTGGGTGGCTCAGTCGGTTAAGCATCCGACTTTGGCTCAGGTCATGATCTCACGGTTCGTGGGTTCGAGCCCCGCGTCGGGCTCTGTGCTGACAGCTCGGAGCCTGGAGCCTGCTTCTGATTCTGTGTCTCTCTCCCTCTCTGCCCCTCCCCTGCTCATGCTGTCTCTCTCTGTCTCTCAAAAATAAATAAATGCAAAAAAAAATATAAAAGAATGAATTTACTGGAAAAGATTTTGTGATGGCCACAAAGTTTACTTATTACTTTTAGTGCACCTCACTGTCTTATATGGCAAAGTACATTTGCACCTGATTTAGCAAATGGATTGATGTTTGATTTGGTTGATTTTGTTCACACCTTTGGTTCTGAATTTAAAAATATGTACTCATAAAAATGCAGTGGTCTCCTCTTATATTACTTTATAGTAGTTCTTTAGAGTATTTTTAGTTGTAAAATGCTTTTGATTTAAGGAGAATGGAATAATCTGTTTTTTCTTCTTGTCAATAATTAAGGCTAGCGAATGACGGAAACATCTGTATCTTATTTACCGTTGACCAGTAATTTTTATGAGCACTTTCAAGTGAGAAAAACTTCAATATAGTAAATAGTCATCTTGTGTCCATAGTTTCTCTCACTCCTTTAAAAATACTTCTGTGTAATTTTCCAATAATTTTTAGTCACACTTTGCAGATCAGTTGTTTTTAAAATGTCAGTACTTGCCAAGAATTAACAAACCCAAAACTTGAGAAAGGATTTAGCAGATAGAAAATGATTACATGGTACAAATATATAATAAATAATAATAATGCGGTATCTAGTAATTAGATTGAAAATACCCCAACTCTGAAAGAGTCACGATTCTCAGAAAGAACAGGGGCAAACACCTAAGTAAGTAAATCGTTGACACAAAGTTTATGCATCAAAGCCTATGTATTTTATATTTGACTCTACAGTCTTTAGGCTGTTACTTAGAGTTTGTTTCTGCTTTACTCAAAGCATTAACAAGCATTTCAGAGGCTGATAGAACTATGAATAGTATAAAGAATTAAGAAAAGATAGTGGCTAGCTTGACTGCAAGGGAAGAGATAGAAACCTGTAAATCTAGGTATATAAATTAAAGGAACATCCGTTGGGCACATCTCTTCAGTGTAGGGCAATGTCCTCTGAAAGCATCATTATATTATATAATGTAATCATAATATACTGTTTATATATTCACATATATTATTTATGATATAATCATTTATAAAGTTTACTCTGAAATACAAAGAAGGAATGATAGGGAAAGGAGTAAATAAAACTTTAGCATAATTTGGAAAATTTACCTTTGTGAGTTAGCTTGTTGCACAATTGAGTGTCTAGACAAGTGAGTTGCTGCACACGTGCACGCACATTGTGCTTCTGTGTAATGTGCTCTTGACCCAGATGTCATTCCTTTATACTGTAGTATGCAAACTTCCCTGCTGCTTTCACCCTTTTGGAGCCCGGTCAGGTGGAAACAAACTGGGGTTTGATGACTTTATAAATAGAGATGGGTCGACATATTCTATTAATAGTGGAACTGTCCTAAATCTTTGGCTTGTACTCAGACAAAATGATAACTTGCAGTTTGTAAATACAGACAAATTTAAGGACTGAAATAGCAAATACAGATATACCTTTATGCTTCCAGTTATAGGAGAAACAGGATTTGTTTTATATCTATAATTTGATTTGAAAAATATATATTTCATAGTATAACTCTTTCTCCTCTGTTGATGTTTTATTTTAAGCAATACAAACATCAACATCAAACATCTTAGTATATTTTCTTGAACTACTGGATATGTAACACCACAAACATTTAATTTTGTGCTTGAAAGCTGGAGTGACTGGTTTTTCAAAATTATAGAATAAAATTTCATTAAATTTTAAGAAACATTTAAAAACATAATGGGAAATGCTTTAAAATTATTTTCATATTTGATGTGAAACAACAGTATAAGATGCCATTGTAGTACATTTCACTAATAAAATAAATAAGCTCTCTTATTCAAAGCCTCATTTCAGTTTATTGCAGAATGTGAACAAGTAAGAATTCTAGATCTTTTACCTCCCCATTCCCCCTTATACTTACACACACTTTTAAAACTGAAACCCAGCATTCTTTTGGATTACACTGTATTGGACTGAGGTGTTTTCCTGAATGATTGACATAGTTAATACCTGGCTCTTACTAAGAGTTTAATACATACTTGATTGATTTTTTATCCTATAAATAATTTTTAAAAATGTTTATTTATTTATTTTGAGAGAGAGAAAGAGAGAGCACGTGAGTGGAGGACTGGCTGAGAGAGAGGGAGAGAAAGAATCCCAAGCAGGCTCTGCACTGTCAGCATGGAGCCGGATGCAGGGCTTGATCTCACAGACCTTGAGATCATGACTTGAACCAAAATCAAGAGTCAGATGCTTAGACTGATCCACCCAGGTGCCCCTAGAAATAATTTTTTAATGGGATGGGTAAATATTTGAATAGATTGAAGTATTATCTTAAATCATCAAAGCTGGGGTGTGATGCTTTGAGATCATCTAGTTCAGCTGTCTCATTTTACAGAAGAGAAAACAGACACAGAAGTTGAATAGTTTTCATTATGAAGGCCAGCTAGTAGTTACAGGCAAGACAGAACTAAAATGCAAGGGTCTTGCTGCTTAGCTTCATTTTTTTTTTAAATCCCATGTACAGTTCTCTGGAGTTTCCACATTTATCAGGCTAAAATTTGAAAACCTACCTATAATCATTTATGTATTAGAACTAAGATGAATGATAAATTAAGATGGTGACATGAAGGCCACTTTATGGTGCCATTTAGGTACCGTATCTTTAATTCCATCAAATGAATGCACAGCGATTAAGTTTTCTCATGAACGTTTTGGCAACAATGGAAGGCAATTATGGTTCAGTTCAAGCTATTTTGTTTTCCTAGTTAAATATTCCTTCAGGGGTGCCTGGGTGGCTCAGTCAGTTAAGTGTCTAACTTTGGCTCAGGTCATGATCTCACTGTTACTGAGTTCCAGCCCTGCATCAGGATCTCTGCTGTCAATGTGCCCAGAGCTCATTTTGGATCCTCTGTTCCCCCCCCCCCCCCCCCCCCGCCCTCTGCCCCTCCCGCACTTACTCTCTCTCAAAAATAAGTAAACATTAAAAAAAAAGAAGAAAACTCTAAGTACTCCTTCAAAAGTTCCCTATTGTGTGGTGGCTTACCTTTATGTAGTCAGAAAAATGTAAGGGATTGAATACCCCGAGGGTAATTGTAGCTTTTTCACTTTTACCTCTTCAACTTTTGGGGCTGGCTATATTTGAACTCTTGCTGGTAATTTTAAAGGAAGGATAATGCTTGTATATAAACATGTATATATCTCTAATGATACATCCTCTTTGGTGAGTTTACTATTGATCTGAAAAATTTTAGACTGTCTATGGCAATTTTCTTGACCTAAAAAATTAATATTCCTTCAAATGTGATTATAGTTAGATTAAGTTATACAACTGAAATAAAGCATTAATTTACGTGAACAGATTCCATCCTAAACCTTTTGAAAACATTTGGCTTTTTTCTTTATACTGTAGGTTAGTGTTATGTCCCTAGAAACACTTTTTACAGATAATGGTGAAATCCAAGGAACTGTAAGAATTAATACTTAGTTTGAACATTTTCCCCAACCAATAATATTCATTTTATTTTCCTGTGCATATCACAATTGCTGCAAGATTAGCCTGCCTACTAATTGAGTTACTTATTTAAATCGTGAAATGGCTTCTTAAGAACTTCTTTAATTATTTAGCTATTTAACAGAGCTCAATCTTCCTTTTCTAGAAAACAGTGACGTTAAAACTGTTAGTATGTGATCCTAAGTGCTGGCATTATTTCTAGTTAGTGATAATAACCTAGAATCTCTAGTAATGTTTTCATATTTGTATTTAACTTATTTTCCTTCCCTTTGTGTTACCACAGTTCAGAATTCAGAGACTTGACATGTTGAAATAGGCCATCTTTAACCACTAAAAGCATAGCTTAGCCCCAGACTCATTTATTTTGCATTAGGCAAGTTTGGCACTATCCTTGCATAGATGAATGGCTTTTGACTAAATTGTGTTGCATTCCCTTCAATAGGAAACAGCTTTTTTTTTTTCCTCTCGAGCAAACACTGTCACTTTTATTACCAATCATTAATGGTTAGACATGTAGCTGGCTGTTCTCTTAATGTTACCCTAGTGATTACATATTCATTTACTATATGTGTATAACAAATAGGCCCCATGTCTGATCTACTTGTGATCATTTTCAGATAACAGTGTGCAGCCAGATTGTTTCTGAATCCTGACCCTATGATATTGCTTGTGTGGTGTTATCCTATTTGTTAATTCATTCCTTGATCACATAGCTCTTATGCCGAATACATTTTCATCACACTCTGTAGCAAATTTGTATTATCCTTATAACCCAAAGTTCATATGTCTACCTTAGTCAGAGTCAGTTTGGTAGTGACTACATTAGTATATAGCAATACAGTATCAAGGTTCTTAAACAGGATGGGGGAAGGAAATACTGGGCTATATTTTTAGCTTTTTATATCCCAGAGACTTGGCAAAAGGAGAAGCTATGCCCACTAAATCTGTTCACAGCCAAGTGTTTTTAGAATCTTGGAATTTTCTTTTTTGGAGTTCTTCATACTGTGGATCCATTGGAAAGCTGATAAAACAGATTGCCTGTAAGAGAGTCCATTTAAAAATAGTCTGCAAGAATGCATGCCACCATCTGTGTTATCTTATCTAGAGATTGTATCTCTGTTTCAGATTGACTTCCAAATTATTATGCTTATAAATATTAATTGATGAAAATAAATTAGAAAAAGTATAAAAGTGTGTCTGTGAATATCATATATATATGTATATATATTTGACACATACACAGTTTTGGATAAGAATTTCTTCTGTGTTGGAAGATAAATTCAATTTGAAGTTTCCTTTGAAAAAATTATTCATTAAAGTACACATAAGAGTTTAAAAAATATTCTCTTTTGTGATAGCAGTTTTGTAAGTCATAGGTCAATGATGGAGACACATCAACCATAGCATCCTTAGTGACTCACAGAAGCACTTAGAAATGCATTTCCTTCTGGATGATGTATGAATTTGTACATGATATACAGCTACCATCTCTCATGACATGAGAATAGAGGGAGAAATTATTTATTAGGCAAAGAAGAAAAAGTAAGGCTGATGTGGCATAAAGGAAAAAACTTTTCTTGACCAAAATAACATTTGAAGGAAAACAGATAAATATGATTACATTCGGCTCAAGATGCTGTTCTAGTAAAAGTGAATAATGTTTCTCTTTTAAAATGCCCCCTTTTGGGGGCACCTGGGTGGCACAGGCGGTTAAGCATCTGACTCTTGATTTTGACTTGGGTTGTGATCTCATGGTTGTGGGATTGAGCCCCACGTTGGGCTCCACACTATGTGTGGAGCATGCTTGGGATTCTCTCTCTCTCTCTCTCTCTCTCCGTCTCTCTCTGTCTCTCTTTCTCTCTCTCTCTCTCTCTCTTTCTCTCTCTTTCTCTTTTTCTCTCTCTCCCTCCCTCCCTCTGCTCCTCTACTCTGCTTGTGCATGCACTCTCCCTCTCTCAAAAAAGGGAAAAAAATAAAATTCCCCCATTTTTTGGTGAGAATTCAGTAGCGATACATCCCAGAAATTCTTCTCTTTGGCTTGATTTATTGACATTGAAGCACCATGCCTGGAGAAAAAACTCTCTGCAAACCTAGTTACTTAGTGCTTATTATGAGTTTTCCCATGTGTTTTTCTAATTAAAATGGTTTTCTTTAGCATAATATTTGTAGGATGGAAATATTTGAAAATGAAGTTGTATAATCTCTTGGTCCTTTTTTACATGGTTTCATTTCCTGCATTGTGCAAAGTAGTTTCAATTGGACAACTTAGGAAAGATGTTCTGGGAACAGTGGAACAGAGCAATCCAGTTTTCTTCAGTTGCTTGGATCAAAACAGTTGAACCACATTAAAGGTCAATTTTTCATTTCTTTATCTTTCCACCTAATATTATAATTTTAATAAACAGTTAGCTTACTGATAATCTTAGCATGGAGTGTAGGAGTCACTGGCTCCCTGTTTGGTGTTGATTCAGTTGTGCCAGGAAAGACTACCCATCCAAAAGAAATATTCCCTACTTGCATTGAATCCTTTTAAAAGGGGAAAAAACTTTTAGTTACATAATTAGAACTGAAGTCTAAGAGACAATATAGCAAATTCAACACACACTAGTGTTAAGGTGACTAGTTAAGTCACCTCTTACATACAGATTTAGAGGGAAAAGATGCACAGAGAGCATGAAAACCCTTATCACTTGAAGTGGGGCAACTAAAGGGCCGTAGTGGGGAAAGTGTAAAAGGGAGCCTGAGATAACCTGAGAGCATTTCCATAAATGTGTGTGAACAGCAATTTCTAGTATGTACTCTCTGGTCAGAAAAATAAATGAAAAAATTCTACCAAGGAGGTTGCTGTGAAAGAGAGAGAGAGTGTGTGCATCTGAGTAGGATGTCTCATGTAAACAGTAAAGAAAATGCTTCTCTAGAACCAATCATTGCTATGGTGGTAAACACAGGACATGTGACACAACAGGAGTAGCAAAAGCTGTTAGAGAACCTCAAACACCATCTCTGAACCTCTATCACCTGGGTCTATGCCTTATCTCCATACACCTGGAGATAGCAGTGTAACACCAGTGCTAGGAAGTGTCTTTCCTCTCCTGCCTGGGTATGTCCAGGCCTGGCAGAAGAGTCCGAGAGTGTACCCGAGGCAGAGGTGGGAGCATTAGGTAGAGCCTAATCCTTGGCATGCCTAAACAAGTCTTTTACCACCCCTGTGTTCTTCCTGAATTACCTCATGCATAACTTTCATCCTGTGTCTGTGGTTTTAATATGGTTATAATATGGTTTTAAAAATGGTAATGCTGGGGCGCCTTAGTGGCTCTGTCAGTTATGTGTCTGACTTTGGCTCAGGTCATGATCTCATGATTCGAGAGTTCGAGTCCCGTATCGGGCTCTGCGCTGACAGCTTGGAGCCTGGAGCTTGCTTCAGATGCTGTGTCTCCCTCTCTCTTTACCTCTCACTGGCTTGTGCATTTTCTCTCTGTCTCAAAATAAATAAACTTTAAAAAAGTGATAATGCTTGGGTCCTGTCTCTGACCACTTAGATCAGGGACTTTGGTGGTGAGTCGGAACTTTGGATCTTTAGAAAAAAATTTTTTTAATGTTTTATTTATTTTTGAGAGAGAGGGAACAAGTAGGGGGAGGGCAGAGAGAGAGGGGGAGACAGAATCAGAAGCAGGCTCCAGTCTCTGAGCTGTCAGCACAGAGCCTGACCTGGGGCTTGAACCCACAAACCATGAGATCATGACCTGAGCTGAAGTCAACACCCAACCCACTGAACCACCCAGGCGCCCCATGAACTCTGGATCTTTTAAAAGCTGCCCAGTTAAGTCTATTGTGTAGTAAGTTTGAAGTTGTTTTTTTTTTTTTTTAATCCCTAAAGGAAGGCATTGGTGAAACTAGTTAATGATATTCGAAGGTAATACCTTGATTACTGAAAGGAGAAAAAGGATATTAACATTTTGAAATAATGCCTATGAAAGGTATTTTGTATTTACTTTTTATTAAAAAAATTTTTTTTAATGTCTATTTTTTAGAGAGAGAGACAGAGTGTGAGCAGGGGAGGGACAGAGAGAGAGGGAGACACAGAATCTGAAGCAGGGCCCAGGCTCTGAGCTGTCAGCACAGAGCCAGATGCGGGGCTTGAACTCACGGACTGTGAGATCATGACCTGAGTGGAAGTCGGACACTTAACCGACTGAGCCACCCAGGTGCCCCAAGGTATTTTGTATTTAAAATTTGTTTTTGAGTTGTTTAAAATTTGTTTTTGAATTGTGACAAGTTTCACTAAAGAAACTTAATAGATAACTGGTAGTTAATTCACTATGGAAGGAAAAAAACTACACATACAGCTTTTTATAAATTTTATAAAGAAATATATAGTAGTTGTAATGGGAATGACGACTTTTTATTTTGATTAACTAAGATGCCTCAAGTTGAATTCATTAAATATTAGCAATATTTAAAGCCACTAATTGGCATCAAACTTGGTATTTCACTGTGAATATGATATGTACAGAAACTAGTGTGTCTAAAAGAGATTATATGTGAAAGAATATATGTCCAGAAAAAAAGCTTTCTAACACATTTATTTAAATTTTCTTTTATTACTATTACTGGTCAATGTCTTCAGAAAAAAAAGTGCTAAAAATACATGTAATAAAGCCTGAGGGGCGCCTGGGTGGCTCTGTTGGTTAAGTGTCTGACTCTTGTGTTGGTTCAGGTCATGATCTCACAGTTAATGAGTTTGAGCACTACACCAGGCTCTGTGCTGGCAGCATGGAGCCTGCTTGGGATTCTCTCTCTCCCTGTCTCTCTGCCCCGCCCCTGCTTTCTCTCTCTCTCTCTCTCTCTCTCTCTCTCTCTCTCTCAAAATACATAAATAAACTTTAAAAAATTTGAAAAACCCCAAAATTATGTTAAAAAAATAGTAAGTAGATGCATACAGTGAAAATACCTATACAAATGTTAAATTTAAATTTCTACCAATATAAAATGCTCATGAAGTGGTTTTTGACATAGGGCAATGAGGTGAAGTAGGCAGAGAATAAACATTCTTAGAATTTTAGGTAAGATAAAAATAATTTTAAAGCATGTCTAATGATGAATGAATTCTTTATTGAGGTCTATATGTAAGAATAATCCCTACTTTGTGAGACACCTTGTTATATCAGACTTGGATGTAGGGTGAGAGAGTTTGTAAGAATTCTGGTTCATCTTGGCAAAAAGAAGTGGATAGGAAGAGGAAATGGAGGTCAAACTAGGTTGGAAGCTTATTTTCTGTGGAAAAATGGTGGGAGTAGGAAGGGGTGTAGGCCTGACTGAGCGTTGGCAAGGTGCAGAGTCCGATGGCAGCCCGGTTGTACTTGAGGCAAACATTGGCACAGAGTTTCTGTATGAAACCCAGGCTGGGGAATCCAGTGTTGTCAACCTGGGCTGGAGGAGGACACGAGAATCTGAGGACAGGCGACCAGGCTAGAGTTCACAGATGGGGCTCCAGACTGTTGGGAAGTGAATGGCAGCATAAAACAGAAATCAAAGAATTAAGGCGAAAGCCCAGTCTTGGGAAGGGTAGCATTTGAGGGTAAGAAGTTTTCTTGTGGAAGTGGTGGAAGTGGGCGGTAAGAACAGCTCAGAGGTCCTTATGGGGCAAAGAGTGGCCAACACAGGACACTGGCTGAGCAGTTTCCTGTACTGCATCCAGATGAGCTGAGGCCATTGACATTGTGCCTGAAAGTGGGCAGGCTGTCTTAGAGGTGCACAGTGTGGAGTCTTCATGACCAGAGAACAGATGCCTAGCTGTCAGGAGCTGGAGAGGCAGGCAATGAATGGAGACAGAGCTGATATATTTGTAACATCTGGCTTTAGGCTCATAGCTGAAGCTGCTTTTTGCAGCCTGGCTTTATTGGCAGCTTTACCCAAAGCTGCTCAGTGCCTTCCCACAAGGCCAAACCATTTCTCTGATTGCAGGTTGCCAGATGAGTGTCTTGCATGTTATAGTTTCCAAATTTTCACAGACATACTATGTATTCTTTGAAGAGAGGATGGAGGAATTTTCCTTTCCCTTTCCATTTCTTTCTTTCTTTCTTTCTTTCTTTCTTTCTTTCTTTCTTTCTTTCAAGTAACAAATACTTTCAGGGGCTCATGAGAGACATGAAACCAAGTAATGAGAACATTCTTTCATTCAACACTTACACTGAGTAATTGCTATGTTCTGTTTGTGAGGCTGTAATGGTGAGCAAAACAGATAAAGTTTTTGCCTCCTACAGAGTTTGAAATCTGATAGAGAGACAGACAATTATCAAATAATCACTCAAGTATATAAGGTTCTTATTATCCATGGTAATTGGTACCCAAGAAGTGACATCCAATATGAATATAATACTTTGAGATGGGGATTAAAATGTCATAGTTAAAGTAGGGGTATTGCTTTTCTACTGCTGTGTAACAAATTATCACAAATTTAGTGATGTAATACAGTGCACACATTATTTCATGGTTTCCATGGATCTAAAATCTGGGCATGTTTTTGCTGGGTCCTTTGCTCAGGGTCTCACTAGGTTGATGTCAAGGTTGAGACTGCGATCTCAAATGGAGCTTGGGATCCTCTTCCCAGGTTATTGGTTATTGGCAAAATTCAGTTCCTGGCAGATGTAGGACTAAGGTTCCTGCTTTCTTGATGGCTGCCAACTGGGGGTCATTTTCGGTTCCTACAGGCTGTACTCTGTTCTCTGCCACATGGACCTCTTCACAGTATGGCAGTTTGCCTCTTCAAGGCCAGCAAGAGAACATCTCTTATAATTCCAATCCCTCCAGCCTATTTTAAGGGATCACCTGATTAAGCTAGGCCCACCAGGATAATTTCTTTTTTGATGAACTCAATATCAGGTAATTAGAGGCCTTAATTAATCTGAAAAATTCTGCTATATGGTATAACATAATATGCTTCTGCTATATGGTATAACATAATCATGAGAGAACTATACCATCATATTTAGGTACAGATATAACAGTGGGCAGGAATCTTGGAGCCACCTAATAATTTTGCCAACAAAACTGGGGAAAAGGTTTGATTGAGACTTAATATTGGGAAAAAAAAAAAGAAAATGAAAGCAACTTTTGAGCATTATTTGACAATTCATGTTAGTTCTACCTGTCAGTTCATTCTTTTTTTTTTTTCATTTTTTTTAATGTTTATTTATTTTTGAGAGAGAGAGAGAGCGAGAGAGAGAGAGACCATGAGTGGGGGAGAGGTAGAGAGAGGGAGACACAGAATCTGAAGCAGGCTCCAGGCTCTGTGCTGTCAGCACAGAGCCGACGCAGGGCTCGAACCCACAGACCGCGAGATCATGACCTGAGTCGAAGTCGGACGCTCAACCGACTGAGCCACCCAGGCGCCACAACCTGTCAGTTCATTCTTAATGAAAAACAAGAAACCAATCAGGTGTTTTAGCCTAACTTTTCTGGCAAAATTGTCAGTTGTTGTGCATCCTTTATTTATTTTTTTATACATTACCATTTATGTTAAAATACTTGAGAGCTTTATCAATTTTCCTAAGGACTGATTTTCCTAGGGGAGATACCTCCTTCCCTCCCTCCCTCCCTCTCTCTCTCTCTCTCTATCTGATAAATACCTGTGATTGACTAAAAGTAAAAAATTACCAGAATGTTCTGGTGTAGTGTTAAGTAGAAGGGCACATTTGGGGATAGCTTTTATAAGTGGCCAATTAATAAAAGGAATATTTTTATATTTCAATGAATTTTCCTTCCCTCTTCTATAATGAAGACTCAAATAACAATTATTTTGATAGAGAGCTTTCCTTTTATTGTTGTGTCATTTTGTTTTTACTCACTTAAGTCACATTTTCTATTTTTTTACATTTTATTTTATTTTTAGAGAGAATGAGTGTGAGTAGTAAGTTTGAGATATTTATTATTTATATATTTGTTATTATTATTATTATTATTACTATTACTATTACTATTAAATTTGTGGGAACAGAGCATTCCAAGCTGCAAGAACCACAAGTGTCATGGCCCTGACCTGGGAAGGAGCTTGGCAGATTTGAGGAGAGAACAACAACAACAACAACAACAACAACAACAACAATAATAATAAGGGCAGAGGGAAGCAGGGGCCAGATCATATACGTCCTTATAGTTCATGGTGAAGAGGTTGGATTTTATTCTGCTTTAAATGACCTGAAGAGGATTTTAAGTAGGGGAATTATAGGATCATATATATATGTGCTTTAGAGACCACTCTGGCCATGATTGGAGCAGAGACAGAGAAATCAGCTAGGAGACTGTTGCAGAAGTTCAGGTGAAAAATAATGGTGGCCAGGCCTGGGGCAGAAGTGAAAAGATAATGAGAAATGATTAGACTCTGCATGCATTTTAGAGGTTGATATGATAGAAGTTATTGATGAATTGCATCTGGGATTGAGGAAAAAGAGGAGTCAAGATAAGTTTTAGGTTTTTGACTAGGCACCTACATGGTTATGATGCCAGACCTTGAGATGGGGAAGGTTTGGGAGTAGAAAGTGTCTACAGAGTGGAAATCAGTAGTTTTCATTTGAGATTCCTGCCAAATATCTCGATGGAGATAATACCATAGTCTGGGATAGAGGCACAAATTTTAAGAGTTGTCCTACCTACAGATGAGGTATTTAAAGCCATGGGATTGGATAGGCTCCCTCAGGCAGAGGCTGTAGAGGTACAGAAGCCTGTGTATGGAGGCCTTGGACACTTTAACAATTAACAGGCTGGTGGAAAGTGAAGACCCACTAAGGGAAATGGAAAGAAGTGGCCAGTGAGGGAAGTGGGAAATTGGCAAGAGTAGTATTTAGAAACCTATAGGGGAAAGTGTTTCAAGAACTAGGAAACAGCTAATTGTATCAGTGCTGTTGAGATGTTTTGACAGGATAGAGGTCATTGCTGACATTCATTGGTCCTATTTCAGTGGAATGGTGAGGAAGAAAGCCCAATATGAATGGGTAGAGGAGAGAAGAGGTGCTGAGTCAATGGAGACAGTGAATAAAACTTATTGTATACAGAAGTGTTGCTATGAAGGGGAGAAGGAAAATGAGATCATCGTTGGAAAAGGCTTGTAGTAAGGGATGTTTTCTTTTTGTTAAGAAGTTTATTTTAAGAAGTTTAAGAAGGGGATATTAAGCCATCTTTGTTTGCCAATGGTAGTGATACAATAGAGGGAGAAATTGGTGCTAGAGAGAATTGTGTGAACAAAATCCTTGAGTTGTTGACCTTGTAACAAGTAAGAGGGTGGAATCTGTAGGTATACAGGTAAGTTGGTGGAATTGATGGTGGAAAAGTTTAGATTTCATCTAATTGTATCTATTTCAATACACCATGAAGTATAAGGTATTAATATGTGCTGGTGACAATGGGGCAGTTTGTAGAAGAGAGGAGATGTGACATGGATGGTAATGGGGAGCATGGAGTTCTGGGTACCAGTGGTAAAATAAAAGAAACAGTCTCTACTGAAGAGGAATAGTTGCCAGGAATAGTGTCTCCAGGGTACAGGATCATATAGATGTAACTGGGTGGTTAACAATGGTGGGGCCGGGAAGTTTGGTTTCTGAAGGTGGGGAAAAAATGGGGATGAGAAGTGTTCTGGGATTAATTAGCTTTATAATTTTGATAAAATTTATGGTTTTAGAGTGACCAATCTGTCCCATAGCTAGAGATGTTACATATTGAGAATATGTATTATGAATAATTTTGTCTCTTTATTACTTTACTTACAATAGAGCGTAGCATTTCTTATTTTATCTATCTATCCATGAATATTTACTCTAAATGAACACATGAGAGTCTTCTAGGTAGATTTTACACAGCAGTGCATATTTTGGTAGTTTCTACTTTCTTGTTATGTGAATCAGGCTTATTTCCTGTATTTAGGATTACTTTCTTAACAGATATCCAGGTTTGACTGTATTGAATAAAAGGCTAAGAACATTTTTTGAGGCTCTTAAAACATATTGCTAGATAAATCTGCAAAAAGATTTTCTAATTTATACTTTTACCAACAACGTGTGAAAAGGTCTGTTTCACACCAACTTCTCTGAGGGCTACTAACCCCAGAGATGAGGCAGTGTAAAGCAGATTGTTGTTTTTTTTTTACAGGCTCAAATGAGTGGTTCTGGTCTATACTTTCTTGGTAAGGGTCAGTTATGCTTGTTGGGGATGTGAGGAGTTGATGAGGCTTCCCCTCATTCACCTTCCAGTTGTGTGGTTTTATTTTAGAATGCAGACTTTGGTTAGATGTTAATCCTCTTTCTAAATCTTTTTCAATGAGTGTGAAAGCTTGTGGAAAGTTGCATGTGAATCTGGTATGTATTAAACTTTTAACATTAATTTTGAAAACTGTGTACGTGTAAGAGTACATATGTGCACAAGTATACCTACACACATATGTTGAATATGGTTTTGTAAAATAGTTTTTAAAAATTTGGGTAAAGGGGGCGCCTGGGTGGCTCAGTTAGTTGAGTGTCCGACTTCAGCTCAGGTCATGATCTCATGGTCCGTAAGTTCGAGCCCCACATCGGGCTCTGTGCTGACAGCTCAGAGCCTGGAGCCTGTTTCAGATTCTGTGTCTCCCTCTCTCTCTCTGACACTCCCCCATTCATCCTCTGTCTCTCTCTGTCTCAAAAATAAATAGACGTTAAAAAAAATTTTAAAAATTTGGGTAAAGGATTTTTGGTATTTATTCACTCCATTCCAGCTTTGTGGAAGTATTTACACTTACGTCTTTAAGTGTTACCATTTTGAAAGGAAAATTTGTCTATATTATTACCACAATCATGGGGCTGTAAAACTTAGTATAGTTTGCTGGTGTTTTAGACATGTTGATAAGTAACTTTTTATCCCACTTTAAGACAAGTTTTTTTTTTAAAGATAAAGTGAAGCTTATGTACATATCAGATACATATTTAACTTTTCTCAAGGAAAATGATCTAAGATGCTTGTCAGAACATCATGGTAGCGCATAATTTTTCTGTTTTCTAATTTGCAGCTCAGTGGCTAGACTTTCATTGTTCTAATTTTAATCACATCAGTCATTTGCAAAACACCTGATATTCCTTTTGGACTTACTGTACTTTATTAGTTTTTTGGAAAGTTCTTGGAAATTTAAATTTAAGTGTCCTTTCCTACATTACTTTGGTGACGGTGTGTCTCTTGAGTGAACATTTATAATACCCAGCCCCCCACACTAGTGGGTTATGTTGATCAGTGTCACTTAACTGAATAGCTTTTTGCCTAGCCTCTGTACTAACAATTCTGGCTTGTCTTAACATATAACTTTCTAATAGGTCCTGGTTTCTGGACATCTTCTCTCCATCTAAATCCATACTGCATTTTTGTAGGCTTGCTCTATTGTTGTACATCTAACTCTAACGTGCTGTTGACCTTTAATTTTCTTTATTATTTGTTTTGTTTTTTACGTAAGCATCTTCAAAGAGTAGAAAACTCATTCACTCACAAAAGGATAGATATTGTTTTGCCAGCAGAAAAGACAGACTTTTAATAGTCTGTTTTCTTAGTCTTACCTATTTTATAGCAATAGTATGTATTTGTGAGTTGATAGTTGTGTGTGAAGGCTGTGGATTCAGGGCAACAGTGTCTTATTAGAGTATAAACTGTGGGATGAATCATGTAGAAGATCTAATGTAATGATTCTTTACTTTCCCTGTCATAATACATTTCGAGGACACACCACAGCCACATCACTAGCAGTGGTTCAGTACTGCAGGTCCTAGCAGAGGGGAGAAGTGGACCTGGTTTTTGAAGTCTGAAAAGGTCCTAGGGAGATGACAGTTTTATTTTGAATCTTCAAATGAACATTCGTATTTTAGAGAGTAAAGAATTGGTTTCACTAGTCTATATCCTTCATGTGGGTATTGTTTACCATGGTACCTCTAGTATCTTGCATAATAGTCAGATATACCTATTGAATGAATAAAGAAGATACTGAAGTACATAATGGTGAATGATATAAGCAAAGTCAAGTGGCTAATAGGTTTTATGGCTGGGAGTTTTGATTACTTTGTGTTTTTGGTCAATTTTGTTCTGCCTTATAAGGAGAAGAAACATGACCTCTTCTTGATAGATAGCTGCTCACTTTCTCTCATTTAAAAAATTTCCTTGCTAGCTCAGAACTCTAACAATAGCAGTAGAAACGAATACTGGAAATAGTGCTTCCTATGTTTTAGATACTCTTCCAATCTTCACAGCAGTGCTATTACTATTTTAAAATAAAAAAAATGTTTATTTATTTCTGAGACAGAGACAGAGTATGAGTGGGGGAGGGGCAGAGAGAGAGAGAGAGACACAGAATCTGAAGCAGGCCCCAGGCTCTGAGCTGTCAGCACAGAGCCCGATGCGGGGCTCGAACCCACAAACCATGAGATCATGACCTGAGCTGAAGTCGGTCTCTCAACCGACTGAGCCACCTAGGTGCCCTGAGCAGTGCTATTACTATTAATAATACTAGGTATGGATTATCCCGTTTATAGCTAATGACACTAACTGAGGTATAGAGAGATTAAGTCACTTGACTGAGAAGACACAGCTGGTAAGTTGCTATGTCTCTTCTATTGCTGTTGTTACTCCAATATTAAAAGCACATTTTGGTACTCTTCTCTGTATAATTCTTCTTAGACTTGGTCTATATAAACAATTGAAGGAGAAGAGCTTTTCACTCATTTGGTAATTTGTTAAATATTTATTGAGCACATGTTCTTTGGTAGAACTTGAGCTAGGCACTAGAGGAAAAGAATGAATATGATAGTTCCCATTCTTAAGGCAAAGACAGAATATATCATTATATTAGAACATAAGTGTTATTGTAGAGGTGTTCATTTATTCAAATATTTGAGAACTTGTGATCCATTAGGCACTGTGTTCTAGGTATTTTTGAGAAATCATTGATTAAGAAGCAGTGCCCGTTCTCAAGGAGATTTTAGTAAATGGGGTCACTGGCACACAAGCAGCTAAAATATATCACAATACATGTTATAATGTTGGTTTGCATAAAGTACATTGGAAACATTAGGATGGTGTGTCCAAGTCTCCTGGGAACATTAAAAGCCAATTTATTTGTGGGGGGCTGATGTTGAATTCTGTCCTGAAGGAGAGTTAAAATTTATGGGTGAATAAGTTAAGAAAGAGAATGCTAAGCAGAGGCACAGAACTGTGACAAAATGAGTATTTCTGATGCATGAGGCTGAAGTGGCAAATGAGGAGCAGGTTGAAAAGGGTCTGATCTACCATGGAAAGGATTTCTTCTGCCTAGGTTACTATTCTTTGCCCCCTGGTATCTTATCCTGGGATCCTGATTATTCCTTCCATTTCTCTGATCTTTAAGTTTGTTCTTACCTTGACTACGCTATCTGCTTACTTTTCTTGGCCTTGGTTGATCTTGGTCTTTGTTTCTGACCTGTCTGAACCTGATCTTTGTACATTCTGAACACCTTTTTCTGCTGGCGCTGCTGAGTCTGGGCTGTACATCTTGAAATCCTTCAGGAAGTATGAGTCACATGCATGGAAAGAATTTGTTACCTGGGAATCATGTAGTTACTACAGAATGCATTGGCTAGATCATAGTATCTTCTTCATTGTGCACCAATTCAGTGTTCATTCCCCCCCCCCAATTTCTGTTTTTATTTGGGTAATTTTCTTGTCTCAAATCAGACAGTAGGATTTTTTTTCTGTAATAGCATAGGGTAGTATTACATATACAATTACCTCTGGTAATAACTGAACAAAAATGATGACCAAACATTCTTATGACAATCAAATTATGACATTCAATTTCTTTCTCCCCAGTATTTGATGATTAGAATATTCATAATCTTCTCTTTCTCTTTGTCTGTATTGCTTGCCACTCACTTTTGCTAATTTCCCACTTCTTCTAGAATTTCCTTTTTAAATTCTGTATATTATATCCATGTTTTAAAAATGTATGCCTCTCTAATTTTCTTTCTCTCTTGTTTTGTATGAAAACTGGGGCAGGGGTGCCTTGGTGGCCCAGTTGGTTGAGTGTCTGACTCCTGATTTTGGCTTAGGTTTGTGAGATTGAGACCCACGTTGGGCTCTAAGCTGAGTGTGGAGCCTGCTTGAGATTCTCTCTCTCCCTCTCTCACTCTGCGCCTCTACCCTGCTCTCATGCTCTCTCTTTATAAAAAAGTAAAACCAAAAATGTAGGGCATTATTTGTAACAACACAGATGGATCTGAGGGTGTTATGCTAAGTGAAACAAATCAGACAGAGAAAAACACTGTATGATCTCACTTGCATGTGGAATCTAAAACAAACAAACAATGAAACAAATAAGAAACAACCTGAATTCCTAGATAACAGAGAATAAATTGGTGGTTGTCAGGGACTGGCAGTGGGGGTGGATAAAATGAGTGAAAGAGGTCAGAAGGTACAAACTTCCAGTTATAAAATAAGTAAGTCCTGGGGATGTAATGTACAGCATGGTGATTAATTAATAACACTGTATTGTATATTTGAAAGTTGCTAAGAGAATAAATTTTAAAAGTTCTTGTCATAATAAAAAAGCTTTATAACTGTGTGGTGGTGGGTGTTAACTAGACTTATTGTGTCAATCATTTCATGATATGTGCATATATTGAGTCATTATATTGCACACCTGAGAGTAATATAATGTTATCTATCAATTATATCTTAAAAAATACTGGGGCATCTAATATTTTTCCTCTAAACACTATTAGGTCCATTTTTATGAAATTCTATTTTGGCATTAGAAAGGGCCTTTGGTGGAGTGCCTGCGCGGCTCAGTCGGTTGAGCGTCCAACTTCAGCTCAGGTCATGATCTCATGGTTTGTGAGTTTGAGCCCCATGTCGGGCTCTGTGCTGACAGCTCAGAGCCTGGAGTCTGCTTCGCATTCTGTGTCCCTCTCTCACTGTGCCCCTCTCTCACTCATGCTCTGTCTCTCTTTCTCTCAAGAATAAATAAAACATTAAAAAAAAAGGGTCTTTGACAAGAACTCAGAGTAGAATTTAAAAGGGGTAAGTTAGCAAACTTAATATAGCCTAAGATATAGGTATCTGTGTGCTTAGAATTTAGGGTTTGTGGCCTAAGGATCATAGATTACCCTACCTTATACAATCAAAATTATAAAATCACCTAGCTTTTTGATAAAGATTTTCTAGACTTCCAGTTTCTGGATGGAGTTAAGGAATAGACTACGTTTGAAAAACAATGAATATGAATAGAATTATAACAATTTCTATTCTTTTTTAGTAGAAACCAAGAAAACCAAGTACTTTAGTCCAAATTCAGATGCAACATTTAACTATTGGTTCACTTATAGTTACAGTAGAATTCTTTTTGCCAGATCTACATAACAATGGTCAACCTTATTTAAAAGACAGCTGGAAACACAAATTCTATAAGAAACAGTACAGTATAGGGGCACCTGGGTGGCTCAGTAGGTTAAGCCTACGACTTTGGCTCAGGTCATAATCTCACGGTTTGTGAGTTCGAGCCCTGCCTCGGGCTCTGTGCTGACAGCTTGGAGCCTGGAACCTGCTTTGGATTCTGTGTCTCATTCTCTCTCTGTCTCTCCCCCACTTGTGCTCTGCCTCTCTCTGTGTCTCAAAAATAAATAAATGTAAAAATAAATTTGAAAAAAAAAAAGAAACAGTACAGTATAGTGGAAAGAACATTTTATTTGTTGTCAGAAGTATCAGGTTCTAGCTCTGCCTGTGTAACTTTGGATAAGTCTTTTGGTATGTCTGGGCTTTCCTTCACAACTGTGAAAAAAAAAATGTTACACTAGATCTTTATGGAAAAAGTCCATGGATTTATCCTAGAAGGGAAGGGAGGTATTGGTAGTGAGAGACACAACCCCTGTACCTGTGACCCTTTATAGGAAAAAACAAAGAATAAGAGGGCAATCTATTACTTAACTTGGGTTTGACATCTAAATAACATAACATTAAAAAAGAAAAGAGTTTGCCTATTGCTCTTGAGGTTCTGTCAGAAGATAAAATAGGCTTCTTCCTAAATTCTTATTTTCTTCAAAGTTCCTCAAGCTTTTTAGGTTTTATATTAAGAAATTAGAATATCCCACACTAATTTTTGTATTTATATCTTTGCTAACAGGAGGATGCATGTTATTTGTTCACTATTGGTACCTAACTTTTATTAAAATGCTTGTTACTACCGAGCTGTGGTCATTAGGGTAAACCCATCTACAACAAAATATCCAGGTTTGTGATAAGAATAAATTGTTATGTTGTGAGAAGGATGACTAGCACAGTGATATTAAAAAAAAAAAAAGTAAACGATTTAAGGCTATAAATACCTGGCTATGAAGGGGGCAATTAGTTAAATAAATGTAAACGTATTTATGCATTTGCTAGGGTGATATCATGCTGGTACATATTTTTTTTTCTTTTTAAACTGGCTTAATGTTTTCTAATTTAAGATGGAGGCCAGGCAGGAACCCTGCTGCAATGTCACAGTGTATAATTATTGGACAGCCAGCAGCAATCTTTAAAGCAAATTTCACACTATCTCTGAGACTAGTGTCATACATTGCTAGTTTGAATTAGTTTGTGAAAGTTATTTGTATATCAAACACTTTAAATTAATGAAAGACAGCATTTCATTAATAATTTAGGCCTGGAAACTTATGTTTGCAAAGGTAATATAGCTACAAATAAGTATGTTAAGCAAAGATTAAATATTTAGATTTTATTTTCTTTTGTGATAAATCACTTATAAATTATTTCCTCCCTTTAACTTGTTGTTAGGACCTGAAGGGTAGCTTCTAGTATCTACCAGAAAACAAGTAGCATGTTTAAGCTTACCTTCCCATAGGACCATACTTGTGTCTTTTGCTTCCCACTGCAGCCAGTCAATTCCATCTGTGTCTCCCATGCTAGTTCTCTTCTCACCTTGTGACTCCATTTCCTGTAACAAATTTCAAGTAACACTTGGCTGGGGAGCTTTGTAATTACCAGAGGGGGGACCCCTCCCACCCCTCCCTTTCATATAGCCTAAGCCATAAGGGAGAAATGACAAGGATAATCCTAATATCCCTACTATTTACTATGCAATCTTATTTGCATTTTCCCTTCTTAAAGAGTACCTTAGACAAGATAGTGGTAGGCTGATTTGTTAAGAATCCAAGCAGGAAAAGGGGCTCCTGGGTGGCTCAGTGGGTTAAGTGTCCAACTTTGGCTCAGGTCATGATCTCCCAGTTCGTGAGTTCAAGCGCCCCCCTCCCCCCACCCCCATCGGGCTCTGTGCTGACAGCTCAGAACCTGGGGCCTGCTTCGGATTCTGTGTTTCCCTGTCTCTCTGCCCCTTTCCTGCTCACACTCTGTCTTTCTCAAAATAAATATTAAAAAGAAAGAAAGAAAGAAAGAAAGAAAGAAAGAAAGAAAGAAAGAATACAAGCAGGAAATGAAGCTATGGTGGGATCATGGTAGCACAGGCAGGGCTTAGAAAAGATGGATGGTCAGGAGGTGAAAATCTGGACAAGGCTAGATTGTAATAGAACTGAAGATATGTAAAGCCTTGTTTAGAAGCGGGATCTACCAACAAGGAAGGTCAGGGTTTGGTTAGCAGGCAGAATCTGAGTGGAAATATGGAAAAGCAAACTCAAGGCAGAATTTCAGTCAACACCACGGACAGTTCCCAGTGCTGTCTCAGCACAGGTGTTTGCTCTGATAGCTGCCTCTGGCAGCATAGTTAGGGACAGTGGTAGTACTTGGCACAGTGACTAGACTTACTAATAGATGCCAGTAATAGTACCTCACTCTGAAGCGGATTTGAAGTTGATCAGAATTAGTAAATGCTTCATTGTGTGCACTTTAGAAATACAATAGTCAGTATACTATAACACATGGACAACTTGCAGTTTTGAGGTTGAACAATTAAGCTTTGCTTCAAGGACACTGGAAAGATATAATAATTATCTTACAGATCTCTATGGAAATTGGGAAGCAGTAAGTCATAATGGTTAAATGCAGGCATTTCTGGCCCTGAATATCAGCTGTATTATCTGAGTTCCTTAATCTTTCCAAGGCATAGTGTATACATTGTGAGCATACTCCAGTTATAACACATGGATGATAATAGTGCTGACACTAGAGGGTTGTTGAGAGGATTAATTGTTAGTATTTATTACTAGAACAACAATAGTAGTAACAACAACAACAATAATAATTGTAGTAGTATATGATATTTACTATACTATAATCCTACTTATTCCATTAAACTCTTCAAAACTGGCCACATTGCCACATGGGCCTGAGGATCCTGGTGAATGTCTTAAGTATGCCAGTCTTATTTGTATGAAAGACTTTATAAAGGTTAGTAGATATTACTTCTTACATTAGAGAAGTGTGGTAAAGTCTCTATGGGTTGGCCGGTTGAGAACCACTGTTAAAATATAATAAAAGTTAAAAGTCAGAACTACCAATTTAGAGGTATAAATATGCCTGGATCCTTGAGTGACCAAAGCTAAGATTGAAAGCTTTAACTTAGGGATGTGTACTTTTATCTCAGATTTATTTTTAAGTTTATTTATTTTGAGAAGGAGAGAGAGATAGAATGAGCAGGGAAGGGTCAAGAGAGAGAGAGAGAGAGAGAGAGAGAGAGAGAGAGAGAATCTCAAGCAGGCTCTGTGCTGTCAGTGCAGAGCCCTATGTGAGGCTCAAACCCATGAACTGTGAGATCATGAGCTGAGCTGAAATTAAGAGTCTGACGCTTAACTGACTGAGCCACCCAGGCACCCGAGATTTATTCCTTTTAGGGTTGTTTGCTTCTTAATCATGTAAGAAAAACCTTCAACAATTTTGAGTCTACTGTATAGTAATACAGTTAAAATAGTTAAATGATCTGGGGCTCCTAGGTGGCTCAGTTGGTTAAGCTTCTGACTTCAGCTCAGGTCATGATCTTGCGGTCTTTGAATTTGGGTCCTGCATCAGGCTCTGTGGTGACAGCTCAGAGCCTGGAGCCTGCTTCACATTCTGTGTCTCCCTCTCTCTCTCTGCCCTTCCCCCACTCATGCTCTGTCTCTCTCTCAAAAATAAATAAACATTAGAAAATTAAAAAAATAATTAAATGATCTGGGTGGGAATAGTAACAAGTTTGGTATAAAAACTCATAATTCTAATAACTAGTTGCTAGTGGTGTGCACATGTGTATATGTGTGTTGGTGAGTGGGTATGGGTGTGACCAGGGTAGAAATCTAATAAAGAACATGTAATTCACTGCTGTTATTTTGAGTGCCCACATTATATAGCCCATTGCTTAAGGTATAGGTAGGCTTCGGATATCTCAGGGAGAGAGTTTGGAATTGTGAAGAATTGTCAGGGTTATTTTGGAACCAGAAGAGCTTAAGTTTGAATTTCAGAACAGAAACTTACTGCACCTTGGACAAGCCCTTGAACTTCTTTGAACCTCCAGTCCCTCCTCAATAAAATGCAGATAATATTTATTTTGAGAATTGTTAAGAAAATTTGGGATGGCACACAGTAGGCATTTGATAATAGCAACTGTCATTATTTTTGTTAAATTAATGTACCAATTCAGCCAGTCCTTTGCACCAAATTGTTTATATTAAAAATTCTCTTCTTTTGTGATTTTGCCAAAGGTGAGTATTATTCTTTAAGAGTCCTCTTCAGTGATAGTTTAAACTTTTAAAGTTAAAATGTTTTTAGAATTTACTTTATCTTCTTTAAATATGTAAAACTACACATTTCCCTGCTTTTTTGATGAAGTTTTAAATTGAAATCTTTAAAAAAATTTAATGTTTATTTATTTTTGAAAGACAGAGAAAGACAGAGAACAAGTGGGGGAGGGGCAGAGAGAGAGGGAGACACAGAATCTGAAGCAGGGTCCAGGTCAGCACAGAACCCAATGTGGGACTCGAACCCATGAACTGTGAGATCATGACCTGAGCCAAAGTCAGACGCTCAACTGACTGAGCCACCCAAGGACCCCTAAACTGAAATTTTAATTGCTTTCAGACATTTCAAAGAACAATGTTCACACTCTATTAATAGTTTTTCAGGTCATGTGACAGTATGTATTTGTATCTTTAATTGAAAAGCCTGCATGGCTGTTGAATTTAAACACTGTTCTTTTCATTAACTTTTACATTTTCTGTGTTATTATGTTTAAAATGAACTTCTCCATCACAGGGAAAACACATTTTCCTTGGTGGGATGAATCACTGTTGACTGATTCATCTTCCTCTCAGGGCGGAAGCTTGGTCTAGTGGCTCAAGCTGTGATGTGTGAGTCAGTTGTTCAGGCTCCATTCCCCTTTTGGCTCTCCAATAGTTGGTTAAATCTCTTGCCCAATGGAGATGGCACCTCCCCTCATAGGGGGATTGTCAGAAGTGATGAATTTGCTCAAGGAAGAGTGGGAAATGGGCTGATGGAGAAAAGTGAGAAAAATATCCGTCCTCATTTAAAGCAACACATTTGGTATTCACCTTTTCCCCTGGATCAGCATTGACTTCAGGGACTTAGTTGTAATCAGAAGCAGTTGGATATTGGGACTTCAACTGCAGACCAGAAGAGATAATTACCTATACAGCCCTTCTCCAATAGTGACATCGAAGTGACTTAATAGGCAATGAGGATTGATTGTTAGTCTAAAGATAGGAGGCCTGTTAAAGCTTTTATTACAGTGATGTTTTCCTTTTAAACACCACTGAACTGAAGATTTTCTCAGTATGGTTTTAATCTCTGAGAGGAGAGATACACAGGACTAAAAGCAAACATATTGTTAGTACTTTATATTACTCGGTAAGCTTTTAGCTCTAAACAGGCTGTACATTTTACATTTAGCATATAGAGTAAGGAAAGCTTTAAAGCAAAATGAAGTGGTCTTATGTCATTATGCAGCTATTTACAAAAGAATCCATGAAAGAAGAGATTTTCTTTAAAGATATATCAATAGAATTATAAAGCTAGCATTACAATAAGCCAGTCATGTACTGATTAAATAAAGATATGCCAAAGCACACTTTTAAGTTTTATGATTTGATATATTGTTTATTTAAGTGTATAGGCACAGTATTGGGGCTAGTTTGTGTATGTCCACTTTTGTATCATATTACTGTTTAATTATTCTCCAACTCTGGGCCGCTTGGCTGTTAGAAAGAACATTTTTCAGTCTCATGCTCTTTTCCTTTTCTGTGCTGTTTCTGGGGGCACTTTCTTCAGGGTCTTAGAGTTTTGTGTCTCAGTTTGGATTCACCCAGGACTTGAATACAGTTTATTTGGGAGATGATTCCAGGGAATAGGAGAATGAAGGAGAATGAAGAAGGGATACAGAGAAGAAAGTCAATAGCATGTTACTAAGCAAGTTACTGCAGTGTGCAGCTGTAGCCCAGTGTTACTGGGATTTCTGGGATACACGTGAAACACACCTCAGAATTATCCTCACAGAGGGACAAGGAAGCTGAGGTATTTGTCCCCATCCAGCAGTGGCTGACGGCTCCTTCCTGGGGCATTAACTCTCTTACAGCTTGCCTATGCATAGGCTGAGTGTGCTTCCATCGGTAGAAAGAACTTGCAGGCATGGAGACACAAGTGTTCTTGGTAAGCAGGTTTCAACACATAGAGGTGGTGCCAGTGGGATATGAGCAGGCATTAACCCTATTTGCCACATACTCTTTTCTTCATAGTTATTTTTTCCAGCAGAAATTTCTCCCAGGTCTCTAAGAATACATTTGTTTTGCTTCTTCCTTTGGAAGTATTGCCATAATAGTTTTTTATTCTATTTCTTTTTAAAAATTGCGGCAAAATATAGCCAACATAAAATTTTACATATTACCATGTGGAAGTTCAGTGGTATTGAGTACATTCACAGTGCTGTGCAACCATCAGCACCATCTATCTTCAGACCTTTATTGACATCCCAGACTGAAACTTCTTCTCCATTAAACAACAAATCCCAATTCCCCTCTCCTAAGGCTCCGGCAACCACTATTCAACTTTCTGTCTGTATAAAATTGACTATTCTAGGTGCTTTATATGTGTGGAATCATACAGTATTTGTTCTTTTGTGTCTGGCTTATTTTATGTAGTGTCATGTCTTCAAGGTTCATCCATGTTGTTGCATATACCAGAATTTCATTCTTTTTAAAGATTGAATAATATTCAATTGTATGTATATATCACATTTTATCTGTTCATCTGTTGATAGACACTTGGATTATCTTCACCTTTTGGCTGTTGTGAATAATGCTTCTACGAACACTGATGTATAGATCCTTGCTTTTAGTTCATTTGGCTGTGGAATTGCTGAATCACATGATAATTCTACGTTTAAGTTTGAGGATCTACCATACGGCTTCCCCAGTAGCTGAATCATTTTACATTCTCACCAATACACAAAATTAAAAAAAAAGTTTTTTTCTTTAATGTCTACTTATTTTTGAGAGAGAGAAAGAGAGAGAGAGAGACAGAGTGTGAGGAGGGTAGGGGCAAAGAAAGACAAATAGAGACACAGAACCGGAGGCAGGCTCCAGGCTCTGAGCTGTCAACACAGAGCCTGATGCAGGGCTTAAACCCATGAACTGTGACATCATGAACTGAGCTGAAGTCAGACACTGAACCGACTGAGTCACCCAGGTGCCCCAATATATAAGAATTTCAATTTAACCACATCCTTATCAATACTTGTTATTTTTAAAGATAATAGTCTACTAATGGGTGTGAAATGTATTCTTTCTCTTATAACTTACTTTAATATTATTTTGCTGTATTCTTTGAACACCTCTGGTGTAGAGAAAAGCACACTTTAAAATATTTATATAAAATTTAGTTGATCTAAAATGTTCTTTAAAAAATTTTATTTATTTTGAGAGGGAGTGCATGTGCAAGCAGGGGAGGGGCAGAGAAAGAGGAACAGAGAGAATCCCATGCAGGCTCCCTGCTCAGTGCATACCCCAATGTGGGGCTCAATCTCATGACTGTGAGACCATGACCTGAGTCGAAATCGAATTGGAAGCTTAACCCACTGAGCCACCCAGGTGCCCCTAAAATGTTCTTTTAGATAAAAATTTACATTTTCTGTTATAAATTGATACATTATCATTACAGATAATTTATAAAACATAAAAATATATGAAGCAGATAAAATTCACGTGTAGTCTTATGAATTAAATATAATTAATGAAAAATAAAATTTATTGAATAATTTATTCAACACATTTATATGACGGTAATTTTTATATTTTATTTTCTCTTTTAAAAATTTTAAACTTATTTAAATTCAAGTTAGTTAACATACAGTGTAGTATTAGTTTCAGGAGTAGAACCCAGTGATTCATCACTTACATAAAACACTCAGTACTCATGCCAACAAGTGCCCTCCCTAATGCCCATCACTCATTTAGCCCATCCCCCCCACCCACCTCCCCTCTAGCAACCCCCCCATTTGTTCTCTGTATTTAAGAGTCTCTTTTGGTTTGCTTCCCTATTGTTTTTATCTTATTTTTCCCTCCCTTCCCCAATGTTCATCCCCTACATGCTTCTCGAGTTCCACATATGAGTGAAATCATATGGTATTTATCTTTCTCTGCCTAAACTTATTTTGCTTAGCATAATGCACTCTGGTTCCATCCATGTTGTTGCAAATGGCACGATTTCATTCTTTTTGATTGCCAAGTAGTATATTATATATATATATATATATATATATACCACATCTTCTTTATCCATTCATATATTATGGTGACTTTTAAAGCCTGTATACCAAAGCCACACCGTCTTGAAGTTAAATCCTCACTCACTCTCTGTTTGACTTTGGGAAAGTTGCATGACCTCTCAAAATCTCAATTTCTTTTTGTATAAAGATGGGGATAATAACGATAACTTAAGGTTGTCATGGGGATTAAATGTTCATCATTGCAATGGTGTGTTATCAAGCAAATTACTGAAAAAAAAAATAGACCAGAGGTCTGCTGCTTTAGTAGACTAATGAAGAAAGAGATCTTAATAAAGAAATCATTATAACGAATATATAATTGCAAACTAAGAAAGGTTCTGTGAAAAAGTAAAAACACAGTTCTAGAATAGCTTCCAAAATAAGTAAGTAAGTAAGTAAATACATACATATATACATAAAAAGGCCTGACTTGGGGTGCCTGGGTGGCTCAGTCGGTTAAGCGTCTGACTTTGGCTCAGGTCATGATCTCATGGTTTGTGAGTTTCAATCCCGTGTTGGGCTCTGTGCTGACAGCTCAGAGCCTGGAGCCTGCTTCAGATTGTGTCTCCTTATCTCTGCCCCTACCCCACTCGTGGTCTGTCTCTGTGTCTCTTTCTCAAAAAATGAATAAACATTAAAAAAAAAAAGGCTGACTTAATCAAGGGTCCCTGAAGTCTTCCTTAGGGAAGTAATGCTTGGGGGAATCTAAATATTGAAGATGTGTTAACTGTATGGATTTTGGGGTAGGATTGCCATGGGAAAGTATTTTAGGCAGAGGAAAAGATTGTTTTATGATGGAAGGAGAAGATATGGGAATATACAGGAAATAGCACTATGTTCAAGATTGGAGAGTCAGAAAATTACTCATAGAAGGGGAGATACTGAGTTTGTTTTTGAAAGAGAAGGAATATTTTGCAGGGTAGAAGTTGGAGGAAGGCAGACAGTATGCTCCAGGCAGAAGGAACATTTTAGAAGCTTCATTCATACTTGCCATTTGGTGTACTGGGAACCTAAAGTATGAAGAAGGTAGTGGTAGGACGTTAAAATGGAGAAGTAGGTAGAGGCCAGATGATGAAGGATGTCAAAGCCATGCAGAATCTAGAGTGTTATCTGTGGGCAGTTGGGGAACATTGAAAGAGTCATGGAGGAATATGACCAGATTTGCATTTTTGAAACAACACTGTGGGATATATGAAAAATGGTTTCAGAGTTGAGGTGAGATTGGAAGCAGAGAAATAAATCAGGGGTTAGGGTAATTATTTGGATAGTCATTTCAGGAGATGATGAGAACCTGGATTGGAGCTGTGATTGTGGGGATAAGCAGGATGGAGAGTTTTGAGAGATTAAGTCCTAGAATAGCATTTAGTGACCCATGGGATATGGAGGATGAGGGAGAGAAATACAGAATAAAGTAAGCTCTCTGGTTTGGGTGGTTGGAAGGATTGGAAATATGGATTAAGCATGCACCCGTCCTCCCCACCCCCCACCTCCATCCTCTTGATCATAGAGGAGGAAATGGAGACAAAAGATTTCAGTTTGGAACAAGCAATTCTAAAATTTGTATGGAATCACAGAAGATCCCGAATAACCAAAGCAATCTTAAAGAAAAAGAAAAAAAAAAAGCAAAGCTAATGGCATCACAGTTCCAGACTTCAAGTTATATTACAAAGCTGTAGTAATCAAAACAGTATGGTACTGGCACAAAAATAGACACACAGATCAATAGAACAGAATAGAAAACTGAGGAATAAACCCACAGCTATATGGTCAATTAATTTTTGGCAAAGCAGGAAAGAATATTCAATGGGAAAACAATCTTGTCAACAAATGGTGTTGGGAAAACTGGACAGCAACATGCAAAAGGAAGAAATGGGACAACTTTCTTACATGATACACAAAAATAAATTTAGAATGCATTAAAGACTTAAATGTGAGGCCTGAAACCATAAAAATCCTAGAAGAGGACACAGGCAGTAACCTCTTTGACATCTAGCATAGCAACTTTTTTCGAGGTATGTCTCCTGAGGCGAGGGAAACAAAACCAAAAATAACTGCTGGGACTACATCAAAATAAAAAGCTTATGCACAGCGAAGGAAACAATCAACAAAACTAAGAGGCAACCTACTGAATGGGAGAAGATATTTACAAATTACATCTGATAAAGGGTTAGTATACAAAATATATGAAGAATTTATACTACTTAACACTGAAAAACCAAATAATCCAATTAAAAAATGGGCATAGGACATGAACAGACATTTCTCCAAAGAAGACATCCAGATGGCCAACAGATATGAAAGATGTTTATCATCACTTACCATCACTTACACCTGTCAGAATGGTTAAAATCAACAACACAGGAAACAACAGGTGTTGGCAAGGATATGGAGAAAAAGGAACCCTTGTGCCTTGTTGGTGGGAATGTAAACTGGTTTGTATTTACCCAAAGAATACAAAAACACCAGTTCAAAGAGATACATGCAGCCCTATATTTATAGCAGCATTATTTACAATAGCCAAGATATTGAAGCAGCCCAAGTGTCCATCAATTGATGAGTGGCTAAAGAAGAGGTGATATCTATCTATCTATCTATCTATCTATCTATCTATCTATCTACATCTATATCTAATAATATAATTATTATTCAGCCATAAAAGTGAATACAATCTTGCTATTTGCAAAGACATGGATGAAACTAGAGAGTATAATGCTAAGCAAAATAAATCAGTCAGAGAAAGACAAATACCATGTGATTTCACTCATATGTGGAAGGTAAGAAACAAATGAGCAAAGGGGAAAAAAGGGAAAGAGAGAGGGACAAATCAAGAAACACTTTTTTGTTTTTTGTTTTATTTTGAAATAGACTCTTAGTATAGAGAACACACTGATGGTTACCAGAGGGGAGGGGAGTGAGGGGATGGGTGAAATTTGTGATAGGGATTAAGGAAGGCACTTGTGATGGATACTGAGTGTTGCACGGAAGTGTTGAAATCACTATACTGTACACATGAAGTTAATATAACACTGTATGTTGGGGTGCCTGAGTGGCTCCAATCAGTTAAGGCTCAGGTCACGATCTCACGGTTTGTGGGTTCGAGCCCCACGTCAAGCTCTGTGCTGACGTCTCAGAGCCTGGAGCCTGCTTTGGATTCTGTTTCCCTCTCTCAATACCCCTCCCCTGCTCACAACTCTGGCTCTCTCTGTCTCTGAAAAATAAATAAACGTTAAAAAATTAAAAGAAGGTAACACTGTATGTTAACTAGCCAGAAATAAAATAAAAACTTAAGGATTTCAGTTTGGACATACGGGCTGGAAGGTAGCTGAAGGCTATATATGAGCTTGGAGGTGTCACGATTGTCTGGGCTGGAAATACAAATCTGGGAGCTATCAGTACATAGATGGCAGTAGAAGCCAATGAAATACTGTTTTGCCTGCCCCTCCTCTCCATTTCTTCCCTCATCTCCTCTTCTCAAGGCTAACTCCTTTTTTTATTTTGTTTTTCAGCTTAAAAGTTATTGCCTCTGACAGGCTTTCCATCCTCTGAGTAAATTAGGTGCCTTCCTTGTCCACTGTCCTGAGCCTGTTGACCCTCAGCACTCTCCTTAGATGCTTGTCTTCCTGGCACGATCAGTGGGGGCAGGGACTATGCCCATCTCATTTTCTTTTGTGTATCCAGTGTCTTGCAGAATGCTTGGCACGTGGAAGGTACTTAAGTAATATATGTTGATTTATTGAATACATTAATAAAGAAGATTGTTCAGGAAAAATCAGTAAAGTGAAAAGAAAGCATCAGGGTCCAATGGAGACAGAGATCAAATAAAATGAGCATTAAAGTATCCTTTAAGAGCCAACTATTGATCATGACCATTTATGTTTCTGTCTTTTTTTAATATATATGGTTAAAAAAATTCAACACAGTAATTATTCCAGACATAGACATTTTATTTTTTCTCACTTAGTATTTTAACACAAGGATTTTTGTCATTATTGAAATATCTTTATTTTTCACTTAGACTTTATTTCATTTTTGTCGGTTAGGTAGTAAGTTTGTGGGCACTCATTTGCTGTATAGTGGTGTGTTTTATTCATACTGGGATGATTTCAGAATTCCTATCATCTGATCCTTATGTGCTTACTCATTTATACATTCATATAGTTACTTAATAATATATAAGATTTAGATGTTAATCTCAGAGAACTCATTGTAGGATGGAAGAGACAGATGTACATACTTAATTACAAAAAGAGAACTTATGTACTCTAACACAGGTCTATGCTAAGTACCATGAATGTATAGTGAGGTAGCACCCTGCACATATTTCCCAAAGCCTGCTTCAGGATGATATCTGAAATTGAGTACTGTTGTATTCTCTTCTTAATATTGAACAACATAAAAATTCTGTGTCTAGATGTTTATCTTTTAAAGCTTTAGATCATATGTTTGTTTACTTCTGTTTAGAAAGAAGGGAAAGTGGTGTTAATTACTTGCTATGTACCTGGCACTGTACTAGGTAAACTTATTCATATCGTTTACTTTAATCTTCATTATTTCCTTAAAAATAGTTGTAGTTATCCTTGTTTGACAGAAGAAGGAGTTGAAGCTCAGAAAAGTTAAATTATCTCCCCTTAATCACGTGAGTCACAAATAGGAATTCAGAGAATTAGTATTCAAATCAAAGTCTGCCTAATACAAAAGACATTGTACCTTTATTTATTCTAAATATGTAACTCAATGTGATTCTTAAAGAAAACTAGGACCTTGAAAAGAGACTTTTGTAGATGTAGAGGATCTATATCTCCTTATCGTTTTGTATAAAATGTTTTAATGTTATACTGCCCCAAAAAGTTATTGTTTGATTTTCCATGGTAATACAGAAATGTTATAACACAAAAAGGACATTCATAGATAACCTCATACTTTATTTTTTACAATTTTTTAAATGTTTATTTTTGAAGGAGAGAGAGACAGCGCATGAGCGGGGGAGGAGCAGAGAGAGAGGGAGTCACAGAATCCGCAGCAGGCTCCAGGCTCTGAGCTGTCAGCACAGAACCTGATATGGGGCTCGAACTCACAAATTGTGAGATCATGACCTGAGCTGAAGTCAGAACACTCAAACAACTGAGCCACCCAGGTGTCCTCATACTTGCTTTTTATCAATAGTTTTACCCTATTCCCTTCCTCTCCTATTGGGACTTTTCTCAAATCTATTAAATAGAAGAAAAACAACTGACTTACTTGATTTCCAATTCTTTTAAATGTCTTGTGGTAGCAGTAACAGTAGACAATGAATCCCGCTAAGAAATTATAGGTCAAAATAAGAAAGAACACAGCAATATTTGAGCACTAATCTTCGGTTATTTGCCATATGTGCACCTCAATCAGAGCAGTATTCCTCAGGCGTGAACTGTCTTCTTTCTCCCTCTCCCGCTCTCCATCCCTCCTCTCCCCACCCCCTTGCAGCTTCTCACCACAGTGCTAGGTACAGAGTAAGGCCTTGATATATACGTATTCAGTTGACAGGAGCAGGAGCCAGAGGCTGAGTTTATCCCACACTATAATGTCAGCTGCAGAATAACAGAGCATGCTCTGGGTGATTAATGTATTTATGTATTCAACTGGTATTAGCAATATCCTCCCTGCCATCTTTCCACTCCATGTCCCTCATCTCTCAGCCCTGTGTTTGTAGAAAGGTATTTTATAAAGTGTGGTTGTTAATAAAATAAGCAAGAGGAGGCATGTGTGGGCTAAAGGTGTTAGGGAGTTATTTATTAGAAGACATTCAATTCACGTAACTGTTCTGCTTCATACACACACACACACACACACACACACACACACACAGATTGTAGATGTGGCCAATCAACATTTTCTCAGTAGCAGTAAGTGAGATTGAAAAATTATATATTCATGGAATGGCGACTTTACTGCATCAGTCAGGGCTAGTTTTTTTTTTTTTTAATGTTTCTTAGGAATATAACATACAGTCTAGTTAAAAACAATGTCTCTAATGAAGGTCATAAGTGATGTTTTATTTTGTAGAAATGCATTGAATAAAGCAATAAGCAGTGATTCCTGTTACCTAAAGTATTCCAAGCTGATAAACAGAACCAGAAGAAATGATAAATAATTGCTGTTTAGTTACCAGAGAGTTGGATGTTTTCTGGATGATTCTTCTTTCTCCCTCCTTCGTCTCCCCCTCTTCCTCCTTATTTTCCCCCTCCTCCTCTTCCTCCTCCTCTTCCTCTTCTTCCCCTTCTTCTTCCTGATTTATTGAGATATGATTGACATGGGAAAAGCTGTACGTATTTGATGTATACAACTTGATGAGTTGTATACATACCAACGAAACCATTGTCACTATCAAGGCCATAAACATATCCATCACCTCCCAATTTTCTTCTGCCCCTTTAATTATTATCATTATTATTTTTTGGTGTGTGTGGTAGAAACATTTATGTAAGATCCACCCCATTAGCAAATTTTTATCTTTTATCTTTTCAAATCTGGAGTTGGAATAGTGATTGAAGCAATTAGAATTATAGTTTTATATTCACATCAATACAGAAAGGATATTTTTGGTCAGTTCTACATAGATTTAGGTATATTACGTAAAATTCTCAACAAGATACTTAAGGCAGTACCTTTTAGCAAAAGGGGTTGTATAAGAAATACTTGGTTCATACAATGTGTGGGTGGTTATAACTAATGTTTACAAAGCATATATAGCTAGCCACATGTCTTTTGCTTATATTGTGAGCTTTGTAGACCATTGAAACCTTTTTTTTCAAGTGGAAAGTTGGCATCTCTCCACTGGCCAGAAGTAGCCAGTCATCCTTAATGAGGCACATGTTGTTTTGTTGGCTTAGTACTCTGGAGTCCTCCTTTATCCTTATTTCTGGATCCATTCCACAATGTCTTGATCTATTTCTTCAGAAACTGTGGTGGTTAGCCTCTAGGGAATTCTTGTTTTTGTTGCTAGACAAGTTGGAGGGACTTTAACATTCTCACTGTAGACCCTTTTGGGTTGAAGCCAGGGCTTTGCTAATTGTTAGACACCCTACCCTTCTGGGTTTATTGTGGGTGGTTCTCCTTGTCCTTGCTGTTGGCTTCCTACACTTTAAGCTGTCTGGTGTGCCTTGTGTCTCTGTACCTGGTGGAATGGGTGAGGTAGTATTTAATTCTTATGGAAAACCGATCATTTTTGGCAGAGAAAGTTTTGCTGGAACTATCATGTGGAAGATTAACTCCTTCGAGAAATACTTCTGTTATAACCTCTGTACCTGGGAACAGAGACTCAGGTTTCTTTATGTTCAAGTCATTCATAGTCATAGCTATGCCATGCTAGTAGCATCAAAGGGCCTTTGATCATCTTTTTATTTTAAGCAGTATTAGTTGTTAGCTACCATATATGAGTTATACTTTCCATTCAGATGTGTTTTATTTAATCTTGTGTGTTGATTCAATTTTAGGATTTCCGTTCTAAATGATTCCTTTTTTTGATGACCTCTTACCTCTTTCTGCAGTTTTACCATTCAACTCAATATTGGTTGGAGATGAACATCTCAGTCAAAGAGACTCAATGCATTGACCTGCTAATGGACAGTCAGCTTCTCTTTCTGGGAATTTGAATGTTGATATATTGAGAGCAGTCATTTGGCAGTGACCAAGACTCTATATATGGTCATGAAGACTTTAGGCTAGAGGCCATGTGAGAACTTTGGTTTTAGCTAACTTTGGTCAGATTCCAATTCTAAACAGTCATATGACCAAAAAGGTCTGGCGGTATGTTAAGGGGGTCATTTGTGCACCAGAAAATAGGGAACACAAAACAATTATTTGCTAATAATATTTGAATGTTTGCCATACTATTTAACTGTTTCACTACCTCGCTGACTTTTCTTCCCTCTGCTAACAGTTGTGAGTCTAAGAGACTAAAATTATTTGGGTGAGAAACCTTAGTTATCTATATGCAAGAATCATGTGTTCATTCCTAGAAAAATTGTAATGAGGTCTCAAGGTAGGCTAGTTTAAGAACATGCTTAGAATGAAATTGGATTTAGGGTCATGGCAATACATGGCCTTGTGAGGTAATTTGCTAAGCTTGTCTTCTGCTCAAGGGAAATGAACTTCAAGGCAATGAATGGGCAGTTAGAGTCCTTGAAAGAGTAGGGGTTAGTTCTGTGAAAAACACAGACTAGTTTGTCAGGGGTAAATACCCACCCAGTTGGTGGTACTGGCATCCTGCTTCTTGGAGGAGAATGTAGAGTAGGAGAGGTAGATCTCCACTCCCCTAAAAACATGAAGATTTTATTCCTGGAGGCTCTGAACTTAAGTATGGTTAAGTAGAGGCAATGAAACTGAAGCAAGTGGGACAACCTTGAAGAGCAGAATTATCTACTCAATGGAGGAAAATAATGACTACTATTTATTGTATGTAATATGTGCTGAAAGTTGTATTAGGTAATTTAGATCATTTCTATCCTGACAGTAAACATGAAACATTGATATTAGTTTTATTTTGCAGAACAGGAAATTATTGCTTAGATTGTCTTATTATTAGTAAATGAAATGAAAACCCAGGCCTTTTGATTCCACTGAAAGTCCTAAAATAACCCTGCTTTGTCAGACTTTGGAGGATTTCTTATATTTTCCAGTAAAATCCAGAACATAAAATAGATCATCTATACTTCATTTTTGGACAAATGGAAAAGTGACTGAGTCCTTAGATATATCCCAAAACAAACAATAAAAAACCTCTCTCAAAATACCATATTCTGTTCAACTTTCATACCAACTGATTTCATGATGCCACACTTCAATCAAAAACATTTAGTGAGTCTTCTATAGGAAGAAATCTATGCTATTGAGATTGGCATTCAAAGTTCTCTGCTCAAGTGGTCTTTGAAATTCTCAGTAGAATCAATCCTATCTTTCTAGACTCCTCCCACTAGAAACCTAATCTTGGGCTGCAATCAAACCTGTCATTGTGCTATTCTCTTTCCTTCTGTTCGTTAGCACCAGCCATCACCATGGCCTCTACCACCATCTGTGTGAAACATTCCTCATTTGCTTTGTTCTTTGAATTTTTGTTATGTTTTTAGTCTATATTTTTTATATAGCAAAACATATTCTAGTCTACTGTAATTATTTAAGAACCTCTACTAGAATCTATACATCCAGAGGAAGGATGCTTGTGTTAAATGTCTCTTTTTTTTTTAAACAAAGGAGCACTTAAAGATTTATTCACTATTTATTCACTATTATGATAAAGTTTATAGATTCATATTTGATATTATTGGTACTAGTAATGATAATAACTCATTTACTGAGTATGTATTGTGTGCAGGACACTGTGTTAGACATTTTATATAGATCTTTTATTACTCAATCTATAATAACCTTCCTGGGGAGGAAGGAGTTGAGGTAGCTAGCCTGTCACTATCTTCCCTGATTACTAGGAGTACCCTCCTGGGAAGAGAGAGGGAAGATGGCCCAGTATAGGCTCCTTGTAAACATAAAAACAGATGGATCTCCAGGGAAATAGACTGGTGATATTTTCTAGGAAGATTTTCCTTATCTATGGATACTTAGGATAGGATACCCCTTGTTAGGATTGTTTATGGTAAACAAACCAACAATCTATGGATTTATGAAGGCTGACTCCATGGCAAATGTCAGGTATGTCATACAACTATCTGGGGGCAAAAAATGGAGATGTTTTATGACTTGAATGCTCCTCACTATGTGGGGTGTCCTTAGAGATCTCATCTATTATTCTGAGCCAGAGAGCACGTGTCCAAAGCAGGCACAGAGAACCCAGGGAGCCAGACAGTGTCCTGGACCTTTCCCTGCTTTGTCTCTACTTCTTAATTGTTTGTATCTCCTGAGACCTGTGAATGAGTATTTACATTATATGGCAAAGAAGAATTAAGGTTGAAGACAGAATAAAGATTGCTAATCTTTTGAGCATAGAGAGATTATCCTGGATTATCTAGGTGGGCCCAGCATAATCACAAGAATCCTTAAATGTGGAAGAGAAACGCTGCAAAGTCACGGTCAGAGCGATGCAGTGTGAGAGACTTGATCAGTCATTGCTGGTTTTGAAGATGGAAGTGGCCATGAGTTAAGCAATGGAAGCAGTCTCTAGAAGCCAAAAAAGACAAGGAAAGGGATTCTTCTCAGCTTCTAGAAGGACTATAACCTTGACAACATCTTGATTTTAGTCTAGTGAGATCTGCTTTAGACTTCTGACTTCCAGAACTGCAAGATAAATTTGCATTGTTTTAAGCTACTAAATTGGTGGTAATTTCTTACAGCAGCAATAAGAAATGATTATAATAGGATATAACCCATGTATCTCCATTTGTAAAATCACCTGTCCGATCTGATGTGACTATTAAGTAGCACATTCTGCATTAAAAGCCAGGTTCATCTGACTCCAGAGTCTGTGTTCTCCTGCTCTGTTTCATAGGCTCTGTTCTTATTAAAAGATGCCGCTGTGAAATTTTCTCTTGATAAATAGCTATAGTTTTTGGTTTCCTGTTTTTGTTTATAACACTTTTTTTCTGTTGCATTTAGGTTTGTTTACTTCTTAGTGAGAGAAATCATTTCCACCCACTGTCATGCCTAGCAGAGAGTTTTCCCCAGGTTTTTGGATGGGGCTTAAACAGTAGAATTAAGATCGCTCTGAGTATTAATTTGAGTTGTTGAGGTAAGAGAGATTCTGACTCAGCAGTCATATTAGTTATAAATATTTGCAAGTCTTTGAGAAGAAAAGGTTTCTTATCAGCCTAAATTAAATAAACTTAAGTTATACAAACATACAAGTTTAGTATGGCATAGTTTTAGATGGTATCTTATGTCAAGAACAAATTTTGCTATTTATAAGATTAGATAAGAAACGTTTAGAGTCAGAAAAACTTTTAAATTCAAGAGTCTACTTATTTGTGTGACACTGGAATAATTATCTCTTAGCTTTAATTTCCTGATCTTTAAAATGGGGATAACGTAACTAAATAAGGTTCAAGTGAGAATTCATGTAAAGCACATTGCAATCCATAAAACATTATACAAACATAAGGTATAATAATTATTATTGTTATGAGATTTGAGAGAATATATGAGTCTATTTTAAATGCAATTCACTTGCTGAATAAAAAGTTTGGCTGATTATCATACCCCTAAGGAATTACTACTGTCAGTTTTGTTTGAACAATTACTGGCTGATCAAGAAAAAAATATGAATCAATTTCAATAATACACATTATGATTAGCTTTCCCAAACTAATTTAGAGCACGGAGGTCCCTCAGTGTTCAGAACTCATAACATTTATTGTTTATAATAGTGGTTCACAAACTTGACTACACATCAGAAACACATGAGGAAATTAAAAAAAAATTTTTTTTCAGGCCCCATGCTGAGATACTCCCTTTCCATTTTTTTTTTTCCTGATGATTTTGATTACTGTCCAGATTTGGATGCCATTAACATATACCAGTCTTTTCATAGTCAGTAGACTTATTTAACCTGTTCTGCTAGGTAATTTTTTATGTTTTCAAAAATTTTCTTAGTTATGTTGTGAGCTTTGTATCTCCACAAAAGTGGCTTGTCCTGAATATTATTGCTAATGATGTTTACATGGGGAAAAGTACTGCAGTGCACACAGGCCACAAGTAGTGGTTTGTACTTCAATTATTTGGAGACAAAATAGCAAGTTTTTAATTATTCATAACCTACGCTTAGAAAACCTGGAACTTGAAGAAACCATAGAAATTATCTTCTTCAATCTCTCTTTTTTTCCATCCTCAGATAATGAAACTTAGACCAAGAGAAGTTAAAAGGCCCATCTAAGGTGACTATGCCAGCCATTCAGAACTAGAATTTCCAGACCTTGTATTTTTCCTCTATTTGTGGTAATTATAGAAGACATAATTGACATTAACAAATAGTCAAATCTAATCTTCACAGGAACTCAATCTTTTCTCTTTTACTAGAATTCTTAATAAGTGACAGAATCCACAAACTAGAATTAAAATGTTTTTCCCCTTGAATTGTCTATGGTAGGTGTCTTAAGTAAGCATCTAAAAAATTAGAGAAGTGAAGGAGAAACCATCTGAATTAACAAGTGTTTGTACCCTCAACTGTTTGTATGTTATTTTATCTGTCCTTCCCTGTATTACCCAAAATGGAAATTACTGCAGTATTAACCTCTGCCAGCATCATTAATAGGACTGATTCAAACTAACACGAACAGATTGGACATTAAAATGCATAATAAAAACCACATACAGAAAGAAAAGAAATTTTTAACCTTGTTAAATAATGAAGCGCTTTTCTATTTGAGGTTTCACACATCCAGATGTAGGATGAAATTTTTCCCCTATAAATTTTTGACAAGTGTACTGGTTATGTTTCAGGAACTATATATTTCAGAAAGAAAGTTCCATTTATTCTAAATTCCTCTTTTATAGTACTATAAATGATCTATATCTTTGTTACTTCTACCAAACACTACATTTTTAAAGGCATAGGTTGTAATTTACTCATCTTTGACATTCTAGCATCTACCTCATGGTTGACTGTCCAGAAATATCTATTCAACTGTACTGATAAAGGAAGAAAACAAAAAACCTTGAGACCAGAGTTAAACAATCTTTTTCTTA